>NW_027362761.1:263223418-263823418 GCF_046119375.1 Phyllobates terribilis
GTATATATGCTGCCTCCACACACCCCCCATCCATGTATATATGCTGCCTCCACACACCCCCATCCATGTATATATGCTGCCTCCACACACCCCCATCCATGTATATATGCTGTCTCCACACACCCCATCCCATGTATATATGCTGCCTCCACACACCTATATATGCTGCCTCCACACACCCCATCCATGTATATATGCTGCCTCCACACACCCCCATCCATGTATATATGCTGCCTCCACACACCCCCATCCATGTATATATGCTGCCTCCACACCACCCCCATCCATGTATATATGCTGCCTCCACACTCCCCCATCCATGTATATATGCTGCCTCCACACACCCCATCCATGTATATATGCTGCCTCCACACACCCCCATCCATGTATATATGCTGCCTCCACACCCCCCATCCATGTATATATGCTGTCTCCACACACCCCATCCATGTATATATGCTGCCTCCACACACCCCATCCATGTATATATGCTGCCTCCACACACCCCCATCCATGTATATATGCTGCCTCCACACACCCCCCATCCATGTATATATGCTGTCTCCACACCCCCCATCCATGTATATATGCTGCCTCCACACTCCCCCCATCCATGTATATATGCTGCCTCCACACTCCCCCCATCCATGTATATATGCTGCCTCCACACACCCCATCCATGTATATATGCTGCCTCCACACACCCCCCATCCATGTATATATGCTGCCTCCACACTCCCCCATCCATGTATATATGCTGCCTCCACACACCCCCATCCATGTATATATGCTGCCTCCACACCACCCCATCCATGTATATATGCTGCCTCCACACACCCCCATCCATGTATATATGCTGCCTCCACACACCCCCATCCATGTATATATGCTGTCTCCACACCCCCCATCCATGTATATATGCTGCCTCCACACACCCCCATCCATGTATATATGCTGCCTCCACACACCCCCCATCCATGTATATATGCTGCCTCCACACACCCCATCCATGTATATATGCTGCCTCCACACACCCCCATCCATGTATATATGCTGCCTCCACACACCCCCCATCCATGTATATATGCTGCCTCCACACACCCCATCCATGTATATATGCTGCCTCCACACACCCCATCCATATATATATGCTGCCTCCACACTCCCCCCATCCATGTATATATGCTGCCTCCACACACACCCCATCCATGTATATATGCTGCCTCCACACACCCCCATCCATGTATATATGCTGTCTCCACACACCCCCATCCATGTATATATGCTGCCTCCACACACACCCCATCCATGTATATATGCTGCCTCCACACACCCCATCCATGTATATATGCTGCCTCCACACAAACCCCCGCCGCTGCTCCTGCTGTTAATTGCATATAAAAACAAACAAACATAATAAACACTCCTTACTCACCTTCCTTCCTCTCCCATGCCTCGTCCTGTCCTGTAGCCGGCAGCTGACTCCAGCGTCCTATCGCCGGGGGTGCATGACGTCACTGCTATGAGCTCAGTCGCGTGTACGCTGACATCAGCTGCTGGCCTCTGATTGGCCAGCAGCGTATATTGCAGCGCACAGCTTGGCAACTCGTGTGCTGCAATACACTTCAGCTTGATGTGTGTCAGAGAACGCACATCTAGCTGAAGTAGGGTCTGGCGTCGGCAGGCTCTGAGTATTCACCCGCCGGTCCAGGTCCAGGAGCGCTAGTGCTGCGGCTAGGGCGCGCGTGCCCACCGGGAGGGCTCTGCGTGCCCCCTCTGGCACGCGTGCCATTGGTTCCCCAGCACTGTTTTAGGCTATAGCGGTAAACTTGATTAATTGAAAAGTAAGCTATCCATTGACTTTTAATGGATAAATGAAAAACTAATGAAACTGATGAAACACAGAAGTACAAAGTATTTCTGCCTAATGTATCATAGATCACCGTAAACTTTTTAAAGGCAATCTGGCACCAGGTTCTTGCTATGTAATCTGAAAGCACCATAATGTAGGCACTGAGACCCTGTTTCCAGTGATGTAATTTACTGGGCTTTGTTTTGCGGTTTCAATACAATCAGTGTTTTATCAGCAGGAGATCACTAGAGGATAACTAGCCCTGTGCCTGCTAGTCCAACCACACCCCCAGCACTGATTAGCAGATTTTTGTCACTATACAATGTACTCAGAAAGCTGTGACATGGGTGGGGTTATACACAGCTCAACAACTGATCTCTGCTGATTCTGCAGCAGAGAGAACTGCAAGGCCACGTGCACACGTTGAGTATTTTGGGGAGTTTAAAACCAGGAGTGGGTAAAAAATACAGAAGTGGTGACGTGTTTCTATTATACTTTTCCTCTGATTGTTCCCCTCCTGGTTTTGGCTTACAAATACTTAGGTAAAAAACTCACCAAATACTGAACGTGTGAATGTGGCCTAACTATCATAACTGCTGTACTCTGTAAAATAAGTGATACATTGCTGGAATCGGGGTCTCTGTCCCTACCTGTCTCAGATTACGTAGTAATAACCTGCAGATTCCATTTAATGACCAAATGTCTAATCTGCAAAGCGATGAGACTAGAACATGTTCTGAGCCTCATTAGTCGGACACAGATGTTTGTATGGGTCAATATGCTGTCCGTTTAAAAAACACTCATGGATGTGTACAACATATGTGTAAGTATAGTTGAAGATGTGGAAAGTTTGGATGCCAGGTCTATATTTTGATCATGTTTCTCAAACCATTGAACATTTGACACATAATAGTGATGAGCGAGCATGCTCGGGTGTTTTCCGAGTATCTTCAGCATGCTCAGGTGTTATGTTTCAGTCACGCCGTGCGCATGATTTGCGACTGTTTGACAAATTTAATACAGGTGAGGAATGCCTGTTTCTTAGGCATTCCTCACATGTATTAAAGCTGTCAAACAGTCGCAAATCATGAGCACAGAGTGACTGAAACACAACACCCGAGCATTCTCGCCATAAAGGGTTAACAGAACATACTCGCTCATCACTAATAATAGTACATTATCCTACTGCAAGAGGCCACTGCCATTAAGTGGTGTATTTAATCTGCAACAATGTTTATATAGGGTGTATATGTCATTACTGTAGGTCAGGGGTGGGGACATTGTTTACGGCCCTTGATGACCTTTTATCCCCCCCCCTACTGGCAGATTCCCAGGGACTGCAGTGCTTAGGCTGGCTGCTGTATTTTGCCGGCCGCAGGCATTTTCATTTCTTCTTGCTCTGAGCACGCACACGTAGTGTCACGCAATGAAAGGTTACGTTCTGACACCAGTGCCAGAGTCGGGATGTACTTTGTGGGCATCGTTAGCGTGGAATTTGTAAGGCCGCCGAAGGATGGTATAAATATCCAAATGGCCCTTGTCAGAAAAAATATTTCCCACTCCTGCTGTAGGGGGTAACAGCCACATAAATTCCTGGATCAAGGTTTCCATTGTGCAACATGGTGCCATCTCTTCCCCAAGCAAGTGATGTACTTGCAAACCACCATCCACACAAAGATTTTGTTTAATCTCCATTATCAGATTAAAGCGCATTCTTGCATTGCGTCATGGTCCAATTCTGATGCTCTTGTGTCCATTGCAAGGTAGACAAGTGTCAGCGTAGACCAGTCTGTGGCAACGCAGCAAGATGCAATGCACTGTTTGACAAATTTCTATCCTAGCTAGCATTAACTTTATCAGCTCTTCGTTCCTAATCCATGGGTATATTATGTGACATCTCAGCTTCTACTTATCCAGGGATGGGACGACTCTGGGTGAAGGGGAGCTCAGCGTATGTTACTACAGCATTATTTCCAATCAGATAAACTCTATGAGGTATTAGAGGCGGATAAGTTTGGGACACTTGGAGGCAAAATACCAACTATGCTGTTATGTCACAAACTTTGGGGGGCGGCGAAAAAATGACAAGGAATAGAAGGTGTTTCACAATTTGCTTCATTATGGAACCCTCCATGGCTTCCAAATCTATACCAACTGGTGGGATTTGGCTCCTGGAGCGCCAAGGGTTTAAACAGACTTAATCAATTGCTGATAGGTGATGTGATTAAGGAATTCTCACAGCTGCAAAACGAATATGCGTTACCTCCCTCTGAATTCTATAAATACTTACAATTTAGGCACGCATATCGGGCGGAAGGCATTGTCTGGAAGGAGGGGTGCCCCGAAACTCAATTATACAGAGAATAGCTAATCTACACAGTTCTCGTGGACTGATCTCATTACTTTATAACATTCTCTTAGACATTATATTCACAAACCAGCCGATGCAATCAAAAAAGGAAATGGGAGAGTGTAATGGGACCCATAGAGAAAAATCACTGGAATGAGTTTCACAGCTGTCTTTAAGTGAATCCCATAGACTGTCCCATATATACAGTATGTGATACACCAGGTGTACAGGACACCTCAATTCTTATTTAACATAGGATTTCGTTCAAGTCTCCACGGTCCTAGATGCAAAACTAACATAGCAGATATGCTTCATATGATGTGGAACTGTCCTAACTTGGTGTCCTTTTGGAAGAGTGTTGTACCCATGATTAACAGGGTTTTTTCAATTGACGTAGAGCTTTTCACCATTAGTATGTATATTGGGATATGTTGAAGATCTGTCTATGGTGAGTACAGCAAAATTGCAACGGCACGTATGTTATTTATGGCAAGAAAATTGATTGCCCAAAAATGGATAGCAGATCAGGAGCCTATGATATCAGAATTTATTGATAAAGTTAACTGGCTAGTAAATTTGGAAAAAGGTATATACCTAAAAAGAGATGTGATCTCTAAATTTGACAAGATATGGGGTCTATGGATTGATGACTCTGGTTTGAAATCTAGGGAACTGAGGAGATTTCACCTCGGCTTGCTTTGAGTTATGTTTATATGATGCCTCAAATTAAACTTCTTTGAAAATTAATAAAAATGTTATTAGTACTTCCACAAGTTATATGTAATTGGATTGACTATTGTTACTATGTTCAAATATTTGTTCATCTAATTATGCTGGTTTTGCAGAGCCAGGATGTATAAATAACTCATGTTTAATGCTTCTTAATAGTGATGAGCGAGCATACTCGCAAGTACTCGGTACTCTCCCGAGCATCTCAGTACTCGAGATGCTCGGAGCTCACCGAGTACTTGCGAGATGCTCAGGCGGATGCTCGGGTCCCCTCCCTGCATGCTTGGTGCTCTTTACAGAGCCAATGAACATGCAGGAATTGCCTGCCACTCACTGTAATGCCTCAGCCATGTTAGTTGTGGCATTACAGTGATTGGCTGGCCGCACAGCTTCATCAGGTCTATATCAAACCTGGCACCGCCATGCTCGTCACAGTCACTCCGGAATCAGACAGTGTAGGGAGAGGTGCTGCTGAGCTAGGGAGAGATTCGCTTGTTTATTATGTAGTGTAGGTAGAACAGAAGCATATTACACATATCCATCTCAACAAACAGTCCTTCTGAGGACTAGTCCATCTGCCGAGATATCAGGCAGGCAGTGTATATAGCAGACTGCCTGCCTGACTATATCACAAGAGGCTCCATTCCAGTTCTGTCTGCTGCTGCTGTTGGACATTTCTAGACATAGGCCCAGGTCTCAGGGGCCAGGAATAATTTTTTGGGGGATCTTAATCCTCATTATTTGCTTAAAAAGCAATCCAGAGAACACAGTTTTTCTGTGCCATTTGCTTGTTGGCAGTGCAGAATACAGCCAGTTCTATTCCATATTACAGCTCTAAAACTCCAGCTATTTAAAACTGTGGTTTGTCTGTCACACAGATCACATATACGTTTTCAGAAAATACTGCCATTTCTGGCCTCTATTAAAAATTTGTTTGTGTGTCAGCAAAGTTTTTGACACTGGTTTGCTGTTCAAAATAGTTACCTACAGGCCAGGTATTTAAAACTGTGGTTTCTCCGTCACACGGATCACATATTAGTTCGCTCCAAATTCAGCCATTTGTAGTGAGTGTGAAAGATATTGTCCTCCATTTAAAATGGGCAAGGCTCGTGGCAAGGGATTGGGAACTGGATGTGATGGTGCATGCAGAGGCCGAGGCTGTGGGCAAGCTGAAATTGTGATACAACAAACACCCACATCTTCTCGCCCGACCTTCCTGTCCCAATTCCTAGGGGACCACAGTACACCACCATTGAACCCAGAGCAGTGTCAAAAGGTTGTTGGTTGGAAAGTGGATAATGCTTCCAGTCACTTTGCCACCACTACCACCACCCTGTCTTCCACACGGTTAACTCTCCGTAGCCGTGAGTCTGGACTGCATATTCCTCACCCTGATCCTCCTTCCTCCCACCATGCCGAGTGCCTAGAGACAACTGATCCCACACTTGGACACTCCGAAGAGCTGTTCACTTTTCCATTTATAGATTCGGGCCTCTCGCCCGGTCCACTTGAAGCGGGGCAAGAGGAGATCGCATGTAGCGATGCCCAAATGTTTGAGCAGCCATGGTCACACGAAGGCGACGGTGGGAAAGTGTCACAAGAGGTGGACGATGATGAGACACAATTGCCAGAAAGTCAGGAGGAGGACCAGGGTGCGGAAGTGGAAGATGAGGTGGTGGATGATATAGTAACTGACCCAACCTGGCAAGAGGACATGCAGAGCGAGGACAGCAGCACACAGGGGGGAGGGAGGGAAGCAGAGCAACTCAACAGGCAGGAAGAAACAGTATGGAGGCCGCAGACAGAAAGCAGGCACCCGTTCCCCGTAACACCAACACGAAGGAAGTTGCCAGTACAACTGTTAGGTCTTCCCGAGTCTGGTTGTTTTTTAAAGACTCTACCCCAAAAAGGCCATTTGCACCACGTGCCAGGCCAGCATCCGCAGGGGTGGCAAAACTACCAGCCTGACCACCACCAGCATGATCAGGCACATGGCAGCAAAGCAACCGACTTTGTGGTCCGAACTCCAGGGTCCAGGAACAGTGTCTGTGGGTAGCACCACTGCTTCTTCCGCTGTTGTGCATGCAAGCCAATCCCCTGTCCATGGTGCATGCGAAGATGCCTCCTGCCCTGCACCTGTGGGTTGCACACTCTCAAGTAGCAGCATCAGGAAGCACGTCCTTGTCCCAGCGCAGCGTTCAGTTGTCCATACCCCAGTCTTTGGAATGCAAGTGCAAATACGTAGCCAACGCCCTACAGGCCACACTACTAAATTCCCACATTTCGCGACTGCTTGCGCTCGAAATGTTGCCTTTTAGGCTTGTGGAGACGGAAGCATTCCGCAACCTGATGGCGATGGCCGTCCCTCGGTACTCGGTCCCCAGCCACCACTATTTCTCCCGGTGTGCCGTCCCCTCATTACACAAGCACGTGTCCCAAAACATTAGCCGTGCCCTCAACAACGCAGTTACCGGGAAAGTCCACCTAACCACGAATACGTGGACAAGTGCTTGCGGGCAGGGACAGTATGTCTCGCTGATGTCACACTGGGTTAACATAGTGGAAGCCGGGACCCAGTCGGACCTTGGGACTGAGCACGTCCTCCTGACGCCAAGGATTGCGGGCACTAGGTCAATCAGGGTTGCCCCCACAGTCTACAGCTCCTGCACCTCATCCTCCTCAGCCTTCTCCTCCTCTTCAGCCTCCATCTCTGAAAGGACCACATCAGTCACAAGCTGGAAGCACTGCAGCACTGCCTCGGCCAAGCGGCAACAGGCTGTGCTGAAGCTAATATGCTTAGGTGACAAACCGCACAATGCTGAAGAGTTGTGGACAGCTCTGAAAGAGCAGGCAGATCTGTGGCTCATACCGCTGAACCTACAGCCAGGCATGGTCATGTGTAACAATGGCCGGAACCTGGTGGCGGCTCTGAGGCGAGGCGAGCTCACACACGTACCATGCCTGGCCCATATGCTTAACCTTGTGGTTCAGCGGTTTCTCAAATCCTACCCAGAGCTGCCGGATCTGCTTGTTAAAGTACGCCGCCTGTGTGCCCATTTTAGAAAGTCACTTACAGCTTCTGCCGCCCTTGCCGTGTTTCAGCAGCGTTTGCAGCTTCCGGCTCACAGACTGGTGTGTGATGTCCCCACGCGTTGGAACTCTACACTGCAGATGTTGGGAAGGATTTGTGAGCAGAAGAGGGCAGTTGTTGAGTACCAGCATCAACAAGGCCGTCGGTATTCAGTTCAGACTCCACACATAAGACCTCAGGAGTGGACATGGATGTCAGACATATGTACCATCCTCCAAAACTTTGAGGACTCCACCAAGATGGTGAGCGGCGATGACACCATAATTAGCATCACCATCCTGCTTCTCTGTCTTCTGAAATGCACTCTGCTCACAATCAAAGATGATGCATTGCAGGCAGAGCATGATGAGATGGAGCAAGGAACCATACAGGGTCATTACACACAGCCCAACTTCATCTAATCCCAACATGGATTGGGTGACAATGAGGAAGAGGAGGAGGAAGAACAGGAGCTAGTTTCATGTGCTATAGAGGGTATTACCTGCACAACTGTCATACCGTCTGTTCAGCTTGGATGGTCTGAGGACAAAGAGGAGGACGAGAGCATGGTCAGTCGTCCTCTTGGTGAGGACACGGAAGTTTTGCCTGTTAGCAGTCTGGCACGCATGGCTGAGTTTATGTTACTTTGCCTTTTCCATGACCCTCGCGTTCTCAAAATTTTGGGTGACAGTCATTACTGGTTGGTGACACTTCTAGACCCACGCTACAAGGAGAACTTTATATCTCTTATTCCTGAGGCGGACAAGTCTACAAAAATGGGGCAGTACCAGAAGGCCCTTGTTGCGGAACTATTAAAAAAATTCCTATCTGAAAATGTTGGTGGCAGAGGTCAGAGTTCATTGGACAACCAAGGACTACAGGCGAGAGGGACACAACTCTAATCCAGCAGAGGCAGGGGAACACTGTCAAAGTTCTGGGAGAATTTTCTCAGATCCTCCCATCGCACAGGCCCTGAGGCCTCTCACAAGGAGTGCAAAGTTTGGGAAAGATGCTGAGGGAGTACCTTGCCGACCATACCAACGTCTTCCATGATTCCTCTGTGCCTTATAATTATTGGGTATCCAAGCTGGATACGTGGAATGAACTGGCTCTCTACGCCTTGGAGGTCCTGGCCTGCCCACCGCTAGCGTTTTATCAGAGCTGGTTTTTACTGCCGCTGGTGGAATTATAACTGATAAGCGCATCCGCCTGTCAACTGAAAATGCTGACAGGCTGACTCTTATAAAAATGAACAAGGGCTGGATTGGGCCAGACTTCTCAACACCACCGAATGATAGCGTAACGTAAACTCAAATCCAGTGTCTTTTTTTGGGAGTTGTATTCCCATGCACCTTTTCACACCCACACATGGGTATATGCTTCCTGATTTTGGCTATTTGCTCTTGTCCTCCTTCTCCTCATCCTCATCCTCATCCTCCACCACCATATCACCAGAGTGACCGTGGTCCGTGATGCAACACCCACATCATTTTTTAAAGGGTGTTTATGATGCCCATAAAAAAAAATTTTTATACAGTATGTTCATGTATACCCCCCAGGTGTAAATGTTTGTCAGCCCATACACTTAGTGCATGGGAATTACCAGTATAGGAGATACGCTCCTTTCTAATGGGAACATTTTTTTATGAGGCCCTCCTCCGCGTCTCATCCAAGTGGCATTGGAGTGCCTGCCAATTTTTGGCAGCCCTTGCATTCACTGCATGGGCCAACAATATGGGAGACCCACTTCTTAACGAAGGGAACATTTTTTCATGAGGCCCTCTACATCTCTTCCAAGGGGCATTGGCGTGCCTCCCAATTTTTGGCAGCCCTTGCATTCACTGCATAGGCCAACACTATGGGAGACCCACTTCCTAATAATGGGAACATTTTTTCATGAGGCCCTCTACGCCTCTTCCAAGGGGCATTGGAGTGCCTCCCAATTTTTGGCAACCTTTGCATTCACTGCATAGGCAAACACAATGGGAGACCCACTTCCTAATAATGGGAACAATGTTTTCAGGAGGCCCTCTGACCTCCACGTGTCTTCCAAGGGGCATTGGAGTGCCTCCAAATTTTTGACAACCCTTGCATTCACTGCATAGGCAAACACAATGGGAGACCCACTTCCTAATAATGGGAACATTGTTTTCAGGAGGCCCTCTGACCTCCACATCTCTTCCAAGGGGCATTGGAGTGCCTCCAAATTGTTGGTAACCCTTGCATTCACTGCATAGGCAAACACAATGGGAGACCCACTTCCTAATAATGGGAACATTTTTTCATGAGGCCCTCTACGCCTCTTCCAAGGGGCATTGGAGTGCCTCCAAATTTTTGACAACCCTTGCATTCATTGCATAGGTAAACACAATGGGAGACCCACTTCCTAATAATGGGAACATTGTTTTCAGGAGGCCTTCTGACCTCCACATCTCTTCCAAGGGCCATTGGAGTGCCTCTAAATTTTTGGCAGCCCTTGCATTCACTGCATAGGCTAACAGTATGGGAGACCCACTTCCTAATAATGGGAATATTGCTTTCAGGAGGCCCTCCTCTAAGTCTCTTCAAAAGGGTATTGGGGTGCGTCCAAATTTTCAAAGGGGTATTGGGGTGCGTCCAAATTTTGGGCAGCCCTGCCACTCACTGCATATCCAATAACAGTATAGGAGACCCACTCTTTAGTAATGGAAACAACAAAGCATAGCCGGCTGATGGCTCTCTAAGAATAGTGAGGGCCGACTGCTGACCCTTTAAGAATAGTAAAGGCCGCCTGATGGCCCTATAAAAATATGCTTTGTGACTTTCAAAGTCCCTCCTTCATAAATGAAACATACACTGTGTTCCAAATTATTATGCAAATAATATTTTCTCAGATTTTCCCAAATTACCTATATGAATTGCAGTCATTGTAATTTTCCAGTCAAATAACTATTAGAGTACAATTGAAAGGTTTTTGTACAAACTGCCTATGATAACAGTATATTTTTTAAAAAAATAAAAAACTCAAACTGCACTCAAAATGCATGTTCCAAATTATTATGTACAGCAGAGTTTTCAACCTTTTCATTTTAATTACGAACAAAAAAATGGTAATTTTTGAAATTATAAGCATTAGCAGGTTATTACAAACTGAAATCAAACAGTTTTCAACTCAAAACTTTATTCTAGGTGATGTTACATTTGCACATAGGACCCCTTGTTCGAAAGGAGCTTCTGAACTCTCTTGTCCATTGAATTTGTCAGGTTTTGGATGGTTTCTGCTTTAATTGTTTTGCATGAGGACAGAATACCCTCCCAGAGCTGTTGCTTAGATGTGAACTGCCTCCCGCCATCATAGACACTCCTTTTGATGATGCTCCAGAGGTTCTCAATAGGGTTGAGGTCAGGGGAGCATGGGTGCCACACCATAAGTTTGTCCCCTTTTATGCCCATAGCAGCCAGAGATGCAGATGTGTTATGTGCAGTATGAGACGGGGCATTATCATGCATGAAATGATCTCGATGGTCCAGATGGATGGAGTGGAGGATGGCTGGTTGATGGACACCCCATGCAAACACGGCTATGGCGCTAACAAGGAGGAGGTGGAGTAATGTTTTGGGCTGGAATCATGGGGAGAGAGATTGTCGGCCCTTTTAGGATCCCTGAAGGGGTAAAGATGAACTCCATAATGTATGTTGAGTTTCTCAAACAGCACTTCCTTCCATGGTTCAAGAAGAAGAACCGTGCATTCCGCAGCAAGATCATTTTCATGCATGATAATGCCCCGTCTCATGCTGCACATAACACATCTGCATCTCTGACTGCTATGGACATAAAAGGGGACAAACTTATGGTGTGGCACCCATGCTCCCCTGACCTCAACCCCATTGAGAACCTCTGGAGCATCATCAAAAGGAGTGTCTATGATGGCGGGAGGCAGTTCACATCTAAGCAATAGCTCTGGGAGGGTATTCTGTCCTCATGCAAAACAATTAAAGCAGAAACCATCCAAAACCTGACAAATTCAATGGACGAGAGAGTTCAGAAGCTCCTTTCGAACAAGGGGTCCTATGTGCAAATGTTACATCACCTAGAATAAAGTTTTGAGTTGAAAACTGTTTGATTTCAGTTTGTAATAACCTGCTAATGCTTATAATTTCAAAAATGACCATTTTTTTGTTCTTTATTAAAATGAAAAGGTTGAAAACTCTGCTGTGCATAATAATTTGGAACATGCATTTTGAGTGCAGTTTGAGTTTTTTATTTTTTTAAAAATATACTGTTATCATAGGCAGTTTGTACAAAAACCTTTCAATTGTACTCTAATAGTTATTTGACTGGAAAATTACAATGACTGCAATTCACATAGGTAATTTGGGAAAATCTGAGAAAATATTATTTGCATAATAATTTGGAACACAGTGTAAATTGTCTGATCATGTCTCACACACCACATGGCCAGATAAGGTTGCAAAATGTTAAAATTACATTTCCCGGTGAATGTATTTGTCAGGCTTGAAAGCAATACAAAAGTGCAAAAATGCATCAAAACGCTACGAGAACATAGCCCAAGGTGTGGAGGAGTATTTTTGTTTTTAGTTATTTATTTTGCCTTATATACAAGTCATTACCCGGAAAGGATGATCCTTAACATATTTCCCAGGAAAATCCATTTTGGTTTCGTTTTTGTATGTTTTATTGTGAGTCTGTAAAAGTGGCATAATACCTCTGCCAACGTTGTTGACATCAGTGACCTGGGAGTCAGAAATGCTTCCAGGGGTTTTCCCCATGCTGTTCCCATGCCATTTGAGCACTGTTCCCATCGATTTGAGCAATTTTTAGGCCCTCTGCAGACCGCCGGGGAGAGCCGCCTGAAAAATGCTCGAGTTTCCCATAGACTTACATTGGGCTCGTTGCTCAGGTCGAGCACCCGAGTATTCCAATGTGCTCGACCCGAGCATCGAGCACCCGAGCATTTTAGTGCTCGCCCATCCCTACTTCTTAAGGTTGGAGGGTGGAGAACTGTTTCTCCAATATTTGTCTGGTTGTTGTTTTTTTATTTTTACCTTTGTGAAAATATTTATAAAAGTCAATAAAAAACATTTGATTTAAAAAAAACTTTATCAGCTCTACTATGGGTTCCAGCCAGGCAAGCATGGCAAATATTGCTCCCAGCAGTTAGTCTTGAACACCCATGGCTGTTCTTCTGACATTTTGGGGACACTCTGATCCAGTCATCACAATTAGACTAAGTTACTCAGATACACTTTACATTTATACTTCTTTCAACACTTCAACCTTAAAGGCCTTAGGCTACAAGTCTGCAGTCACACCATACAATGCAAGTGTATTGAGCGAGGCCGGACACCGTCTAGGTGGCTTGTGGCTGGAAGTATGCAAATCACATACTTGCAGTCACATAATCACCCGCTGCCGGCAGCGGAGAATCCTCACAGCGCACAATGTAGGATTCACAAGTCTGCAGTCACATACAGCGGCCCCTGACTTGTTGCCTAAAGCCAAACAACCTGTTTAAGAACTAATTGATCCTTGCTGTGTAATATATTCCACCCCCATGTCAGTGATTTTAATACTGTCTGATAAGTGTACTTGGATCCAATTTTATTACTCAATAAACCAGAAAAAGATATTGAAGACGTGTCACATGTGGCTCTCGTGCATTGCACACATTCTGCATAGACACCACTCATATATTAAAAAATACAAACTAGACACTATTGGATCCTAGAAACTCCATGCTCTCTTTGGACTCACATGCCTCACATACTGATACATGTCACTCGCACAAAATGGATGTGTTCCTGCTGTTCACATGTTGGGCACATACCACTCGCACAGTGCTAGAATACTGACACCTGCTGACACAAAGTGCATAGCACTCATCCATTAAACGCATTGCTTTATTCTACACACTTAGCAAACACTGGTTGGACTGCAATACAAACCTGTTTTACTTTGGATACTGCTGACCTTTGAAAAACTGGACAGCAATCCTGATGCAAGACCTTTGCCAAGCCATGCCAACTTATTCCATTATATCACACCCCCAATAGTTGGCAAACCTCCAAGATCTAGAGCTGTGTTCTTCAACTCCAGTCCTCAAAAGCTACCAACAGATCATGTTTTCAGGATTTCTTTAGTATTGCCCTGGTGATAATGCCACCACCTGTGCAAGATTAAGGACTGGAGTTGGGGAGCACTGATCTAAAGCCTTGTCCCCACTGGTGTTGGCCGCGCCTGCTCTCTGGTTTGGATCAGCCCCCAAGCTTTAAAGGGCTTGTCCACTACTAGGACAACCCCTTCTTAAACTGGCATCACTGTCCTCGCCTTCGTACGAGCTGAACATGAAGCTGAAGTCCGGGCTGCAGCTGATCTCTCACTTCCTCTTCATGTTCAATTCGACAGGAGGCGACGACAGTGACGCCAGCGCTGATTGGGCACCAGGCACCACATGTCATTCCACTGCACCAGAGCCCCGGGACCGCGAGTGCCGACACCGCTGGAATGGAGCCGGCACAAGAGGTGAGTATAGTTTTTTTTTATTTTATCTGGGCCAAACATTTAGTTTAAGAAGGGGTTGTCCTAGTAGTAGACAACCCTTTTAAGGCTCTTATGCAGCAGAGCGCACTGTGTGTCCAGTATGCAGCTTTGTTGCTAGACGTTCTTAAAACATTCAAGTAAAATTGACTAATCTGGTTATTCAAAGGATCAGGATAGATTTCATTGTTTTTATCTGTGGCTTGGACTTTGGTATTATGTAGAGATGGTTACATGCAGTAGTTCAGAAACCATACCGGATCCATAATCTATTTGTGATATTAGAAGATTTACAGAAATATTCAATCAAGCGAATTTCCAAATAAAACAGATACCACATCATACTTTGTAGAATAATTTTATTAATATATATCTATATATTGCACAAATCGGTAAGCAAGATAATCGAGACTACAACAGTGCATTGGTAATCACATTTAAGCCATACATCTTACACCACAAACCATTTCATCTGCTACTTCATGTCCTGCTTTTCCTTCTTCGTTGAAGCAACCTGCATAGAATTAGTGCCTACCCTGAAAATTTAGGGGCAATTAACCCCAATCTCAGATATCACAGTCTCCAGTTTGGAGCGGCAATAGTTGTCTCTGTGATTGACTGTAAAGGTGGCAGGTGATTTTCTTAGCCTGAGGCTGCATTCACATGTACATGTGCATTTTCTGTGTGTTGCCCCTTTTTTTTTTAATTCAACAACACATGGACCTATTGAGTAAAATGCCTCTATTCATACATCAGTTAAAGGGAATCTGAGCTCACCATGATGTAGGGGCTGAGACCCTTATTCCAGTGATATGTCACTTGCTGGTCATTTTGATAAAATCACTGTTTTCTCTGCTGAAGCTCTAGCAGTGCTCTGATTACTGAGCCCACAAAACTGATTTGCAGCCTTCTGTATTTACTATGCTTAGGCAGAAAGCTGCTAATCATTGTTGGGGGGTGCGGTTACGCAAAGCAGTTGAGTAGGAGCACAAGACACCTAGTCTTATAGTGATAATCTACTGCTGATAAAACACTAATTTTATTGAAGCAGCACCCTACAGCCTAGTAAATGACACATCACTGGAATCAGGTTCTCAGCCCCTACACCATGCTGCTCTCAGATTACATAGCAAAACATGCTGACAGATTCCCTTTAAAATGACAGATCCTAGAATGAGATCCTTGAAACTCAGAGCATGTCCTATGCTCATCCAATTTTGAGGCTCAGAATAGGAAATACTCAATGGATATGAGCTGCGTTACGAGAAAAAAAATCTGACCGCACATTTACACTTCGCTCAGATGTGTGAATGCAGCTTTACTAACAAAATAGCTCTGTAGGGTCAATTTTTCTACTTAAGCAGCTCTCACTCCATCAAACAACTGCCAATATCTTAGCTTCCCGGCCCCTCTTGATATGAGAGTAAGATATTGCGGGTAACAAGGTAGGCCTAGTTTAAAACAAGTTGCAACGAAGAAGGATGGGTGACTGAAATGGTCACATTGAAAGTTCTGCTGTAGTACTGTACCAATAGCTGACAAGAACAAAGAGTGCAAGTGTGTTAAAGTGTCTTCTACATGACTGCTCTCATATGGCTGTGGAAATACACTTGTGTCACTTCCCTGAAGATTTATATCACTACATTCATTATTTTACTAAGAAGGCATCTTGAACTGGAAGAGTTTTCTGGCTCAGGTCTCTACAGGCAAGTGCGGTACTTCAGTGAACTGATAGTAGGGGATGTAAGTGCGGTACTTCTGTGAACTGATAGTAGGGGATGTAAGTGCGGTACTTCTGTGAACTGATAGTAGGGGATGTGGACGCTGCGCACTTATACATGGCTTCTAAACTTGTACTAACTATCAGATTAGCATCACTATCATATTCTAGAGTAGATATTATTGCATGTGTCCCCTGATGCACTCAATTCAACCTTCCTGATCGTGTATTATATATAAGGGTCTTGTTTATAATATACTAATATCCCCCCAACTCTTTGGTGCGTTTATAAGAGCAATAGTCTGGAAACCACAATTGTTTACTGGTCTAATAAATGAAATCAAGTAGGGATTATTGTCAGTAAGAAGACTAGGTGAGATTGTTAGAAAGAATCCTACATGGCCATATAACAGGAACTCCAAATGTGGTGAAATCTGTAAATATACCCTTACTATATCTTCATTAATTTACCCATAATCCATTGTGTAAATTACCATCTACTGTATGTGCCTAATAAGATCAATTTCTTTTAAAGTGTATTCCTACTATATCTTACTTTCAAGACTCTCTAATATTTACTACAGTGGAAAAAAAAGAATGCATTTGTCATATTGCTAATCACCCCTTTAAGTGACCCTTGGGTTATACCTCTCAAGTGTATTCTACATGTTCAGTAGTATATAGTGTTACTGATTCTCAAGAATAGAACTGGACAACTGGACTAGAGGAACCTGCAGAGCTGCTGTTGCTCCTGATCACCCTAGTAAGCGGCTGGCTATTTGTCCATGTTCTGCTCAGCAGTACAGTGGGGTTCACCATCAAAGCAGTGTCTCTGAGATTGACAGTTCCAGAGCGAGATTCTTGGATCTCTTTTGACCTCTTTGGTGGTTCCAACCATCTGTGCGCGCTGGTGTTTTATAAGCTAGTTTACTTTTCACTTTTCTTTGCTGCTTGAGAGGGCTCACTTGCCATCTGATCTGTACCAGAAGACTTCTCACTTTTCTCAGGCTTAGTTTTTGTACCTTGAGTAACCCCTCCAACAGACTGCTTTGTAGTGCTTGTATCTTTGACCTTTTTTGGTAATTTTGGACTATCTCCTTTTTCTTTCATTTCTTTAGTAGGTTGCTCTGTCTCTGGGGTTTTAACTTTTTTAGACACTTTGTCCGTTTTTACCTCACTTGTTTTTTTTACCTTCTCTTCTGCCTTAACAGGTCCATTTTCTTCTTTGACTTGCTGCTTTTCTGCTTCCTTGCTCAGCTTCTTCTCTTCTAATTTGGATGATTTTGTGTCATGTTCCTTAGCAGACTGTTTTTCCTCAGTTTTTTTCTCTTCCTTAGTTGGTTTCTTATCTTCTGTCTTTGGTGACTTTTTTCCATCTTCCTTAACTGCTTCCTTAGCTGATGTATGGTCATCTTCATTTGGTTGCTTCTTTTCCTTCATTGGCTGCTTATCTTCTGTTTTAACTGGTAGCTTTTCCTCTATTTTAGATGTTTTGTTATCCTCTGTCACAGGTTGCTTTTCTTCTGCCTTAGTTATTTTCTTTTCTGTTTTAACAGACTTCTTTTCCTTTTCCTTCATTGATTGCTTCACTTCACTACTTGGCTTAATTTCTTCTCCCTTTACTGGTTGTTTCTCCTCTTTCTTAGTCGTTTTTTTGTCCTCTGCTTTGGGTATTTTCTTTTCTTCTTCCTTTACCTCCTGTTTTTCCTCTTTATTAGCTGGTTTCTTCTCTTCTTCTTTGGATGGCTTCTTTTCTACCTGTTCTTCTTCTTCTTCTTTAGTTCGTTTAGCTTTCACTTTTATATCTTGCTGCTTTACTTCTGCCTTAGCTGGCTTCTTTTCCTCATCCTTTGCTGCCTGCTTTTCCTTAACCTGAGCTGGTTTCTTCTCCTCCACCTTAGATGGTTTTTGTTCCTCCTCTTTCACTGGCTGCTTTTCAACTATTTTTTTTTCTTTCACAGGTTCTTTTTCCTCTTTCGCCTCCTCTTTAACTGGCTCCTTTTCCTCTTTTCTTTTTGGCTTTTCCTCAACCATAGGCGGTTTCTTCTCCTCCAATTTAGTTGGTTTCTTTTCCTCTTCTTTTATTTTTGGCTTTTCCTCAACCACAGGCGGTTTCTTCTCCTCTACTTTAGTTGGTTTCTTTTCCTCTTCTTTTACTTTTGACTTTTCCTCAACATTAGGCAGTTTCTTTTCTTCTACTTCAGTTGGTTTCTTTTCCTCTTCTTTTACTTTTGACTTTTCCTCAACCTTAGGCGATTTCTTTTCTTCCACTTCAATTGGTTTCTTTTCCTCTTCTTTTACTTTTGACTTTTCCTCAACCTTAGGAGGCTTCTTTTCTTCCACTTTAGTTGGTTTCTTTTCCTCCTCTTTTACTTTTGTTTTTACTTCAACCGCAGGTGTGTTTTTTTCTTCTTCCTTTACTTTTGGCTTTTCCGCTTCTTTTACTTTTGGCTTTTCTTCAACCATAGGTGGTTTCTTCTCCTTCACTTGAGTTGGTTTCTTTTCCTCTTCTTTTATTTTTTGCTTATCCTCTACCTTAGTTGGTTTCTTTTCCTCTTCTTTTTCTTTTGGCTTTTCCTCAGCTTTATGCTGTATTTTCTCTTCCACTTTAGTTGGTTTCTTTTCCTCTTCCTTTACTTTTGGCTTTTCCTCAACCTTAGGTGGTTTCTTCTCTTCTGTAGGTGGCACTTTCACTTCTTCCTTCACAGGGTCCTTTTTTTTCTCATCATCTTTAGTTTGCTTTTTTTCTACTTCCTTGTCTTGCTGCTTTTCCTCTGCTTTGGGTGGTTTCTTTTCCTTTGCTGGCTTTTCATCTTCCTTTATACTTTTAATTTTGTCTTGTCCTTTATCAGGCTTTTCTTTGTTTTCCTTAGCTTGATCTTCATTGCTAGGTTTTTGTACTGCTTTAGCATCTTCTTTACTAGCTGGCTTTTTATTTTCTTCTTTAGAAATATCACTCTCTTGAGTTTTGGTGTCAGTTTTTTTCTCTTCTGTTTTAATATACTCTCCCTTATTTGTTGACTTTGCATGTTCTCCTTCCTTATCCTCTTCCTTCCCTTCATTCTTGATGACAATTTGCTTATCTTCTTTCTTTCCAGAATCTTGCTTTGTTTTACCTTCTTTTTTATTGGTGTCCGTTTTTTCTTCTTGGCTAACTACCTTTAGTTCCTCTTTCTTGCCTGTCTTTTGTTCATTTTTAGGAGTTTCATTTTTCGGTTCGGTTTTTACATTTTTCTTAGATGGTTTTTCATCTCCTTCAGTTTGTTCATCTATTTCTTTTTTTGCTGCTCCAGCTTTCTCTTTAGCATCCTCTTCTTGATTTTTGATTGGTTTGCTTTTGTCTTGTTTCTTTTTTAGCTCTTCATCGTCAACCTTTTCTGACTTTCCTTGTTCTCTGTCTGCAGATGTATCCTCTTGTTTCTTGGTGACATCTTTATCTTTTACCTTTATTTCACCCCCTTTGTCTGATATATGATTTTCTTCTTCCTTTCCTGGCTTACTGTCTACTTCTTTTTCTTCCTCTTCAGTACTTTCTGTAACCTCATTTTCTGCATGTTCTTCTACGTCTTCTTCCTTGTCTTCTAATTCTTCCTCTTCTGTTACATCATTTTCTGCTTTTTCTTCTTCCAACTCTTCAGGTGTCTTCTCATCTTGGTCTTCTTCAGGCTCCTCTATTGGAGATGTGATCACTTCTTCTGTCACCTCTTCAGTCACATGAGTTTCTTCTGTCTGTTTCTCTACAATTACTGTTTCTTTGTCTGACTTTTCCACAATCTTGATTTTTTCTTCCTTTTTCACTTTAATATGCTTTGGTGTGCTTGGCATCCTTGGACTTCTTGCATCAAATGGAAAATAGTCAAAACTGGTTCCAATACGACATTCTTCTCCCTCAAGTAGCTTTCTAAGAACGAAAAAGTGGTAGAATGCATTTTTTTAATTATTCCAAGAAAATTTTTCTTAAAATTACATTTTATTTGTTTAAACATGTATAAATACTGTAGCAGCTACAAATACTTTACTTTATTCATTATTCTTTATTCTCGGATTTGTAGATCATTCAGTCAATAAAAGATGATTCATCAGTTATCATTTCTGTGGCTATATTTTGTTAACTATTCTAGAAAGACCCATTGAAGTTTCTTTACTTACTATACAGAATTATGCTTTATGCAAAGATATCTATAAATGCTAAGACATTCATAAATTTCAAAAGTCTTATGTATAAGGTCTTATAAACTTACACCTTATTTACAACATGCTAACTAAAGTCTTCATTTATTTACTATAGAGATTGAATATATGTTTCATTGCTTTTACAATGGCATGCACATAATACAGTTTAAGAAGATAATTGTTGAAATCTGATTCGGATAGTGATAACTTTTATCATGTGTGGTACTAACTAATTACCAATTAAAGCGTTAGAAATTCAAGAAAAGAGGGTTCTTTATTGCTATTGAGAAAAAAAAGAAATGGCAGAATTACGTTTTTTTCTGCCACCACAAAACTGCAATAAAATGTAGCAAGAGGAGAATCAAAGCATTGTATCTATCCCAAAATGGCATCTATAAAAAACGTCAGCTCAGTGCACAAAATATAAAACCTCAAACAGCCCCATCGACCAGAAATGTAAAATGTTACAAGTCTCGAAAAATGGCAACACAAGCACTTTTTTTTTTTTTTTTTTTTATACAAATTTCCAATTTTTTTTCACTACTTAAATAAAAAAAACTATGCATGATTGGTACTTGCACAATCGTACTGACCTGGAGAATCATTTTGCCAGGTCAAAAACAATTGTGGAATTGCACTTTTTTTTACAATTTCAATGCCATTGGAATTTTTTTCCCGCTTTCCAGTGCATCACATGATAAATTGAATGGTGTCATTCAAAAGTACAATTCATCCCGCAAAAAACAAGCCCCCATATGGCATGAGGATAGAAAAATAAAAAAGTTATATCTTTTGGAAGAAGGGGAGGAAAAAATGAAAACGATAAAACTGAAATTGGCCGTGGATGGAATGGGTTAAAGAAAACAGGTCTCTTTAAAGAGATCAGTACACTCTCCTAAATAAGAAAAGTAATACTTTAATACCCCATGAAAAAAATGTTTTGAGATTTTTTTTATTAGAACTTTGTGTTGTGTCGTTTCTCTGTTTTTCCTCCTAGAAATGTTTAAGCTTAGAACTTGGTGTTAACATTCCTCTCATTAAAGCGGTACTGATAATGTCAGATACAGTAGTCAAATTGTTTGTACATTTCCAGGAGCAATTACAGAGAAACTGTTTTCATAAATTCATTAGAATTTCACTTCTTTCCACATATGGATGATGATTGCTTGGAACAAGAAGCTTTGTTGGCATTTTCAGAATGTGCCCTGATATTTGTCCCCAAATTTCAGTTTGATAGTTGCTGGATAGACCATCTTTTATTTAAAGAGGTTGTCCACTACTTTGAAACTGATTATTAGTGGGCCCAGAGTGGCGCAAAATAAAAAATACCTTGCGCACCTCACCACTCTTCTATACTACACACCGTGTACCCCATTGCTGTTCTGACAGGGGGCATCAAGTTATGGCTGGAGCTAACCATCAGCTGCAGCAGTCACACTTCGTCAGGAGACCAGCAGGGGACACGGTGAGGTTAAAATGGAGAAATGGGTCTTTTTCTTTTCTTCTTTTTGCACTACTCTAGGCCCATCAGTAATAAGTAGTGAACAACCCCTTTATTTGTCCCATTTTACTTTTCCCAACCAAATGTTCTGCAGCCAACTTCTCGTTCCTCGTTCACTTATGCAGCTGGTCAAAAGGTCACCTTTAAGTGCAAAAGGAGTTGTCTTCTTAAGAATTTACAATACATGGAATGAATAAAATAATATTTTTAATAAATTCTTATAGACAATTCAAAAAAAGAGGAAAGGACGTACAAAAGATCAGTTGCACTTCCTAAATTTAAACAATGTAAATCTTTATTAAGTAACAAAAGCCTAGACAAGAAAAATAAAAACATTTATAAATGAGCACTGTAGGGATCGTACTCACTTGGGTGCGATGGGACTAAAACAGGAGGCATGTTCCTTTAAGTGTCCATAACGGTTTATTGGTTTCATAAACCGTGCAAAGCAAAAGTGCAAACAAACAGCCTTTAGTGAAGGCAAAAACAAAGAAAACAGTCCGTTTAGCACAAACTCTGGTTAGACAGCGCTGTGGTCACACAGGCTGGAAGGCATCCAGTAGCCGGCCGAGTCTGGAGACAACCACACACAGGAGGCCTTCTCCCTCCAAACACACAGACCATGTGCCAAACAACAGCCTCCAATTGTTAACCACACCCATAGGTGTGGTATGTGGGTTGCTGGACCCGCCCATTCTCTCCTAGCTACCCGTAACCCGGCTCCCAGGAGCACCAATTAGTCCTCTTCGTGCGTGCACTAGAGAAACACTCCGGGCTACATTACAGAGACCAGCCATTTTTGTGACACAACCTCCCATTGAATATGTGACCATTAGCCACCTTACAGCACATTGTGCCAGCACCTGTTTCCTAGACCAAAAATTGGCGCTGGGATATAACCCATACGACCAATGTGATAACCAATAGAGCCATGTAAATGTGGCGGATATCCAAGATAAGTATGAACGGACACTACCGCTAAAGTGATGTCAAGCAGTGTTTAGAAAAGAAGAAAGGTGCAATACAAATGTATAGACAGTAAATAATGCAGTATCAAAAGAATATATAAAAGAAACTAATCAGTAAATATGTGCAACAAAGTGCCATTGCATAGTCACCCAGGTAAACTGTCTCATAGGAAAAGCATCATATGGGAAAGAGGACCCAACATTCACCACAAGAGGTGGCTTCCTCAGGGTAAAGGTTGTCTAGGTTTTTGTGTTTGTTATTTCAATTAAATTTAAGAAGTGCAACCGATCTTTTGTAGTTGTGTGTTTTTCCTCCTTTTTATTATTGCATTTGTCTTACACACATTATGGTTTACACTCCACCAATACACAGGTGGTGCCCACTCCATTGTTAGTTTTTGGTAAATTCTTATATACAAACAGGATTTTTTAGAAAAAAAAGTCAGACTTCAGTGGGAATTTTGAAGACAAAACTGGGTTATAGCCTAAGTTGCATAGCCAAGACCACTCTTACCTATATGCAGCAATCTCAATATCCAGAGCCATCTTGACATTCAGCAAGTCTTGGTACTCTCGAATCTGAGCAGCCATTTCCCACTTCGTATTTCTTAATTCATTTTCCAATTGATGCAAAGTTTCCTGAATTGCAAGAAATCCTAGGTTACGTTAGTAAGAAGTTCCAGAGTGAATACTCACAGATGTCTTGCATAAGCTGGATGTAACTGTGACTTTATAAAGTCTGATATTTTGTTATGTCGATCAGGCCATGTATTGTTAAAACAGTAAGTTTAGCGAAATGACAATAATGCTGTGAGAGTCGGCAAAAGAGGAACCCTGATCTGCAATTAATAATTTTGTAGGCAAATTAAATTTCTTTTTTTTTTTTTTTATAGAGAGAGCCATACATGTGCCGTGATTTTAGGTATAGTTTGGTTGGTTAGTGGTAGACAAGTGTCTCAACCAAAGAGACGACTATGTGAAAAGATGTAAAATCTCATTATCATTTTTGTATAAAAAAAAATTATTTTGTAACTATCGCATCCCTATCTGGTCCTGCTTCACCTGCACGCTATGTCACCAGATGCTGCCGTATTCATTTTGCAGTTGGTGCTAGTGATGGAGGAGACATCGTGGCCAATATCTCTGGATGGCACAGGCATGGTCTAGCCAGAGATGGGACATGTGGTGCCACCCAGTCAGGCAGAATAGGCGGGTGTGTGTGTGCTGTCCAACAGCTCAGCAAAAGTAATTAGATCCCTTCTGTAGCCTGTGGGCAGAACTACAGTCTACTTGGATTACCAGTATACAGCTGGGAGTTGCCATTTATAAGTATATAGTTTGCCTGGTCTCTGTTACACTGCTACCTGACCCAGCTTCTTCGATACCTGCTGCTGACCCTTGACTGACTTACACCTCCGTTTGTCTGCCTGTGACTCCATCTACCTGGTTCTGACCTCCGCTTATACTCTTGACCTTGTCATGGACATGGCTAGGCGAATTTTCTTTGCAAGGTCGTGCCACTGGCCAGCAGCTACTCCATATACGCAACCCAGGGGTCTCTGTTGTAAAAAAAGATTCTTGTATTGGGGCTAAAGGAAGAAGGTCAGGGTACTTCTTAGACCTGCAAAGTGGAGTCTCTTGTACAAAACCTGTTTGTGGAAACCCTATTACGAGCTTCCAGTCTTCCACGAACAGTTCACCTTTATAGTAACATTTTAGAAATAATATCAAGTTACTAGGTAAAGGTAGAAGTCACAGTGTTGCAGTAGTATTTTAGCATTGTATAGTGATAATGTAGGTCTTTGTATAGTGTGTTTTGCTCATTAAAGTATTATTTCCAAAACCAAAGAATAGGGATAACTCGCAATTCTGTGAGGGTTAGGAAATGCCTCCTTGGAATGGAGTAGTGGCTCCTCACACTATTTGTTTTCTTTAGCATTGCCAGAGATAGAATAATGTATTAAGCTATATTCAGCAGTGCCATAGAAAATGAGTGGAACAGGAGTGAACATGCACTTCCACCGCTCTATTCCGATGGGATTTCAGAGCCCCATTCTTGGGAACAGTAGGGGTCCCAGCTACTGCAACAGATCTGCAAGTTATTATCTATCCTTCTTAGTAGGTGATAACTTTAAATGTGAATATTCCTTCAACATATTGAAAGTAATATTTGGTCATGGGTATTATTTTTCTGAACAAAGTCTGAGAAACTTCTAAACTCTGTTGTTTGTCCAGTCAGCTCCGTTGCTTCCTGCTGGCAGTGTAATTTGTGGGGGATGCTGGATTTCTGGAGTGGTCTCTAGAGGTCCTGCATTAGTTCCTGACTAGGTGTGGCAGTTGCAGGGTCTGATAGCAGCTTGCTGTCCTACCCCAGTCAGCTTCAGTACTGTGCATGGTTTCAAGGGCTTGGAATGCTCTACAAAAAAAGACAAAGGGGGTTCTGCTCTCTATCAATCAAAATACAATGGAAAACCCGTTCATCTTCCACTGTTCTGCCCCACGCCCTTCTCTAACAGACCTACTTGTCCTTCTGTATAACAGCCAGAAGTAGACATTATAGTACAAGTTGTCATGACACAACTCTCATGAAGATGCTGTATAGTTTGAGGCACCATATGCCCCTGGCTGGATCCTCTAACTATATTCATACATGACTGTCTGCATTTGTGCAGTCACACTCTGAGTCATGCTGCCCGTGATTTGGGCTCCATGAACCTTGTGACAGATTCCCTTTTAGTGGAGTGGAGACACCAGGGTCCTCAATATGGAGCGTCTCTTGGATGGCAGCAATAAGACTGCCCACCATGAAAATAATGCTTATTCGTTACAGTCTCCAGTGTACCCACAATTAGTTAAACTATAGTGGGGGTAATATGGCTGCCTGATTCTCACAGTAACTGCATAATAATGTCATTTACAGGATCTTGCATTAGCACAATACTCGCTCTATGAAAAGGGATAATGTATAATCTCTGGGAATGAGCCCATGCAGTTGAAAGGAAGTAAAAAAAACATTTACTCTCCCAAATGCTTTGTAGGCTGAAAATGAGATGGAGGCTTAATTAAAAAGAACTGCCAGACTGCATTGTTATGTGCCATGGGCTTTTAATAAGACGCTATGGAGCTGAGGCCTATGGGAGGGGAAGGGACAGAGTGCAGCTTGATAGGTTACTTGTGACCCGCAGCCTAAAATTGATAGTTAGGTCTTTTTTTTTAGAACTGGCAAAAGCGTGCAGCCTAGTAGGCCTCAAGAAGCTGGGACCTAAAGTTTGCAAAAGTGATAGGTGAACCTGGCCTGGAAAAAAGGAAGAAGCTGTCTGGAGGAAGAGGGCAGCTGTGGGAGGAGGAAGACACTGTGCTTGAAGGCCAAACAAAAAAGTAAGAAGAAAGGAGGCCAAACATAACAATGGAGGTATCAATGAGCCATGAAGATGAGGGCTAGACTGTCGGTAGGAGGGGTATAGCCTGTGTAGGGGATGCCAACATTTCTAATCACAGTTGCCCATATGGTCTTCTCTTTCCCCTAAGCCAGGGTTCCCCAACTCCAGTCCTCAAGGCCCACCAACAGGTCATGTTTTCAGGATTACCTTAGTATTGCTCAGGTGATAATTCCATTACTTGCACAGCCAATAATTCCATCACCTGTGTAATACTAAGGAAATCCTGAAAACATGATCTGTTGATGGGCCTTGAGGACTGGAGTTGGGGAACCCCTTCCCTAATCGGACAAGCAAGAAATTTATACATACAGTTTATGGGGGCATAATTTGTACAGATACATATGATATGATATATGATAGAAGTCCTGACTTTTTGGTTTGATCATACATGGGAGGATGAGACTCAACTTGTATGTTTGCATGAAGACCCATGAACCCTTATCATTCATCTCTGTGTAAAGTCTGCTTGTCACTGATTCTTATTACTTTACAAGTGTAATTCTTACCCAACTCTACACAAAATGGAAAATCACAACTCCCAGGATGTACACAAATTGTTTCACTTGTTTCATAAATCTGTTGTATAAAGCAAAGCACTCTAATGTTAATAGAGGCAAAGTTTTATAAATTGAGACATGAAATTACAAAAAGAGTCAGAGAGAACCCAGTGCTCAGCATGGTGTGCAGGGTCGGCATATACATAGGAGGTGCACCAACAGAGAGCAATACCAAGTGCTGAGCACTGAGAAAGAAACACAGGAGTGATGACTACACTGCAGAGGAGGGTTACAACAGCCGTCACAAGTGATGGATGACTGGTTATTACAGTTAAGTACTTAGTGGTGCTTCAATATAACATGAATTTATCACAAATCCTGTAAACAGTATTTCAGATTGCAGATCAGCAAATGTCTATTTTTTTAGTAGCACATGGCTAAAATTCAGGCAGATATACAAGGCATAGTAGAAAGATGGATTACACCAAACTGTGCTCTAAGACAAAGCATATTATTTTCTATTGTTGCCAAAAAAAAAACAGTAGACCATCCTCTTAAGCCTGTCGTTAAAAGGATCTAGGTTTTTACTTTTTTTTGTAAGTAATGATTACTTTATATGCCAAAATCTATAGTATCCAATCAGGAGCCGAAAATCAAAGGTCCACACTGGACCCTCAGCTGCCATTAAACAAATTGTTGGGTTGCCGCGATCGCTAATGAGAGTGAGTGACCCCTCTCATAGTCTAACCAATTAGATGCCTTGCTGCTCACCATAGCATATTAGGAATTAAACTGCAGCAATCAGAGCTGGCTCCCAAAGCAGTTACCAGCAGCATCTTTCCGAGTACTGCCGTACCTATACGGCGGATGTTGGTAGAAGTGAGCAGATGGCAGGCAGGGGATGGGACCGTTCACCACTGGGGCCCTCTGCTCATAGTGGTCACGTGGCCAGCCATCATTGGCAGTATGTCACAGCATCCAATTGTTAAGTCTAAATTCCTATCTTGGAATATAAAATTATTTTCTGCTCACCGCAGAGCTGTTCTATATGGTAAAATGCAGCCCTGGATCATGACGTGATTCCACTGTAAGAAGAAAGCCTTTATTTTAAATTTAAGTTGTCTCACCAAGTCAATTCCTTTTATTAATAGCCCAATTATCAGCCCAGTCGACTAGCTGTTACCTCTGAGTAAATCGGACACTGGCGTAAATCTTCCTGTATGTGGTGTTGCCAAATCTGCCCCGCAGGGTGGTTTTATTTGGCCCGTGACACTAGAATCACCACCCCTATGTGGGGCCATTATTCTGTATGGAGGAAAATGTGGGGGCCATTATTCTGTATGGAGGACTATGCGGGGCCCATTATTCTGTATGGAGGACTATGCGGGGCCCATTATTCTGTATGGAGGACTATGTGGGGCCATTATTCTGTATGGAGGACTATGTGGGGCCCATTATTCTGTATGGAGGACTATGTGGGGGCCATTATTCTGTATGGAGGACTATGTGGGGCCATTATTCTGTATGGAGGAAAATGTGGGGGCCATTATTCTGTATGGAGGACTATGTGGGGCCCATTAATCCATATGGAGGACTTTGTGGGGCCCATTATACTGTATACTGGTTGGCCCGCAACTTTGATCAAGTTTTTCTTTTTCTCTCTCTGTGTGTTTGAGATCCCTGATATAGGGTGTCAACCTTGGCAGGTAGGTAAGGACTAATGTTTCATCACAGAGTTTACTAGGACATTACAGATATACATTTAGACTTTCACTTTTGTGATATCTTTCTTAATGATTTGTTTTATACCATTACTATTATTAAGGCATTTGGTGTTATATTGGCAAAATAGTTTTTGGTCTTAGTTGTCTGACAATTATTTACCTTTAAGTACATAATTAATACATGATTGTATGTTCATTTGTGGCCTACGTTGTCCTGTCCTGCTACTATTGCTGAATATATCTAATAATTGGCTCTGCTGACTAATGCAGCGTATTTTAATGCTAGGGTGGCTAGTCGGTCATTGGGCCCTACGGACAGTCTCCTAAGATATAGGATAACAGTTTTAGACTTACATTAACTTTTTGGGTTTAAAAAGTTAATATTTAAAGGGGGTGGTCCGAAGACAAAGTCATTTTGCTCCTAACTCCCTATCTATTTGATGCTATAATCTAAGCTATTTTCTAAATACTGGCTTTAAAAATTCCCTACCGCTCCATAAATACATTGTCTAACAGCTAGTGTATTTTTTTCTCTATTTCCAGTGTGATGACAATTCATTTGAGTACCAGCAGTGCATGCTGGGATACACAAACAAAGTGCCATCAGAGCAGGGGGCAGAGGCTGTGGTCACTGTCACAACCTCGGCCTCCTCTCTGAAAAAAAGCATTATCAATGACGCTCGTTTCAGGGGCAGTGCTGTCTGCTGTGTCCCCCGTGCGCTGTCTCCCCTGTGTGCGCTCTGTTGTCTGCTTAGATGAATAGTAATAAGCTGGGAACAGAGCGGTGTCACTATACCTGGCGGTGCAGGAGACTAGCACCACCCGCGCAAGTGAGGTCACTGGTCTCTGCCAGGTATAGTAACACCGCTCTGTTCCTGGCTGAGACAGCGCACGGGGGACACAATAGGAATTGCACCGGCCCTGAAACGATCGTCACTGATGACACTTCATTTCATGGAGGGGGCAGGGGCAGTGACAGTGCTCTGATGACAATTTGTTAGGGAATTATTAAAGCAAGTATATTAGAAAACAGCTTAGATTATAACATTAAATAGATAGGGAGTTAGGAGCAAAGTGACTTTGCCTTCAGATCATCCCTTTAATAAAGATATTGGTTTTATTTGCTTCTAATTGGGTTTTCTAGTATGTAACTAACAGTCTATGTAAATCATTAGGAATGAATATTACTCCTGATGTTTCCACTTTCTAATTTTCTATTGGCTACGGGTTGAACTAGATGCACTTAGTCTTCCTTCAACCTTAAAAACTACGTATTGTGTCTCCTTGCTTTTGCATCTTATTTAAAAGTTTATATAATAAAGTTTTCAATTATATTTCATGTTTCTCCCATCTTCTTTACCTCTCCTAAAGGCAATACTTATTTCTAATTCCCTTTAAGGTCTCATTCAAACTTCCATATTTTCATGCACACGTTTTGTGTGTTTTATTCACGGGTAGAGCACAAACCCATTACAGTCAATGGTTCTTTTCAGGTGTCCATGTATTTTTTTTTTTGTTGAGGATCACGGGTCCGTAAAAAATCTCAGACATATCCATTTACGATCCAAGTCACGGATCAAAATCACTTATTCAAGTTTGTGGCTCCGTGCAAAAGAAAACAATGATGAAAATCAGATGCCTGAAGTTACATTGGTTAAGTAATAGGATCAAAAATTGAATCTAATGTGTGGAACACCTTATGCAAGTAAAAGGAAGGGATCTTGTCGTACGATTCACAGCAACTGCATGATATATGAAGCTGTGACACTTTTCATGCTCCACGGCACCTTAAATCAGCTGATTGATGGGGGTACTGGGAGTCGAACCCCTTGGATCAGATATTGCTGACCTATCCCAAGGACAGGTTTTCAATATTAAAGTACTGGAATTCCCCTTGAAGAAATCTCTCCTGATACATTTTATAACCCGCGGTGACGTTGATAATGTGCGGTTATCACTATATCCTACATATTTAGGGAAATATCTAGAACACGTACTCTTACCATACCTATTATTAGTCAGGATCTCGGAGCCCTAGTGATGACGACATGTTACCTGGTAAGATGCCAGCTCTGCATGGTGCCGATCCTCTAAATCCATACATTGTCTCTCCAAAGACTGCTGAGATCCTTTCAGAACTTCAAGCTGGGTGATTTTACTTTGAAGCTGATGTCGATAGCTGGTTATTTCATCGCTAGCTGAGCGAATAGCTTGGGTATTCACATGTGAAGCCTCATTTAGTTTCTCCAGCTGAACTGTTTATAAAAATGAAGAGAAAATCGATGTAAAAATATATAGTAATGTAAGATATCAGGACCTATAACTGGTACTGCTATAGTGTAATAACGGCTGCAGAAGGGACAAGCAGAAACAATGATGGATTGTCCATATTACGAAAATCGCATGTAATTTTTTATTGTCTTATTATCTTTTCTTCTAAAATAAATACTACGTTGATGTGTATCTAATGATATGACTAAAGTTGCAGAGAGAGTTAACACTTTCTGCATGGTTTCCTAAGAAATTATAGCTGATAGCTGTGGTCCCTAAGTGGGGGGACAGTTAGTGACCACGTATCGCCAAATGATCCTACTAACAAGTAGAGATTGTCAAAGGTAGAGAAGCTTTTTAAAGACGAGTGTAATATTTTTTCATCTACATTTTTTTTTAGCTATAAACCTTGGCTAATAAAGATCTTCAAAAAAATAAAATACACAGACAAAAACACCGGAAAAAACACCCACTAGGAATAAGGGCACCTTCCACCGGCTAAAATAGCAAAATTCTTAATATTATAATGTTATGTATTCCTTTAGGATAGAGTTCATGTTTAAAAATTAGCATCAATGCAGCAGAAGAAAGGACTGTGAACAGGGAAGACTGCAGAGACTAATATAGAAACCAAGCATGACTCAGGAATTTCAAGTGCTAGGATGTAACCCCTTCCTAGCCCGAAGGTAAAATCAAATCCATTACTTTACACTTATCTACTGGAAATAACCCTATGAACCACAGACTGAACAACACATTAGATGATTCAATATACATTACATAATCATATGCTGTGCAATAGGAAAAGAACATTTTTCCAGTCTCTATTAAATATGTAATATAAATCATAGCAATTCATGCAGTATAATACAATGAAGTGATAAAAAAAAATGTGTGTACGTGTTTTAGTATCAGTCCATGCAGCTAATTTTGAGACTAATGAATGTCAGATTGATGTAGATGTCTGGAACATGATGTATGCTTGCTCACCTTGGAACCAGTCTTGGGTCTGCATGTTATTTCTTCCTATATGGCCTTCCAACTGAGCCCTGATTTCCTTCAGAGCAGATGACAGGTCAACTCCAGGCATTTCTCCAAATTGTTGTGTTGACACTTGACTGCCTTGTATCTGCCTAAGCATCTCTTCCACATCTTCTTGGTGGCTTTTGCACAGGTGGCTTACTTCATCCTGCAAAGCTTGGACCTTCCTTCCAATCTGTTCACTTTCTAGGGTACAATCCTGTAGGTATTGCCTAAGTGCCCTCTCAGCAGACACAGCCTCTTCCTTCATTCTCTCCTCTTCTTGTGTCTTTAACCTCAATAACTCAATGTCCTCATTAAGTCGGTTTGCTTCCAACTGTTCTTGACCATTTTCAGAGTTTATTTTCAGGAGCTGGTTGCGAATGTCCTTTATCTCTCTTTGATACAACTGGCCAATAGCAGAGATGCCAGCCTGCTGCTTCCTTAGGGCTGCTGCCTCTTGTTGTAAACTCTGGTTCTGTTCTTCCAGTCTCCGCACCTTGTCTATGTAACCAGCAAACCTTTCATTCAGCCCTTGCAAGGCCTCCCGTTCATCCCTTGGCCCATTGGGGGGCTCAGGACTTTCACTGTAAGATGGGGCACTTCTACGACTCCGAGTCTGAGATTGAAAACTACTGCTGCCACTGTGGGTTAGGGAAACAGAACTAGATCTAAGGTAGCCATCTGCAGGTCTTCTGTAGGTAAGAGGGCCTACTGGGCGATCCATGCCGAAGCTGAGCATGATGAAGTAACAGAATCAGGCAGCTGGAAGGTACAGAGAGAAGAAGAAATGCAAAGAGTCAAAAATGTCACATGCAACGTAAATGGGAACAGACAAGCAGGCAATAGAATCACAAAGAGTGTTGACTCATGCACAGAATGGAAGAGTAGGTAGATGTATGGAGCTGTCCGCGGCCTAGAGTTCTGAAGCACACACTAGGAGAGAGATGCAGGGCACTGCGGCAGATAGAGGACAGCATCAGCTTTTATACTGCAGCAAAGTTCTCAACTCAGCAAAGCAGAGACACCACCCCTGCATCACACTCATCATCTTACCCGCTGACTCTGAGCGAGCACAGCATTACAGACTGCCACCACCGTACACCAACATATCCTTATATACAGCATTGTGCAGGTAGTGTGATGTCTACATATGTAGATTTGATATTGACTCAGGATAATTGAAATGTAAAATCATAAGAACGCAATATACAATAACACACATATAATGTACGATGACATCTAAGGGGCAACATTACATGACACCCCACATAATAATATATATAACAGTGTAATCCATGTAAAAAACAGTGTATGAAAACTGAAAATGCTCAGTGCAGTAAAAGATAGTCAGATACTGACCATTTATATTTTGTGTTCACATATTGATATTATGTCCTCCCCAGAGTATTGCAGTGAGGAGTTTATGTTTAGGTACGGTAATAAGGGATACAAATACTAACAGGATAGAAATATGGATCTTCTAAAATCTCTGCTTTAAGTATTATAAAGCATCAACAACCAGGATGAATGAGATAAAACATCATTTTTTAGTCATCCATTATCCAGTTTGTTTGCACCTTTTACAAATACACAAGTAAAATCAATTAATAGGATATGACAAAAGAAAAAAAATGGATGCAATTTCAGGTGTCTACTTCTACAAGTCAAACTGTAAGGTACCAATAAATGCGAATTAGAAACGGTGTATATTAGTGGTATAGAATATATACCCATACAACAGGGAGGATATATAGGATAATGGTGCATTTACACATGTAGATAATCGGCCTTCCTGGACATGCTGGAAATCACCCAACAAATGAGCAGTTTATCAAGTGATTGGATTGTTTATGCGGGCAAAAAAAAATCATTCTTATCAGCAGGCAGCTTTACTGTTGGCATGACAAAGGACTCATGGTAGCGTTCACCTTTTCTTCTTTGGTCAATCATTCTTCCAGATGTCTCAAAAAGTTCGAAGGGGGCTTCATCAGAAAAAACAACTTTACCAAAGTCCTCTGCAATACAATTGCTGAAATTTCTGCAAAGTTATATTCTGTGATGAAGCCCCTTTCAAGCTGTTTAGGACATCTGGAAGAATGATTGGAGAAGAAAAGATGAGCGCTACCATGAGTCTAAGTGCTAACTGTAAAGCCTCCTGAGACCATTCATGTGCAGGGCTGCTTTTCATCCAAGGGAGTAATTTTATCTAAGAACCCTGCCATGAATAAAGAGTGGTATCTAAGCATCTCCAAGAGCAACTTCTCCCAGCGATCCAGGAGCAATTTGGTGATGAATAATGCTTTTTACAGAATGATGGTGTGCCATGTCACAATGCAAAAGTGATAACTAAGTGGCTTGGTGAACAAAATATTGATATTTTTGGGTTCATGGCCAGGAAACGCCACAGGTCTCAATCCCATTGAGGACCTGGGGTCAATCCTCAAAAAGCAGGTGGCAAACAAAAACACATAGACTGTGATAAATTCCAAGCACCAATTGGACAAGAATGGCTTGTCATAAGTCAGGATTTGGCCCAGAAGTTGATATCCAGCTGCCAGGGTGAAGGACAGAAATCTTGAAAAATAAGGGTCAAAACGGAAAATATTGAGTTGTTAGATGCATTTAGATTAGTTGTTAGATAAACTTGATGCATTTGTCAATAAAAGTGTAAAAACATGAAATGCTTATAATTGTACTTTAGTAACTATAGAAACATCTGACCAAAAGCAATAAAGCATCAAACTTTGTGAAAATTAAAATTTGGCCACGACTGTACAATAAATTTGAGTAATTGCTGACGTTCATACATAATCCTGAGTAATAATATATTTTGTACAAACTGACCAATATGAAAGATTATAAGATATGGCTGTTTGAATGCTGGACATAAATACTGGAAAAAAATATCCTGGCGTCCATTGTAACGCTAGTAGGTTTGGACCAGTTGCGCCATGGGCCAGGCTTACCCTGGAGGGGCATGACTATGGGTCTACCAGGTCTTCATTAGGACCTCTGATGGTGAGGATAGGCTGGGCTGCCAGTAGACACCAGGTGCTACTCCAGGGCAGTCCCTGGGACTGCAGCAGCTGGCCGGAGGGTCAGAGGCGTGGGTACGAGGTACAGGAGGGTGAGACAGTGGCATAGTCAGCCGGTCTGAGGTCGGGGCAGGCAGCACAGGATCAGAGTACAAAGCCGAGGTCAGGAGTGGAGAGGTCAGGATAAACGGTAAACGAGCCTGGTCAATATCAGGACAAACAAAACAAACTTGCACCCACAGGATCCAGAGACAGCAACTTGGAACCAACAATCGGGCTAGGAGTGGTGGGAGGAGCTGCCTAATAAACTCACTGTTGCCTAGAGATAAGCTGGAGAAGGCAAATCCTGCAGGATACAGCAGGGTTAAATTCCTGTAGGATGTGACCATGCCTCCCTATAGCCAAGTGGAGATTCTCTAGGAGCAGAGCTGGCAGTGAGCACAAGACAGCAGAGGAAAATGGTCTGACGATGGGGAAGCAAAGTGGTGAATGCAGTGAGTAGGGCGGCGCTGAGAAAGCGTGCGAGACGCCGGTGTGACATCAAGTGACAGATCCACCACTGCTGTCATTTTCATAAAAACATGACATATGCAAATGCAGATGTGAACCTAATAATATCTGCATATTTCTACAAAGTGAATAAGAATATAATCTACATGTTTATTCCTTCATTTAGCAAATATATGACTTTTAGAAAAGTGCCCCCCCCAAACATTAGCTGAAGTGTAAAACAACAAGACAGTATTCTCTCCTAATTCCCTGCCACTGCTCTGGCCTCTGGGATTTGGCCACAGCCGTGACAACAAGAGCCTGCATCATCGCTGCAGCCAATCACTGAACTCAGCAGCTCATATTGTCTACATTAGGAGAGCCTCTGAGCTCAGTGATTGTCTGCAGTGGTGACGCAAGCTGTAATTGTGAAGTTAAAAAACATAGACCTTGAGCAACAGCGGGCAGCCAGTGCTAGACTGTGGGAGGGTGAGGCATAGGCGGCGTTGTTAGTATAAGGAAGCTCAGAAGGCATTATTATTATAAGAGGGAACAGAGGGCGTTATTATAATAATAATAAGCCACCGGAGGATATTATCATTATAGGGAAGCTAAGGGGGCATTATTATTATAAGAAAGCACAGGGGGCGCTATTATCAGAGTTGGTGCAAATTTTTTCCCCATGCCCCGTTCCATTGGCCACAACAGTAATCTGTCACAAGCTGGGGGAATCGCCAGTTACCTACCTCTCCTTAGGATTAGCTGCCCTGGTGCGATGTCATTCTTGCGGTGGGACACAAATGTGACCTGTCGCCAAGCTGGTTAATCAAAAGAAGAGCTGGGGATGACGACAGGTAAGATGCGGTTCTCCCTATGGCCACAGACTATTGTTAAGGCCGATGAAATGGGATGTCAAAATAGTTATTATTATTATCATCATTATAAGGCCCTACGGAGGTCATTATTATTATTATAACGGGGCACAGGGGGGTTTATTATAAGAATGCATAGAAGAACACTATTACTATAGGGGCTGCATAAATATAAAGAGGCACAGGGGAACATAATTACTATATGGAGGTACAGAGGGGGGCACCATTACTATGTGGAGGCACAGAGGCAACATTATTATTGTGTAGGGGCACTGAAGAGGTACTGTTACTGTGTGGGACACAGGAGATTATTATTAATGTGCAAGGCATAGAGCAGACAGTATTACTGTCTAGGACATCGGTTATATCACTATATGGTTTGTGTAGAAGAGATGGAATGTGAGGAGGTGCTGAAGTGATAAACCAAAGATGTCTCTGTTACATTTTGAAAGAACGAGTCATGGATGGAGAAAGTAATCCTAGCAATCTGGGCCTAATGGTAAAGAAAAGGGAAAGTAAATGATTGTGATCAGCAAGAAATCACAGGTGAGTCAGTGGATTGATCTGTACAGTATACACATATATGGTCTTCAGAGCACTGGATTAGAACTGATATAATTACATGGTCACTGTATAGTGGTAATATCAGTTTTAGTACAGTGATTTTGATTAATGATCAGTATGGTGATATTCTCACTATGGTATAAGCTGTTAATATTTGGTTATGGTCTGGCGGTATTATTTGTCTATTGCACTCCTCAACATTGAAATTGCAGCCCAAGTAGGAGACGTATTGATATTATGGAAATCACATGATCAATAGACATGTTAATGATATGCAAGTTATAAAAAAATAGAAACTAAATTTTCAAGACATCTCAATTTATTCACTACTAATTATCAGCACCACACGCAAAAATACACGCTCTTGGTATACAATCAATGCGGATACTAAAGGTTATCTGAGGAATATTCTATCAAACTGAATGCACTTGATCCAGACAAATCATCAAGATCCGAAGCTGGCAGCTGCCTTTGCAATCGAGTATCAATGACGCCCCAGATGTGTTTAATGGAAGACCAGTCCGAAGTTGCTGCAGGCCATGGTAAAACATGTTTAGGCCTCACAGGTTTCTCACAGTAGCATGAGCAACATGTGACCTTTCTCCAGGGACACTTTGGAGAAATGGTGGTACCAGTGGTTTCACGATTGATCCATCTTGCACTGCAAGAGAAAATGGACATCAGATACCAGGCCTGAGGCGTCAGTGTCTTCACAAACCATCAGAAGGTGTTTGCACAATATTGGGCTATGAGCCAGACATCCTGCTACCATTTCCTTTGATCTCACTCCACCTATTTCAAATCCTATCATAATGCAGGGCAAGACGGCAATGGAGGCAAGAAGAAAGGTCTATCCTGTTCAGCAATGAGTCCTGCTTTTGTCTTGGACACAATGATAGCCAGAGAGTGGTTTGGAGACTACGTGTTTGTGCTACTCTGAGCCGCCAGTATGACCTATACGTGATACCATAGCCTGTTGTGGCTCCAGTCTTGTCTCCTATTGAGCACACTTGGGACGTCATTGTGCTTTTGCAGCACATTTGCTGCTGATATTTCTACAACATGGATTTCTCCAAGGCCTCATTAAAATTAAGGGAACCGTTGCAGAAATGTGTGCTTGGTAGCGGTTTCTGTAGGAGATTATTTGGAAATCTGAGTCATAAACTCTTTGTGAACATATACTTCTTTTACCATTTTTAACACATACAAAACTTGATTCTAGGAACACCATTTACAAAAAAAAGGCTGAAAATACAATGTTAGCCTGTTTACTTACAGATAGCTTGTAAATGTGTAATTGTAGACCCTAAGGTGTCCGTATATGTCAGACATACATACATGACAGTACTAGAAGTCCATCAGAACCCCAAACTCTCTTTTTATGTTAAGTTAAATTCACAGTTTTGCTTTATACCCCAGACAAACCCTATAAAATTAGTCAGCGCTAGCTGACCATAGCCAGTAGAAAAAAGTAATCTGTGTCACGCTGGTGACTCACACTGCATGCGCCGCTCTGCTCCTCCCAGTGTATGACCATCTCACTGAGCTGCCTTTGCAAACGCTTCCAGCACTGCTACATCTCCTGTTGCTGGAGAGCCTCCACCCGGCTATGGGGAGATGCGGCCAGACTCTGCCGGAATTTTTAACAACTGTGTGCTGCAGAACTTGGATTTCCTGTCCTATCCCCTGCCAGCAGTGCATGTATCAGGCAGCTCCTTGCCTGAGCTTTGGTTCTAATTTGCAGTTCACCTCTAGTTCCGTGTCAAGGTGTTTCGTTGTTTTGTCTCTCCTGTTACCAACCCGGCTTGTCTTTTCCTGGCATTGTTCTCATATAAGCCCAAAAATGGATGTCATACTCTTGAGGATACATTCAAGGTTCCAGCAATTTTCTGGAATGACTGACCTTCATGTCTCAATGTAATTATGTACTGTAATTTCTCTTTACTTAGACTTAGTTGAGTGGTTTTTGCCATATTCAGGCTTAGAACACTTGTGGAATAGGACTGTATGGAACTGTGTACCAACATTGCCAAATTTTTGATTGATACTGTATATACACAGTTTTTCTATTTTAGTTTCTTTCTTGTTTGTCTTTCTAGTCTTCAGCATTCAAATGATATGGAGAGGCGGTTATGCTGCGCTGCTGGTGTCTCAGTGAATAAAGATGTCCAGAATAGACTTCTTCATCATGTGAATCACAATTCTTCAGCTTTGAGTCTCTAGTTGTGGTAACAGAGCTAAAGAGCTATAGTCCCAAATGGAGTACACTACCATACAGATATTTTGCTAATTTCGCTTACTTTTTTTAAGGGAACTTCTCACATAGAATATCCAGTCTGAATTTCAGTTTAGTCTGATTTGCAGTTAACATGGAATAGAGCAGAAGGAAAAAATAGACTTAGAGTATATATATTTTTGTTGAAACAGATTTGATATACCTAGTAATTTATTCATTTAAATCTCATTTTTTTCTGGAATTAGGAGTCCAATGGAAGTTCCAACTCAAAGACTGACAGTCATCTTGATATGCATGCTCATATGCCATTGTATAAAAGCTACAACACAGTCTGCACAGAACTTAATGTAGATATTACAACAAAGCTATAGATGCTGCATGGACACCTCAGTGATGAGCCCTTTTGCTTTACAGGCAATATTCCTATGTAGCAGGTGCATACATAGATATCATGGGGCCCCATAGCAAAAGTCCTAATTGGGCCCCCACCACCACCAAAAAAAAATATTTGGCAAGGTCACATTAGAGCATAACCCACAACTTTGTAGCCCTTGCAAAATAATTTTGCCCCTACTGAAGCCCCTTAGTGTTCCTACACACTAAGATTCCCCTTTCATGGCCCCCATAAAGTAAGATACCAACAAATGTGCCCCCTAAACACAGTAAGATACCCCAAAAGTGAATTTCTCCACAGTACTTGCCACACGCACAGTATGATGACTTTACAGAACCCCCCGTAAAGTATGACACCCCCACAGTGACCCCAACGCAGTATGATGGTCCCCATAGTCCCTCACACACAGTATAATGGCCCCGACACAGCCATCTACACAGTATGATGGCCCCCACACAGCCCTCCATACAGTATAGTGGCCCTCCATACAGTATAGTGGCCCCCACACACCCCTCCTCACTGTACAATGGTCTGCCCACATTATAATAGCCCCCCCAGCCCTCCAAACAGTATAATGACCACCCACATAGCCCTACTCAACCCTCCACACAGTATAATAGTCCCCACACAGCCCTCCAAACAGTATAATTGACCCCCACATAGTCTTCCAAATAGTATGATGGCCCCCAAATAGCCCTCCAAATAGTATGATTGCTCCCCACATAGCCCTGCAAATAGTATGATGGCTCCCACATAGCAATCCAAATAATATGATGTCCCCCAAATAGCCCCCCCAAATAGCCCTCCAAATAGCCTCCCAAATAGTATGATGGCCCCCCACATATCCCTGCAAATAGTATGATGGCCCTCAAGTAGCATGATGGCCCCCACATAACATTCCAAATAGTATGATAGCCCTCCAGATAGTATGATGGTTGTCTAAATAGTATGATGGCCCCACAAATGAATCTCCAAATAGTATTATGGCCTCCAAATAGCCCTCCAAATAGTATGGTCGTCCCCCATATAGTACTCCCCCTAGTATGATAGTCCTCCAAATAGTATCATACTACCTGGGGGGACATAATACTATTTGGAGGGCTATATTTGGGGCCATATTACTATTTAGAGGGCTACTTGTGGGGCTATCATACTATTTGGAGGGCTGTGTGGGGGGTTCATCATACTATTTGGAGGGCTATGTGGGGGCCACAAGTATTTAATCTCTATTGGAAATCAAGAATTTCTCCCTATTGATATCAGAGAAAACAAATGGCCGCCATACACAACACAATACACTGTACCAAGAAGGGCGAAAGAGTCTCAGTGGACCCCTTTAACACATACCACGATTCATGATGCACAGATACGGCAGAGAAACATAGGTATAGTACAATGCCGAAGATTTCACTTCTTCCATTACATGAGTGATATCTATTGTAAATTCTACAATAGCTCAGAAACCGGCGAATCCTCGCAGCGCACAGTGCAGACCAGACAGTATAGTACTCCATACAGTATCATGGGCACCACATAGTCCTCCATACAGAATTATGGGCCCCACATAGTCCTCCATACAGAATTATGGGCACCACATAGTCCTCCATACAGAATTATGGGTACCACATAGTCCTCCATACAGGATTATGGGCATCACATAGTCCTCCATACAGAATTATGGGCACCACATAGTCCTCCATTCAGAATTATGGGCACCACATAGTCCTCCATACAGAATTATGGGCACCAACATAGTCCTTCATACAGAATTATGGGTACCACATAGTCCTCCATACAGGATTATGGGCATCACCTAGTCCTCCATACAGAATTATGGGCACCACATAGTCCTCCATTTAGAATTATGGGTACCACATAGTCCTCCATACAGGATTATGGGCATCACATAGTCCTCCATACAGAATTATGGGCACCACATAGTCCTCCATTCAGAATTATGGGCACCACATAGTCCTCCATACAGAATTATGGACACCACATAGACCTCCATATAGAATTATGGGCACCACATAGTTCTCCATACAGAATTATGGGCACCACATAGTCCTACATACAGAATTATGGGCACCACATAGTCCTCCATATAGAATTATGGGTACCACATAGACCTCCATTCAGAATTATGGGCACCAGATAGACCTCCATTCAGAATTATGGGCACCACATAGACCTCCATTCAGAATTATGGGCACCACATAGTCCTCCATTCAGAATTATGGGCACCACATAGTCCTCCATACAGAATTATGGGCACCACATAGTCCTCCATACAGAATTATGGGCACCACATAGTCCTCCATACAGAATTATGGGCACCACATGGTCCTCCATACAGAATTATGGGCACCACATAGACCTCCATTCAGAATTATGGGCACCACATAGTCCTCCATACAGAATTATGGGCACCACATGGTCCTCCATACAGAATTATGGGCACCACATAGACCTCCATTCAGAATTATGGGCACCACATAGACCTCCATTCAGAATTATGGGCACCACATAGACCTCCATTCAGAATTATGGGCACCACATAGTCCTCCATTCAGTATTATGGGCTCCACAAAGTCCTCCATACAGAATTATGGGCACCACATAGTCCTCCATACAGAATTATGGGCACCACATAGTCCTCCATACAGAATTATGGGCACCACATAGTCCTCCATACAGAATTATGGGTACCACATAGTCCTCCATTCTGAATTATGGGCACCACATAGACCTCCATTCAGAATTATGGGCATCACACAGACCTCCATTCAGAATTATGGGCACCACATAGACCTCCATACAGAATTATGGGCACCATATAGTCATCCATACAGTATAATGGTCTGATTTATACGCTGATGTGAGCGAGCCCTAAAATGACACTCGGATCACGCTCGCAGCAGAGTTTGAGCCAAGGGTCATTTGCGTATAGCAGCCAATTCTCTGGCAGGAGAGAATGATTGGAGCGAGCCCTCATAGTAATAACAAATTGCCACTTGGATAAAACCTGCATTATGCCTGTTTTCTCACTTAGGATGTTAGTTGCTGTAGATGTCTGCATACCAGCATTTTTCCTTAATATAGTGACTTTGAATGTCTTTGAACAATGCACAATATTTGAGTGGTATTTGAACCCTTTCCTTTATGCTGTCACACAAAATTGATTATATCCACTCTTTCTGTCTGGTGTATTATGCAGTCTAAAATATGAATGTACCCAGAGCTCTGCAGAGTCCATACTTCTGCTGCATTAGTGCAGCTTAGTCCTATTCCACATTGTAAATGGTGATTTATCCTCAGAAGACTGAAAGGTTGGCTATGAGGGTGAAACGTTAGGCCCCCTTCACAGGTCAGTGTTTGCATCCATTATTTAAGAATATATTAAAAACAAATAAATGTAGTGTGAGTGTATTAATATACTCACCTACTGCCACTCTCCCCGGTGTCCAGCACCGCTCTGCTCCTCTTCTCAGTGATGTCACCGCTCTGCAGACACTGTGGGTCACTCTGTGCTCCGTGTGACCTGGAAGTGGCTTTTACAATGTAATCCTATGGAATTTCAGAACATGGATCCATAGAGTTACATTGTAAAAGAGACTTCCGGCTCACACATACAGCGAACCGGCTAGTCGCAACTGTGGTGACGTCACAGAGGAGCGGAGTAGAGCGGCGCTGGACACCAGAGAGCAGCGGTAGGTGAGTATATTAATACACTCACACTCCAGTACATGCATACATTACATATACATTTAATAAAAAATATAGATGGGATTCTTTAAAAATGGACAGAACAAGGATTGCACAGGGATGGCAATGTGTGCAGTCTGTGACTTTTCATGGATGCATAGAATGCTATGGGCAATTTTGATTTGTGACTCGGATCAAAAAAAGACATATCTCATATGATCTACAAAAAAACCATAGACATGATAGCAGCTCCACAGATTATAATGAGTGCATCTTCTATAATGAGTGCATCTGTGAAAAGTACGGATAGAAAATATATGTGAAAAACCGATGTTTGTCTCAATAAGGTCATAGGTGAATAACACTACGTATATCACTGGAGAAATGTTGTGGTTTAGCCACGCATTTCACCATTTGTATGAATTGACAAGCTGTGGATTTCAAATCTGCACAGGTCAATTTACACTGCGGATCATTTTTTTAAATTAGGTTATGTGTGAAAAGTTTTTTGTAAAAATTTTGGCAACAGGTATTTTTTTATTTTTTATACCATGAGCTGTATTAAATAAAGAAACAAACTTGAAATCTTGCAATTTTGATAGTGGCCACTAGGGCTATTTTAGACCTTAACTTCCTGTTCTTTCAGAAAGAGTTTACAGCATCATTCCGGGCATGCTTACGATGACAGGTAACAGGCTGTGTGACACCCGACCCTGTTTCCGTCCCGTCACAATGACCTTTGTCTTCACAATGACCTTTTAGTACAGAAGATAGGATGGAGTCAGTGTATTACTGTTAGTTTACATGTGGATTTCCTGTAAGAACAGGAAGTTAGAGCCTAAAATAGCCCTACTGGCCAGTTTGAAAATTGCAAGATTTCACATTTATATTTTTAATACCAATCCTGATATGGAAAAAAACATTGCCAAACATTTTAAAAGAAATACGTTTGACACGAAAACCTCTACTAAACAATGGGTCACTTTCTGATTCTGCCATATTACCCTTTGGAGACTTGAAGCTGCGATTGATCGCTTGTGCTATACATAGAAGTGCATCAGCCCTGCTATGTACAGTGCTGCTCACCATTATTGGCACCCCTTCATTTTTTTCATAGACTGTACAATATCTTCAGAAATAAATGGAAATGTACCAAAGTTATATCCTCAGGATTTTTTAATTAGTGGTCCAAAGTAATACAACAATAAAACGTTGTTTTTCAGCTTCCATGTTACAATTTCAAAGAAGAAACAGAATAAACAGCATGTGCAGCAATAAAGGCACCCCTAATTAATACTTGGTTGCGCACCCTTTGGCATTGATGACAGTCTCCAAATGTTTCTTGTAGTCATCTATAAGCTTCTTGCACTTCTCAGCTGGAATTTTCTCCCACTCTTCCTTTGCGGTTTGTTCAAGCTCTTGAATGTTTGCAGGGTTCTTTTTCCCAATGGCAAATTTCAGCTCACCCCAAAGATTTTCAATGGGATTGAGGTCAGGACTCATTGCTGGCCATTTTAAAACAGTTCAGTTTTTCTTTTTCAACCATTCCTGTGTACTTTTGGATGTATGCTTTGGGCCATTGTCTTGCTGGAGGACCCATGATCTTCCACTCAAGCCAAATTTTCTTACACTGGGTAGGACATTTCGCTCTAAAATCTCTTGATAATTCTCTGATTTCATTATTCCTGTGATACGGTCAAGGCCTCCAGTACCAGACGCAGCAAAGCAACCCCCACAGCATTATGGATCCTCCACCATGCTTAACTGTTGGTAAGGTGTTCTTTTCCTTATAAGCTTCATTGTGCCATCTGTAAACAAACTGTTGCTTTACATTGTCAAAAAGCTCTATTTTTGTTTCATCTGTCCACAGAACATTTTCCCAGAAGGATTGTGGTTTGTCAAGGTAAAGTCATTTCAGTCATTTCTTTTTATGTCTTTTTTCAGCAATGGTTTCTTCCTTGGCCTTCACTCATAAAGCTCTACTTAGTTTAATGTGCAGCGTATGGTACTTATTTAAACAATGAGCTCAGACTGTTCCAGTTTGGCCTTCAGGTCTTTGGATGTTTGACGTGTTTTTTTTTCCACCATTTCACGAACATTCGAAGACATCTCTTGTCTATTTTCCTCTTTCCCCCACGTCCAGGGAGGTTCTTGACGGTTCTGTGCTTGGCAAGCTTCTTAATAACATTGTGCACTGTTGAAACTGGGATATTAAGGTCTTTGGACATGACCTTTTACCCTTTGGAAGTTTTGTGTTTGATAATAATAGCAGTTCTGATGTCCTCAGACAGCTCCTTTGTCTTCACCATTGTGAAAAAGGAACAGGGCCTACCATGTGACTTTTTAAAACACTGAAGGCATCAATCATTGGCTAATTCATGTCACTTGGGCACCGACAATTAACCACAGGTGAATCTCTTTTGTGATTTACCACAGGGGAGTCAAAATGTATTTCCATACTAAATTAATCTAAAGGGTGCCAATACTAGTGACACAGCAAGCTTTAGGTTTTTCTAATTTTCCCTCCCATTGCTTTTGGTTTTAAATTATAGTTTATCATTTGCTTTTTTGTATTTAACACAAGTGCTCTATACAAAAAACTGTTTCACTTGATTAAATTTTTCAGGAGATATTCCACATTAGGTACTTAAACTTCATGGGTGCCAATAACAATGAGCAGGACTGTATGGAGAAAATCACGATGATCTCTTATGAATGCCAGTTAAACGCTAGCTTTCACAGGAGGATTGTAATGACAGGCATAGGGGTCTTCAGAAAACCCCCAGCTGTCATGGCAACCCATCGGCGCCCCACGATCACATCACAGGTATGCCAATGGGAGGATGGAATGACACGCCCCCTGCTGGCACGTGTTAAATGCCACTTTCCCAGAGACTGACATCGGGATTTAACAGGTCCGCGGCTGTTAGAGGCACATGATACCTGATTAAATTAGCCGTAATGTGCAGGGAAAGATGTGGGCTTGGTGTGCGAGCCCACATTAAAGTAAGGGAGCCGGTATATGACATACCAGTATGTCATATGCTGGTAAGGGAATAAAGGATGCAGCTATTTGGGGCCTTGAAGATAAAAGTTGTATTTTTTTAATGGTACCATTTTGGGGTACATATGATGTTTAGAAAACGTAAAATTCTGCCATTTTTTTCACAATGTTCCCTGCATGATAAATGTGACATGATGACAACTGTATTTTATGGGTATGTATGACTATGGTGATGCCAAATTTATTTAGTTTTTAACCCCTTCACCCCCTCAGCCTGTTTTCACCTTCACGACCAGGACAATTTTTTCAATTCTGACCCGTGTCACTTTATGTGTTAATAACTCTGGAACACTTCAACAGATCCCAGTGATTCTGAGACAGTTTTTTTTCGGGATATGCTGTACTTCTTGATAGTGGTAAATTTTGGTCTATATGATTTGCAGCTAATTATGAAAATATCGAAAATTTCTAAAAAAAAAATTTGAAAAATGTGCAATTTTCAAACTTTTAATTTTTATGCCCTTAAACCAGATAGTTATACCACACAAAATAGTTAAAATATAACATTTACACATGTATATTTTACATAAGCATAATTTTTTAAACATATTTTTTTGTTAGGGTGTTAAAAAGGTTAAAAGTTTAGCAGTAATTTTTGTAACAAACTTTACCAAACCAATTTTTTTTAGAGACCACATCTCATTTGAAGTGACTTTGAGCTGGCTATGTGACAGAAAATATCCAAAAGTGACATCATTTTAAAAACTGCATCCCTCAAAGTGCACAAAATCACATTCAAGAAGTTTATTAACCCTTTAGGGACTTCATCAGAATAAAAGCAATGTGGAACGAAAAAATTAAAATTTTTACTTTGTCCCCACAAAAATTTTGCTTTAGCCCCAAATTTTGCATTTTCAAAAGGATAACAGGTGAAAATGAATAGTACAATTTGTTATGCAGTTTCTGATGAGTACACCGATACCCCATATTTGGTGTATAACTACTGTTTGGGCGCACGGCAGGGCTTGGAAGGTAAGGAGCACCATTCAACTTTTGCAGCGCAAAATTGGCCATGTCGCATTTGTAGCTGCCCTGATGTGCCTAAACAGTGGAAACTCCCCACAAGTGACCTCATTTTGGAAAAAACACCACGCAAGGAATTTATCTAGATGTGTGTTGAGCACCTTGAACCCGCAGGTGCTTCACAGAATTTTATTATGTTGAACTGTGAAAATAAAAAATCTAATTTTCCCACAAAAATGTTGCTTTAGCCCCAAATTTTTCATACAGGTAACAGGGGAAAATGGATCATACAATTTGTTGTGAAATTTCTCCTGAGTACACCGATACCCCATATGTGGCGTAAAACTACTGTTTGGGCACACGGCAGAGCTTGGAAGGGAAGGAGCACCATTTGACTTTTGGAGTGCAAAATTAGCTGGAATAAATAGCGGACGCCATGTCGCGTTTGGAGAGCCCCTGATGTGCCCAAACAGTGGAATCCTCTCCCCAGTGACCCCATTTTGTAACTTTGACCAAGGTTTCAGACCTTAATTAGCCTGTTAGAGTTATGGCTTGTTCACTATCATTGTTAGGAAAGGTCAAGTGATGCAAATTTCCCAGCTTTATAAAAACCCAGCCTCCTCTAACCTTGTGCTAAAAAACCAATAGCCATGGGTTCTTCTAAGCAGCTGCCTAGCTGGAATTGTCTGGAATAGATAGCGGATGCCATGTCGTGTTTGCAGAGCTACTGATGTGGAGACCCCATGCAAGTAACTATACCCCTCAAGCAATTTATATAGGGGTGTGGTGAGCACCTTGAACTGGCAGGTGCTTCCCAGAATTTTATAACATTGAGCCGTAAAAATAAGAAATCATATTTTTCCCACAAAAATGTTGCTTTAGCCCCAAATGTTTCCTTTTCACAAGGGTAACAAAAGAGAATGGACCACAAAATATGTTTTGCGATTTCTCCTGAGTGCGCCGATACCTCATATGTGGTGAAAAACTACTATATGGGCACACTGCAAGATTTGGAAGGGAAGGAATGCCAATTGAATTCTGGAGAGCAATTTTGAATTTTATAACATTGTGCCGAGTTAATGAAAAATTAACAATTTTTCCACTAAAATGTTGCTTTGGCCCCAAGTTTTTAATTTTCAAAAGGGATAATAAGAGAAAATGGGCCATACAATTTGTTTGCAATTTCTCTTGAGTGAGATGTGTGGTCAAAAACTACTTTTGAGGCACAGTGTAAAGCTCAGAAGGGAAGAAGCACCATATCGTAGTGCAGATTTTGTTGGAATAGTTTGAGGGTGTCATGTCACATTTGCAGAGACCCTGAGGTGCCAGAACAGCAGAACCACTCCATAAGTGAGCCCATTTTACAAACTACATTTCTCAATTAATTTAGGGGTGCAGTGAGCATATTGACACTACATGTGACAGAATTTTATACCATTGGGCGATGAAGAAAGAATAATTACATTAATCACTAAAATGTTATTTTAGCCCCAATTTTTATAAGGGGTATTAGGAAAAAATGGACCGCGTAGTTTGTTGTGCAATTTCTCCGGAGTGCCAATACCCTACATGTAATTAGGAACTACTTTCCAGGCAGAGTTGAAAACTCAGAAGAGAAGGAGTACCATAATATTATAGTGCAGATTTTACTGTTATGGTTTGCGGATGCCATGACCCACTGGAAGAGCCCATGAGGTGCCAGAACAACCACATAAATGACCCCATTTTACAAATCAAACCTCTCAATGAATTAATTAATCTAAGGGCGCAGTGATCATATTTACACCACGGGTGTGAGACAGAATTTTATACCATTGGGCAGTGAAGAAAAAATAATTACATTTTTGCCCAATATTTTCCATTTTCACATGGGAAATGGGTAAAAATGGCACCAAAATTTGTCACACAATTCCTGCTGAATGTGGCAATACCCCATATGTGGCTGTACAGAACTGCTTAGCCACACAGTGAGACTCAGGTGGGAAGGAGCGCTATTTGACTCTCAGAGAACAAATTATTGTAGAATAGTTTGCGGACTCCATATACAGAGCCCTTAAGTGCCAGAATCCCCCCTCAAGTGACCCCATTTTGAAATTATATTCCTCTGGGAATTTATCTACAGGTGTACTGACTATTTTGACTCCATGGGTGTTTTCCAGAAACAAGCAGCAGTGGATGTTGCTGAGTGAAAATTGCAAATCTGCCATTGTAGTAATCGTACATTGTAGTGCCAATGCTTTGTAGTGCCCGTGCATCGCAGGACCTAGTAGTGTGGAAGTGAGGTTCAAAGGACCCCAACCCTTTGCTTATCCCTTGCCAAATTAACTTATTCAAGTGTATACGTGAAGCTTTGATATCGGACAGACAGAGTCAGATACTGAACTTCTCTTGAAGAGAAATGGTGCAGAAAAGATGTGTTTATTATTCCAGCATAACATATATATGTTCAGTATGGAGGAAGGTCCCAATAGGGTGTCGCCCTGAGGCAATTGAGCAATCACAGTGGTCTCTGGCCCATGGTATAGATAAGTCTCATTATGTTGTCCTATGGGGTTAAATGTTTCCTCCCCAGATATTCTCCTCATTCCTCAGGGTATTCTCTTGGGAGGTGTCATGTTGAATCCTTTGTCTAGTCTCCTTCTTGTAAACAATTTGAAAGTCCACCTCTATAACCAGCTCTAACTAGTCCTTTCAGGATATTTATATAGTGACACACGAGTACAGATATCTGATATATATATGAAGGTTTTCATAATATATATTAAAGTGAGGGTATATATGACTAAATGATATCCAATATAACAGATATATGCAAAGCAAGATTCATAACATATAACAGAATATAAGTATAGATATTTAGTATACATCAGAGTTTCATATAATGTTTTTTAGTAGATTTTAGAATCTTATCTTTAACATTAGGTTGTAGTGCCCAGTACATTATAGTGCCCATACATTGTGTCCGGCTAGTTCTTCTGGAGACATGGACCTCGTAAATTAAGCGGGATCTCATCACCACAGACATGCCAAACATGTGGGTGCTAAATGTGGTTTAGGCACACTGTAAGTCTCAGAAGGGATGGGGCTATTTGGATTTAGGAGCGCAAAATTAGCTGGATTTCTTTTGGGGGTGTGAGGAACCATAGGGCTTTTTTTAGAGCTTTTGTGATACCCGAAACGTAGAAGCTCCCATATATTTTCATTGACAGATGATGGACCTGAGTGGCGAATTGCTTTCTTTGTGGATTGAGTTGAAGCTTTTATTGGGAACATTTTATATAACATTTTGGATCACATTTATTCTAAGCACTTTCATCGGATTTCCATCCAAGTCTCCATATGACATGATTCAGATGAAACCCCTCAGGGATCCATTCACTATAATGAGGCAGCAGAGTTACTCTGTACTCTGTATGGCCTTTGTTCAGTGGTGTCCTTTCAGAAGTGCATCATAAGCCAGACGACACAGTGTCTCCATCTGCCTCATTAGAGGGAATCTTCCACTGGGGGTTCTGTCTGAATCACATATTTCAGAGTTTTACATGGAAAGCCCCATGTAAGCGCACAGCACAGAGCGCAGGATAAATGTGAGCCAAGCCTTACTGCGATCTTTGGGAGGCAAAATGAACAAATCAACAGCAGATCAAGAATTAGTTCTATTTATTTTTTACACCGTTCCTCGTGCGGGATAAGTAATTAGACGACTTTATTCTTCGGGTCGGTGCGATTACAGCGATACCAGATTCATATAGTTTTTTATGTTTGACAGCTGTCACACACTAAAAGACGCTTTTTTTGCAAAAACAAGTTTTTACATCGCCATATTTTGAAACCTATAATTTTTCTATATTTCTGTCAACAAAGTCATGTGAGGGCTTGTTTTTTGTGGGCCAAGTTGAAGTTTTTATTAGTACCATTTTCGAGCACATAACATTTTTTGATCGCTTTCGATTTTGATTTTTGGGAGGCAGAATGAACAAAAACCAGTAATTCAGGAATTGTTTTTAGGAGGTTTTTTTATGCCGTTCATTGTGCGGTAAAAGTGATAATACAGCTTTATTCTTCGGATCAGTACGATTACAACAATACCACATTTATATCATTTTCTTATGTTTTGCCGCTTTTACCCAATAAAATCTATTTTATAAAAAAAATAATATTTTTTACATCACTATATTCCGAGAGTTATAGCTTTTTTATTTCTTTGCTGATTGAGCTGTATGGCAGCTTGTTTTTTGCAGGACAAGATGACGTTTTCAGCAATGCCATTTTTATTTCCATTTGACTTTTTGATTGCGTTTTATTCCACCTTTTGTTTGGCAGTAAGATGAAAAAGCATAGTTTTTTGCCACATTTTTATTCATTTTTCTTACGGTGTTCACTGAAGGGGTTAACTAGTGAGACAATTTTATAGGGCAGGTTGTTCTGGATGCAGAAATAGCAAATATGCGTACTTTTTTTGCTTATTTTTGTTTTTGCAAAAATATTCCTATTTATTTGTATAATATGTTTTTCATTTTTTTTAATTTATTTTGTGATTTTTTTTAAATATTTCTAAAAAAAAAGTGTATTTTATTTTTTTATTTTTTACCTAGTCCCTTTATTGGATTTTAACTTCTAATACTCACTGGTATAATGCATTGCAATAGAATTGCAATGTACAGGGTGGGCCATTTATATGGATACTCCTAAATAAAATGGGAATGGTTGGTGATATCAACTTCCTGTTTGTGGCACATTAGTATATGAAAGGGGAAAAACTTTTCCAGATGGGTGGTGTCCATGGCAGCCATTTTGAAGTCGGACATTTTGGATCCAACTTTTTTTTTTTCAATGGGAAGAGGGTCATGTGACACATCAAACTTATTGAGAATTTCATAAGAAAAACAAACGTGTGCTTGGTTTTAACGTAGCTTTATTCTTTCATGAGTTATTTACAAGTTTCTCTTTGTTTACAGCCATTGACATGTCGCAGAGGTTAACACGTCAGAAGCGGATAGAAATTGTGTTGATGTCTGGTGAACGCAGTACCCGGGTCATTGCAGCAGATTTCAATGCAAGACACCCTACGAGACCACCCATCTCCCATGGTACAGTTAGCAAACTGCTTGCCAAATTTCGTGAAACAGGTTCAGTGTTGGATTTGCCAAAATGTGGACGCAAGAAAACTGTCACTAATGAAGAAACATCAGTGGCTGTCCTAGCTTCATTCAGCAAGAGCCCACAGCGTAGCACTCGCTGCATGTCACTGGAGAGTGGCATCAGTCGAATATCCCTTCGGCGGATATTAACTACTCACAAATGGCACCCTTACAAAATCCAGCTGCTGCAGCATCTCAACGAGGATGACCCAGATCGGTGCACTGAATTTGCAGAATGGGCAAAACAAAAATTGGAACAGGACACTCAGTTTACACAGAACATTATGTTCAGTGATGAGGCAAACTTTTTTGTGAATGGTGAAATTAACAAACAAAACCACCGCTATTAGTCTCACACTAACCCACAGTGGATAGTTCCCTCCAAGACTGTTGGAACACAAAAATTGATGGTATGGTGTGGTATATGGGGTACAAAGATAGTGGGGCCATTCTTCATCAATGGAAACCTCAATGCCACTGGATATCTGAAATTGCTACATGATGATGTGTTGCCCTCTTTATGCACTGAAGATGGCACGTTCCCTGAGTTTTTTCAACAAGATAGTGCACCACCACATTATGGGTGTCAGGTCCGAGCATTCCTACATGAACAGTTTCCTGGAAAGTGGATTGGTCGTCGTGGCCCAGTTGAATGGCCACCAAGGTCTCCCGATCTGACCCCCTTAGACTTTTATCTTTGGGGTCATCTGAAGGCAATCGTCTATGCTATGAATATATGAGATGTGCAGCATCTGAAACAATGGATACTGGAAACCTGTGCTAGCATTTCTTCTGCGGTGTTGCCATCAGTGTGTCAAGAGTGGGAGAAGAGGGTTGCATTGACAATCCAACACAATGGGCAGCACTTTGAACACATTTTATAAGTGGTCATAAACTTGTAAATAACTCATGAAACAACAAAGTTACATTAAAAACAAGCACACCATTGTTTTTCTTATGAAATTCTCAATAAGTTTGATGTGTCACATGACCCTCTTCCCATTGAAAAAAACAAAGTTGAATCCAAAATGGCCGACTTCAAAATGGCTGCCATGGTCCCCACCCATCTGGAAAAGTTTTCCCCCTCCCATATACTAATGTTCCACAAACAGGAAGTTGATATCCCCAACCATTCCCATTATATTTAGGTGTATCCATATAAATGGCCCACCCTGTATTATACATGTCAGTGCTGCACTGACAGAAGCCTCTTAAATCATGCTCTGAGTATGATCTAACAGGCTTGAGGTAGCTGGCTGACCCAAAGGTCATCATGACGACCTCAGGTTGACATGACAACAATCGGGCCCTTTCTATGACGTTGCGGAGGCACCGATCGGATGGGAGAGGGAGCCCCCTCCCCCACCCAGCCACCTAAATGTTGCGATCGATATAGATTGCGGCATTTTAGGAATTTAAACAGCCGGGGGCGATGCGGTAACCGCTCCTGGCAGTGACAGCCGAGGCTTGGTTATCATGTAAGCCGAGCTCCTGGTGGTGATCACGCGGGCACCGCTCTTGTACCCACACGATCGCCATGACGTAACCTATATGTCAAAGGTCAGGAACCCCTACCTGACCACGATGTATAGGTACGTCAAATGTCGTGAAGGGGTTAAAGCGGTTGTCAAACATTAAAATAATTTTTGCTTTCAAACTCTGGATATTTATTAGGGTTCCCTCTCCCATAATTATTGAGATGGGTTAAGTTATGCTTTGTTTTTAAAACTGCACCTCTCCTGTCCATAGGTTGTGCCTGGTATTGCAGCTCACCTCCACTGAAGTGAATAATATTGAGCTGTAATACCACGCACAACCTTTGGAAATATGTGGTGCTTTTGGAAGAAAGCAGCCATTTGTTTTTTTAACCTGTTAAATATTAAATGATACACACTTTGTAAAATAAAGAGGGCACCTGTGTGATTATAATTAGGTGTATAATAGTAAACTGTTAAGCCAACAGAAAGTAGAATGAGTTAATATTTGATAAATCATTAACTCTTACTTATCACGCGGTTTCAAACTTAGGCTAATATAGGACTATTGGCACACGACAGGATAAATTACATTTCATAAAACTTCTGCCTGCATCATACAAGGAGATTAGGAAGTATTGGGAGCATAAAATGAGATAAAAATATGTAATTTATATGTAAATAATATTCTACCAGCATCCAAGGATGGAACAGTGCACATCGATTACAGAGTATGTATTTCCAAGATTTGAGAACTCAGAGCGGATTATTATTTTTATGGCTCTTCATAGACTTACAAGGAGTCCAGTAATGATATCTAATGACATCTATAACATGACCTCCCATATACTACGTGTACGCAATTCTCTTATATGGCAGAGGGGCCTTTGAGTCTCCTTAGCCACCAAATGTCATGGTGTGACTTTTACCTCTGCTCCCTGGTTTCTCCAAGCACACGTTTCTCCCATCATAATAAAACACGTTGGCCCAGTTTGTTACTTTTGCCCTCCCAATATGTTGAACTGTTTTTAGAAGGGTATAACCCTCAGAAATCTTGGGCCACGTTCACACGTTCAGTATTTCACATCAGTATTTGTAAGTCAAAACCAGGAGAGGAACAATCAGAGGAAAAGTATAATAGAAACACGTCACCACTTCTGTATTTATCACCGACTCCTGGTTTTCGCTTACAGATACTGAGGTAAAGTAATGACCAAATACTCAACATGTGAATGTGGCCTTACAAAGAGGGATTGATGAAATCTGTGTTGGGATTCACTCTCTCAAGGGTATGTCTGCCCTTGACCAGTGCACAAACAAGGTCATATATTTGTAGGTCCCTATAAATGCTAGCTGTAATGTTCCGTACTGAGAGTAGCCTTTGGTCCAGCGTTGCAATACTTCTAATCTATCCCTTTATTTTCACATGTGCGCACTCCAATTAGCAATGCTTCCTCAGTTACTAATTCCCTTGTGACTACACAAAGTCAGTCAATGATTTCTAAGGCACATGGTTTGGCTTCCAAGTGAATACCAATTCTTGGCATGGTTCTATTTTAAGATTCTTGTATCTACCTTATCCATTCACATCCCCTGACTTCTAAGGTGCGGTGATGCATAATACGCGTCCTCCTCCTCCTCCCCTAATCCTGCAGCTGTCCTGCTCTCTGCATCACCACTGCAGCATTCTCATCACATACACACCCATCCTGCGTCCTGGCTTCTCATCTTCGTGGAGCTCCTCTCTTATTCCAACTCATCAAATGAAGCTTTTGCGGCATGTCAGGGTTGTTTCACTAACGTAGAAAGCCTCCACTGGGATAGGTCTGTTATTATGCAATATTCTAATGTTTTCCTATTGAAAACAGAAGAGCCATCATTTCTCGGTGTCATTATTTTCTCATATTAACCCCTTTATTATCAGATAAAAGACATAGTGATTTGCTTCATACAATTTAGAATGAAGAAAAGTTGGAAGTTGGCTATTCTCCATGTCATTGCCAATTATGATGACATTGCACCATAAACCTTCCGCATCTTGTGGTATACACTAAGCCAATGTGTCACATTTGATTTTCACTGCCCATTATAGAGAATTCAGCAGCACAATGTTATTGCTTAAATGACGTTGGATATCAGGAGGAACTTCTTGACTACAGATTTTCCATTGTCATTCCAATAGCTAGAGGGTGGTGGAGAAACAGAAGAATGATAAGGTGGAGAATCTAGTAGAAAGCATTTTTGGTATACTGCACAAAAAGAGGTAATGCATAAAAGCATGCTAATAATGCAAAACATAAAAGATCGCAGACATCACAGTTTCAGGCCTGACAAGTACTAGAATGGAAAAGAATAAAGCAGCACTGCAATTAATGTCTCCGAACTGTATATTCAGATCCAAGCTGCAACATTTCGGTTACATTTCAGTACAGCCTTCATCAAGCATGGTGGATATTCGGGATTGTAGTCTGCCGGGTTGCGTGCACCCAATTTTTTCATAGAGCATTGGGAGTGCGGTTTGTCTTTTTTTTTTTTTTTGAGTACCTGTATGGGAGACTTGTTGGGAATCCTAGGTGACACTTCTATAGGAGACAAGACTTATTTACCATATGAACTATTAATCTGTGGAATAACCAACCTCAGGAGCTGGTTGTAGCAGGAAACATCACTGGTTTTAAAATAGACATAGATGCTTTTTTATAATAAAGTGTCACGATTGTGCCAAACCCTTCTGGGACCTGTGGTGCATCTGGGATCAGAAGAACACAGATATTAGCTGATCACAGGTCCTCTTTGGAGTCTATGCAGCCATTCACATGAGTGGTACAGGTTTAATGGTTTTTTTTATAGTACGGAAGGGGTTAAGAGTTCCTGGTTTAAATCTGCTGAGATTCCATTTGGCTTTTGTCTCAGCTGCTGCTGGTTGGGACCATTGCCTCTTCATTATTTAAACCCATTCCTGACTTCCTCCATGCCAACAATAGAGTTTCTATCCTGAGTCTGACTTCTCTGAAGGTGTTCCTAGGAGAAGCTATTCAGTCTTCCATTAATGCTGTGGAGTCCTACTATGTGTTTGTGTTTTCCCCTGCTTGTCTCCTTCCCTGTGTTGTCTTTTGGTAGTAGTAAGACCAGTGTCTTTCTGCCCATCTCACTAGCCAGGGCAAAGCCCAGGGTCAGTCAGGGCTTAGGTACATGATGGCGCACGGGGGGAAGGACCCATCTAGGGCGATAGGGAGCGCAGGGTTAAGCATTAGGTAAGTGTTGAGAGGTTACCATCTCTCCCTCTCCCTATCATCAGGGCCCTCCTTTTCCTGTTTCCCCCTCTCCCTTTGTGCCACTCGCCAGGCATCTCCCTGCCCTGGTGTGACAGAAAGTAACATGCATAATTATGTAAATGTGTAAAGTTCTTTTCTGAATGTTTGGTCCAGTGAATCGACAATTAAGATCAGGATGTAGAGATTAGCTCTTCTTCCTTCTATCCTTTACCATCCCTCAGTTGAACTTGATGGACATTTGTCTTTTTTCAACAGTATGTAACTATAGGTAACTATTCCGTTTTCTGCAACTGAATTTTTTCTTCTTCGTAAAAATTCTTGTAAAATTGATAATGACCACAGCAGTTAAAGGGGTTGTCCACTACTAGGACAACTCCTTCTCACTCTGAATGTTTGCCCCGGTTAAAAATATTCTCTCACTCCCTGTTGATTACTGATATGTCCGCAGGAGGGGACAGTGAAACCAGCACTGATTGAGAGCAGTGCTCACATTACATAACCTCACAAGAGCCCCGGGTATGCGAGTGCTGACACTGCTGGAATGGCGCCGGCACGGGAGGGGAACATGAGTGTTTTTATTTTAATGGGGACAAACATTCAGAGTGAGAAGGGGTTATCCTAGTATTGGACAACCCCTTTAAAAATTGCAACATGACCTTTACCCAGCATGTACCATTTATAATAGTGGGGTCTTATGATGTCGCAACAATGTGAACTTCATGTGTTTAGTCTTTCAGAGGACAGAACACTTATAATGCTAGGTCATGAGCAATGTTATAGCTGTGCAATTTGTTGCAACCTAGTTCAGACGATACAATTATGCATTTTAAACTCCTTTATTATTGTCGGCTCCAGTCTGACTACCAATTCAGTACATACTTTCAAGTGCAGACAAGAGGTCAGTCCCTACCTGCTGCGAGGCCTGACCACCATCTGCAATACATTAAGGCACCTTGAAATTTAACCAATAAGACACAGACACCTTATTATTTGGGTATGCCAGCCTTCCAACCACTATCACACTACTGAGGATGCTGTGAATACCTACAAGGCACTCCGACACCTACCCAACAAGAAAAGGGCCTGCTCGACATTACTCTGGAAACCTGGAAGGAAAATGTCCAACCCAATTTCATAAGATGGATGCCATCTGGTCTCATTAAGATAGCATTGTCCCTTTCTAGTTGCTGGTGCATCGCAACCACACCCAATTTGGCTCAGATACTTTTCTATAAGTATGCATTTATTCTGCACCACCTTTGAGATATCTGACCACAATAACATGAGTTCAAGGAAAAAGGTTGGCAACCTCTCAAAAGTAAGATGTCATTAGGGTCAACAACTCCCCCATTCACTGAAAGCATTTATCAATCATTGCCGGCATAGAGAACCAGAATCACTGGACCCTGGACCAAATTGCTAATTTCTACAACTTCAGGCAGCACCTGTGACCATCACAGACCCCAGATACAATGCGGCACACTGAACTGCTTAAACGGGCTGTGGCTCTTAAAAAAGAGGAGGGGGAAAAGGATACAGGACCGAGGATTGAGCCGAGGCATTGCTCGTGGACTGCCGGAGCTGGTGTAAGTTGGCCAACAGGCTGTTGTGTTTTAAAAGGAACTTGGGCCCTTTTTGTTGTGTCTCCAGGGCGGTAAGACCGGGGTCAGGCAGACCCAAATAACCAAACGGACGACCCGAAAAAGACTGTGCCCATGTGTATTCAGGTGATTATTTGTGTGGGCTAAAGGGCCGGTTTAAAAAAAGGACTCTGACAAAGAGAATGTTGATTTTTTTTGCTGAATGTTTAAAAGTATGCTTATATAAATGTATTTGCTGTCTTACAGGTGCCGTCATGGTCGGGACAACCATGTTTTAGAAGGGAGGAATGTAAGAGGGTGACTGGGATGGTAATGTGCTTCTCCCTTGATTAGAAAAATGGTTATATCCTGTGTATACAAAAAAGTGTTTTATATTGCATAGAATCTTGTAGGCACCAAGGTGCACGGATAATGTATTGCTATAATATGTGTTCTGATAAATGTATTAGATATAGGGAAAAGATAGAATTTGGTTATAGTGCATTGGTGGGCACAATAAGTTCAGGAAGTAGACAAGTTTAGGATAGAAACAGTTAATGTGTTCAGGAACAGCTCCAGTATGGGAGGGGTAGAGCCAGTTAATAAGAGGAACACTTCCTGGTTAATGCAGTTAGATTGAGGAATTAGATGGAGAGAGCAGTCGTTGGAGGTCTGAGGGCACGAGGAGCATGGGCTGTTCAGCAGCAAGAGAACGTCAGCCATAAACTCAGAGCGGACATTCCTGGAATGTTTAGGGCCTACGGTCCAACTGAGGCATGCCTCAATATCTTTCTAGGAGAGGAAGTTGGGCAGGGAATTGGGACAAGACTCATGGAAGCTGCAGAGCCGGACAGAGTATCCCAGGGGCCAGAAATGCCAGACCAGGAAGGGATAGCTCAGAGCAAGAGAACCGCAGTCATCAGAACGTGCTATGCTATGGACTTTGAAAATGTAAGTTTGTGCCCAATACTGTGTGTTTCAATATGATGAAAATGGACAGTTAAGTAAACTTTTTTATTATAAAAGGAATTTGATGTACCCTAATGGTGTGCGGCGTTTCCTAAAGTTGAAGAACCAAAGACAGCAGAGGCCCGTGACCAAAACGTGAGTGTTACGCACCAAACGCATAGCACAGGAGAATCAAGACAACGTTTATTTGTAGGGTGCGAGGGTGTGGAAGCACAACAGCCCCTCGCCCATGACTACTGCCCTGAGCATCTTACAAGCCACTCAGGGGAGCTATCACAGCCACCATAAAAGATGAGGCAGTGAAAGCAGTGGCCATTTTAAGGTTTTACAGCCTAATGATAGAAGGTCAGAGTGCACAGCACATCATAGGAGATAGGGATAAAAAGGCCTAACACAGAGTGTGATGTACTACTGTAGTGCTGTAGAAAATGGGTGTGGTAGTGTCAGTCTGGAAATAATAATACATAGATTCAAGTGATACGGAGGTGCAGGACCTGCAGATTCTATGGGACTGTGAATTGACTGATCCATGATATACTGCAGAACAGCACATTAAATGCTTTAGTTAGCATGAAAATAAGCTAGTTTGCAATTGACTTGCTTTTTCTATCTGCCGTCATTCTCCTGCATTGAGAGCTTTTATCATTCATAGCATACAGCTGGTTTCCAAGAAGCTTGAACACTAGGGCCTGTCTTGATCCTGGCTGAAAGTGTACAGTAGTTACATTCCAGGGGAAGAGCTATCTTCTAATATTCAAGCCACCTCTATCCAGCCCATTAATTTTTATAAAGCAGATAGTTGCTCACCTCCCTCCCATCTCCTGACAAGCTGCTGTTATAAATCTTACAAAATCACCAGCCTCCAGCATTTCCTGTTTTCAAAACAGGTCTCCAAATTGCAGCTCTCACAGTCCAGAGCTGTGTGCTTGTTCAAATGCAGGGAGTTTCCATCCATAGTGGCAGACCACGTGGCTGCTATGGGACTCGTGAGTCAGGCAGGCAGGTGCTAATTGGCTCTCCCCCTGCCCCTCATAAATTAAGTGAAATTTGCATCCTCAGGATGCCGATATCACTGAATAGAATACAGCCAACGGCTTTTTGATAAACTATTCATTCTTCGCCTGTGAGCCTGACATGATGTCACTATATCGTGTCTGCAATGTGGAGCCTCAGTCCTCACACTGCTCAGAAACTAGGTTAGGTGACTAGTGTTTAATTGTAAGAACTTGTCTTGTGGGGTGAGATGTGAGGAACTGTGAGGGTCATAATGAGTGAGCTGTGGGGGCCATCATATTAAATGGGGGACTGTGGGGCTATTATAATGAGGGTGGAGTTGTGGGGGCCATCATAATGAGTGTGGAGCTGTGAGAGCTGTCATAGGGAGTGGGGGGTGAGCTGTGAGGGCCATCATACTGAGCAGGGGATTACTTGCAGTAGTACTCTAAATCTGTTAGATTGCAAGGGTATCTCCTGAGCACATGCCTCTCCTGGTCAACCCACATATTTCCAACTGGATTAAGATCTGGACTAAGGCCATTTCTAACCTTTGATTCTCTTCTCGTGAAGTCATTATTTTCTTGATTAGAAGGTATGCTTAGGGTCATTGTTGAGTTGAAAGGCCAAATTCCTCTTCATCTTCAGTTTTTTAGCAGAGGCCTGGAGGTTTTGTTGCAAAATTGACTGACATTTGGAATTGGTCATAATTCCCTCCACTTTCTTTAAAGCCCAAGTTTCAGCTGTTGAAAAAAAGGCTCCTAAGCATAATGCTGCCTCCATCGGGCTTCACTGTGGCTATGGTGTTCTTTTGGTGATACACAATGTTGGCTTTGCACCAAACATACCTTTTGGAATTATTGCTAAAATATTCAACCTTGGTTTCATCAGACCCTATTATATTTTCTCCACATGATTTTAGCAAATTGATGTAGGTTTTGGCAAAACAAAGCCGGGCTTGTATGTTTTTCTTTGTAAGAAAATACTTCAGTCTTGCTACCCTACTGCACAGGCCAGCGATATTGAGAAGACGGAAGATTGCTGTCACGTGAAGTACACCCCCAGTGTTTGCAAGAAATTTCATTGCATCACTAACAACACACTGGGGACAGTTTAGTTGCTAAAAATGAAGTGACATGTTCCCTTTAAAGATGACACATTTCCTTTTTACTTTAGGCAAAAAAAAAGAAAATAGTCATTTTTTATATTTAAAAATTTTCAGAAAGGAAAATGGGCCGATGTAAAAGTATGGGCACCCTTGGAGATTTGTGTGCTCAGATAACTTGGACCAAGGTTTCAGACCTTAATTAGCCTGTTATAGTTATGACTTGTTCACTACCATCGTTAGGAAAGGCCAGGTGATGCAAATTTCATAGCTTTATAAAAACCCAGTGTCCTCTAACCTTTGCCAAAAAAACAGCAGCCATTGGTTCTTCTAAGCAGCTGCCTAGCACTCTGAAAATGAAAGTGATGGAGGCCCACAAAGCAGAAGGCTATAAGAAGATAGCAAAGGGTTTTCAAGTTGCCCTTTCCTCAGTTCGAAATGTAATTAAGAAATGGTAGCTAACAGGAACAGTGGAGGTCAATATAAGGTCAGCAAGACCAAACAAATATTCAGTGAGAGCTACTCATAGCATAGCTAGAGAGGAAAATCAGAACCCTCGCTTTACTGCAAAAGACCTTCAGAAAGATTTAGCAGACTTTGGAGTTGTAGTACGTTGATCTACTGTTCAGAGTCACCTGCACAAATATGGCCTTCCTGGAAGAATCATCAGAAGAAAACCTCTCCTGTGTCCGCACCATAAAATTCAGAGTCAGAAGTATGCAAAAGAACTTCTAAACAAGCCTGATGCATTTTGGAAACAAGTCCTGTGGACCGAAGAGGTTAAAATAGAACTCTTTAGCCACAATGATCAAAGGTATGAGTGGAGAAAAAAGGGCACAGAAGTTCAGGAAAAGAACATCTCGCCAACCAATAAGTATGGGGGTGGATTAATTATACTTTGGGGTTGTGTTGCAGCCAATGAAATGGGGAACATTTCATGGGTAGAGGAAAGAATGAATTCAATGAAATTTCAATAAATTCTTGATACAAACATAATACTATCTGTAAAAAAGCTGAAGTTGAAAAGACGATGGCTTCTACAACTGGATAATGATCCTAAACACATGTCAAAATCCACACTAGAATACCTCAAAGGGTGGAAGCTGAAGGCTTTACAGTGGCCCTCACAGTCCCCTGATCTTATCATCATTGAAAATCTGTGGCTAGACCTCAAAATAGCAGTGCATGCAGGAATCTCAGAACTGGAAGCATTTTTCAAGAAAGAATGGATGAAAATTGTTACGCACACGCCCGGACTGACTGGCATGAGTATGATTAGTGATCCCACTGGACCATGAACCGAGGAGTGCCTGGAGGGGCGTAACTAAGTATCAACTCGGTCCGACGAAGGTCACACGGTGGCTCAGTTGATTCCGTGAACCAGAGAGGAACCGAGCAGAGGGACCAGGTGCTACTCCAGGTCAGACCCCGGTCACAGCTGTTGACCCACACCAGGGAATGCAGGAACAGGCAGGTTAGGTTGGCATACAGACAGGTGGGTACTGGCAGGCACGGCTGGTATGCAAACAGGTGGGTATTGGCAGGCACGGCTGGTATGCAGACAGGTGGGCACTGGCAGGCACGGCTGGCATGCAGACAGGCGGGTACTGGCAAGTAGGAACGCACGCAGGATAGGGACCAGTACAGACTGGGACACAGAAACGGAGCCGCAAGTGCAGTAGACAAGCAGAGCAGAGCAAAACCCGCAGATGTGGTAGACAAGCAGAGCAGAGCAAAACCCACAGGTGCGGTAGACAAGCAGAGCACAGCAAAACCCGCAGATGCGGTAGACAAGCAGAGCAGAGCAAAACCCGCAGATGCGGTAGACAAGCACAGCAGAGCAAAACCCGCAGATGCGGTAGACAAGCAGAGCAGAGCAAAACCCGCAGGTGCGGTAGACAAGCAGAGCAGAGCAAAACCCGCAGATGCGGTAGACAAGCAGAGCAGAGCAAAACCCGCAGATGCGGTAGACAAGCAGAGCAGAGCAAAACCCGCAGATGCGGTAGACAAGCAGAGCAGAGCAAAGCCCGCAGGTGCGGTAGACAAGCAGAGCAAAGCTCGCAGGTGCGGTAAACAAGCAGAGCAGAGCAAAACCCGCAGGTGAGGTAGACAAGCAGAGCAGAGCAAAACCCGCAGGTGCGGTAAACAAGCAGAGCAGAGCAAAACCCGCAGGTGCGGTGAACAAGCTGAGCAGAGCGAAACCGCAGGTGCGGTGAACAAGCTGAGCAGAGCGAAACCGCACGTGCGGTGAACAAGCAGAGCAGAGCGAAACCGCCGGTGCGGTGAACAAGCAGAGCGGAGCAGAGCGAATCCGCCGGTGCGGTGAACAAGCAGAGCGGAGCGAAACCATAGGTGCGGTGGACAAGCAGAGTGGAGCAAAACTGCAGGTGCGGTGAACAAGCAGAGCAAAACCGCAGGTGCAGTGAACAAGCAGAGCAGAGCAAAACCGCAGGTGCAGTGAACAAGCAGGGCAGAGCAAAACAGCAGGTGCGGTGAACAAGCAGAATCAGATACACTCAAGGAACTTACAATAAAGTAGCGAGTGTACACAAAATTCACAAACAGAAGTTCAGAGACAACAAGTTGGAGTTAGGTGCAGGTTCAGACACTGCAGGAAAAGGGAAGGTTCGGACATAGAGAGAAACAGGTAACGGGCTAGGACACAGTTCAGACAGGAAGATACAGGAACGAGCCTGGGAACTCAGCCCCCAGGGTGGCAGAGACAGACTAGAAGTCACAGATAGGTAACAGGCCTGGGTATACGGCCCCCAGGGGCGGAAACAGACAAGATACAGGACGGGACCTAGCAACTCAGTTGCACAGAACACACTGAATGAAAGTGTTGCTCAGGCACCCCATACTGCGTTGAGGGGGTTTAAGTAACCAGTGACTCACAGCAATAGGCTGGGGACGCATTAGGACTGCGCACACTGTAGCTTTAAGAATCAGGAAGTAACAGAGCCGCCGCGCTAAGCCAGCAGACAAGAGACATACAAACAGCAGGCACTGGAGCAAAATGTGCAGCCTGGCCTGATAGGTAAGATTGCGGTCTTGCATGGTGGGAGGTGGTAAGCCATGCAAGCACGCTGCCAGGGATGTTACAAAAATCCTTTAAGCAAGAATTTAAATACTCTTGGCTGGCTACAAAAAGCTTTTAAAAGCTCTGATACTTGCAAAAAGGGGTGCTACTAGGTACTAACCATGCAGGATGGCCAAACTTTTGCATCATCCCATTTTCTTTTTTGTAATTTTTAAAATGTAAAAAATGACAATACTTTTCTTTTGCCTAAAATATAAAGTAAATGTGTCATCTTTAACTTTAGCCTTTTTAGAGATCATTACATCTTCAACTTTCTTAACTGTTCACAATAACAGTAATTTTGACCAGGGGTTCCCAAACTTTTGCACAGTATGTCATGCATTTAAACTCACTGTGTGAAAACACCAATTACACCAATAAATACACATATTTATGTAAAAACAAAAATAAACAATGAAAGTACACATATTTGGTATCCCTACGTCCGTAATTACCCAATCTTTAAATCTGTCACACTAGTTAACCCCTGTAGTGAGCGCCATAAAAAAAAAAAAGTGGCAAAAAACGATGTCCTTTTATCATACCACTGGAAAAAAATTGAATAAAACGTGATCAAAAAGACCAATGTACATAAAAATGGTACCACTAAAAACGTCATCTTGTTCCACAAAAAGCAAGCCAGCATACAGTCCCATCAGTGGAAAAAAAAAAAATATATAGCTCTCAGAATACAGTGATGCAAAAACAATATTTTTTCTATAAAAAAAATGTAATTGTGTAAAAGTGACATAACATAAAAAAAAATATATAAATGTGGTTTCACTGTAATCGCACCGACCCGAAGAATAAAGTAGTCTAATCACACCGCACATAAAAAACAAACAAACAATTCTTGACCTACTATTGATTTTTCCGTTCTGCTTCCCAAAGATTGCAATAAGGCTCGGTCACATTTATTCTGCGTTCTACGCTTACACCATAGTTTCCGTGCAAACCTCTGAAATATGTGATTCAGAAGGAACCCCCAACAGAAGATTCCCTATGAGGCAGATGGAGACACTCTGGACTCTGCCGTGCCTGTCTTTTTAGGCGTGCATAAAAGCGCAGTTCGCCATTCTTTTGTTTACCTCTTAAAAGCCAGATACCACTGAATAGAAGCCACACAGTGTTCAAAGTATCTCTGCCGCCTTATTAGTGAATGGATTCCTCTGGAGGTTCATTCGAATCACATATTTTGTAGATTTAGATGGAAACCCCGATGTAAGTGCTCAGCGTAGAGCACAGGATGTGATCCAAAATAATGCCACCAATAAAAGGTTCTACTCAACCCACAAAAAAACAAATACTCACTCAGATTTGTCATCTGTTAAGAAATATAGGGGGTGTCCTCATTACTTGTAGCACTAATGCTCTGGGAAAGTGAAATGGCTCCCATCAAAAGAAATTCAGCGAAAACTGCACTCCCGGAATCCAAATGCACCCCTCCTCCTGAGCCCCACAGTGTGCCTAAACCATAGTTAGCGCCCACATGTTTGGCACTACTGTAGCGAAGAAAGGCCACTTAATTTACGGGGTGCGTATCTCCAGAAGCACGAGCTGGGCACAATGTACTGGGAACTACAATATACTGGGCACTACAACGTACTAGGCACTACAATGTACGGGCACTACACCGTACTGGGCACTACAATGGCATATTTGCATTTTCACTTCGCAACATACATTGCTAGTAAAATTACCACACCTGCAGATGATTTCCCAGAGAGGTATAATTTCCAAATTGGGGTCAATTGAGGGGGGATTCTGCTCTTCTGGCACTTATGATCTCTGTATATGGAGTCCGCAAACTATTCTACGAAAATTTGTTCTCCAAGAGTCAAATAGCGCTCCTTCCCTCCTGTCACGCAAGGTTTAGGAAAGACTAAGTGCAACACAAAGGGAAGGGGGAAAGGGAGCCCAGACTCTAGGGAAAAGGGGGAGTGGAGACCTCCTAGGCTGATCTGATATCACCCTGTCTCCCCTGACAATCCCTATATTGGTTCCTCACCAATCGCCGCACAGGAACCTAGACCCTGTATTTCCCTAGTGCTTGGCCCTGGATAGGGAAAGGGGGAGATGAGTAACAACTAAAGACAACAAGGGAGACAGACACTCGGGAAAGTAACTTAGCTTTAGCCGACTTCAAAGAGATAACTCCAAACGTCCTCCTAGCACCACAGAGGAAGTTAGCAGTCTGAGAGCTCCGAGCATTCACAAGTAAACATATGAGTATCACCGGCCCCTCCCTGCTGCAAAGTGAAACTATTTATACACCCAGACCTGGGTGTCAATTACAGCAAGAGGGAGGTAGCCGCTGGCTCCTAGCATGAAACAGAATTAGGAAGGTGTCTGTAATGCCAAACGAAGAGATCTTTTGCAACCAACTGCAGGGCGACTGCCTGTCACATCTGACACAGCCGTGACACCTCCTGAGTCTTGCTGTGTGGACAAACAGTACTGTACAGTCACATATGGGGTATTGCCACGTTTATGAGAAATTGTATAACAAATTATGTGTCATTTTTACCTATTTCCCATTGTGAAAATGTAAAATCTGGGGCTAAAACATTATAGTTTATTTTTTTCTTTTTCACCGCTTAATGGTATAAAATGTTGTGAAATACACGTAGTTTCAATATGCTCACTGCACCCCTAGATGATTTCATTAAGAGGTGTAATTTGTAAAATGTGGTCACTTATGGGGGTTACTACTGTCCAGACACCTCAGGGGCTCTGTCAATGTGACATGGTAACCTCAAACCATTCCAGGCAAATCTGCACCCCGATATAGTGCTCCTTCCCTTTTGAGCTTTGCACTGTGCCTCAAAGGTAGTTTTTGACCATATATGGGGCATTACCGTACTCTGGAGACATTGCATAACAAATTTTGTGGTCCATTTTCTCCTATTATCCCTTTTGAAAATTAAAAACTTGGGGCTCAAACAACATTTTAGTGGAAAAAATGTAACTTTTCATTTTCACAGCCCAATGTTATACAATTCTGTGAAATACCTGTGGGTTTAAAATGCTCACTACACCCCTAGAGGAATTATTTGAGAGGTGTAGTTTCCAAAATGGGGTCACTTGTGGGGGTGTCTGCTCTTCTGGAACATTGGTGATTGTCCAAATGCGACACAATCTATTCCAGACAATTTTGCACTCCAAAAATCAAACAAGAGTTTATGAGCACATATGGGGTATCCCTGTACTCATCAGGAGAAATTGCACAATGTCCATTTTCTATTGTTACCTTTGTGAAAATGAAAAATTTGAGGCTAAAACAACATTTCTGGGGAAAAAACATAATTTTTAATTTTCACGTTCCAATGTTTTAAAATTCAGTGAAGCACCTGGGGGTTCAAGGCGCTCACCATACCTAAACATTTTGTGAGGTGTGTAGTTTCCAAAATGGGATCACTTGTGGCGGGTTTCCACTGTTAAGGCACATCAGGGACTCTGTAAACTCGACATGGCATCCGCTATCTATTCCAGACAATTTTGCGCTCTAAAACTTAAATGGCGCTCCTTCTGTTCCAAGCCCTGCCGTTCGCCCAAACAGCAGTTTTCCACCACATATGAGGTATCGACGTGCTCAGGAGAAATTGCCCAACACATTTTATGGTCCATTTTCTTATTACTCTTGTGAAAATGAAGAATTTGGGTCTAAAGCAACATATTGTGGGAAAAGGTAAAATGTTAATATTTTCCTTCCACATTGCTTTAGTTCCCGTGAAGCACATGATGAAGTGTTAATAAACTTCTTGAATGTGGTTTTGAGAACCTTGAGGGGTGCAGTTTTTAGAATGGTGTCACTTTTGGGTATTTTCTGTCATATAGACCCCTGAAAGTCACTTCAAATGTGATGTGGTCTCTGAAGAAATGGTTTTGTAAATTTTGTTGGAAAAATGAGAAATCACTGGTCAACTTTTAACCCTTATAGCTCCCTAACAAAAAAAAACTGTTTCAAAAATTGTGCTGATGTAAAGTAGACATGTGGGAAATGTAAGTTATTAACAACTTTCTGTGACATATCTCTCTGATTTAAGGGCATAAGAATTCAAAGTTTGAAAATTGCGAAATTTAAATTTTTTTTTTGTCAAATTCTCAATATTTTCAGAAATAAACGCAAATCATATCGAACAAAATTTACCACTTGTATGAAGTACAATATGTCATGAAAAAACAATCTCAGAATCAGTGGGATCCGTTGAAGCTTTCCAGAGTTATTACCTCATAAAGTGACACTGGTCAGAATTGTAAAAATGAGTCTTGGTCATTAAAGTACAAAGTGGCTCGATCCTTAAGGGGTTAAAGGAGACCGGGATTTTTACAATATGCAGCAATACTGATGAATTGCTATTTTTAGTATATGTGATTTAATGATTGCAGGTTCCACTGAAGGGACTAAGAAATACAGTAAAAAGTGAAAAACAAGGTTTAATAAATAAAAAACTATATATATTATTTATATATATATATATATATATATATATATATATATTAGATATCTAAATAAAAAAATGAGTCACACCCCCTTTTCCCTCATTAAAAATAAAAGTATTAAAAAATAAAAAAATACATATATTTGGTATCACTGCATCCATAAAAGTCCGATCTATCATAATATGAAATTAATTCATCCGATCGTAAACATTGTAAATAGAAAAAAAAAGTGAAAACACACACATTGGATTTTTTTTGGTTGCCGCAAAAAAATAATGAAATAAGCAATTAAAATATCATATTTATCCTAAAATGGTATTGATTAAAACAAATTTCCGAATTTTGTTTCACCTCTAAAATAATAAAAGAACCGGACAAGTTTGGTATCTCTGTAATTACACTGCCTTTGAGAAGCAGGAAAAAGTCTGAATCTTTCAAGAAATCAATGATTTTCAAGCAGGACTGTGTATGTGTGTGTGCATATCTATGTACTAGTATATATATTTATGGGTATCTGTGTGTACATATTTATGTGTATATCCATATGTGTGTGTATATCCATATGTGTGTGTATATATACAGCTCTGGCAAAAATTAAGAGACCACTGCACAGTTTTCTAAAAATCACCATCTCTTACATGTTGGACAGCCATTTCATTCCAGTGTCAGTTGAATTCCAACCAAAGTCCACCTCATTCTACTTAATGTGCTTCTGATTAGGTGATCACCTGAACCAAATCTTGTGTAACGAGGGAAAGTATAAAAAATACTGCTGTGGTCTTCACAATCCTCTTGTAATAGGACAAGCTGGATGGCAAAACAAGTGCTAGGAATAGCCCAATGTTATGCACACGCCCGGACTGACTGGCGTGTGCGTGATTAGTGATCCCACTGTACCATGAGCCGAGGAGTGCCTGGAGGGGCGTAACTAAGTATCAACCTGATCCGACCAAGGTCGCACGGCGGCTCAATCGACTCCGTGCACCAAGGAGGAACCGGGCAGAGGGACCAGGTGCTACTCCAGGTCAGACCCCGGACACGGCTGTTGACCCACACCGGGGAATACAGGAACAGGCAGGTTAGGCTGGCACACAGACAGGTGGGTATTGGCAGGCATGGCTGGAGTGCAGACAGGAGGATACTGGCAAGCACGGCTGGTATGTAGACAGGGGGGTACTGGCAAGCACGGCTGGAGTGCCGACAGAGAGGCACTAGCAGGTTGGAGCGCAGGCTGGATAGGGTCCAGGGATTCAGGAACAGAATCGCAGATGCGGTAGACAAGCAGAGCAGAGGGGAACTGCCGGAGCGGTGGGTAAAGCAGAGCAGAGAGACACCGCCGGAGCGGTGAGCAAGGCAGAGCAGGGCGAAACCACCGGAGCGGTAAGCAAGGCAGAGCAGGAGGAACCGCCGGAGCGTTGAGCAAAGCAGAGCAGAGAGATACCGCCGGAGAGGTGGGCAAGGCAGAGTAGAGAGATACCGCCGGAGCAGTGAGCAAGGCAGAGCAGGGCGAAACCGCCGGAGCGGTGAGCAAGGCACAGCAGGAGGAACCGCCGGAGCGGTGAGCAAAGCAGAGCAGAGAGATACCACCGGAGCGGTGAGCAAGGCAGAGCACGGCGAAACCGCCGGAGCGGTGAGCAAGGCAAAGCAGAGAGGAACCGCCGTAGCGGTGAGCAAGGCAGGGCAGAGAGGAACCGCCGGAGCGGTGAGCAAGGCAGAGCAGAGAGGAACCGCCGGAGCGGTGAGCAAGGCAGAGCAGAGAGGAACCGCCGGAGCGGTGAGCAAGGCAGAGCAGAGAGGAACCGCCGGAGCGGTGAGCAAGGCAGAGCAGAGAGGAACCGCCGGAGCGGTGAGCAAGCTGAGCAGAGAGAACCGCCGGAGCGGTGAACAAGGCAGAGCAGAGAGGACAGGGCTCTGTTCACACTGAACAGACTGGAAGGGACAAGCAGAACCAGATACACACAAGGTACTTGCAATGAAGTATCGAGTGGACTCTAAACTCACAACAGAAGTACAGAGACAACGAGTAGGAGTTAAGTGCAGGTTCAGAGACTGCAGGAAAAGGGAAGGTACGGACACAGAGACAAACAGTCTAGGAGAGTGTTCAGACAGGAACTGACACTGCAACAGGATACAGGAGCGAGTCTGGGTAAACGGCCCCCAGAAAGGCGGACAAACAGGCTAGGAGATAGTTCAGACAGGCCTGGGAATACAGCCCCCAGGTTGGCGGACAGGCAAGAAACAGAATGGGACCTGGCACATCAGAGGCAAGGAGCCCTCTGAAGGTAAGAGTTGCTCAGGCACCTTCTTCTGGGAGGAGGTTTAAATATCCAGTGACCCACAGCAATAGGCTGGGGACGCATTAGGGTTGTGCCCACAGCAGCTACAAGAATCAGGAAGTAACCGGGCCGCCGCCCTAAGCAGTCAGAACAGAGGCATGCACACAATATGAACAGGAGCAAGATTTGCAAGCTGGACTGAAAGGTAAGATTGTGATCTTGCATAGTGGGAGATGGTGCACTATGCAGGGACAGCTTTTCCCTCCTATTTCTTAGCTCTAAGTTGCAGAACATAACAGTATGTCCAGCCGCGTGTAAAAAAAAATATATATATATTTTTTGTTTTTTTTTCTTCTCTTCTCCTCTTCCTGGATGGTTACCATCCAGGAGCTTGCTCAACGCTTGCAAGGGTTGACTCTGGAGGTTGCCAATCTTCAGCAGTACGTGAGTAAATAACCTGCAGAAAGCTATGAAGAACCTAAGGTAGGATTACCTGAGTGTTTCTCGGGGAAACGACAGGATTTTTTTTCATTTAAAAATGCTTGTTTGTTGTATTTTCGGCTGAGACCTAGATCTTCTGGTAGTGAACTACAGCGTGTAGGAATTATTATGTTTCTATTGCGTAAGGAACCTCAAATCTGGGCGTTTTCCTTGTCTCCTGATGATCATTGTTTGAGTTCTGTGGAGGCATTTTTTGATGCCATGGGTTTGCTATATGATGATCCTGATTGGGTTACATCAGCTGAGGCAGAGCTCAGACGTCTCAAACAGGGTTCTCTTGATGCTGAGAGTTATTGCACCCTGTTGAAACGATGGTCTGCAGAGGTCAGGTGGAACGACCCTGCACTCAAGTTTCAGTTTCTGGCAGGCTTGAGTGAAAGGGTTAAAGATTTGCTCATTGCATTCCCTGCACCTGATACTCTGCAAGTTGCCATGCAGTTAGCTATCCGTGTGGATAGAAGGTTGAGGACTAGATAGAATGAGTATTGCTGGATTCTGTTTCTCACCATATTCCTGCCGACACTGGGGAACCTACAGTATACAGGTCGGGACAATGTCATCCCGTTCTAAAGAGAGGGACAGGAGGTTCTCTGAGGGACTTTGCTTGTATTGCGGTAAGGCTGATCATTTTTTAAAGCAATATTAGGTTCACTTAAGGAAAGAAAAAAAATGGTCAGTAGAAATAACACTCCCGTTCGCATTGCATTTTTACATTCTACTGGGGTGTTTTTTCCTGGTAATACCACCTGTCAGGGTCGTTTGATTGAGTTTCAGATTATGGTGGATTGTGGTTCTGCACTTAATTTGATTGATCAACAATTTCTTGAAAAGTATAAGTTTGATTCTGAATCTTTGTTGTCTCCTTTACCTGTGGTGGCGATTGATAATACTCCCCTGGAGCATGGGAGCATTCTTCGAAAGGTCACTGGGTTTCCGCTTACTATAAATATGGAACATCAGGAGCAGATTGACTTAATTGTACTAGCTAAGTTGCCTTCCCCGGTCGTACTGGGGTTGCCCTGGTTAAAAGTGCATAATCCTTTGCTGGACTGGTCGTCTGGTTCCATAAGATCCTGGGGTCAGGGGTGTTATGGTAAGTGTTGTAATGTTCACATTGCGGCTGTTGTGAAGGGGGAGTTACCTGAACCCATTCAGAATTTTTGGAGGGTTTTATCGGAGGTGGAGTCAAAAGCTTTAGCACCTCATAGAGATTATGATTGCGCTATTGACTTCGTCCCTGATGCTAAGCTCCCTAAGAGTCGGTTGTTTAATCTGACAATTCCCGAGAGGGAGGCTTTGAAGAAGTACCTTCAGACTAGTTTAGCTGCAGGTCACATAAGACCCTCTAAGTCTCCTGTGGCGGTTGACTTTTTTTTTGTCAAAAAGAAGGATGGGTGTCTTAGTCCATGTCTGGATTTTCGGGAGATTAATAAGATAACTGCGCAATCCTTAACCGTTAACACTTATTCCGGATTTGTTTAACCAATTTGTAGCATCGACGTCTCTGCCCCGTTCTAGGCAGAGACGCCGTCCCTCTCACCTCCCCGCTCCTGGCGCGGCGTCCTCCAGCGCTGCTCTCCCCGCTGCTTCCGGCGCGCGCTCCTTCCCCGGCAGTGTGCTTAGGGCGCGCGCGCGCGCGCTCCCCCTCTCTTAAAGGGACCGCGCGCGCCGTCCTAAGGAGTCCCCGGCCAATTGCCGGAGGACCTCCCATATAAAGGGCACCTCCTCCAAAATGGAGGTGCCCGAGCAATGTTGTTTGCACCTGTGTCTCACCTGTGCTTCAGCCCTCAGGTCCCGTTGCCAGTTACCTGCCAGATTCCTGCCAGCTTGCTGCCTTTGTCCTGCCTGATATCCAGTCACCTGCCTGCTAGCCTGAGGTCCGACGGTCTGCCTTCCAACTCCTGTCAGTCTGTCTATGGACCAGCTTGCCCGCTCACCTGGGAGCGCACACCTGTTACCTGCCTGCTAGCCTACCTGGAGGCTCCGCCGTCACGTGCTGTGACCATCTGCCTTTCCAGAGACTCCTGCCCGCTCACCTGGGAGCGCACACCTGTTACCTGCCTGCTAGCCTACCTGGAGGCTCCGCCGTCACGTGCTGTGACCATCTGCCTTTCCAGAGACTCCTGCCCGCTCACCTGGGAGCGCCCACCTGTTACCTGCCTGCTAGCCTACCTGGAGGCTTCGCCGTCACGTGCTGTGACCACCTACCATTCCAGAGACTCTCGCTTGCTCACCTGGGAGCACACATCTACCATCTGCCTGCTAGCCTACCCGGAGGCTCTGCCATCACAGGTCGTACCTACCCTTTACCCAGAGACTGCCCCGGTCACTTGCCGTAACTCCCTGCCCGTTCATCCAGAGACTGCCCCGGTCACTTGCCGTAACTCCCTGCCCGTTTATCCAGAGACTGCCCCGGTCACTTTCCGTGACCTCCAGCCCGTCCACTCAGAGACTGTCCCGGTCACCTGCTGTGACTGCCTGCCCGTCATCCCTGATTGCCACCCGCTCCCTTACAAGGACCGCCCCCTTGTATAGTAGCTCAGAGGTTCCGCCTCCCAGACCCGTTACACAATTGACCGGAGCTAAATGGTTTTCTAAGATTGACCTTTGTGGGGTATATCATTTGCTGCGGGTGAAGGACAGAGATGAATGGAAGGCAGCTTTTAACACCCCGGAAGGACATTTTGAGTGTTTGGTGATGCCTTTTGGGCTTACTAACGCTCCTGCATTTTTTCAAAATTTCATCAATGACATTCTGAGACCCTTGATCGGTAGGAGTGTTATAGTTTGTCTGGATGACATTTTGATTTATTCATCGGATCTTGAGTCTCATTGGCAGAGAGTCCGCGAAGTTCTTCAGATTCTGAGAGATAACACACTCTTTGCTAAATTGGAGAAGTGTCAGTTTGCCGTCCAGAAAATTTTTTTTTTGGGTTACTTTGTCTCTTGTGATGGTTTTGAGATGGACCCGGTGAAAGTTTAGGCTGTGCTGGAGTGGCCGAGGCCTGAGGGTTTTAAGTCCGTAGAGAGGTTTTTGGGGTTTGCCAATTATTACAGGAAATTCATGAAGAATTTCTCTGTCATCGCTAAATCCATTACTGACCAAGAAGGGTGCTAATACAGTCCAATGGTACACTGAGCTATTGAAGCTTTTGTGTATCTCAAGGAGAGGTTCAGCTCTGCTCCTGTTCTTATCCAGGCGGATGAGACCAAGCCATTTTTGGTTGAGGTGGATGTCTCATCTATAGGCGTAGGGGCAGTTCTGTCCCAGGAGGGTGAGGATGGGGTGCATCCATGTGCTTTCTTTTAAAAAAAAACTATGATGTTGGGAATCGTGAGTTGTTGGCTATTAAACTCGCGTTCGAGCATTGGCGACATTTTTTGGAGGGGGCTTGACATCCTATACAAGTTTTCACTGATCATAAGAATTTGATTTATCTGGACGCAGCTAAGCGTTTCAATGCCCGTCAGGATAGGTGGGCACTGTTTTTTGCCCGGTTTTCCGTAACCTTTGTCCCGGGGTCAAAGAATGTTAAGGCTGATGCTTTGTCTCGTAGTTTCTCTCCAGCGGTGAATGCTGAGAGGGAGGAGTGTATTTTGCACAGAGGAGTGGTGGTCGCATTGGATTCTGAGTTGGAGAATAGCATCCTAGGAGCTCAGAGTGCAGCACCAACTAACACTCCGTGTGGTAAATTGTTTGTGCCTAGAGCCTTGAGGAGAGCGTTGTTTGTTGAATGTCGTGAGTCTCGGTTGGCGGGTCACTCAGGGATTTCAGAAACTAGGAAGTCTATCGGGCGGAGTTTCTGGTGGCCAGGGAGGCAAAGAGAAGTCATCAAGTGGGTGCGTCAGTGTTCTGTGTGCGCTACGTCGCCATGGACGCACCTTGCCATGGATTTTGTAACATACCTGGCGGCGTACTTGCATAGTGCACCATCTCCCACTATGCAAGATCGCAAACTTAATCTTCAGTCCAGTCTGCCAGCCTGGCTTCTGTTCTTGCTGTCTGCTTGTCCCTGTCCTGACTGCTTAGAGCGGCAGCCCAGTTACTTCCTGTATCTTGTAGCTGCTGTGGGCACACCCCTAATGCATCTCCAGCCTATTGCTGTCTGTCACTGGATATTTAAACCAGCTCCACCCTGAAGCTGGTGCCTGAGCAACTCTTACCTTCAGAGGGCTCCTTGCCTCTGATGTGCCAGGTCCCGTCCCGTTTCTTGCCTGTCCGCCAACCTGGGGGCTGTATTCCAAGGCCTGTCTGAACTATCTCCTAGCCTGTTTGTCCGCCTTTCTGGGGGCCATATACCCAGACTCGCTCCTGTATGTTGTTGCAGTGTCAGTTCCTGTCTGAACACTCTCCTAGCCTGTTTGTCCGCCTCTCTGGGGGCCGTATACCCAGACTCGCTCCTGTATCTTGTTGCAGTGTCAGTTCCTGTCTGAACACTCTCCTAGCCTGTTTGTCTCTGTGTCCATACCTTCCCTTTTCCTGCAGACTCTGAACCTGCACCTAACTCCTACTCGTTGTCTCTGTACTTTTGTTGTGAGTTTAGAGTCCACTCGCTACTTCAATGCAAGTACCTTGTGTGTATCTGGTTCTGCTTTTCCCTTCCAGTCTGTTCAGTGTGAACAGAGCCCTGTCCTCTCTGCTCTGCCTTGCTCACCGCTCCGGCGGTTCCTGCCTGCTCTGCCTTGCTCACCGCTCCGGCGGTTCCTCTCTGCTCTGCCTTGCTCACCGCTCCGGCGGTTCCTTCCTTCTCTGCCTTGCTCACCGCTCCGGAGGTTTCCTTCCTGCTCTGCCTTGCTCACTGCTCCGGCGGTTCCTCTCTGCTCTGCCTTGCTCACTGCTCTGGCGGTTCCTCTCTGCTCCGCCTTGCTCACCGCTCCGACGGTTCCTCTCTGCTCTGCCTTGCTCACCGCTCCGGCGGTTCCTGCCTGCACTGCCTTGCTCACCGCTCCGGCAGTTCCTCTCTGCTCTGCCTTGCTCACCGCTCCGGCGGTTCCTGCCTGCTCAGCCTTGCTCACCGTTCCGGCGGTTCCTGCCTGCTCTGCCTTGCTCACCGCTCCGGCGGTTCCTGCCTGCTCTGCCTTGCTCACCGCTCCGGCGGTTTCTCCCTGCTCTGCTTGCTCACCGCTCCGGCGGTACCTCTCTGCTCCGCCTTGCCCACCGCTCCAGCGGTTCCTCTCTGTCCTGCTTGTCTACCGCATCTGTGGTTCTGTTCCTGAATCCCAGTCTGTACTGGACCCTATCCAGCCTGTGCTCCAACCTGCTAGCACCTCCCCGTCTGCACGCCAGCCGTACTTGTCAGTGCCCCCCTGTCTGCATACCAGCCGTGCCTGCCAGTATCCTCCTGTCTGCACTCCAGCCGTGCCTGCCAGTGCCCACCTGTCTGCATGCCAGCCGTGCCTGCCAATACCCACCTGTCTGTGTGCCAGCCTAACCTGCCTGTTCCTGTATTCCCCGGTGTGGGTCAACAGCCGTGTCCGGGGTCTGACCTGGAGTAGCACCTGGTCCCTCTGCTCGGTTCCTCCCTGGTGCACGGCGTCGTTAGCCGTCGTGCGACCTTGGTCGGATCGGGTTGATACTTAATTACGCCCCTCCAGGCACTCTCCGGTTCATGGCACAGTGGAATCACTAAATCACGCACACGCCAGTCGGCCCGGGCGTGTGCATAACAGATTTTATCACTGATCTGCCTATATCGGAGGGTTTTTCTGCCATATGGGTTGTTGTGGACCGGTTTAGTAAAATATGTCATCTGGTTCCGTTCAACAAGTTCCCTTGTGCAGTTAGGGTGAACACTTTGGTATGTTCACTAGTTGCCTGCTCCTGGCCTAATGGATATGATCAAGTGCATGCAAGAAATAACTGTTAGAACCCTCCTGTTTGTTTGTTTTTCCATCTTGTGTTTTGAGGTCACGTAACCATCTGCCTTTATATTCCAGCTCCGCCCTTTTAGCTGTGCTGGACTTCAGTGTTTGACTGTTTCTCTAGCCACGTGCTTCGGTGCCTTTCTCTGTCAGTTCGCTTGGTCCTTCTAGGACCTCTAGTACCTTTTTGTCAGTTTGTCTTTTTGTGTTGTGCAACAACTTCTCTGTTTAGGAGGTGTCCCATTTTTGTCCCAGTCCTTAGTTCTTTTAGGGACCCCTCCCCTTATGCTATAGGTCTTCGTTCAGACTAGCCGAGGACAAAGGAGGGTCTGTTCGCTAGGAACAGGCAGCCCGCTACATCGTAGGGATTCAGCTTAGTCTTACTGTAGGGACAGCTTTCCCCTATCTTTCCTTAGTACTTGTTGCAGATCATAACAATAACATCAGACACACACATAGTCGGATGTAAGCTCTCGTTGATCAGCTATGGCACAGCTCCAAGTGTCTTTATTCAACCCGAACATAGACTTATATAAACTGTAAATAGGGGCTCGGTTAGCCCTAGAATGTGAGTAACCAGATGTATTCATTGGTTAGTCCATGGGCAGATCCATGAGGTCATCAGGGTGGGTTTGGTCCATGAGGTCATCAGGGGGTTTGGTCCATGAGGTCATCAGGGTGGGTTTCTCCAAGCGATGTGTCGCTCTGTGGTTGGTTAGTCCTTCTATAGAATGCAGCTTCCTCCCAGAACAGAGCATGGTGTGATGAAACAGGAAATGGCAGCCATCTTTTGATCTAAACAAGCTTATGTAAGGTGAAATAATACACTTTGTGGGTCATTTCTCTCAATCTCCTATGTCTTGAGGTTAATTAAGTATTTGGGCCTATGGCTCTCCTCAACAGTCCCCCCTAAATACTTTATTAACCTTCTGTCCCTACTGTGGTTCTCTCACCCATCAGTGCGTGATCACCCCCCTTGCTTGGGTGATTGCGACCTGTTGTCCTCCTACAAATGAGTATAGAATGGCACAACACACAAAGTAGAGGATATGTAACATTATGTTGAAGGTTCTGATGGAGGCAAGAACTTCTTGAAGTGGGAGGCGTGTATCCACGTCAGTCTTCCTTCAAGTTTGACTGAAGTAGGAGTGGTCAGGAGCACTTGGTAGGGACCCTCAAATTTCAACTCCAAGGATGTCTTTGTGGTGAACTTCTTTACCAGCACGTAGTCACCAGCTTGGAAAGTGTGAGTACTAAAATCTGGAATGGATGATAAAAATCGTGCATGTGTTACTGACAATTCTTTAGTAAGGGCAATGACATAGTTTACAAGAGTATCACTTCTTAAGGCTAGCCGTTGTGGAAAATATTGACCCAACCTTGGAGGCACCCAAAAAAGAATCTCATATGGTGTGAGTTTAGCGGGACCCCACGGAGTGTTTCTGACTGAATATAAGGCAATGGGCAAAATGTCTGTCCAAGGAAGTTTGACCTGACTGGCTTTCAGTATTTTGTTTTTCAAGGTGCCATTTAGCCTTTCTACTTTACCACTGCTCTGGGGGTGATGCGGAGTATGTAAACCCAAATCAGCCCCTACCAATGTCCATAGTTCCTTAGTCAGTGCTGCAATGAATGTGGGTCCTTGGTCACTCTCAATTACCTCTGGGATTCCATATCTGCACACTACCTCAGTCATCAGTCTCTTAACAGTCACTCTGGCAGTCATGTTGGTTACTGGATAGGCTTCAGGCCATCCCGAGAACATGTCAGTCACTACCAGTACATACTCGTACTTCCCTACTTTTGGCATTTGAATATGATCGATTTGAATTCTTTGAAAGGGATAGAGTGGTTTAGCCAAATGTTTCTAAGTAACTTTCTGAGGCGGTGCTGGATTGCATGTTGCACACACAAAGCAGGACTTGCAATATTTTTGGGTGACAGTAGAAATCCCATGTGCCATATAAGTCTTCCAAATCAAGTCATTCATCTGATTCTGGCCTCTATGGGTGATACCGTGTGCCCATTCTGTCATCGAGGGGTACAGATTACGAGGTAGACAGATCTTTTTGTTCTTCCTCCAGACTCCATATTCATCCTTTTTAGCTCCTGCTTCTTGCCACGACTTCTTTTCATCATCCGGTGTCTTGTCTTGATGTAAATGGATAAACTTCATAAGAGAGCTTTGAGGCCCTCCTTCAGTGTCTTGAGACACGTACACCGCTGCTTTCTTTTTATAAATGAATCCTAGTCATGTGTAACCATGGCATATCCCGTATAGAATCTTCCTGTTTCATCTGCAAATCTGGAACCATCGGTGAAGAACGTCAGGTTAGCATGCGGGAGTGGGTCTTCAGACACATTTCTCTTGGAGGCAGCTTCTTCCTGCATCAGTTCGAGACAATCATGATCCTCTGAGTGTGTAAAGGCATATTCACCTAGAGCATCAGTATCATCATCCACATCCCCCCTGGAAAGAGGAAGTAGCGTGGACGGGTTGAGGATGGTGCAGCGGACAAGAGTGACATTATCCGGAATCAAGAGGGAACATTGGAGTCTCATATGACGCTGCAGCGACAGATCTTTAGGTTGAGTTTGGTCAAGAATAGCTTTTATGTCGTGTGGAACCATTAAGAGAACCGGATGTCCTAAGATGATATCAGAAGTTTTGTCCAGAAGCTCATGTGCAGCATGTACGGCTCTCAGGCAAGTCGGAGAAGCTTGAGACACCGAGTCCAGGTGGGCAGAGTAATAGCCGATGGGTCTTGTTCTTCCCCCATGTTTCTGTGCTAGGACTCTGGAAGCATGTCCTGCTACTTCACTGACGAACAAGTAAAAAGGTAGTTGATAATTTGGGATTCCAAGAGCTGGTGCAGACTGTATGGCCTGTTTAAGAGCGTAGAAGGCTTCCACGGATTTGGGACGTAGTGGAAAAGCTGACGTCTTGAGGTCATCGTACAACGGTTGCATCAGCTTTGAGGCATCTGGAATCCATTGGCGACAATATGTGATAAGTCCTAAGAAAGCTTGTAATTGCTTAGGTCCTTTTGATAGAGGAACAGTCTCAATAGCAAGTTTCCTTTCACCCGTTAGGTGTTTCAGGTTTGGAGAGAGACAGTGGCCTAAAAACACAACTTTGGGCTGACACCACTGGATTTTGTTGACGGATACCTTGCAGTTTTGTTGTGCAAGATGAAAGAGAAGACTGAGACTCTCCTCTTCAGCAGTCTCCTGATCCGGACAACATAGTAGGAGATTATCCACTTATTGAAGGACAACTTGATGGTTAGTCTCTTTCCACGGCTGTAAACAAGAGGCAAGAGCCTGAGAGAAATGACTTGGTGAGTTCTGTGCTCCTTGTGGTAAGATCGTCCAGGTGTATTGTGATCCTCTGTAAGTGAAGGCAAACAGGTACCAATCTTCTGGATGCAGAGGTACGCTGAAGAAAGCATTGGCCAGATCGATGACAGTGAAACGTTTTGCATCTGATGGTATTTCGGACAACAATGTACAGTGGTGGCCAAAAGTATTGGCACCCCAGCAATTCTGTCAGATAATACTCAGTTTCTTCCTGAAAATGATTGCAATCACAAATTCTTTGGTATTATTATCTTCATTTAATTTGCTTGCAAGGAAAACACACAAAAGAGAATGAAGCAAAAATCAAATCATTGATCATTTCACACAAAACTCCACAAATGGGCCAGACAAAAGTATTGGCACCCTCAGCCTAATACTTGGTTGCACAACCTTTAGCTAAAATAACTGCGAACAACCACTTCCGGTAACCATCAATGAGTTTCTTACAATGCTCTGCTGGAATTGTAGACCATTCTTCTTTGGCAAACTGCTCCAGGTCCCTGATATTTGAAGGGTGCCTTCTCCAAACTGCCATTTTGAGATCTCTCCACAGGTGTTCTATGGGATTCAGGTCTGGACTCATTGCTGGCCACCTTAGAAGTCTCCAGTGCTTTCTCTCAAACCATTTTATAGTGCTTTTGTTAGTGTGTTTTGGGTCATTGTCCTGCTGGAAGACCCATGACCTCTGAGGGAGACCCAGCTTTCTCACACTGGGCCCTACATTATGCTGCAAAATTTGTTGGTAGTCTTCAATCTTCATAATGCCATGCACACGGTCAAGCAGTCCAGTGCCAGAGGCAGCAAAGCAACCCCAAAACATCAGGGAACCTCCGCCATGTTTGACTGTAGGGACCGTGTTCTTTTCTTTGAATGCCTCTTTTTTTTCCTGTACACTCTATGTTGATGCTTTTTCCCAAAAAGCTCTACTTTTGTCTCATCTGACCAGAGAACATTCTTCCAAAAAGTTTTAGGCTTTCTCAGGTAAGCCTGGCTTTTTTATGTCTCGGGGTAAGAAGTGGGATCTTCCTGGGTATCCTACCATACAGTCCCTTTTCATTCAGACGCCGACGGATAGTACGGGTTGACACTGTGGTACCCTCGGACTGCAGGGCAGCTTGAACTTGTTTGGATGTTAGTCGAGGTTCTTTATCCACCATCCGCACAATCTTGCGTTGAAATCTCTCGTCAATTTTTCTTTTCCGTCCACATCTAGGGAGGTTAGCCACAGTGCCATGGGTTTCAAACTTCTTGATGACACTGCGCACGGAAGACACAGGAACATTCAGGTCTTTGGAGATGGACTTGTAGCCTTGAGATTGCTCATGCTTCTTCACTATTTGGTTTCTCAAGTCCTCAGACAGTTCTTTGGTCTTCTTTCTTTTCTCCATGCTCAATGTGGTACACACAAAGACACAGGACAGAGGTTGAGTCAACTTTAATCCATGTTAACTGGCAGCAACCCCATTTATAAGGCAAGAAATCCCACTTATTAAACCTGACAGGGCACACCTGTGAAGTGAAAACCATTTCCGGTGACTACCTCTTGAAGCTCATCAAGAGAATGCCAAGAGCGTGCAAAGCAGTTATCAAAGCAAAAGGTGGCTACTTTGAAGAACCTAGAATATAAGACATATTTTCAGTAGTTTCACACTTTTCTGTTAAGTATATAATTCTACATGTGTTAATTCATAGTTTTGATGCCTTCAGTGTGAATGTACAATTTTCAAAGTCATGAAAATACAGAAAAATCTTTAAATGAGAAGGTGTGTCCAAACTTTTGGTCTGTACTGTATATATATATATATAAAATAAATAAATAGAACACCTGTATTAATCCAATTACCAGGCCCCGTGCCGAGTCACTCACTCCAGGCTCCGTGCTGAATCTCAATTTACTAATCTAATTACCAGGCCCCGTACCGAGTAACTCGCTCTAGGCTAAGTGCCGAAACTCAATTTACTAGGCTCCGGGCCTAGTCACTCACTCCAGGCTCCATGCCAGTACCAAGCCGAGTCACTCACTCAAGGCCACGCCGAGTCACTCACTCCAGGTTAAGTACCCCTACTTTCTGCACCAGAACTGAAAATCGTATCACAGGCAACAAACGTGAACTGTACCACAGACAATATCCTTTACTTCTCCAGACACCGCTCCAAAACTCACTTGCTCCATTTAATACCAGTCAATCTCCCCTCAGCACGACACATAACAGGCAGCAGGCAACTGAGCATGTGACGGTTCTTCCGCAATTAAATGACCAGCAGCGGAGAGACCCTTCTGCCGTCTTACAGATACCTCAAAAACTGGACACAGTCAGGCAATCTGCACAGGATACCCCGAGGAACACAGGAAAAGACTACAGATTATAAAAATCAGCAGACTTACCGTGTTTGGTTAAGGAGGTGATCAGTCTCCTGGCTCGGGGTATTCAGTGCGTCCTGCTGTTCCACTCGCCGGTCCTCAGAGTGTAGGGCTTCTCCCTCTGCTGGCCCCACGTTGGGCGCCAAAAATATTAGGGTGAACACTTTGGTATGTTCACTAGTTGCCTGCTCCTGGACTAATGGATATGATCAAGTGCATGCAAGAAAGAATAACATCAGACACACATATAGTCGGATGTAAGTTCTCCTTGATCAGCTATGGCACAGCTCCAAGTGTCTTTATTCAACCCGAACATAGACTTATATAAACTGTAAATAGGGGCTCGGTTAGCCCTAGAATGTGAGTAACCAGATGTATTCATTGGTTAGTCCATGGGCAGATCCATGAGGTCATCAGGGTGGGTTTGGTCCATGAGGTCATCAGGGGGTTTGGTCCATGAGGTCATCAGGGGGCGTGATCCATGAGGTCATCAGGGTGGGTTTCTCCAAGCGATGTGTCGCTCTGTGGTTGGTTAGTCCTTCTATAGAATGCAGCTTCCTCCCAGAACAGAGCATGGTGTGATGAAACAGAAAATGGCAGCCATCTTTTGATCTAAACAAGCTTATGTAAGGTGAAATAATACACTTTGTGGGTCTTTTCTCTCAGTCTCCTATGTCTTGAGGTTAATTAAGTATTTGAGCCTATGGCTCTCCTCAACAGCGCCAAGACTCTTGCTAAGGCTTTTGTGAAGGAGATTGTTAGGCTCCATGGTGTTCCCACGGACATTGTTTCCGATAGAGGACCACAGTTTGTGGCTCGCTTTTGGCGTGCTTTTTGTGACAGATTGAAAATTCATTTGTCATTCTCGTCGGGGTATCATCCAGAGTCCAATGGACAGGCTGAAAGGTAGAACCAGGATGTCGAGCAGTTTTTGAGATGTTTTGTGGCAGACAATCAGGAAATGTGGTCAGAATTTCTACCACTTGCGGAGTTTGCCCTTAATAATCATACTTCTTCCTCGGCTGGTTGTTCTCCTCTTTTTTGTTGTACTGGCAGGTATCCATCTTTTGGTCCATTTTCCAAAGTTGGGGCTGCTGTACCGGAGGAGGACAATTTTTCTGGTGATTTGGAGAGGGTTTGGACCAGTGTACGTCTGAACCTTAACGAGGCTAACAGGAGATCAAAAAGGTATTTTGACACATAAAGAAAGGAGTCCTTGTTTGCTGTTGGGGATATGGTTTGGTTGTCCTCTAGGAATCTTCGTTTGAAGATTCCTTCTAAAAAACTGGGCCCTAAATTTGTGGGTCCTTTCAAAGTGGTTCAGATTGTCAACTCGGCAGCGGTGAGGTTGGGCATTCCCTCGTCCTGGAGGATTAATTCTGTGTTTCATATTTCGTTACTTAAGAAGGCAGACACGCCTGATAAGCAGGCGAAGCCTACTGTTCCTCCTGTTGATGAGGACGGTGAATTTGAGATTTCTCGCATTTTGGATTCCAGGTGGCATAGAGAAAGATTACAGCATCTTGTGTCCTGGAGAGTTTTCGGCCCTGATGATAATTCCTGGGTGAAGGCCGAGGACGTCTCGGCCTCAAGGCTAATTAAGGCTTTTCACAGGAGATTTCCTGGTAAGGTTCGGCCTAGAGAATCTGGAGGATCCTCGTAAAAGGGGAGGTACTGTTAGAATCTATTTTGTTGGCCATCTTGTTGCGGTTTGCCGGTTTCTAGTCTTTACCTCTGGTGCTGGGTTTCTTGGTCACGTGATCTCTGCACTCTTTATTACCCAGAACCTGGCTCCCATTCCCCGCTGGACATCAGTGTTGTAACGCTCGGGCTCTGGCTAAGTAGCCTTGTTTAGTTCTCCTGGGACTTCTTGTTCCACCAGTTTTGTTTCCTTTAATTTTCGTTTCTGCAACTAACTTTTCTGTTAGGAGGTCTCCTTCTTTTGCTCCCAGTCCTTAGATCTTTTAGGGACCCATTTCCCCTTCATACAGGTCTTCGTTTGAGTTCAGTGCTGGAGTTTCGGTGGGGCTATTCATAAGGAATAGGGCACCCACCCCAGTGTAGGGTAAAGCTGAGTCTCTGTGCAGGGACAGCTTTTCCCTCCTATTCCTTAGTTCTAAGTTGCAGAACATAACAGTCACAAGCCATCAAACAAAGAAGAACTGCTTACATTTTTGTGCCAGGAGTGGCATTCGGTCACCCAAAAGCAGTGTGAAAGACTGGTGGAAAGCATGCCAAGACGCATGAAAGCTGTGATTAAAGATCATGGTTATTCCACCAAATATTGATTTCTGAACTCTTCCTGAGGTAAAACATGAGTATTGTTGTTTCTAAATGAATAAGAACTTGTTTTCATTGCATTATTTTAGGTCTGAAAGCAGTTTCTTTTTTATTATTTTGACGATTTCTCATTTGCTGCAAATAAATACAAAATTTTTAGCTTTGAATTTCGGAGACATGTCAGTAGTTTATAGAATAAAACAACAATGTACATTTTACTCAAAAATATACAGTACAGACCAAAAGTTTGGACACACCTTCTCATTTAAAGATTTTTCTGTATTTTCTTGACTATGAAAATTGTACATTCACACAGAAGGCATCAAAACTATGAATTAACACATGTGAAATTATATACTTAACAAAAAAGTGTGAAACAACTAAAAATATGTCTTATATTCTAGGTTCTTCAAAGTAGCCACCTTTTGCTTTGATGACTTCTTTGCACACTCTTGGCATTCTCTTGATGAGCTTCAAGAGGTAGTCACCGGAAATGGTATTCCAACAATCTTGAAGGAGTTCCCAGAGATGCTTAGCACTTGTTGGCCCTTTTGCCTTCACTCTGCGGTCCAGCTCACCCCAAACCATCTTGATTGGGTTCAGGTCTGGTGACTGTGGAGGCCAGGTCATCTGGCGTAGCACCCCATCACTCTCTGTCTTGGTCAAAAAGCCCTTACACAGCCTGGAGGTGTGTTTGGGGTCATTGTCCTGTTGAAAAATAAATGATGGTCCAACTAAACACAAACCGGATGGAATAGCATGCCGTTGCAAGATGCTGTGGTAGCCATGCTGGTTCAGTATGCCTTCAATTTTGAATAAATCCCCAACAGTGTCACCAGCAAAGCACCCCCACACCATCACACCTCCTCGCCCATGCTTCACGGTGGGAACCAGGCATGTAGAGTCCATCCGTTCACCTTTTCTGCAACACACAAAGACACGGTGGTTGGAACCAAAGATCTCAAATTTGGACTCAGCAGACCAAAGCACAGATTTTCACTGGTCTAATGTCCATTCCTTGTGTTCTTTAGCCCAAACAAGTCTCTTCTGCTTGTTGCCTGTCCTTAGCAGTGGTTTCCTATCAGCTATTTTACCATGAAGGCCTACTGCACAAAGTCTCCTCTTAACAGTTGTTGAAGAGATGTGTCTGCTGCTAAAACTCTGTGTGGCATTGACCTGGTCTCTAATCTGAGATGCTGTTAACCTGCGATTTCTGAGGCTGGTGACTTGGATAAACTTATCCTCAGAAGCAGAAGTGACTCTTGGTCTTCCTTTCCTGGGGCTGTTCTCATGTGAGCCAGTTTCTTTGTAGCGCTTGATGGTTTTTGCAACTGCACTTGGGGACACTTTCAAAGTTTGCCCAATTTTTCAGACTGACTGACCTTCATTTCTTAAAGTAATGATGGCCACTCGTTTTTCTTTACTTAGCTGCTTTTTTCTTGCCATAATACAAATTCTAACAGTCTATTAAGTAGGACTATCAGCTGTGTATCCACCAGACTTCTGCACAACACAACTGATGGTCCCAACCCCATTTATAAGGCAAGAAATCCCACTTATTAAACCTGACAGGGCACACCTGTGAAGTGAAAACCATTTCCGGTGACTACCTCTTGAAGCTCATCAAGAGAATGCCAAGAGTGTGCAAAGCAGTCATCAAAGCAAAAGGTGGCTACTTTGAAGAACCTAGAATATAAGACATATTTTCAGTTCTTTCACACTTTTTTGTTAAGTATATAATTCCACATGTGTTAATTCATAGTTTTGATGCCTTCAGTGTGAATGTACAATTTTCATTGTCATGAAAATACAGAAAAATCTTTAAATGAGAAGGTGTGTCCAAACTTTTGGTCTGTACTGTACGTATAAAGAGAAAAATCAGAGAAAATGAAAATTTTGCAGTGGTCTCTTAATTTTTGCCAGAGCCGTATGTGTATAGCTATGTGTATGTGTATCTATATATATAATACGTGTGTATATACCTATGTATATGTGTGTGTATATATACATATATACACTGCTCAAAAAAATAAAGGGAACACTTAAACAACACAATGTAACTCCAAGTCAATAACACTTCTGTGAAATCTACCTGTCCAGTTATGAAGCAACACTGATTGTGAATCAATTTCTCCTGCTGTTGTGCAAATGGAACAGACAACTGGTAGAAATGATAGTCAATTAGCAAGATACCCCCTATAAAGGAGTGCTTCTGAAGGTGGTGACCACAGACCATTTCTCTGTTCTCATCCTTTTTTGCTATTGTTTTGGTCACTTTTTTATTTTGCCATTGCTCTCACCCCTAGAGGTACAGTAGCATGAGGCAGTGTCTACAGTATAAACCACAGAACTTGCTCAGGTAGTGCATTTCATCCAGGATGGCACATCAGTGCGAGCTGTGGCAAGAAGGGTAGTTGTGTCTGTCACCACAGTGTCCAGAGCATGGAGCAGATACCAGGAGATGGGGAGGGAGCCATAGGAGGGCAACAACCCAGCAGCAGGACCGTTACCTCTGCCTTTGTGCAAGGAGGAACAGGAGGAGCACTGCCAGAGCCCTGCAAAATGACCTCCAGCAGGCCACAAATGTGCATGTGTCTGCACAAACTGTTAGAAACCGACTCCATGAGGGTGGTATGAGGGCCCGACGTCCACAGATGGGGTTGTGCCCACAGCCCAACACCGCTCAGGACCCTTGGCATTTGCCACAGAACACCAGGATTGGCAAAGTCGCCACTGGCGGCGCCCTGTACTCTTCACAGATGAAAGCAGGTTCACACTGAGCACATGTGACAGACGTGACAGAGTCTGGAGACGCCGTGGAGAACAATCTGCTGCCTACAACATCCTTCAGCATGACCGGTTTGGCAGTGGGTCAGTAATGTTGTGGGGTGGCATTTCTTTGGAGGGCCGCACAGCCCTCCATGTGCTCGCCAGAGGCCAGAGGTAGCCTGACTGCCATTAGGTACCGAGATGAGATCCTCAGACCCCTTGTGAGACCATATGCTGGTGCAGTTGGCCCTGGGTTCCTCCTAATGCAGGACAATGCCAGACCTCATGTGGCTGGAGTTTGTCAGCAGTTCCTGCAAGATGAAGGCATTGAGCACATCTGGGACATCATGTCTTGCTCCATCCACCAACGTCTAGTTGCCCCACAGACTGTCCAGGAGTTGGTGGATGCTTTAGTCCAGGTCTGGGAGGAGATCCCACAGGAGACCATCCGCAACCTTAACAGGAGCATGCCCAGGCATTGTAGGGAGGTCATACAGGCACGTGGAGGCCACACACAATACTGAGCCTCATATTGACTTGTTTTAAGGACATTACATCAAAGTTGGATCAGTCTGTAGTGTGTTTTTCCACTTTAATTTTGGGGGTGACTCCAAATCCAGGCCTCCATTGGTTAATAAATTTGATTTCCATTGATGATTTTTGTGTGATTTTGTTGTCAGCACATTCAACTTTGTACAGAACAAAGTATTCAATGAGAATATTTCATTCATTCAGATCTAGGATGTGTTGAGTGTTCCCTTTATTTTTTTGAGCAGTGTATATAAATATATGCATGTATAGCTATGCGTATATCTGTATCTATGTTTATATATTTATGGGTATCAATATGTATATATTTATGTGTGTGTATACATATGTAAATCTGTGTATCTATAGTTATGTGTGTATACCTATGTATATATGTGTATATCTATGTGTATCTTATCTATGGCTGTGTGCCCACAATGCGGATTTAATGCGTTTCCGCAGCGGCATTTCTGTGCACATGCTGCGGAAATTTCTGCTGCGGATTATCATTGTGGAAAAATCTGCAGCACTACCATTAATTGTGCGGAATAGCCGCCATTGACTTGCATTGGACCGCATAATATCCGCATGACTACATGTAGTTATGCAGATCTTATGCGATTAATGCGCGGATGGTACCCAGGTCTGGAGAACACAAGACTCTCCTCCAGACCCAGGTACCATAGTACCAGTAAGTAAAAAAAGAATTAAATTAAAAAATAACCTTATACTCACCTTCTGATGGCCCCCGCTCGGCTTCTGGCTCCGTGGCGGTACCGGTAATGTAAAAGGACTGAAAGGTCCATTTACATTACTGGTACCCGCCACAGAGCCAGCAGCGAGGCCAGGAGCAGAGCGGGGGCCATCAGAAGGTGAGTATAAGATTATTTTTTACATTCTAATTATTTTTTTTTAACATTATATTGGTCACACAATATAAATCCATGCTGGTTGATGTTAAAATCATTTAACAAACGCTTCTACTTGGCAGAAACGCTCAGGAAAAATCCGGAGCATTTCTGCATTGTGGGCACATAGTCTACATGCTATGACTTCCTCCCTAGTCCAGAATGAGGCCTGTATTAGGCTGTGTGCCCACGATGCGTTTTTCAAGCGTTTACGCGGCGGAATTTCCGCCGCGTAAACGCTTGGGAATCCTTCCCCCATGGTCTCCAATGCAATTCCGCACTTTCAATGCCCATGCTGCGGATTTTTCCGCAGCGTTTATGCTGTGCTCAAAAATCCGCAGCATGTCCATTAATTTTGCGGAAGCGCCGCCATTGACTTGCATTAGAACGCGCCAATTCCGCAAGACTGGATCTGTACTTGCGTAATTGGCGCGTTCTAATGTGTGGATGGTACCCGGGTGTGGAGGACAGGAGACTCTCCTCCACACCCAGGTACCATTAAAAGCTGTTAAAAAAAGAATAAAGTAAAAAATAAAGATTATATTCACCTTCTGAAGGACCCCGGACTCCTTCTCTTCGCTTGCCGACAGATCGCGCAGGATTGAAGGACCTGCGGTGACGTCACAGTCTTGTGACGGCAGGTCTTTCAGTACAGCGTACCGCGATCTGCCGGCAGCCAGCACAGGAGCGCAGCAAGTCTCGGGGGCCATCGGAAGGTAAGTATAGGTTTATTTTTTTATTTTTAATCATTCTCTCGGGTCACACTATATAAATCCATGCCGTTTGCATGGATTTATATAGTGTGACCAAGTTGTCAAGCACTTTCCAAGTGATGCTAAAATCGCTTGGAAAGCACTTGTCAACCCGCATGCGGAAATGCATGTGAAGAACGCTTCACATCCGCATGTCCCTGGCAGGAAAAACGCATGTAAAATCCGCATGTACAATCCGCATGTACAATCCGCATGCGTTTTTTTCTGCCAGGGAGATGCAGAAACGCTCAGGAAAAAATCCTGAGCATTTCTGCATCGTGGGCACATAGCCTTACAGCCTCCTCGGTGCAGGATCCCTCCAGCCTGTTCTGTGGTGAGGAGACCAGAATGGCGTCTCTATGGGCAGCTCCATGGTCTCCCCCATTCTCGTCACCTCACCACTGAGCTGTCCACATTGGAGTGGCTGTAGGGGGCATTCACGGAAATAACTCCTTTCACCCTTCATCTTGCCTCTGTTTCCAGGTTTCCATGGGAACTGCAGCGCTTAGACGTGGATACCGGATGTCCCTCCCGTCGTCACTTCCGGGATCAGGTGACGGCCATCTTTACGTTGATCTGCCGGGAGGAGGAGGAAGCTCCGCATACGCCTGACACCTAAGTAGCCCGCAGCCCAGGACCGGTCACCGCGTCCTTCACACAGGTCAGCCTCCGCCATCCGTACAGCCGGGCGTAGTGCGGGCGAGCAGCCTTTGACTGGCGGTGTGAGGTCACTGTCAGGGCTGCCGGGGGAGAGGTGAGTGACATCTCAGGGAGTGGGGAGCGCTCAGCCGCCTCCTCCGGTCCTCATTCATCCCCGGTGACCTGACTGTGATAGCTGGCCATGCTGGGAGTTGTAGTGCCGCCTGGTCTCAGACCACCTGTGTGCAGGGAGGCTCTCGGCTGCCATCTATAGACAAGCTGTGAGCTCGCACCTCTGTGCCTTGTATCTGTGGCCCTCAGGTGTCATGCAGCATCTGTCACACATCTGCGGACCCCTTCATGTGTCAGTGGGGTCTGCTCTGCACCGCAGTGATGTGTATGAGGGCTTTGCACTACTTGAGCTGCCAGGTATTTTATCACTTATACCTCTGGAGTGTAAGGCTATGTTCACACATTGCGTTTTTGCTGCATTTTTTTTAATGCCAATTTTCAGCTGCGTTTTGCAGTACCAGCAAAGTCTATGAGATTCCAGAAATCTCATGCACGCATCAGGTTTTTTTTTTTTGTTCAGGATTTTGTGCCTTGTAAGTTTTTTTTTTGCAAAATAGAGCATGTCACTTCTTTCAGCTTTTTTTCACCCATTGGAAGTAATGCGTGGTGAAAAAAAAACGCAGTATAAAAAGCAATGTATGAACATAGCCTAACTTTCATCCATTTTTATGGGAGTTCAAGGAGTTGTCTGGTGAAAGCAAGTTATCACTGATCCTAAGAACTGGTGATAACATGCAGATCGGTGGGTGCCCACCACTGTGCCCTGCACCGATCTGCAGATTGGAGCATGGTCATCCCTGTACCGCGCCATTCATTCTCTACAGCAAAGTGCAACGCTCAGCAGTCCCATAGAGGATGGATGGTAGAGCATGCGCACTTCTGCCCCATTCTATAACAGGGATAAAAGTGCCCCCTTCTGCCAGTGTTGGTCGCAGTGGTCTGACTTCCACCCATCAACAACTTATCAATATTGTGGTTAGGTGATAACTTCACTTGCCAACCCCTTTAAGGAAACAGGATAGAGCAACTGTGGTCAGCTTTTTTTTGTAGCCCTGCTTCTGGTCGCTGTGGAGCAGTTATTCCCATCTCCGCTGTGAAAGGTGCTCATGAGAATAACCCTTGTGAAAATAAAACTTAAAGGGAACCTGACAAGTGATGCATGCTGCCCTATCCATAAGCAGCATATAGCAGACCGTGGCTGTATGGTCTCAGCCAGGTATTAGAAAACGTGGCGCGCTCCGATGAGGCTGCCCATCCTGCTGCAGCTCTTCTTTCCATTCATTAGTAAGAGTGGTTATTCTAGACGTCCCTGGTTCGGCAGTGGTGTTGTGATGTGCTCACGTCTCCCCTGTATCTTGGGAACCAGGCTTTATTATATATTAGTGTAGACTTTCTAGTGACATAACACCAACACTGAGCTGGATCATTGACCTGTGGGACACGTGGCATCAGAGGTGCACGTTCCGTCTGTTCATTTTGTTATGTTTATCAAGGGTATGTCACTTTTTGATCACTATTTTAAAGAGTGTGGATGCAGTTGCCTCTATTAATGTAATCACATAAATTTATTGAAAGCTCCCCATACACCTTAGGCCTTATTCACATGTAGCGTGAATTCTGCATTTTTTTTTCTGCTGTTTATTTGCATGTTTTCTGTAAAAATCCACAGCAAAATAAGATGGCCTTGGCAGCCGGTCACTTGCTGGTGATGTAGGGCTCCAAAGGTAAATTACGCACTGTATATGATGATATTAGGGGAGCCCAAAGCACAGGGGCATCAGAAGATTTAAAAGAATGAGTATGTGCTGATTTCTGGCAGCTACCATAAGAATTTTTTAAGCTTATAATCCTCTTTTACGGTTATATGACCTGGTGGCTTATATATTGATGTCTATGGCTTATTAATAATGCTGATTATACCAAGTTTCCAGTTAATATGACAGTGCCACAGAGAATGGTGTCCTGTGTGACAAGGCTCTAAAATGCTGGAACTGGGAGGAAAACCTGTGGGACAGGTCTAGCCACTTGGCCATGTATAACATTTTGGTGCAATGGCCTCTTAAGCGTATACCAGGGTGAGTTATGGGCTCACTCCCTACAGCACTGAACATCTGTGTGCCCCAGAGTATGGCAGCTGTTAGGGCATGCACTGCTCCCCCTGATGGCCATCATCACAGAATGGCCTATTCATTGCAGCAGACAAGGAAGGTGCACGTCCCTGTGATACATGTGGGCTGTGCATTGTTACAGGTGGTAAGGTTGTATCGCTGTCCAGGGGCAACATGGAGGGCTGGCATGTGATAGGAGCCTTTGGCTGGCACCATTGTGGTTATTTGCTTTGCTTTAGACACCTTATCTAATCCACACAAGCACATATATATTTATTGGGAATAATTTTCCATCTGTATAGTGTGCTAGCATTATGCTATATTCCACCATATAGCATGTCCATTAGTAGTGGGGCACACGTCTAACCAATGCCAGGTTTCGCAGTGGAACGACTCTCCCCCCAACACGACTTAACAGTTGAGGCTTAATGCCATAGTTGTGTGTGTTGCTGGTGTGTAAAGTTGATCCTTTACCCCTTTACTGCGCTCCGCTCTGTAGGGAGCCGTCTGCTGGAGCTGAGAAGTCGTTACTTTATTGCTTCTACCTGTTACTAGGAAGCGGACTGGAATTTCCTTATCTCTACAGAAGGATAAAGAAGTGTTCTGTGTAATCTATTCCTCATCTCGGTAATCACATCAGTCGTGTCCCTAGTGGGCTCACAATCTAATTTCCGTAAGTCGGACATACATGTAATTAGACTACTATCATAGGAAGCCAATTAGCCTATGTTACTGTCCTGCCGGATTCCCAATCCCATAGGTTTGGTGTTACTTCAGTCCTCCCCTCTGACCTGCTCCTTGCTTTCTTTCCTGTCGGAGGGGGCGGCTCAGCCGCTTTCCTTCCTGCAGTTTCTGCTGATAACTCTGTGGAAATATCCCTTCCTCACTCACTGACCGGCTGTATCTCTTCTCCTTACAGCTAAGAGCCAAATCCCTGTGCAAATATGACGGACTCAAAGTATTTCACCACCACCAAGAAAGGTAAGACGTGGAGATGTGGGCAGCCGCTCGCTGCCTTGTAAGACACCGGTGCTAGAGCTATTCTTATGTCTCACACCTACAGGTGAGATCTTTGAGCTAAAAGCGGAGCTGAACAGCGACAAGAAGGAGAAGAAGAAAGAAGCTGTGAAGAAAGTCATAGCCTCCATGACCGTTGGGAAGGATGTTAGGTGAGTGGAGGGGCAGGTTGTCACATTGTGTTATTACTGGCGATGGGTGGTGGCGGGAGTGATTCTGGGGTGATGTGGGGGGGGGGGGGGAGTTGGAAGGCTTTCACTTACTGACTAGCTGACTTGACTTTTATTAGTGACTGGAAGTTATCAGTCATCATATTGTGCCAATTCAGCTCTTCTGGAAAATCCCCGTGATCTGCAAACCTCATATTTTGCGCCTTCAGTAGGTTTTCTTTTTTTCTTCTTGTAGGGTTATTAACCCCTTCCCATAGTATGACGCGAGTTCACGTCCTGGGAAGTTATCAGCTTGTGAGGAGGGGACTTAAGAGCTTAGGTCCCTCTAAACACGGCTTATAATACATAGCCGGCACTTGTCTCTAGCAGTTGTTAAGCATTTAAATGGCACAGTCAATCCCTGACAGCAGCATTTAAATGGAACTCGCAGGTATCAGCTACCATCGCCCCCCCCCCACAACGTGATCGGTCACTGAAGGGTTACCATGGCAGCTTGCTGTAGGCCCTCGTCGCTGCAATCATGGTGCTTCTATGAAGCTAATCCACAGGCTGAGCTCCATAGAAGACCGAGATTTTCACTATATACTGCAATATTTTTGTATTTCAATATGTAATATCGCAGGTTTAAGTCCCCTAAGAAAATATTTTAAAAAAATATATAAAAATTCAAATCTCTTCCCTTTCTACCCTCGTTAAAAATAAAGGAAGTAAACATATTTAGTATCACTGCGCCTTTAAACATCGATCAAAATATAGAATTAATTAACCCCTTGTGTTAAACACCGTAAAGAGGGGAAAAAAATCAAAATGCTAGAATTGCGTTATTTTGATCACCTACCTTAAAAAAAGGAAATAAAAAGCAATCAAAACATCCTATGTACCCCAAATTGTTATCCAAAAAATGTCAGCTCTCCACACAAAAAAACAAGCCCTCACTCAACACCTTCTACAGAAAAATAAGAGTTCCAGAACTTGAAAAATGGCGACAAAGCCAAAAAAATATTTTTTATTTACAAAAATGTTTTTTTTCAACACTTAAATCACCGTAATCGGACTGACCTGGACAATCGTGTGTCCAGGTAATTTTTGCTGCACAATGAACGTTGTAAAACAAACAAAAAAAAAAACAATGGCGCAATTGCATTTGTTTTTCTCCATTTCATCCTACTTGGAGTTTTTTTTTCCAGGTTTTCAGTACATTTTGCAAAATGATTGGGGTCATTCAAAACTACAACTTGTCCCGTAAGCAATTATGCGGTTATGTCGTCAGAAAAATAAAAAGAATGGTTCTTGGAAGAAAGTGAAAAAAAAAAAAGAGCGCGCAGAAACAAAAAAACTCCTTGGTCCTTAAAGGGTTTTTCCAGTAGCAGCGGGCATATGTTTAAAACTGGATGCCTCATGTGTCGCCATGTAACTAATCTCTCCGTTTTGTGACAGCGCCCTGTTTCCTGACGTGGTGAACTGCATGCAGACTGATAACCTGGAACTGAAGAAGCTGGTATACTTGTACCTGATGAACTATGCCAAGAGCCAGCCAGACATGGCCATCATGGCTGTAAACACCTTTGTTAAGGTGGGTGATGAAATGAAGGTGCTGCTCCAGTTATAATTCACATTACCGCCATACATCGCTTTGATTGATGGGACGTGTACATTATGATTGATGCCATTATGATAAACCATGCTTCCTCTGGAGCAGGATGTAATGCCTTCTGAAGATTTTTCATTGGGCCTATACCCGCCTCCTAGCACATCCATGCCCACAAACATATTTGTTCCCACACAAGCTAGACCGTGTCTGTGAAAGACGCCTGGGTTGTGTTTCTAGGCATTTCTCCATGACCTACACCACATTTCCAACAGTTGTGTTGAGGTATATGGCATGTGCCACTCTACAAAGTTAGATATGAGTCCTATTTAACTGGACTGTGATGAGTGATTATTCCCCAGTGTCTCTTATTGTTTGTTAAAGGGATTGTCCAGTTAGAAGATCTTGATATCCTATCATCACGTTAGGTCATCTATAGTAGATCGAAGAGGGTCCAACATCCAAAACCCCCACCAATCAGCTGTAGTATTTTGTAAGGACATTGAACTGAGCTGCAGTGCACAGCTCCATTCAATGTGTAGCGGCTGCGGCCTGGTACAGCTCCTACTCAAATGAGCTGTTCTGCAGTACCTGGCAGCGATCACTACACATGGAATGAAGCTGCGCACTGCAGCTCTGTTCAGTGTGTTTACATTGGCCACGGCCTAAGGTTATAACAGCTGATAAATGGGGGGGGTGTCACATTTTCTGACCAGACAACACCTTTAAAAAAAAAAACTCGGCATATTTCAGTATCCAGATTCGTTCTCTAGCCTGACAGTTTTTTACACCATGTTTGGTCACTACATTTCATATGTATGCTTTCAGTGACCTAATGAACGCTTTCTTTTTGGGTGGTCAATGCCGTGAGACCCCAACAGATCACTTGAACAAAGGAGTCGTTCCACTCGTTTTAGCACCATGCCCATTCAACATCCATCATAGAAATGTATACTGTAATGCTTTCTGACTTTATTACTTTTTCTTTTTGTTAAATACTGAATAGCGTTTTCTTACACATTGAATAAAGCAAAAACACTTATTTTTGCCTTTTGAAAAATTAAAAAAATGAAATGGTATTCTTGTTTTTTATAGTATATGTATGTCTATTGTGAATGTGTAGACAAGAAAGCTTTTGGTGAATATTATTTTTCACACAAGGAATAGCTGTGTATAGTTGAGAATTTTCATAACTTACTAGAGTTGCAAAGAATATTATTATTATTGCGGACCATTAAAGGGGTTGACCACAGTTTAACTATGGGCACAAAGCATGAAATAATTGAAAGAAGCCCTCCCATGTAGTTTTTTTATTTCATTAAATCTGTGTATATGTGCATGTAGCTAAGTGTGAGTATATTAATATATTCACCTACTGTCGCCTTCTCCAGGATCCAGCGCCGCTCTGCTCCTCTTCTGAGTGACATCACCATACTTCAGACTCTTCGGGACACTCCATGCATGAGACAGAGGTCTCTCTTACAATGTAAGCCTATAGAACTTCGATCTGACACTCTATAGGATTACATTATAATAGTCACTCTGAGAGCAGTATGACTCGTGTAGAGTCTGAAGATCGGTGACATCACTGAGAAGAGGAGCTGAACGGTACTGGATCCTGGAGAGGGCAACAGTAGGTGAGTATGTTAATACATTACATGTACATATACACAGATTTAATGTAGAAATAAACTTGATTAAAATAATTTAAAAAAAGTATTCACCTGTGAATTGTCGGGAATTGGTGACATTCTGATGACATGTAAGTGAATGGTCTCAGCGGTGATGGTAGTAGCATGGCCGACACATGACTGCTGAAGCCAGTGATCGGCTATAGAGGTCGTTCACAAAAACTAGTGGGAGCCGCAGGGGAACTAGCTGGTGGGTTATTACATATTTTATTATTTTGAAGCATTGCCTGCTTATTGGCCACTTTTAACAAATCTTTTAAACCACTAAGATAAGCAAATGCATGATGAGGACTACCAAGTAGATTCTATGTAGTATTGTATGCCATTTCACTTGACTCTTTCCAGTGCTTGGTGTCACTGCTGTCATGTAAGGTGCCAGTTTGCCTTTGCACATACTGTCATTTGCTACATCAGCTATCTTTTTACTTCATATAAAGCTAATCAATAGAAAACATTCCCTGCAGACTTTATATTTTGGCACCACATTGCTCCCACCCTGACCTACTGATGACGTGAGTCGTCTTTCAGCGGCTGGACGTCTCAGATATCACGGGGGTTATATTACACTTGTGGGAAGGAAGCCACAACCTGATAATTTTCTTCTACAAGCGCTTCATATAGCTTAATACTATGTGCTCCTGCCTTCATTCATTTATGATATGAAATAATATAACCTGGAAAGGCGCTCTTTAATCATTCAGCAATCATTTTATGCCAGCTACAAAATGTAGTTCTGTAGCTTTTATTAATTTCTTATATATATATTTTTTGACTTGTCCTCTTTTATTCAGGACTGTGAAGACCCAAATCCACTGATCCGTGCACTGGCGGTGCGCACCATGGGCTGTATCCGCGTGGACAAAATCACAGAGTATCTCTGCGAGCCATTGCGCAAATGCCTGAAGGATGAGGACCCATATGTGCGCAAGACGGCAGCAGTGTGTGTCGCCAAACTGCATGACATTAACGCTCAGCTAGTGGAAGATCAGGGCTTTCTTGATACATTGAAAGATCTAATTTCTGACTCTAATCCAATGGTAAGGAAACTGCCCTTATGGAGTCTTGTTGTTGGAGATGTGGGGCGTCATAAAAGGCCCTGGAAGTGGACCAGCCAGCTGTCAGACCCTGCTTATACCAGTTGTTACCATGTGTCTGCTGTAGTAGGCAAAGCCTTTTGAAGTTACTATTCATCATCACTGAAAATGCCTAAAAACAATGTGAATCATGGCTACTGTTCAGACCTTGTTGGCTGACCGTCAAGTATTATACCTGATGTACGTCCTACCTTCTCATTCTAGGTCGTGGCTAATGCTGTAGCAGCTCTATCAGAGATTGCAGAGTCCCACCCGAATAGTAACCTCCTGGACTTGAATCCACAGTCAATCAATAAGTTGCTTACTGCTCTTAATGAGTGTACAGAATGGGGTCAGATATTCATCCTGGACTGCTTGGCCAACTATATTCCCAAAGATGACCGGGAAGCTCAAAGGTAAGTTGAAAGTATTTATTGACACAAAATGACTGTTCAAACCAAGCACAGGCTCTTGGTGCACCCTTGGTGTGGCCAAGTACTTCAATGCACCTTTTAGCCTACATGAATTGTACATATCTCAGCAGGTGGGTAGATGTACTGACCTGGTCGGTCATGCCAAGGGTTTACCCAACTCCTGTGTTTGGTTTGTACAGTCATTTTGTACTGATAGAATCCCTTTAATATGAGGGTTTTTTTTCTACACCATATTTGAGGCACTTTTCCTCTCCACAGTGTATGTGAACGTGTTACGCCGCGTCTCTCACACGCCAATTCAGCTGTGGTCCTTTCTGCGGTCAAGGTCCTCATGAAACTTATGGAACTGCTATCAAAAGATTTGGATTACTATGGGACGCTGTTAAAGAAGCTGGCACCCCCTCTTGTCACATTGCTCTCTGCTGAGCCCGAATTGCAGTATGTGGCACTGCGTAATATCAATTTAATTGTGCAGAAGCGGTAAGATTTTCATGCCAAAACTGACCAGCTTTACCAATGCTCTGTGTCCTCCAGTCACTGACACTTATTCTTCGTGCCTTTTCTTCTAGACCAGAGATCTTGAAGCATGAGATGAAAGTTTTCTTTGTGAAATACAATGACCCAATCTACGTTAAACTTGAAAAGCTTGACATCATGATCAGACTGGCATCACCTGCCAATATTGCCCAGGTTGGTGGCTGTATTATGTAGTGGAATACAACTTTTGTCGGGGTGCTGAAAACCTTCTAGTTAGGATATCTGTACTTCAATATAATTTCTTTTAAAACAATTAGGTTCTGGCTGAACTGAAGGAATACGCCACAGAGGTAGACGTGGATTTTGTACGGAAAGCTGTTAGAGCAATTGGACGCTGTGCTATTAAAGTGGAGGTATAAAATTATTTCTTCAAATGTACATTTTGGCTGACTTAAAGGGATATTCCAGGCAGATGCATCTATTACCTTTCCACTTATCTAATAAACACTATATTATTGGGAGTCTGACTACTTGGATTTCACCAGTCATCAAAAGAGAGGACCCCTGTTACCTGTTCTCCATATGGCTAGGAGGACGCTAAATAGGGCGCTAGTCGAGCTTCATTCAAAGTGTGATAAATGCTTCTGGTTAGAAAACCCCTTTAAAGTATCGTGAAGTCAGTAATTGATTGTAAATTGTGTTTTCCTTTAGCAATCTGCAGAGCGCTGTGTGAGCACCCTCCTAGATCTCATTCAGACCAAGGTGAATTATGTGGTCCAAGAAGCCATTGTGGTGATAAAGGACATTTTCAGAAAGTACCCAAACAAGTAGGTGTCACCTTGTGACGGTTAGGTGATGTGTGTCTCCTGGTGTCCTCATCGGTCAAACGTGTTCAGTTTCATGTGGAATCTATAGTGTTATCGGTGATGAGTGAGGACTTGGATAGAAAAGCGGTTAGGATTGTCAGAAGATCTTTCTTTTTATATATACCTGATCATTTCCTAGCATGTCACAATATCGCAGCAAAAACCAATGCAAAGTTTGATATTCACTAATCTTTTATCAGATATGAGAGCGTCATCTCCACACTTTGTGAGAACCTGGACTCTCTTGATGAACCAGAGGCACGGGCGGCCATGATTTGGATAGTAGGAGAATATGCTGAGCGCATTGACAATGCGGATGAGCTGCTGGAAAGCTTCTTAGAGGGATTCCATGATGAGAGCACACAGGTAGGTCTGTTGGCACCTTGCCAGGCCAGCTTGCTTTGATTGGAGTCATTTGCGTTCGAACTCACTTCCTACCGGATAGAAACAGATTTTATGGAACACCTTTAATGGTTCTATATTGCTCTTTATTATTTCTTTCCATCTTAGGTGCAACTGCAACTTCTTACGGCTATTGTGAAGCTGTTTCTGAAGAAGCCAACAGAGACACAGGAGCTGGTACAGCAAGTACTAAGCTTGGCAACACAGGTGAGGTGAATGCCAATGGTTACAATGCAGTGTTGTATAAAACCTATAAGCTATCTCTTCATATCAGTTTTAATTATTACATGCATGTGGAGATATGGAGAATAGGGAACTTTGTTATATACCACCACTATTTACTACTGCATGTTACTCATAGGACTCAGATAACCCAGATCTCCGAGATCGTGGCTATATATACTGGCGACTGCTCTCTACAGATCCTGTTGCTGCCAAAGAAGTGGTCCTGGCAGAAAAACCTTTGATCTCAGAAGAAACTGACCTCATTGAGCCCACTTTGCTGGAGGAGCTGATCTGTTACATTGGCACACTGGCCTCTGTCTACCACAAGCCTCCAAATGCTTTTGTAGAAGGAAGTCGAGGAGTGGTTCCCAAAAGGTTACCACCTCGAACTGGCTCGTGAGTATTAAATTATTGCAAGGTTGTTTTTAAGGGTTTTCATTAATCATTTAGAAAATGGCTCTCAAAAGCATAACACTTCTTTTTACCCCTTTCCAACATCAGCCATATATGTACGGCGCAAATACGGAGCAGGTGAGGTGTATGGTGCAGACTTAGAGGCTTAGCCTGCCCCATTCCCGACAGATGGATGGTTGTTAGAGATGAGCAGATCAATTTGCGGACTCTGGTCCAGGTCAAGGGTACCTGGCAGCGTGACAGTAGGCCTGCGAATCTTTTATCTTTCGGTGACCCTGACGTGGTAGTGTCAGGTCTGGTGCGATGTCATCTGTGCAACATGACACACAGATAATATCGTGCCAGCGTTGGCTAATCAAAAGCCGCTCTGGGGACACCAGAAAGTAAGGGATTCGCCGACTTCCCATCTAGCCGCCAGGTAACACTGACCTGCACACTGGACCAGAATCCCACAAATCAATCCGCTCATCTCTAATGGCTGTTATTCAGCCATCTTCTACCTCTAACAGCAGCGAGTGGAGCTTGGGCCCTACCCGATGCTATTAGATTTTTAAATGCTGCTGTCAATCTCAGATAGTGGTATTTAAAACGCGTGAACCGGGTTGTGCAGGAGCGCTCATGGGCCCCATCACAGCGTGATTGCTTGGTGCCAGTGGGTTGCCATGGTAGCTGGGGTTTGCTGAAGACCCCTAAGCATGCCATTACAATGCTCTGTTGAAACCTAACCTCTAGCTTGACTTCATAGGAGACAGTGATTTTTACTATATACTGCAATACTATGGTATTGCAGTATATCGTGTAAGTGGTCAGAGAATCACAAATCCACAAGGGAGAATATAAAAAAAAAAAAATTAAAACTCTGATCAACCTTTTTTTTTTCACATTATAAATTGATATTAATAAAATAAACCCATTTCTTATCATTGCATCTGTAAAAGACCAATCTATTAAAATATAAAACTATTTGACCCTATTAGTAAACATCCTAGAGAGAAAAAAAAATGAAAACGCCAGAATTACGTTTTATTTTAATCACCGCAAATAAATGCAATAAGAAGCAATCAATACACTGTATCTATTTCAGAATGGTGGCATTAAAAAAAAAATCACGTTTCCCCATAGAAAAAACAAGAAAATGGTTACAGTAACACACATCTCGTTGTTTGTTTTTTTTAAACAAATTCCCCCCCAAAATTTTTCCCCACTAACATAATTAAAAACAACAACACTGGACCAGTTTGGCATCGCCATAATCTTACTAACCTTGGATAATCATGCTGTAGAAATCATAAAAGTTGAAAAACAATTTCAGAATCGCCTTTTGTTTTTGTTTTTTTGCAATCTCATTGCACTTGGAATTTTTCCACGTTTTCCAGAACATTGAATGGTAAAATGAATAGTGGTGGTCAAAACTACAGTTCGTCCCACCTAAAACAACCCCTTTTATGGTTATATGGGTAGAAAGATAAAAAAAGTTATGGCTTTTGAAAGGGGGAAAGGAAAAAATGAAAATCGTCTGCTTTGGGAAGGGGTTTATACCCATGGGGTCCTAGAATATCCCATTTCAATTAACATTGTATCTAATGGATATATGTGATGGCTCGCACCAGTGTGTGAGTTGATCATAAGTACTTAGTCTTAGACAATGGCCCCGATGCACATGGATGGAAATCTGAACTGCTTTTCATTTGCCAAAATAAAAGCATCTTTCCTTTGTCACTGCATAGAAACCAGACCTGAGATCCCAGGATCAATATGTCGCATTAAATTACAGACAGACCATTGCTAATTTACTTGCTTTTTGTCCACAGCAGCGAGAGTGCAGAGAGTCCAGATCCAGTTACCGCAGTGCAACCCCAAACAGAAACGCACCCGTCAGTCATCCCATCTCAGGGAGATCTGTTGGGTGACCTCCTAAACCTTGATTTAGCACCACCAGTCAGTGGACCTCCGCTGACTGCTAGTTCTGTACCTTTGGGTGGAGTGGATCTCCTGAGTGGTGGATTGGACACATTGGTATGTAAATAATAGTCAGCCCCTCTACCCCATAAAATACAGTAATGTGGGTGTTTAAGAAGTTACCGTACATTTCTATGTCAATATATATCTACGGTACAGGACAGATGTGCTCAATGTTTGCCATATTGTCTTCATTCCTTTGACTCCACCTTTGATTCATGCCCTCCACTGTTAAAGGGCTTGTCAAGCCCCCTTACTCCCGCATCGTGATGTGTGTGGCGCTGATGAAGTTGCATCTGTAGAACGTGTGAATTGACAGGAAGAGAAGATGTCATATCTTTATGGATGTAGGAAGAAGCTGAGGAGCAAAAAGCGCAGTAGTCTTCTCCGATGATAAAAGACAATAAGGTGCAGGGAATTGCTCACCTGGTAAAGTTGTGGATCACACAACCAGGATCAAGCTTAAGTTTGTCAGCTGTTGCAGTCACAGGGGTTAAAATAATGCTGAAATACCAGAAGAGAAACAACAGGTGGGTCATCTGCACTTCTGATGGAGATCTGAAAAAATGGCCCAGGATACAAAGTAGACTTGATGTGGTTTTATTAGCAATGCTTTTCAAAGTCTTCATACTTGTTTATCAGGATATAACCACATACGTACAGTACAGACCAAAAGTTTGGACACACCTTCTCATTTAAAGATTTTTCTGTATTTTCATGACTTTGAAAATTGTACATTCACACTGAAGGCATCAAACCTATGAATTAACACATGTGGAATTATATACTTAAAAAAAAAGCGTGAAACAACTGAAAATATGTCTTATATTCTTGGTTCTTCAAAGAAGCCTTCTTTTGCTCTGATGACTGCTTTGCACGCTCTTGGCATTCTCTTGATGAGCTTCAAGAGGTAGTCACCGGAAATGGTTTTCACTTCACAGGTGTGCCCTGTCAGGTTTAATAAATGGGATTTCTTGCCTTGTAAATGGGGTTGGGACCATCAGTTGTGTTGTGCAGAAGTCAGGTGGATACACAGCTGATAGTCCTACTGAATAGACTGTTAGAATTTGTATTATGGCAAGAAAAAAGCAGCTAAGTAAAGAAAAACGAGTGGCCATCATTACTTTAAGAAATGAAGGTCAGTCAGTCTGAAAAATTGGGCAAACTTTGAAAGTGTCCCCAAGTGCAGTTGCAAAAACCATCAAGCGCTACAAAGAAACTGGCTCACATGAGGACCGCCCAAGGAAAGGAAGACCAAGAGTCACCTCTGCTTCTGAGGATAAGTTTATTCGAGTCACCAGCCTCAGAATGTGCAGGTTAACAGCAGCTCAGATAAGAGACCAGGTCAATACCACATAGAGTTCTAGCAGCAGACACATCTCTTAAACAACTGTTAAGAGGAGACTTTGTGCAGCAGGCCTTCATGGTAAAATAGCTGCTAGGAAACCACTGCTAAGGACAGGCAACTAGCAGAAGAGACTTGTTTGGGCTAAAGAACACAAGGAATGGACATTACACCAGTGGAAATCTGTGCTTTGGTCTAATGAGTCCAAATTTGAGATCTTTGGTTCCAACCACCGTGTCTTTGTGTGACGCAGAAAAGGTGAACGGATGGACTCTACATGCCTGGTTCCCACCGTGAAGCATGGAGGAGGAGGTGTGATGGTGTGGGGGTGCTTTGCTGGTGACACTGTTGGGGATTTATTCAAAAATGAAGGCATACTGATCCAGCATGGCTACCACAGCATCTTGCAGCGGCATTCTTTTCCATCCGGTTTGCGTTTAGTTGGACCATCAGTTAGTTTTCAGCAAGACAATGACCCCAAACACACCTCCAGGCTGTGTAAGGGCTATTTGACCAAGAGGGAGAGTGATGGGGTGCTATGCCAGATGACCTGGCCTCCACAGTCACCAGACCTGAACCCAATCGAGATGGTTTGGGGTGAGCTGGACCGCAGAGTGAAGGCAAAATGACCAACAAGTGCTAAGCATCTCTGGGAACTCCTTCAAGATTGTTGGAAGACCATTTCCGGTGACTACCTCTTGAAGCTCATCAAGAGAATGCCAAGAGTGTGCAAAGCAGTCATCAAAGCAAAATGTGGCTACTTTGAAGAACCTAGAATATAAGACATATTTTTAGTTGTTTCACACTTTTTTGTTAAGTATATAATTCCACATGTGTTAATTCATAGTTTTGATGCCTTCAGTGTGAATGTACAATTTTCAAAGTCATGAAAATACAGAAAAATCTCTAAATGACAATCTGTGTCCAAACTTTTGGTCTGTACTGTATGTATCCTGGACCATTTTTTCGGGTCTCCATCAGCAGATGACCCCTATTGTATCTCTTCTGATATTTTAATGAATAGGACAGTTGCGTGGTACCTGCGTCATCAGCACCACTCACCTCGTGATGCGGAAGTGAACGGCGCTGGACAACCTCTTTATATGGAGTGTATCCATGGACTAAATCACAAAGTATCAGCACTCAGGGACTAAGTTGTAACACAGAACGTCCTCTTATCTCTTTAATGAACTTTTTCCCGAATATTATCTGAAGTCCCTTTAAATCTCTAATTTTCTTAGGGATGAAATGAAAAAATAATTCCTCATTCTTCCATAGTGTATCAGGCTGATCCTTTCTATCATTTTTCTTTTCTCTTTCTGTGAATGTGCTTTCCTTGGCTGCTTCTGCCTGCTGTTCGGCTTTTCTGTGTGTCTCCCGCGCCTGCTTCTGGTTGCCTGTGCACTGCCTCCCCTCCCATCTGCTTCAACTTCAAAGATTGTGGAAGACACAGAAGGGGTATGCTAGGGAGAAGTATGCGTCTATACTGCATGGGTTGTTGGGGGTAGTTTTGAAGCTCATAGGGTTTGATCATAATCACGCAGTGTGCAGAATTACAATCATAGGACACATTTATACCAGGGACTAGGCGTCGTCATCCCATCTTAGGGGCTGTAGGATAGTTCTGTAGATACCATTTAAATTTATAAGAAAATAATTTAATTTTTTTTTTTTTTACTTTACAGCTGGGTGCTGACACCGGTCCAAATCTGTCTGTAAGTGCAATTCCTTATTCCTATTAATAGTCCCCTCTTTTAACATTTATTCTTGGATTATGTCTAGACTTGGTTCAATTTGATTTGCAGATCTTGGGCCATCAGCCTCATCAGTAATCTAGGGCCACAGGACAGATGCCCTGAGAACTGCCTCTTCCATGATGGCATCTTCTTTTGATTAGTTAACCTGGTGCTAAGTCATAAAAAGCAGAACCTTCGATGTCGGGAGGTAGGACGTGGAGATAAGACGTGGTTCTCAGGGCTGCAGTCCAGCGGCCGCAGATTACTGACAGATGATGGACTGGGTCCTGTGAATCGATTCGCACCAATTAGGACTTCTATTTCCCTGATTTGAATCCACTGATGTCATATTATTTGTCTGCTATTCAGAAATATAATGTATGGAGCATATGATAAACACATTGCTTTTGCTTGGGTCGTAATAATGTGAAATACCATATTACTTGTATAGTGTTCCTTTGTACAGTATATGTCTTTTCTCTTGTAGTTGCCTTCTGGATTTATGGCTCCTCCAGTGGCTGCTGCTCCCCTTGGACCTCCACTCTCTGGAGGACTCGGTGACATCTTTGATTTGGGCAGTGGAACAGGTGCTATTCTTGGATCATATGTCTCTCCAAAATCAGTAAGTGATGTTTGTTATACATACAGTTGCCTCTTATGTGCAGTTTTTAATCCCTTCCTGACATAGGACGTAATAGTATATGATGTGGGTGTGTGGAGCAAGGCTGTACAGCCAGCATAAGTTGCTAACCGCAGCGGCCAGAGCTAGCTTTGATCATTGTTGTATAACCCCTTAAATGCCGCCGTCATTCTCTCTTATGGTGCAATTTGGCCCATGCGTTCCTTTAGGCAATCATTGTCCCCTTCCCATGGTGACAAAAAAAAGTGTAAACAAAATAGAAAAAAATTGGACCCCCCCCCCCGCTTTTCCTCCTTTAAAAACTTAGAAATAAAAAAAAATTAAACATTCAGTATTACTGAATTAAGTCTTATTTCATTTTTAATCATTACAGTTACAAAAATGAAAACTAAAATAAGTTAAAACACCCAATTTTCTCTGACCGAAAAAAAAAAAAAAAACACCAGAATTGCAGTTTGCTTTTTATTTTGTGTATGGCAGTTACACAAGAGATGTTTTGATTTTTTTTTTTTTTTTATCCCAAAATGGTACCGATTAAAGCATCACACACACAGAAAAAAAAATACACACCACTATCTATGGAAAAATTAAAAAAATGAATAAATAAAATTCCGGGTCTCAAAAGAAGGCAACACAAAACAAATGTTATTTTTATTTATATATTTTTACAAATTTCTGGGGGAAAAATTTCATTTCAATTAAAAAAAAAAAAATAAAACCTGTAGAAGTTTGATTTCACTTAAACTTACTGGAGAATCATTTTGCCGTGTCATTTTTATCACCCAATGAAGACAGTAAAAAGAAAACGCAAAATACAATGTTGGAATTGCTTTTTTTTTCTCTCTCCTTTGCACTGAATGGTAAAATGAATGCTGTCATTCAAAACTACTACTGCTGCAAAAAATAAAACAAAACGCTGATACAGCGATGTTGATGGAAAATAGGAAAAAAAAAGTTATGACCCTTGGAAAAAAAAGGGAACGAGAAAGCGAAAATGTAAAAACTACAATGGACTGTGGCACTAAATGGTTAATTAATTTTTCTTTTTTCTGGGGGAGGCAAACCGGAATAGCACGAGTAAAGGCCGCTGCCACAAGGAGGGTGATACTAGGAGAAGAGGGATTTTTGGTACTCACGGTAAAATCTCTTTCTTGGAGCCTTCATTGGGGGACACAGGACCATGGGTGTATGCTGTCACTAGGAGGTTGACACTAGGCAAAAAAGAAAAAAGCTCCTCCTCCGCAGTATACACCCGACTACAGGCACCAAGCTCACCAGTTAGTGGCTAAAGCAGTAGGAGGAACTTAAACCATTAACTATGCAATGCCCAACGGGGCACAACCGTGAAAACTATATTAGATGCCCAACAGGGCCCACTGTACCTATGCCCAAAATCAGGGAGGGTGCTGTGTCCCCCAATGAAGGCTCCAAGAAAGAGATTTTACGGTGAGTATCAAAAATCCCTCTTTCTTTATTGCTTCATTGGGGGACACAGGACCATGGGACGTCCAAAAGCAGTCCCTAGGGTGGGAGAACAAAAAAAGGTAGCCACAGACTAGGTCTGACTGCAGGCAACTGCTGCCTGCAGAACCTTCCATCCAAGACTGGCATCAGCCGAAGAATAAGTGTGGACCTTGTAGAACCTTGAAAAGGTGTGGAGTGAAGACCATGTTGAGCCTTACAGATCTGAGAAGCTGAAGCCTGATGGCGAACAGCCCAAGAGGCCCCCACCGCCTTGGTGGAGTGAGCCCTTACCCCCGGAGGGGGAGATTTGTCCGAGACGCGATATGCCTCCAAAATGGTCGAACATATCCAACGGGCGATGGTTGACTTGGAAGCTGGGAGACCCTTGCGACGCCCCTCAGGAACGACAAACAGGGCGTCCGAACGCCGAAGGGAAGCCGTTCTAGAAAGGTACACACGTAGAGCTCTGACCAGATCCAGTTTGTGCAGGGATTTCTCCCGAGGGTGCACTGGGGCCGGGCAGAAGGAAGGCAAAACAATGTCCTCATTGATGTGGAAAGAGGAGACTACTTTTGGCAAAAAGGAGGGCACTGGCCTGAGGACAACCTTGTCCTGATGGAAGATCAGAAAAGGCGACCGACAAGAAAGGGCTGCGAGCTCTGCAACCCTCCTAATAGAGGTAACAGCCACCAGAAAAGCCACCTTCCAGTAGAGAAGAGAGGCTGAGATGTCCTGAATGAGTTCAAACGGGGGCTGTTGAAGGACGCTCAGGACCATATTAAGATCCCATGGATCCACCGGGGGGCGATAAGGCGGCGCCAGGTGAGCCACCCCTTGCAGAAACGTCTTGACCTGAGGACGGAAAGCCAAGTTACGCTGGAATAGAATAGACAAGGTCGAAACTTGGCCTTTGAGAGTGCTTAGAGAGAGTCCCGCCTCCAGGCCAGACTGAAGGAAGGCCAAAATGACCAGTAGCGAAAAGGACATGGGAGCTAGCTGATCGTTCTCGCAGTGACGAAAAAAGGCTCTACAGGTTCTGTGGTATATGCGTGAGGTTGCGGGTCTCCTGGCGCTAATTAGGGTCAAAACCCGCCTTCCTCAACACTGCAGCCTCAACGGCCATGCCATTAAATTCAGAGAGCGAGAACTCTGATGAAGAATAGGTCCCTGAGAGAGGAGGTCCGGACGGTCCGGTAGTCTCCAGGGGGAGTCGACGAGCAAGTTTACTAGATCTGCGTACCAGACGCGTTTGGGCCAATCCGGGGCTATTAGAATTACCGGTACTACCTCTGTCTTGATGTTTTTGACGACCCGAGGGATCATTGGTAGAGGGGGAAAGAGATAGGGCAGCTGGAACTGAGACCATGAGATGAGTAGCGCGTCTTGAGCGATCGCAAGGGGATCGCGGGACCTGGCTACGAAGGATGGAACCTTGTGGTTTAACCGAGACGCCATGAGGTCGACTTCCGGCGTGCCCCATCGTAAGCATATCTGATGGAACACCTCGGGATGGAGAGACCATTCTCCTGAGGCGCAAGGCCCTGCCGACTGAGGAAGTTGGCCGCCCAATTGTCGACCCCCGGAATGTGTACTGCTGAGATTGCCGGAACAGTGTTCTCGGCCCAAACTAGCACTCTTGTCACCTCTTTCAAGACGGACTTGCTGCGCGTTCCTCCCTGGCGGTTTATGTACGCCACCGCCGTGGCGTTGTCCGATTGTACGCGGTCTGGGAACCCTGCAAGAATGTCCTGCCAGTAACGTAACGCCAGGTAAATTGCCCTTATCTCCAGTATATTGATCGGTAGGGAGGCTTCGTGGAGACTCCAACGGCCCTGCGCTGTGTGGTGGAGGAAGACTGCCCCCCAACCGATGAGGCTGGCATCGGTCGTGACCACCTGCCAGCGAAGCGGTAGGAATGACCTCCCGGGTCTGAAGGAAGAAGGACGAGTCCACCATATTAATGACCTTCTCACATGAGGAGGTAACCTGATGCGTCGATCTAGAGACGACTGGTTCTTGTCCCATGCCGACAGAAGGGCCAGTTGAAGAGGCCGGGTATGGAACTGGGCAAATTGGACTGCTTCCATGGCTGCCACCATTTTTCCCAAGACGCTCATGCACAGGCGAAGACGGTGTGGACTCAGGTCGGAGAGAAGGTGAATCCCCCGATGGAGAGAGTTTATCTTCTCCCTCGGAAGAAGGACCCGGGCACGGGTTGTGTCGAACTGCATCCCTAGAAAGGTTAAGCGCTGAGATGGGACCAGGGAGGATTTGTCTGTGTTGATTAGCTAGCCTAACTGAGAAAGCGTGTTCAGGGTGATCTGGAGACTGTGGAGACAGTCCCTGAACGTGGGACCCTTGATCATTAGGTCGTCTAGGTAGGGGATAATTACAATCCCCCTGGCTCGTAGAATGGCCATGACCGTCGCCATTACCTTTGTGAAAACCCTCGGGGCGGAGGCAAGCCCGAAGGGGAGAGAAGTGAACTGGTAATGTGTGTTCTGGAAGGCAAATCGAAGGAGCTTCTGATGTGGTGCGCAGATTGGGATATGAAGATACGCATCCTGAATATCCACTGAACATAGGTATTCCCCGGCCTCCATCGAGGCGCTTACCGACCTGAGGGACTCCATTCTGAAGTGCCGTACGCGTACCTGTCGGTTTAGTTGTTTGAGGTCTAGGATTGGATGTAGTGAGCCGTCCTTTTTTGGAACGACGAAAAGATTTGAGTAGAAAACCGAATACCTTTCTTGAAGGGGGACTGGAACTATAACTCCTGAGTGCAGAAGGGAGGCAATGGCCTGAAGGAAATCGGGAAGTTAGAGATGGACGCTGGTGGCGGGACCTGATAAATCGTGTTTCGGGTATGGTGTTGAACTCTATCTTGTAGCCTGAGGTCACTATCTCCTTGACCCAGGCATCCTCTATTGCTGATACCCAAGGGTCTTGGAACAGAAGTAGACGGCCGCCCACCCTGGCCCTGGGAGAAATCCCAGGTAGGAGTGACCCGTCATGCTGAGGAAAACCTGTTGGATCGTGATCGGGATCCAGAGGGCTTGGAAGAGCGACCCTTTGCGCGCCAGTTGGGAGTGGGCCTAAAGGTAGGCTTACGTTTGTCCCGCTGTGCTGGGGTACGGTCCTGTTGAGAGGAGGGTCCTGGTTGAGCGAACCGACGAAAGGACCGGAACTGAAGGTAATCGCTCTTTTCCTAGGAAACATTAGGTCTCGGCTGAAGAAGGGAAGTGCTCTTGCCACCAGTGGCATCAGAGATGATCTGGTCTAATTTAGACCCAAACAGTCTGGAGCCCTGAAAGGGGAGATTTGTTAGTGATTTCTTGGAGGCCGGGTCGGTGTTCCAAGCCTTCAGCCAAAGAATCCTACGTATAGCTATGATATTGCTGGAGACGCGGGCTGAACAGGTAGCGGCGTCAAGGGACGCTATGAGGAGATATTTCCCTGCGTGGGCGATCTGATCCGCTAGGTCAGCCAGATCATCTGGGGAAGCCCCGGTGAGGATGCCCTGCCTAAGCTGTTTGGCCCATGCGGAGACTGCTTTTGATACCCAAGTTGAGGCGAAGGAAGGACAAAAGGAGGTGCCTGCAGCCTCGAAGGCTGACTTAGCCAAGGCCTCAACCTGTCTATCCGTAGTGACCTTGAGGGAAGAACCGTCTGGAAGGGACAGTACCGTCTTAGCCGAGAGACCGGAGGATCCACAGAAGGGGACTCCGTCCATCTGCTGACGAGGTCGTGGTTAAAGGGATATAGCATGTCTAACTGTTTCATTCCAATGAAGCGCTTCTCTGGATGCTCCCATTGTTTCTGAAAGACACCATCAAATTCCGAATGGTTATAAAAGGTGCGTGCCGGGCGCTTGATTCTCTTGAAGGCAACGGAGTAGTCCTGAGAAGGGCTCTCATCCTCTTTAACATGCAGAGTCTGATTGACGGCCGATATAAGGCTGTCAACCATGTCCTGGACTCTAGAATATTGGTCCGTGTCGGATCCAGAGTCAGAATTTGATGCCCTATCTGATTCCGGAGCGACCTCTGGGGAAGAGGTGTGAGATGCAGGGAGCAATTTGGAGTCAGGAGAGCTGGAGGATGAGCTTGTATGAGTCCGTTTCTGAGAACGTGCCCTCGGTCTGCCCTTAGGAGGAGGGGGCAGGAGTGCCTGCGAATCATCCGTTGGAACGTTTGGAGCATTGGTGGCCATGGATAGCATGGGCAAACGTTCTAGGACCTGCACCAGAGATTGAAATACCTTGGTGAGGTCAGAGACATACTAGGACATAGCAACAGCCCACTCCGGAGGAGGGGGGGGGGTTACCTCATCCTGAGCGGCAGGGGGGTCTTGGGGTGCCAGCATGGTGGGAGGCTTGCAGGATGAGCAGAAAGCCGTTGTCAGACCCGCGGGCCACTTACTACGCCTGTGCTCTTTGCAGCACTATGTGACTGTGTGAGTGGGGCGGACAGAGAACTCCCTGGGTTTGGGTATATGTGCCTAACCTGGAATACTGCAGAGGAAGGAGTCTGTGTTGTGAGGAGTGTCAGAGTAGGGCCTACCCGGTCTGGAATGGGCACGGTCCTGTATCCCCCGTTGGAAAGTCCTGAGCCGCGGAGACAGGAGCAGGGCTGCGGTGATGAGGCAGTCAGACAGAATGCTGCTGCCGGAGCCAGACCGAGAGCTGCGTAGAGGGGCGGAGCCGGAGCGGGGCGTGCTGCCCTGAGCAAGCTAGGGGAGCTAAAGCTCCTATAGGCAGTAGGGATGGGGGCGGGCTTAAGAACTCGGCCGCTGATAGGCCCCCGGGATAAAAGTGGGCGTGACGGAAGAGTCATATCGCTCCTCGGTCCTGATTGGCCGGTTTCCGGGAGGGGCGTATACCCGCCTGAAAGAGTAACGCCCACCCCGAGCCGCCCCCCGGCAGAGAAAGCGCAGGCAGAAAAACCGCGCAAAAAAATGACAGAGAAAGGGGGAGGGCTGCGGGGGACGCCATGCTGAGAGAGACGCCATGCTGTGAGTCCGAGGCCCCGCTTCGCCTCCTGATGTGGAGTGGGGGCGTGGCCAAGCGCTTTTGTAAGTGAGCGTCGGCGGGGAAATGTGATGCCCCCATTATTATCCCAGGATTTACGGGGCCCACAGGTTGAGATATGAGGGACCTGGGAAGGGAGGATTGTACCTTTCCCGATGTCTCTTCTTCCTCTCCCCTTCTGATAATGGTCACAGGAGGTCCTCCGTGGATAGGGGGGATTCTGGCTCTTCCTCCTTCCCGCACTGACCAGTCCTGGACTGTGCAGGAGACGGTGTCAACCCCAGAATCTGGAGGAAGGTCACCGAAGTGACCACAGTCTCCCTCCCAGGCTGCTCCGAGGAGGGGGCTGGGGTGGGGAATGGGCAAGGACTGGCCACCGAGAATCACCCTGAGACACCCGAAGGTGACCGGGGATAGGTCCTGCCCAGCGGGTCCGAGAGTGGGCGATGTGGGAAATGCCACACTGCTCTCTCGGTCGCTTGAGAATGGGGATAACAGGGGATGCAGTGTTCCCCGTTAACCCTGAAGAGCTGAATCTGAAAAATAAAGAAGAAATGTTAATAAAACACAACAGGGTTGGATCAGTTAGGATCCAGGTCTACCTCCTACAGACACTAAGCTTAAACTGGTGAGCTTGGTGCCTGTAGGCGGGTGTATACTGCGGAGGAGGAGCTATTTCTTTTTTTGCCTAGTATCAACCTCCTAGTGACAGCATACACCCATGGTCCTGTGTTCCCCAATGAAGCGATAAAGAAAAGTTAACTCCTCTTTGCCAGGGGGGCCCAGCTTACAGGCACGTAGCTGACCAATGTGCACTTAGTGTCCGTAGGAGGCAATATTGAGTCTCTTTGGAATGGTGTAAGGGAATGCTGTGCTTTTACACGCAGCACCCTTCATTATATGGACTATGAATCAGATACATAAAGGGAGACCTTCACAGAAAATAACCTATTACTTGAATCCTGGGTATCTGTGATGCATGTATTTCCCTTTTTTTTAATTTATTTATTTATTTTCATATCCCAATTATAAGGAAAAATTTAATGTGCGTGTACATACATATATTATATACATTATTTATTAATCTTTCAATTTTAACCCTAGACACTACAACTTTTTAGACTTTCTGTCCTTTCAGGAAGAGTTTACAGTAGTTTCTAATCAGTAGAGGCAGGATTACTGTGGTAGGCACTACCTTTATACGCTACTGATCACACCGGATCCACCTATCACAATAGGCGATGTCACAGCTGACCCTGCCCCCCCCCCCCTCCCTTCACAATGACCTTTGCACATGCTCATTAGATGCTTCACTACAACAAATAGGGTCGGGTTATGACTGCTGCTGATGTGCATATGTTGTTTCCTGAAAAAATAGGAAGTTAGAATTTAAAAAAGCTCCAATGGCCAGAAAATTGCAAGATCTTTATTTTTAATACAGATTGTGAAAAAAAAAAAACACATTTCCAACATTTTTTAAAATTATACATTTGACACAAAAAATGTATTTAATCAACAGGTAATTTTCTGATGATGCCTTCCCTTTCAAAATTGTTGACATGAACAAACACACGCTGTACTTAAACATACTGCAAAATCCTTAAAGAAGCTCTCCTCCTCCCATGAAAGTTTTTATCCTTCTAATATATTGCAGTTATAATATTATACAGCACTGTGTACTTACAATTGCTCATTTTGCCTTTCTACCCAGTTAATTCTTCTCTTTTCCATTTGGTCTGTGACATCACGTGATTAAAAACTGACTAGCTGAATCCTAAGTTCTATGTAGAAACAGGAGGTCAATTTTCTCTGCATGAGTCATGAGTCACTGCAAAAGTCCCTGTCAGGGGAGAGAAGGGAACAGCTGAGTCAGGAGTTGAAGAGGGAAATGATTTTTGCAGGGAAAAGCGATTTCCTGTTTCCTCATAGAGCAGAGAAAAGAGAAGAATTTACAGGGTAGAAAGGCAAAATGATCAATTGTAAGTACACAGTGCTATATAATATGATGACTGCAATATATTAAGAGGAAAAAACTTTAATGGGAGGTGGAGTGCTTCTTTAAGGGAATGTGCACATAATTTCTTTTTTAAATACGTCCAATTAGGAATCCACCTGAAACAGTGCTAAAGAAGCAATCAAAAGAAAGGCTATCAAAATAACTTGCTGCTCATATGTTAAGTCTTTTTAGCATCTTTTAACTGCTTCAGGTTTCCAAAGACACAAAGTGGTTAAATAAGTGAGCTGACAATTCTTCAAGTGGCTTCTGCTTGAAAGGCAAAAATGATTATAAAAAAAGTTTTAGGACAAAAGCTGGCGGCGTGGCACAACCCAGCGGGAACACTGGCACCTAAAAGACGTCATGTGTACTTTAGTTTTACACCCCTTTAAGATGGCCTGCTTCCCTCCCATGCAGTTTGAGTAGCTCCTGATCCCTCTTCTGCTTCCTTATGACAGGTATGGTTACATGCCATGAAAGGCAAGGGCCTGGAAATTAGTGGCACTTTTGCTAGAAGGTCTGGTGCAGTATTCATGGATTTGCAGTTTACCAATCGAGCCCTCCAGGTCATGAGTGACTTTGCTATACAGTTCAATCGCAACAGGTATAGCGTTTGCCAGAGTAAAGCATTTGGGACCAGTCTGTTTATATTATTTTTGACTAAACCGTTCCCTTTACATTTACTTGACAGCTTTGGCTTGGCCCCTGCGGCTCCACTACAGATTCTCACTCCCTTGGCCCCCAACCAATCTACAGAAGTCTCTCTTCCTTTAAATACTATTGGATCTGTGATGAAAATGGAGCCTCTCAATAACCTGCAGGTATATCGCCTGCTTTAACTGTTGCTCATAGCATCGCATGTTAATCGGTGTCTCTGACTATATATATATATATGTGTAGAAATAAGATCGTACTTTTTTGTTTCTCGTAATGTCAGCACAACATCCAATATTTATGAACCTTTTGCGTAATGGTTTTTTCTGGTTTGATGCAGTACTTTTTGTTTTCCTGCAGGTGGCAGTAAAAAACAACATTGATGTGTTTTACTTTAGTGTTGTGTATCCACTTCACATTCTATTTGTGGAAGATGGAAAGATGGGTGAGTTTGCTCCGGGTTCAACAGTAATTTCCCAAAAAATGAATGTTTGATTTCTAAACCCAGCTGCTGTATTTTGTTAGGTGGTTCTTGTTTTTCTTCTTTTCTGCTATGTGAGTGTATGTGACCGTTTCGTCGCCCTGTAAATAAATCACACTAATCATACTGCCTTACAATCTGTGCCCAATCTATTATATCTAGAGACACTCTGTGAATACATATTTTTGTAGGGAAAAACGACGTACAACACCATATTATCCTGAAACTGAAGCAGTGATAGTGGCCACATGGATTGTTGCTGGGCACTTTTCTCCAGGAGGGGTTTTCCACCTTTTAGAGACAATATTTTTTTTCCTTGCTTAAATGCATGTATTTGGTACTTTAAATTATTTTTGCAATTGAATATGATTAAAAATGTTGCCCCATTTGCTTTCTATAGCTCCGGTATTGCACTGCCTATTGCCGGCTGCAGAATGATATAACTAAGAATCCGTCAGTGAGCTCCTTCTGACAGGAGAGTTTGTGAATCTTTTCCCTGTCTTTTTTTTTATTCTGAGCTCCTCTAAGCTGATTTATGACCACAGACTACATTAAAGTTGAATGTGCAGAGAAGCAATAAGCTTGTAAAAGCCAAACGGTGCAAAATTTGTAACGGAACCCAATTATTTTTAGTCCGAAATACATGCATTTAAGTTTAAAAAAAAAATAAAAAAAAAAATGTATTGTCTCCAAAGATGGACAACCCCTTTAAGAATTCCTTGTGTATTATGGAGAGGACAACAGCGGTTTTCATTTACTTTTACTTTTATGAACAGAGCGACAGATGTTTTTGGCTACATGGAAGGACATCCCCAACGAGAATGAGGCCCAGTTCCAGATCAGAGAATGTCCTACAAGTCCAGGTATGTTTTACAGGAGGGATGTCAAACTCCAACACACAGAGGGCCAAAAGGAAAAACTTGGACAAAGTCGCAGGCCAACCAGTATGCAGAATAATGGGCCCACATAGTCCTCCATACGGAATAATGGGCCCCACATAGTCCTCCATACAGAATGAGCCCCACATAGTCCTCCATACGGAATAATGGGCCCCACATAGTCCTCCATACAGAATAGTGGGGCCCCACATAGTCCTCCATACAGAATAGTGGGGCCCCACATAGTCCTCCATACAGAATAGTGGGCCCTACATAAGGGTGGTGGTTCTGGTGTCGTGAGCCAAATAAAACCACCCTGCGGACCAGCTTTGGCCCAAGAGCCAAAGTTTAACATGTATGTTTTACAGGGACATATGTGAAATAATGTAAAAACCTTCGTCACATATGATATATGACCACACAGGCTACTATACAGATACTAGATTGCATTGTGTTGTACTTAGTAGCTCTGCTAAAACTATGCAGCAATCTGCTGGTGTGTCTAGTAGTCCAGGTGCACACGGCTGGCAGGAGGAGGAGAGCCTTTCATGAGCCAAGCCTAAATCCAGATGTTTTGGGAAAAGACCCTTCCCTGGTCAATCCTGCCTCTGTACTCTGCTACCATCTCTATGCTGAAGGGAGACTGCCCCTGATAACAATAGAGCGCTGTGGCTAGCAATTAGATGGGGCAGAATGGCTGGCCAAGTGATGAGCTATTCTGTGTATCGTACATTACTGTGTCTGCACCACATCATTAATTGTAATGTACAATGAGTATAGTTTTTCCCACTTTTTGTGCTTCTAAATCGTGGTGCGTGTTCTATTGTCCAGTCTGTCCTAAAGGTGTATAATATTTTAATTGTGACAATTTGAAAAGAGGGCACCACCGAGTACTTGGGATCAGCCTGTAGCATGTCAAACTAAAGCATGTGAGAAACCAAAAATGACCAGGAAGAGCTGGATGCCTGCTATAAAAAGAAACAGGAGAGAATGCACTGTGTATAGCAAACTAAGAAAGAGACATATAATGATGTCAGACAGATGTACCCTATCTAATGTATATGGCAGCAAGGTCCTGGACCCTAAAGTGGTCAAATGGAAACGGTGAGGATAAAAAGTGCCCAACGCGTGTCGCCACACAATGTGGCTTCCTCAGGGACATTATGATAACTCTTTTGTTGAGTTAGCGGTGTATATAGTCTAATATGAAGCGTGGTCTAATCTCTACACTAACATGCCCATTGTGTAAACTGAATGTGTGCTTCACAGACTTGCACTTTGTTTTGTGATTATAATCTACATTATTTTGCATATAGGTACTAGTATATTATATATATTAGTACAGAGCAAAAGTTTGGACACACCTTCTCATTTATAGATTTTTCTGTATTTTCATGACTTTGAAAACTGTACATTCACACTGAAGGCATCAAAACTATGAATTAACACATGTGGAATTATATACTTAACAAAAAAGTGTGAAACAACTGAAAATATGTCTTGTATTCTAGGTTCTTCAAAGTAGCCACCTTTTGCTCTGATGACTGCTTTGCACACTCTTGGCATTCTCTTGATGAGCTTCAAGAGGTAGTCACGGGAAATGGTTTTCACTTCACAGGTGTGCCCTGTCGGGTTTAATAAGTGGGATTTCTTGCCTTATAAATGGGGTTGGGACCATCAGTTGTATTGTGCAGAAGTCTGGTGGATACACAGCTGATAGTCCTACTGAGTAGACTGTTAGCTGCTTTTTTCTTGCCATAATACAAATTCTAAGTAAAGAAAAACGAGTGCCCATCATTACTTTAAGAAATGAAGGTCAGTCAGTGTGAAAAATTGGGCAAACTTTGAGTGTCCCCAAGTGCAGTTGCAAAAACCATCAAGCACTACAAAGAAACTGACTCACATGGAAAGGAAGACCAAGAGTCACCTCTGCTTCTGAGGATACTTTTATCCGAGTCACCAGCCTCAGAAATCGCAGGTTAACAGCAGCTCAGATTAGAGACCAGATCAATGCCACAGTTCTAGCAGCAGACACATCTCTTCAACAACTGTTAAGAGGAGACTTTGTGCAGCAGGCCTTCATGGTAAAATAGCTGCTAGGAAACCACTGCTAAGGACAGGCAACAAGCAGAAGAGACTTGTTTGGGCTAAAGAACACAAGGAATGGACATTAGACCAGTGGAAATCTGTGCTTTGGTCTGATGAGTCCAAATTTGAGATCTTTGGTTCCAGCCACCGTGTCTTTGTGCGACGCAGAAAAGGTGAACGGATGGACTCTACATGCCTGGTTCCCACTGTGAAGCATGGAGGAGGAGGTGTGATGGTGTGGGGGTGCTTTGCTGGTGACACTGTTGGGGATTTATTCAAAATTGAAGGCATACTGAATCAGCATGGCTACCACAGCATCTTGCAGCAGCATGCTATTCCATCCAGTTTGCGTTTAGTTGGACCATCATTTATTTTTCAACAGGACAATGACCCCAAACACACCTCCAGGCTGTGTAAGGGCTATTTGACCAAGAAGGAGAGTGATGGGGTGCTACGCCAGATGACCTGGCCTCCACAGTCACCAGACCTGAACCCAATCGAGATGGTTTGGGGTGAGCTGGACCGCAGAGTGAAGGCAAAAGGGCCCACAAGTGCTAAGCATCTCTGGGAACTCCTTCAAGATTGTTGGAAGACCATTTCCGGTGACTACCTCTTGAAGCTCGTGAAAAAAGGGAAAAGAGGTGTGCTATGAAGCAGTGATCACCCAGCAATACTTCAATAAATTATCAAACGTTATAATAAGTGACAATAAATTTTATTCATTACAAATATAAATACATACAAACAACGTCAAAAAACCCAAATAGCTAAAACACAAGTAAAATCAATATAGTGGGGTTACCCACTAATTTGAAGCCCACCTGCTCCAAAAAAACATCCCTAGTTACAACAGAACAAGCAGTACCATAATACAAGAAGTACCAGTATTATCCCTGGTGATCAATATCGTACACATGCAAATTAGTTATGACTGCCTGACATTAGCATTCAAGGAGGTGTACTATAGTCCAGAAAGATGAAGAGGGAAATATGTGCCTACTACAGCAGAGTATATATTGAAAAATACAAAGAGTCCCAAACATAAATGAAGCCCATATAGAATATCTGAGCTGACAAATACTATATACTCACATACCACAAAAAGTACTATTCAGGGTATAAATAAATACAAAGCCCTTTCATGCTGTAAGTATCCCTCCTGCACATAATAGCGCTACGATCAATCACCTCCCTGAGCACAAAATCCTATGCTGGGATGAAGCAGGCGGGCATTCAGTGCCCAACGCGTGTCGCCACTACACGTGGCTTCATCAGGGGTCATCAGGTGATTGATCGTAGCGCTATTATGTGCAGGAGGGATACTTACAGCATGAAAGGGTTTTGTATTTATTTAGACCCTGAATAGTACTTTTTGTGGTATGTGAGTATATAGTATTTGTCAGCTCAGATATTCTATATGGGCTTCATTTATGTTTGGGACTCTTTGTATTTTTCAATATATACTCTGCTGTAGTAGGCACATATTTCCCTCTTCATCTTTCTGGACTATAGTACACCTCCTTGAATGCTAATGTCAGGCAGTCATAACTAATTTGCATGTGTACGATATTGATCACCAGGGATAATACTGGCACTTGTTGTATTATGGTACTGCTTGTTCTGTTGTAACTAGGGATGTCTTTTTGGAGCAGGTGGGCTTCAAATTAGTGGGTAACCCCACTATATTGATTTTACTTGTGTTTTAGCTATTTGGGTTTTTTGACGTTGTTTGTATGTATTTATATTTGTAATGAATAAAATTTATTGTCACTTATTATAACGTTTGATAATTTATTGAAGTATTGCTGGGTGATCACTGCTTCATAGCACACCTCTTTTCCCTTTTTTCACGTGTATTTATGTGGTGTGCAGCATGTTGGTCCCCTTTTTGATGTGGATGGTGCCCTCCACAGTTTAGTGTTTATTGATTACCTCTTGAAGCTCATCAAGAGAATGCCAAGAGTGTGCAAAGCAGTCATCAAAGCAAAATGTGGCTACTTTGAAGAACCTAGAATATAAGACATATTTTCAGTTGTTTCACACTTTTTTGTTAAGCATATAATTCCACATGTGATAATTCATAGTTTTGATGCCTTCAGTGTGAATGTACAATTTTCATAGTCATGAAAATACAGATAAATCTATAAATGAGAAGGTGCGTCCAAACTTTTGGTCTGTACTGATTACACACACACACACTCACTCACTCTGCATATTTATGCAAAATAATGTAGATTATAATATATATACGTATTCTTTTTTTCAAGATTTGTGGTTTATTGTCATCAAGTATACTATTGCTGACTATATGTGCAGATACCTTTTATGGGTGGGTCCTGGAATTTTTTTGATATGTATTTTTGTACTTCGCATTTTTTCTTTAAATATGTCTTTTGGATAGGTGGGGTGCAGCTCTATTTTAGGTTGATTCAATGATATGTCAGTTTGACTTTTTAAATGTTTTTAATCTTTTTGGCTGTTATGTATCAAAGTATTGTCATTTTTGTGGTGATCCCTGTGTACATGTCATGTTTCTTTTTGGTTTCTCACATATTTTAATGGTGACTATTAAAGGGGTTATCAACTACTTGGACAAACCCTTCTTGATCTAATTCTTTGACTCCGATAAAATAAAAAAACCTATACTCCCCTCCCGTGCTGGTACCGTTCCCGCGATGTAGGCACTCACTCTCCCCGGGGCTCCCGTGCTGTTGTGACACGTGAACCCGACGCCCAATCAGCGCTGCCATTACTGTCCCCGCCTTCGGACAAATCGAACATGAAGAAGATGTCCGGGCTGCAGCTGATCTGACTTCCTCTTCATGTTCATTTCGACAGGAGGCGGAGACAGTGACGCCAGCGATGATTGGGCGCCGAGGTCACGTGTCACAACAACCGCATGGGAGCCCCGGGGAGAGTGAGTGCCTACATCGCGGCGTCGGTACAGGAGGTGAGTATAAGCTTTTTTTATTTTAACGGGGCCAATCGTGGGGTCTGACAAGGAGTTGTCCAAGTAGTGGAAAACCTTTTTAATGGGAGCATAGCTGTTTTTGGAGAACCGTTGTCACTTTTTACCTAAGTGATGACATTGCTATCAACTCGTACTTTATTAATGGGGACATTTGCTTCTATGTTCTAGTTGTTTTCTAGCGTGTAAGTTTAATGCTGAGCTGTTCTTTTCCCAGATGCTGTCAGCAACAAGCTGCAGGCCAGCAATGTCTTCACAGTGGCTCGGCGTACAGTGGAAGGTCAGGACATGTTGTACCAGTCTATAAAGCTCACAAATGGCATTTGGGCACTGGCAGAACTGCGGACGCAGCCTGGAAGTCCTAGCTGTGCTGTAAGTACCTGCTAGAACTGTCTTCTTTTGACATTGATTTAAAGAGACCAACAAATTGTCATTGCCTTACATTAGCCTTCTCTTTTATGTGAAACTCAACGTTACATTTACTAGCTTCTAGGATACTGATTTATATCTACTTTTATAAAATATTCATATCCCGAGTGTGGATGGGAGCTCTTTTCCTATAAGGGCAGTAAGTACGTTCTATTAGTCAACCCTTACAGGCTTTACTGATCATAGTTACCATGACGCTGAATGCTCCCATCACGCTGTAAAGCCCATACTAAACACCAATCAACCTTTCATATATTCCTTTTAGTGATAAGTGCAGCCAAAAAATATGGATAAGACCGTTTTGCACTAGGCTTGGAAAGGAACGCTGCATTTGCTTTCCTTTACAAATGTAAGGGAATGGTTCTCATGCATTGAGATGGAACTGTACAGTGGGTACAGAAAGTATCCAGACCCCTTTTAAATTTTTCACTCTGTTTCATTGCAGCCATTTGGTAAATTCTAAAAAGTTCATTTTTTTCTCATTAAAGTACACTCTGCACCCCATCTTGACTGAAAAAAAAAAACAGAAATGTAGAAATTTTTGCAAATTTATTAAAGAAAAACTCAGTATTGAGTAGAAGCACCCTTTTGAGCTAGAACAGCCATGAGTCTTCTTGGGAATGATGCAACAAGTTTTTCACACCTGGATTTGGGAATTCTCTGCCATTTTTCCTTGCAGATCCTCTCCAGTTCTGTCAGGTTGGATGGTGAATGTTGGTGGACAGCCATTTTCAGGTCTCTCCAGAGATGCTCAATTGGGTTTAGGTCAGGGCTCAGGCTGGGCCAGTCAAGAATGGTCACAGAGTTGTTCTGAAGCCACTCCTGTGTTATTTTAGCTGTGTGCTTAGGGTCATTGTCTTGTTGGAAGGTGAACCTTTGGCCAAGTCTGAGGTCCAGAGCACTCTGAAAGAGGTTTTCATCCAGGATATCGTTGTCTTTGGCAGCATTCATGTTTCTTTCAATTGCAACCAGTCGTCCTGTCCCTGCAGCTGTAAAATACCCCCATAGCATGATGCCACCACCACCATGTTTCACTGTTGGGATTGTATTGGGCAGGTGATGAGCAGTGCCTGGTTTTCTCCACACATACCGCTTAGAATTATCATCAAAAAGTTCTATCTTCGTCTCATCAGATCCAGAGAATCTTATTTCTCATAGTCTGAGAGTCCTTCATGTGTTTTTGAGCAAACTCTATGCGGGCTTTCATATGTCTTCCGTCGGGCCACTCTGCCATAATGGACCGACTGGTGGAGGGCTGCAGTGATAGTTGACTTTGTGGAACTTTCTTTAATAACCCCCCACGACAGCACACAGGAGGATTTAACCCCACCCTAATAGGGAAAGGAAATACAAAGAGGTTTAAATAGCCCCTCCCACATCCTCCCTCCAGTGTTATTTCCTGTCCCTATCAGGGATGAAGAGGCCATCCCCGGTGTGCTGGGCCGGCGACAGGCACTAGCCGGGTAGCGGAGGATCGAGCGGTCTTTACCTCTCCTCCTCAGGGCGCTGCTCCCGTCTCCTCCGGATTCGGGACCTCCTCCTGCAGTCCGCGCTCTCGGGCAAGGTCTGCAGGATCTTCTGACCGGAGGCCTCTCGGAGCTCTCTGGTCCATTTCCTCCTCCTCTCCCCTTCTGGATGCACGGGTGATGCCGGCTCCCGGATGTGGAGCGCACGCCGTGCGGTGGATGATGACTTCACTTCCGGCAGTTGCATTCCACTGTGAACCGCATCAAAAAACTATGGGGGAAGAAGAGCGGAATGCCGCCGGTGATCAGAAATCTTCACCTGGACACCGGGGGAGGAGCCCTCTAAACAGAGGGAGGCGCTGGTCCGGTCGGCCATAAAAGGAGCCCTGGACAGGAAGACCTCTATAGGTAGGACAAAACCATGTCTGTTGAAGCTTCTCGCTCTGCATCTGTAGAGCCCAGCGCCGGTCCGGTCCCAGTAAGTATGGCACTGGTAGTCCATCTCCCAGATGCAGGAAATAGTGATTATAGCTCCCCTCCCCTTCTCACCTCTCTTGTAGGGGGACAAGGAACCTGCATCTGGAGAAAAAGTTAAACCGTCATGCAGATGTCCCATCTGTACAAAAAAACTATCGTCCTCCCATAGAAAGCCCCTATGCAAGGAGTGTACGGAGAAGATTATCAGGCAGGAACAACCTTCCTTAATGGAGGAGATAAAGGGGATTGTACGCCAGGAGATCAAATCCTCCTTAGCCTCGGTCACTGTCCCTACGCCCTCACCTAGTCAGGGTTCTACATCTACTCCCTCAGCGGCCGAAAAGAGGAAGATTAGCCCGCCAGAGGGAGGGGAGGAAGAATCTCAAGAGGAGATATATATCTCGGAAGATCTTCCAGAGGAAGGTGAACTAAGTCCAACCCCTGATAACTCCCAACGAGAGAGATATTATTTTCCGTCAGATAGTTTGGAGGAACTCCTCATGGCAGTAAGGAGAACTATGGAGGTCGAGGAAGAAAAAGTGTCCCAAACAGTACAGGATCAGATATTTGGGGGGCTACGTTCCAGAAAAAAATTGGTATTCCCTATACACCATAGTATTAGGGACTTGGTCTTAGAGGAATGGTAATCACCAGAAAAGAGATTAAATACCCCTACAGAGTTAAGGGATAGATTTCCTGTGGACAATGAGACGGCAGAATGCTGGTCTGAAGTCCCAAGAGTGGATATCCAAATTGCACGAGTAGCAAAGAAAACCACACTGCCCTTTGAAGATTCCTCTCAATTAAAAGACCCCTTGGAACGCAAAATGGAGGGACTACTCAGGAAATCCTGGGAGACCTAGGCCACACTATTAAGCACCAACGCAGTCTCTACGGGCGTAGCTCGATCAATAGCTCGTTGGCTAGATCAACTGGAGGAACACCTAGTTTCAGGCATCCCCAGAGAAGACATCTTGGCATCCCTACCACTTCTACAGAAGGCTACGGGGTTTTTAGCAGACGCCTCTGCAGAATCCGTGAGTGGCGGCAAGAGCATCTGGGCTATCAAACTCTGTAAGACGGGCCCTATGGTTGAAATCCTGGAACGGCGACGTGGCATCAAAAATGAAATTGTGTTCCGTCCCCTTTAAGGGGAAATACATGTTTGGGCCAGCCCTAGATGATCTTCTAGAGAAGGCCTCAGACAAGAAGACGGCCCTCCCGGAACATAGGAATGTGAGGAAGAGGCCTTTTCGTCCCTCCCAAGAGCAGACCCCTCAATATAGGGGTAAAGGCAAAACAGGACGATGGAGCTACCCAAAAGGTAGAGGAGGCAAAAATCTTTTTCTGTCCCAAAACCAACGTCAGAACAGACCATGACGTCAGGACAGTCGAGGGCCGCATCTCGAATTTTCTCTCTCAGTGGAAAGAAATCTGCTCAGACCCATGGGTCCTGAGGGTTGTCGAGTTCGGAGTAAAAATAAATTTCTCCTCCTATCCTTCAGAGAAGATAAGGTTAACACTGCTTTCCTCTCAGAGTCGTCAGGCCGCCCTGATGTCCGGTCTTACAGACCTATTGTCCTCCGGGGTGATATCCCTGGTTCCTACAAGGGAGATAGGCACAGGACATTATTCCAGGCTCTTCCTAATAAAAAAAAAAAACAAATGGCTCACACCGAGTTATAATCAATCTAAGGCCACTGAATCAGTATATCCACTACCAACGATTCAAGATGTAATCCATCAGGTCGACGGTCCCTCTGATAGGACAGGATCATGTCATGGCCACAATCGACCTCCAGGATGCATATTACCACATCCCCATACATCCACTTCACAGGAGGTTCCTAAGATTCGCAGTGGCTCAGGGGGATCAAATAGTCCACTATCAATTCAATGTTCTCCCATTTGGAATTTCATCAGCCCCGCGAATATTTACAAAAGTCATGGCAGAAGTCATGGCTTATATCAGGGGTCAGAACATTTCAATAGTACCATACCTCGACGACCTGTTATTAATCGGGCCCTCAGTACCAGTACTCCAAGAACGTCTACAGTTGACCACTCAGATCCTATCGTCTCTGGGCTGCTAAGTGAACCAGGAAAAATCAGAGATGGTTCCCTCCTTGACAAAAAACATTTCTAGGAGTACTATTGGATTCCCACAGCAAGATGTCATTCCTGGCCAAACAAAAACAGGTCATGATAAAGGCAAAAATCAATTTCCTGAGGAGCAGAAGATCAGTATCATTAAGAAACGCCATGTCGGTCCTCGGGTCTATGACTTCCTGTATTCAGATGGTGGCCTGGGCTCAGGGGCACACCCGAACATTACAGACCCACATCCTTACGAATTGGGACGGATCTCCACGGTCCCTGAACAGGAGAATCCCTATACCACCACGAGTAAGGACTTCTCTATTCTGGTGGCTGAACGGAAAAAATCTGAACCGAGGAGTACCATGGATCCAGAATCAGCTGGTAACCATAAAGTGGATGCCAGCGAAAAGGGATGGGGAGCCATGGTCTCCCAATAGCTATTCCAGGGTATATGGACCAAAGAGGTGAGCCAACGCTCATCGAATTTCAGAGAACTAAAGGCCGTAGAGGAAGTCCTCAGAGCAGCAGAGCCTCTGGTCCAGAAATCTCACATTCAGATATTTTCAGACAATATCACCACGGTAGCCCACCTTAGTCATCAAGGGGGCACAAGATACGAAAGCTTAAAGGCAATCTCAGCAAGAATATTCTCCTGGGCCGAAGAACATCTTCTATCCTTGTCGGCTCTTCATATCAAAAGTTCAGTCAATATCCAGGCCGACTTCTTAAGCAGAACAAATATTTATCCAGTAGAGTGGAGCCTAAACCCAGACGTCTTCCAGATGTTAGTTGAGAGATGGGGCTATCCAGAGGTAGATCTCTTCGCCGGACACCAGAACGTGAAAGTACCTCAATATTTCTCCCTGGAGCCAAACGGCCCTTGCCTGGGCGTGGACGCATTCGCTTACAAATGGGAGTTCAACTAGCTTATGCCTTTCCCCTACTACCTATCCTTTCAAAAACCTTACAGAAGATAAGGACCGAAGGGACCAGAGTAATCCTAGTGGCCTCTCGCTGGCCAAAAAGGAGTTGGTTCGGAACGTTAACCAGTCTGAGTGTGGAGAGCCCTCTAATCCTTCCTCCCATCAAGGATCTCCTTCTCCAGGGACCGATTCACCATCCGGATCCCGAGAGACTACACCTAACTGCCTGGCTTCTGAATTCCTGATATTAAAGACAAGAGGCCTCTCAGAGAAAGTCATCAAAACTTTCCAGAAGAGCAGGAAACCTGTAACGAACACCATTTACCATAAGATCTGGAAAACCTTCTTAAGGTGGTGTGCACCCACTCGCCCAGACCCTCAAAGGGCTGATGTGGCTCAGATTCTAGACTTTTTACAAGAAGGCCTGGACAAAGGTCTCAGACCTAGCACTCTTAAGGTCCAGGTAGCGGCGTTAAGTTCTTACTTCGATCAAAGACTAGTTGAACATCAGTGGGTGAGAAGATTTATGACAGCAGCCACCCGCATCCACCATAGAGTAACAGACCTGGTTTCCCCCCTGGGACCTTAACATTGTTTTGAAATGGTTAACCCTTCCACCCTTTGAGCCCTTATCAACCATAAGACTGGACAGGCTGACCTGGAAAACTGCTTTCCTGGTGGCAATAACTACAGCCAGAAGAGTGTGTGAACTACAGGCCCTTTCGATCAACGAACCCTACCTGAGAATCCTGGAAGATAGTCTAATTTTCCAACTTGACCCTTCATTTCTACCTAAGGTGGTCTCAAATTTCCACAGATCTCAGGAGATAATCCTTCCATCTTTGTGTGACAACCCAAAAGGCAAAAAAGAGACGGAATTCCACACTCTGGACATTCGGAGAATAGTACTGCACTATCTTCAGGAAAGGAGGAGAAGGAAGGAAAGACAAGAACCTATTTGTCCATACACAAGGTCCAGAGGAAAGAAAGCGGCAAAATCCACAATAGCCAACTGGATTAAGAGGGCGATTACGGAGGCTTACCAGATCCAGGATCTACCTCCTCCAGCAAAGCTCAAGGCCCATTCTACAAGGGCGATATCTGTCTCCTGGGCTGAAAAAGCCAGCGCATCCATCGAACAGATTTGCAGAGCTGCCACATGGTCCTCAATTCATACTTTCTCCAAACACTACAGACTAGACCTAATGTCTGTTGGAGATTTAGCCTTTGGAAGGAAGGTCCTTCGGGCTATTGTCCCTCCCTAGTATATCTTTGGTATACTTCCTGTGTGATGTCGTGGGGGGGTTATTAGAGAAAATAGAATTAGACTTACTGGTAATTCGGTTTCTAATAACCCACCACGACAGCACGGGTAATTCCCTCCCCCTCGCTTATTGCTTCTACGACAGCTTGATCAGTAGAAATAAAAATTAATTTGAAGCATCTATACTCTTGTGGTCCTTTGTAAGAACACTGGAGGGAGGATGTGGGAGGGGCTATGTAAACCTCTTCGTATTTCCTGTCCCTATTAGGGTGGGGTTACATCCTCCTGTGTGCTGTCGTGGTGGGTTATTAGAAACCGAATTACCGGTAAGTCTAATTCTATTTTCTCCCATCTCCCTACTGCATCTCTGGAGCTCAGCCACAGTGATATTGAGGTTCTTCTTTACCTCTCTAACCAAGGCTCTTCTCCCACGATTGCTCAGTTTGGCTGGACGGCCAGGTCTAGGAAGACTTCTTGTGGTCCCAAACTTCTTCCATTTAAGGATTATGGAGGTCACTGTGCTCTTAGGAACCTTGAGTAATGCAGAAATTCTTTTGTAACCTTGGCTAGATCTGTGCCTTGCCACAATTCTGTCTCTGAGCTCCTTGGGCAGTTCCTTTGAGCTCATGATTCTCATTTGGTCTGACATGCACTGAGAGCTTTGAGGTCTTATATAGACAGGTGTGTGCCTTTACAAATCAAGTCCTATCAGTTTAATTAAACACAGCTGCACCCCAATGAAGGAGTAGAACCATCTCAAGGAGGATCACAAGGAAATGGACACCATGTGACTTAAATATGAGTGTCTGAGCAAAGGGTCTGAATACTTATGACCATGTTATATTTCAGTTTTTCTTTTTTAATAAATTTGCAAAATTTTCTACATTTCTGTTTTTTTTTTTCAGTCAAGATGGGGTGCAGAGTGTACTTTACTGAGAAAAAAAATGAACTTTTAAGAATTTACCAAATGGCTGCAATGAAACAGAGTGAAAAATTTAAAGGGGTCTGAATACTTTCCATACCCACTGTATAATTTTCTTTCTGACTTTTTAGAGCAAAAGCTGGAGAGAATTGTAGAGTTGTGAACTTAAAGGGGTTTTCCCACAATGTACAATTTAATCAATAGATCTTGGAAGAATAATAACTTCCACAATTGGATGTTGTTAAATAAAATGTTCCTGTGCTGAGATAATCTTATAAATGTTCCCTTGCTGTGTACTGTGTAATGGCTGTGTCTGACTGTGTATGGAACATAATCTTATCATACCACATCTCCTGGGCAGGGAGGAAGCAAAAGAGAGTATACAGACAGGACAGCATGAGATCACAGCTGATTCTTTCTGTAAGCTAAAACATGTTTAAAAACAAGCAGCAAAAGCTTTACCTGACAGAATCAGCTGTGATCCTGTGCTGTAATATCTGTATACTCTCTTTTGTGTCCTCCCCTTCCCAGGAGATGTGGTATGATCAGACCTGTATGGTCAGACACAGCCATTACACAGTACACAGCAGGGGCACATTTATAAGATTATCTCAGCACAGGAACATTTTATATAAACACATCCAATTGTGGAAGTTATTATTATTCCAAGATCTATTGATTAAAATGTACTTTGTTCATGGGACAATTCCTTTTAAGCCAAACTCAGACATCAGTTAGAGACCAGAATGTACAGACTGGCTGCGGGTCTCCTGAACTAAACTCGGCAGCCTTGTATATAGACCTTGTTTCCCGGACGTCTGAGTTTTATTATGCTTTACAGGTAATAGCAGGATTTTATTTGCAATTTTTCTTTCCATCCCAGTTCTTACTAGTCATCTTCCAAAAATCTTGCCAACTATAAAGATGTTGGTGGAAAAAAATCTTAATGTGTAAAGTCCCATTTACATAACCTGATGATGGGGCCAAATCCTTGCGCCATGTAAACATGTTAGTCATCAAACAAGGAAATGCTTATGTCGTTTGATGGCATCTTTTATAATCCTTATTGGCTACATATCCTCCCATGTAGGCTGAGCTGTGCTGCTAACAATAATGAAACTGTATGGGGATGAATAGTCGTTTGTCTGCACAATCTGTTGATGATCTCTACATGTAAAAGTAAGCAAACAAGCAGCCACCAACTTGCTTTGTCAATAATTAGCACAGATTGGCTATCCATGTCAATGAGGACTTCATGTAATTGGTGAGAGAATTTTTTTTTTATTGCAGACCTCATACAAAACTATACCATGTAAATCTAGTCTTAAAGGGGTCGTCCGATCCCAGCATATTGATGACCTTTTTTTATGGATAGATCATCAATATCAGATCAGTGGGGATCCAACAAGTGATCCCCTCCCCCACGATCCGCTGTTACAAGCCTCTGTCGGTATTACAGTACAGCTTCTATTCTCATACCAATCAGGTACTGATAACCTATCCTATGGATAGGCCATTAATATGTTGCGACTGACAACCCCTTCCACTTTGTAGAAGCATTACTTACTTATGGTATGATTCTAGTAATAAGCTTTAGTTACAACCTGCATTTCCAATTCTGCATCCTTCAGAGCTGAAATCTGCCATCATCCTTGACTTGGCAATGTGTTCTATTGTTATTTAAATACTTTTTACTGGGTTAATTGCAGGGCTGTGGAGTCGGTAAGCCAAACCACTGACTCCCTCATACATGGCTTATGTTTAAGTGATAAATTTACTGTAGCACAGATTCATCTCAGCTAAAAGTCTAGACCCTTAGATCAGGAATAGGACAGACATTTATAGGACATTTCATAACTTTCCCAAATTTTTGATGAAAAAATATTACCCACAAAATGCATTGCACTACTGTACCCAATTTATTATATATTGTTGGAGTTGGTCCATTTTATACCGATTCCATGACTCTGACTCCACAGTCCTGGTTAATTGTCTCACATTTTTCTATTAACAGCTATCTTTGAAGTGCCGGGCACCTGAAGTATCACCATTCATCTCCCAAGCCTTTGAAATAGTGCTGAAGAACTGAGCCTTCCTCTGTACCAGCTGTATGACGATCACCATCCTTCCTGTATGAAGGCTGGGCTTATGAGAAAAGAGGCCTTGTGCGCATGAGTCTGCTACTTTTCTAATCGGGATAAATGAAAATGGACCAAAAAATGAATAGTGTTGATTTTATTCTCTTACTCCCAAAGTTGCTCCTAATTCTGCCTTCATTTTAAACCCTTTGCTGTCATGTGGATGGCACAGGGGTTAAACTGTTCACTACTGCTGTGAACATGTGGGTAGATCCTACCCCTTTTTACGGTAGATGCTGTATTGGTTCTGCTGGATCCAGTTAATTTAAACAATAAAGAACTTGGATAAAAATGTATATAATAAAAACTTTGATATGTGTGAGCCTCACCATTTATGATTTATTCTCCTGTGAGATATTCCTATGTATGTACTGGAGACGGCAAAGGAAAGCAATCATCAGAAAATGATCTATTGTTTAAATCGTGTTTTTGTGTTAAATGTTTTTGTTTTTTTATGTTTGGCAATTTTTCCCCATATCACAATCTTTATTAAAATAACTCTTTCAATTTTCACACTTGCCACCGGAGCTTTTTTAGACTCTAATGTCCTATTGTTTCAGGAAATAACACATGTACATAGCCACAATAGTCAGATGTGCAAAGGTCATTATGAAGGGAGGATGAGCAGGGTTGGCAGTCACATCACCTATTGTGATTAGTGGATCCTGTGTTATCAGCTATGTATAGAGAAGTTGTGGGGTCATTGTAATCTGCTGATAAGAAAACTACTACAAACTGTTCCAGATAGGACCAGAGGTATTAATAAAAAGCAAAAAATACAGTTTGAAAATTTCTAGATTAGAATTTTTTTTAAATATATGTAACACAAAAACCTGATTTAAACAAGTAATTTTCTGATGATGGATATTTCCTTCTTATAGGGAAGCTATTAATGTTCAACATCTTTCACAGATTGGAGCAGTCCTGTAACATCTTTCCTTTTTTTACGTTGTAGAAGTGTTGTGGTCTCTGTATGAAGTGTATATTACACATTGTAGGACCAAGTGCAAACTACACTTGAGCTGCAATACTACACACAGCCCAGGGACAAAATGAGTGCGGTTTCTAGAAAGAAGTAGCTATGTTTTTCAAAACTCGTATAACCTACGTAACCCCTTTTATGCATATGGGCATAACTGTACATCCATTTTAATAATACCTTACCCCAAATGTACGACTAATTATGTCCATACATAGATCTGTCAATGTGTAAAATGACATATCTGTGATCTGTTGTCCCCGACGGCTCTGACCTGCTTAGTGATGTCAGATGATCGGAGTCGGGTGTCATGTAGTGTGTACCTCAATAGTGACAGCAGCATCTAGATGGTTAGCTGGTGGAGGGGCTTCCTCTTTAATCCCATCAGTACCCTGGGAATCGCGTTGTCCCTATAATTGCCATGGCAATCCGAGGCCAAATAGTAGTGGCCTATGTGTGTGCCAGCTCCAGTGACCTGTTAGTCTCTGCCATGTCTAACAGGCCAAGGATCCGTGTACAGGTCTGATGCAGTGCGGTATATATCAGGCAAGCAATAAAAGTATAAAATATTCAAGAAGCTGCCAAACAAGGTACTTGTGTCCAGAAGCACAAACTTTGCACAATTTATTGGGCACGAAGCTGGCAGTTTTGCAATTTCCACTGTGTAACATCCACTCCATTCTTTGTTTTCTGGACAAAACACCAGTGGGACTAAAATCATCACTTCACTTGTTGATGGATTTGCTAAGGGTTGTAATTTTCAAAATTGGGTCACTTTTCTGGGGTTTCTGCTGTTCACGTACCTTAGGGACTCTGCTAATTGCACCATTTCTTTTTTTAAGTTCATTTTATGTAACATTTTGCAAAACAAACCACAATGAGGTAGAACAAGATATGTGATCAATTAGATGGTTACATCTACAAATCAGAAGTCCTATTATTACAGCCTGGGAGAACATCTACATGGAGCAGAGAAATATGAAGGGCTCTCCGGCTAGATAAGACATCAGGACTGATATCGGACACCTGAGCCATGAGCAAAGGAGGAGTGCTGGTATCAGGTTCCCAATACTTCAGGCTGAGATGAGGGAAGGAAAAAACAGAACACATAACTACCAGAAAAGGAACATAACAAGAACAAAATGTATATGTACTAAACTGTCCTCAATGTCTGACAGGTCATGCAGTGTGCATCACTAACATATTCTTGAGCTACACGTCCCAGTATAGAAATAAAAAAAACACTTTTAAGCTTTGCTCAATTGCCTTCCAGACCCTGGCGTTCAGTCATATAGGTGGCGCTGCACATCGTTTCAGTGACTGTCCTCTGGACAGTAGTCACGCCCAATAATGCAGTGTGATCTATATCCTTCACTGCCAATAGCCAAGGAAATCCTGTGCTGCCAACCAGCTCGCCGGGCATGCGCATTGAAGCTGGGTGTACAGGTGCATCTCACTAAATTAGAATATCATCAAAAGGTTAATTTATTTCAGTTCTTCAATACAAAAAGTGAAACTACTATATTATATAGTCATTACAAACAGAGTGATGTATTTCAAGTGTTTATTTCTGTTAATGTTGATGATTATGGCTTACAGCCGATGAAAACACCAAAGTCATTATCTCAGTAAATTAGAATACTTTATAACAGCTTGAAAAATGTTTTTAAAATCCGAAATGTTGGCCTACTGAAATGTATGTTCAGTAAATGCACTCAATACTTGGTCGGGGCTCCTTTTGCATCAATTACTGCATCAATGCGGCGTGGCATGGAGGTGATCAGCTTGTGGCACTGCTGAGGTGTTATGGAAGCCCAGGTTGCTTTGATAGCAGCCTTCAGCTCGTCTGCATAGTTGGGCCTGGTGTCTCTCATCTTCCTCTTGACAATACCCCATAGATTCTCTATGGGGTTAAGGTCAGACGAGTTTGATGCCAATCAAGCACAGTGATACTGTTGTTTTTAGATCAGGTATTGGTACTTTTGGCAGTGTGGACAGGTGCCAAGTCCTGCTGGAGAATGAAATTTCCATCTCCAAAAAGCTTGTTGGCAGAGGGAAGCATGAAATGCTCTAAAATTTCCTGGTAGACGGCTGCGCTGACTTTGGTCTTGATAAAACACAGTGGACCTACACCAGCAGATGACATGGCTCCCCAAACCATCACTGATTGTGGAAACTTCACACTAGACCTGAAGCAGCTTGGATTGTGTGCCTCTCCACTCTTCCTCCAGACTCTGGTACCTTGATTTCCAAATAAAAATTGGAACTCTGGGACCTTGGCGAGTGTGTCAGTGACTGCTTTCTGGACATCTGTCAAGTCAGCAGTTATTTCCATGATTGTGGAGCCTACTGAAACAGACTAAGGGACCTTTTTAAATGCGTAGGAAACCTTTGCAGGTGTTTTTTCTTAATTATTCTATTGTACTGAGTTAATGACTTGTGTTTTCATTGGCTGTAAGCCATAATCATCAACATTAACAGAAAAAAAAACGTGAAATAGATCACTCTGTTTGTAATAACTCTATATAATATACGAGTTTCACTTTTTTGTATTGAAGAACTATAAATTAACTTTTTGATGATATTCTAATTTAGTGAGATGAACCTGTATGTCCCCAGCTTCATTTGCTGTATGCGCGTGCTCCAGAAGCCGCTGCAAATCCGAGGCTTTGTGCATGTTGTAAGTGTGCATGCCTGGAATGAACCTGATGAAGGAGTTGACCCAACTCCAAAACACGTTGTATAATAAAATATTTCCAATGGATGTTTCCTAACTTTCCTTGCCAGTGTCAGGAGATACCACCACTTTCGTCTTCTCAGGCTGTTCACAAGTGAGGTTCTGGAACTGTTAATAGGGATAGAAGTGCAGTTATGTGCAAAATAATAGCAAGAACTGAGAAAAAGCTCAATCCTCATAATACCATTTATTTCCATATACACAGGCACTGGGAGCACTGCACATTCAATTCCAAGTGAAAATGAATAAAATCTAAATTTTTAAAATGGTGAAAGAGGAATAATTAGACTGTTCAAAAAAATAGCAGCGTCTGCATTTTCTTTTCCAAACTCAGATATTTACAGTATAAATTGAGATTTGTTTCCAGACTTCGCTTTTCTGTTAAGCACTGAACTAATATTTAGTTATATAACCTTTATTTCTGATAACTGCTTTACATCTGTGTGGCATGGAGTCAACTAAGATCTGACACCTGCAAACAGGTATTCCAGCCCAAGCTGACTGAACTACATTCACAGTTCTTTCTTGGGTTTTGTATCAAAAACAGCATTTTTGATGTCACTCCACAAATTCTGGTTGATTGGGCTGGCCACTTCATAACATCAATCAATCGTTGGTCCGGAACCAGGATGTTGCCCACTTGCTGGTGTGTTTGGGGTTGCTGTCTTGCTGAAACACCCATTTCAAGGGCATTTTTCTTCAGCATAAGGCAACATGACCTCTTCCAGTGTTTTGATATATTCAAACTGGCCCATAGTGCCTCGTATGCGATAAATGGGCCTAACTCCATAGTATGAGAGACATCCCCAAACCATTATGCTTGCACCTCCATGTTTTACAGTCTTCAGAGTGTACTGTGGCTTGAATTCAGTGTTTATGGGTCATCTCACAAACTGTCTGCGGCCTTTAGACCCAATAAGAACACTCTTTCTCTCATTTGTCCATAGAATGATGCACCACTTTTCTTTAGGCCAGTCAATGTGTTCTTTGGCAAATTGTAACCTTTTCAAACACATCTGTTTTTCAGCAATGGTACTTTACAAGGGTTTCTTGCAAATAGTTTGGCTTCACGTAAGCGTCTTCTGATGGTTGTAGGACTCACAGGTAACTGAAGCTCTTTGATCTCCCTGGAGCTGATCAGTGGATGCTTCTTTGCCATTCTTGTAATTCTATGATCTATGTGGATGGTAGTATTTCTTTACCTACCACGTGTTTTGGGTTTTATTTGGCATTTTAAAGCATTGGAAATCTTTTTAGATAAGCAGACAATAATTGTCTGCACTTCTTTATGTGTTTTCCTTCTCCAATCAACTTCTTGATCAAAGTTCTTTCCCCTTTGGCACAATGTCTGGAATGACGCATTTTACTCACTGAACAAGGGCTAAAACCAGCAGGTACAACATTTGCTGCCCCCTTCCAATTGACACCTGTTTCTTCACAGAAGGAATGACCTCACTAATTGAACTCCGCACTGCTCTTAATTAGAACACCACACTTTCAATAAATTAGTCAATTACACCCAATTAGCAGTGTGCATGTCATGACTGTTGATTCTGTAGGTTGCCTATCACTCGCCTACACCTAATCATGAATTTTTTCCTATGTTGTATGATTTTTTTTTGCCAAAAACAGTAATTAAACACATTAGTGATGTTAGACTGCTATTATTTTGCACATAACTGTATATTAGAAAATAGTTTAGATTATTTATGGCATTAAATAGAAGAGGCTATCCAGCTTTTCTCTAAAGTCATGCAGGGTATGTGACTCCCCTGAGTACTGGGGTAGCCAGGCCGCTCCCGGGATATAGGGCATGGTGAAAGGCATGACTGCAGCAGCGGTGGTGCTGGCGGGGGTTGAGGCAGTGAAGCTCTCCTCCGTATCCGACATCTTCCTCCCCCCTAGTGGACCGTGGCCTACCTTGCGATGATCCTCTTCCGTAGGCCGCGGCTCCGCAGTGGATCGTCAGGGTTGAGGACCTTCCGTCGCGCTCCTGTGACGTCGGCGTCTGCTGGGCTCCTTCCAGGACCTTACGCAACGTCCGGACGTGAGGCGGGGCTTCAGTTCTCGCGCGCTTTCGGAGTCCACGCCCCTCTTCTTCCCGCGCGGCATCCTCAAGATGGCGTCCAACGGCGGGAAAACTCCACGGATGGCGGGAAGAAGGCAGAAGATGGCGCCGGATGGCGGGAAAACTTCACGGATGGCGGGAAGAAGGTAGAAGATGGCGCCGGATGGCGGGAAACCTCCACGGATGGCGGGAATCTTCACCACTGGTAAGTTTGAACAGTCTTTTTCAGGCACGCAGTACCCGGTGGTTGCGGGCACGAGATCCTGCCGACTACGCCAAAAGTTGACGCACCCCTGGGCCTGTGTCGCACAGCGTTGCGCATGCAGGAGCTTACCCAGAGCCGGATCTGTTGAGGATTGTAGTCTCGTGGCGGTGACCCGGTCCGTGCCCAGGGAGTCAGACTAAGTGGCGTTGTATTAGCGGTAGATGTTGGACGACTACGCCACCTGTTGAATGCAGCGAAGGAGCTGCCGCTGCAGGGCTGACCGCTGAGGCCGGTGGTAGGATTGTGCAGCGTGATAGTATCACCCCCAACGGGAGGGGTATGGCCTCAGGGCAGCCGACGTGGATGATGGGGGTAGCAGGAATCACTCAGAGACGATGCGGTGTAGTTCAGGGTCTTTACTGGTGATAAAGATAGACCCTCCCGGAGTACTGGCTAGCGATCGGGGCCTGGTCAGTCCTTGAGCAGATGGGATCTCTCCTGGCCAGACGGAGTTGTAGGCCTCCCAAACTGACTGTACTCTTCTGGCTACCTTGCTAGAGGCGGGTATAAGTAGCCCACGTCCCTGAGTGTACCGTGTGGTGCTCACCCGTATGGCCGGTGACTCGGGGCCTTCTAGTGGCGTCCGCACCACGACGGCGGTGCTGGTACCACGCGTGTGACCGTGCCTTCGGGTTTCTTGGCCAGAGGACCTGAAATCCCCTGCCGGGCGGTTTCTACTGCTGGGTAAAGATTAGTCCCCACAGCCTCGGACTCCGGGTCCGGTGATAACTTCTCAGTCAGGGCGAGCTCTGCAGCTGCCAGCCCCTGACTCCTTATAGCACTGCTCCCACAGAGCTCCTGATGTTCTTTTCCTATATCTGCTGCTCTTCTCTGTCTCTACTTCTTCTCTACACACTAACCCTGCCTCAGCCCTAGGTTTATATAGGGGAAGTTCTTCCCCTCCCAGGACTGGGCAGGAGGTGTGGCATGCATAGGATCCCTGACCAAGAGACCTCCCACCTGCTCTCAGACATAACATTGCTGTTACTGTGGAAACCAGACCCCTGGGGTGCCACATAGGCATGTCATGCCCTTCTAAAATCCAAAAAGTGAGAAGCCGACACGGCCAGTCCGTTCCTGCCCGTGCCACCTCCGTTTGTGCCAGAGCCGCGGTGGACCCTGACGGCCAGCCCCTCTCTCCCAATACTGGTGCCTGTCCGCTGGTGGGTCGAGCAAGCCCCCCTGTGGTGGAAGCAGCTCTAAGCTTTTTAATTTAAATTGTCTCTCAAATTTGAATGAATACACTTTAAATCCTTTTACAAGGATCTATTGAAGGGTAAGTCTCATGCCAGCAGCCGCGTAATTCCAGCTCCAGTAGCGTCCACTAAAGCTGCTGCAGTTAAAAAGCTTTTATAAGGATCGAGCTCGGCTGTCCACCACAAGGCGTCCTACCGCCAGTCCCAGCCACTATGCCTTGGGGTGCCTCCTGATGCTCTTCACTGAGTATCCCGTGGTCCCGAAGCATTTCCTTGGAAAAAATTAAGTGTCCAAACTACAGGTGGTGTAGCTTGCTTAACAGCCGGGATAATCCGCTGACTAGCAGACACTGCTACTAGGCACAAAGTATTTCCTGGGCTAGATGCAGTTAAAAATTTGTAATTAGATACTCTCGTTGGATGCTGAGAAAGCATTCCATAGAGTCTCCTGGCACGCCATATATTATTCTCTTAAAAAGCTTGGGGTAGGGGTCTAGGGGACCCTTTTATAGCCAAAATCACGGCCCTGTATCGCAATGCATCACCTAGGCTGAAGATAAATGGAACTGTAGCACCCCGAGGGCTCGGTTGCTGCAGAGGTATTGCACCTCACCCAGAGGTGTGATATCTCACTCTCAGGTAAGGATGGAGTGTGGATCAGGACCCCGACACCTGCATGCATTACACCACATTGCCGTGGGGCAGGGCGACCAATATGCCCCTGAGATGGGCACGACAGTCCCTGTCCCTGGCTGGAGTGGGGGGAGGGAACACTGAGGAAGAGGAACCCTGTAGTGCAGGAGCAGGAGGGAAGCAGTTCCTGGGTGCATTGAGAAGGGAGTATAAAAGGTGGGCACCATCTTAGTTCAGTGCAGAGAAGTCTGAGCAGAAGTGACAGGGAGCAGGGGCTCTGCATGAGCTCTGCTCCAGAGGCGGGCCTAGTAACAGAGGCCCAGGCCTGGAAGAGGGAGAAGGAAGGGAGAAGGAAGGAAGAGGAGCAGAGAAGGCTCCAGGAACGAGGAATGAAGGGATCCCAGGGGTGTGGACGGGCGAGTCGCCACCGCACGCCCGAATCCACCTGCGTGGAGGGGTCAGGCCAAAGGGGGAGACCGGTCCCCGAAACTAGTGAAGGCGGGAAACGACCCTCAGCTAGAAACCGGAGGCTGTGACATTTTATGTGGCGCAGCCCCTCGCTACACCCGCTAGGAGGGCAGCACATAGGGTCAGGGAAACTGGCGCCAAGTTTACCAAGAGGAGGCCCGAGGCAGCCGGACAGAAGGGTTGGTAAGAAAGGCCAGACAAAGGACACACAAAGGGGGTCCTGTGAAGCGCTGCAAAGTTATCTGGGAGTTGTCTGAGCCCCTCACCTGGTGAGCACAGTACGATGTGGGCAGCCGTTACCTGCAGAAGTGGTCTGGATAATAAGAACTGTGAGTAAAGGCCCTGGACTGCATCACTGACTCCGTGTCGTTACTGCTGCTGCCCTGCACCATCACCCCCATCCTCCGCATACACTGCCCTGAGGCTATACTCCTCCCGTGGGGAGTTATGCTACGCTCTGCTGCACCCACAACACCAGCCTCAGCGGTCTGCCCTGCAGCGGCGGTTAACTCTGACCGCAATCCACGGGTGGCGTAGTCGGACATTTAAACATCAAAACCACATAAATAGTTCTGCCACTGGTTTGACCGCCCTGAGCCACGGCACCGGGTCGCCGCCACGGAAACTACAACCACCAGCATCCACCAAAAAGGGTCCGGCTCCGGATGTCCCAAGGCCCAGGGGGCGCGTCAGAACATTTTCATCACCTTTCATAATCACCAATGGGACAAGGCAGGGATGTCCTCTGTCCCCTCTCTTATACATCCTAGTGACGGAGCACCTGCTCTCATCAATTCGCCATAACCCCAATATTAGGTGGATTGAGGTGGGAGGCACCGAGTACAAGTGCTCTCTATTTGCTGATGATGTCCTAGTATATATCACTCAATCACATATATCCATCCCTGCTGTTATGGCTGAAATAGATCACTTTGTTACATGGTCAAATTTTAAAATCAATACAGCGAAGTCTGAGGCCCTCGATGTCTCCCTCCCCAAATCCATACAGGATTCCATCCAGTCCAACTTTCCCTTTGCCTGGCCCTCACAGGGTATCAAATTCTTAGGAATTCCTATTCATAGAGACCTCTCCCGTCTATGTTATCTTAATTTTGGGCCCTTTATTGAACAATTCCATACAGACCACGGTTGGCAAGTTAGAACTGTAAGATTCACTACGTGAACCACTGGTGTTTTGTGGAAAAGCACATGTACACTGTGTTCCAAATTATTATGCAAAAAGTGTTTAGGAGTGATAAGGGAAGAATTTGTTTGTTTGTCAGTTAAACTCATTGATGGTGATGTGTGTCAGGGCTCTTTATATCACTGTAAGCAATTGCAGACACCTGTGCTAATTAGTTTGGCAGGTGTGTCCAATGAACGGCAAGACTACTTAAGAAGGCTGTCCCACATTATTAAGCAGCCTACATTTTCTGCCAAAATGGGAAAGAAAAAGGATGTGTCGGCTGCTGAGAAGCAACAAATTGTGGAGTGTTTAGGTCAAGGCATGACTACAATCAACATTGTGCGATGATCAGGATGAAGTGTCTTGGCAATCAAGAAGTATGTAGCTGATTTACAGTACACATGTGTGCGTGCTGATAAGGGCAAATTGAGGACTCTTTCCTACAGGCAATTACGTCAGGTTAAAAGAGCAGCGGCAAAAAAGCCTTGTCAAAGCAGCAGACAAGTTTTTGAAGCTGCTGGTGCCTCCAACGTCCCCCGAACAACAAGATGCAGGGTCCTTCAGAGGTTTGCAGCTGTGCGTACGCCATCCTGTCGACCTCCTCTATCCACTGCACACAAGCAGAAACGGCTCCAGTAGGCCAAACATTACATGAAGACTTATTTCAAAACTGTTTTGTTCACGGATGAGTGCCGTGCAATGCTCGATGGTCCAGATGGATGGAGTGGAGGATGGCTGGTTGATGGACACCCCACGCAAACACGGCTACAGCGCCAACAAGGAGGAGGTGGAGTAATGTTTTGGGCTGGAATCATGGGGAGAGAGATTGTCAGCCCCTTTAGGATCCCTGAAGGGGTAAAGATGAACTCCATAATGTATGTGGAGTTTCTCAAACAGCACTTCCTGCCATGGTTCAAGAAGAAGAACCGTGTATTCCGCAGCAAGATCATTTTCATGCATGATAATGCACCGTCTCATGCTGCACATAACACATCTGCATCTCTGGCTGATATGGGCATAAAAGGGGACAAACTTATGGTGTGACCCCCATGCTCCCCTGACCTCTACCCCATTCAGAACCTCTGGAGCATCATCAAAAGGAGTGTCTATGATGGCGGGAGGCAGTTCACATCTAAGCAACAGCTCTGGGAGGGTATTCTGTCCTCGTGCAAAACAATTGAAGCAGAAACCATCCAAAACTTGACAAATTCAATGGACGAGAGAGTTCAGAAGCTCCTTTCGAACAAGGGGTCCTATGTGCAAATGTAACATCACCTAGAATAAAGTTTTGAGTTGAAAACTGTTTGATTTCAGTTTCTAATAACCTGCTAATGCTTATAATTTCAAAAATGACCATTTTTTTGGTCTTTATTAAAATGAAAAAGTTGATCGAAGAGTGTGGGGGATCTAAGAGTGTGGCAACCCAGTAGTCAGGATTACTTCGAATTCTGACAATCTGAGGGTCATGTTGCAGGTAGTGCAGCAAGAAGGCACTTATGTGTCTTGCGCATCTCGGAGCCCCAAAATTATTTTTCGGGCTAGATGCAGCTAAAAATTATTATTAATTTTAAATCTGGTGGAGCTTAGTATAGATGGCCTAATAGAATCAGTACTGCACACTGCTACAAAGCCCAAATTATTTTCCAGCCAAGATACAGATAAACATGATTAGTAATTTGAAAGCTTAAAACGGTTGGTGAGGTGATTTTAACCAATCATCAAGCTTTTACTCTCCCCAGGATGACACAGGGGTAGAAAAGTCGTTTCGGATCCATGATTTGTTCATCTTTATGGACGTGAGTCTGTCTACATTATCAGTGGAGAGCCGCGTGCGCTTATCTGTCAGCACACCACCAGCAGCGCTGAACACACGTTCAGACAGAACGCTGGCTGCGGGGCATGACAAGGCGTAAGTGGCGAGCTCCGGCCATTTATCCAGATTGGAAGCCCAAAAAGAGCAAGGGTCCAGTGACACAGTCATGGCTTCAATGTTTACTTGGAGATACTCCTGTACCATCGTCTCTAGGCGTTGACTATGTGTCAGACTTCTTGTCTCCTGTGGCCTTGCAAAGGATGAGCTAAAAAAGTGGTGAAATGATTCCGCAAAATTGATGTTACCAGCAGATACTGTGTTTCTGTTACGGTTTGAGTGCTGAACACTCGACGGTCCCACGGTTGGCAAGTTGGAACTGTGAGATTCACTACGTGCACCACTGGTGTTTTGTGGAAAAGCACATGTAAGATTCTGCAACAGTCTCTGCTGATACTCCTGCATGCGTGCATCCCTTTCTATGGCAGGAATTATTTCTGCAAATTTACTTTTGTACCGGGGATCTAACAGTGTGGCAACCCAGTAGTCAGGATTATTTCTAATTCTCCCAATTCGAGGGTCATGTTGCAGGTAGTGCAGCAAGAAGGCACTCATGTGTCTTGCGCATCCAGGAGCACCAAGTCCCTGTTGTGTTGGTGGCGAGGTAACAATCATGCTTCCTTCCTCTGTCCTCTCCCCCCAACCTCGCACAACAGAAATGTGATCAAGGTCTCCCTCATCTGATGAGTCTTCCATCAGTTCGTCCTCCACTTCTTCCTGGGCTCCTGCACCTTCCTCACTAGTTTGGCTGCTACCATGCGCCCTGGTAAAACCATCTCCCCCACCCTCACATGCCTGCCACCTTGGTGCTGCCGACCGTCTGGACCTTGCAGATGTTAGCCCTTCCGCATACAACTCCTCCTACTCTACTTCCTCCACCTCCTCTTGTGCCACCACCTGACTCCGAATTCTGTTTAACATGTGCTCCAGCATGTAAATCACCAGAATAGTCATGCTGATAATGGCATCGTCACCACTAAACATCTTCGTCGCCATTTCAAAACTGTGCAGAAGGGTGCATAGGTCCCTGATCTGAGACCACTCCTCCAGCGTGATTTGCCCCACCTCTGGATCCCGTTGGCCCAGGCTATACGTCAGAACGTATTGCACCTGGGCTTGTCGGTGCTGCAACATGTGCAGAGTTGAATTCCACCGGGTAGGCACATCGCATTTTAGCCGGTGAAGTGGCAGGCCCAGCGACTTCTGTAGAGATGTAAGTCGCTGAGCTGCGGGATGTGAACGGCGGAAGTGAGCACACAGCGACCGTGCCCAAGGCCATCTAGTCCGGGATAGTGGGCTAAAAATTGCTGGACAACCAGGTTCAACACGTGAGCCGAACAAGGCACGTGTGTGACATTGCCCCGGCGAAGGGCCGCACCCAGGTTTGCAGCATTGTTGCACACGGCCTTCCCTGGTTTCAGGTCCAGTGGAGACAACCATTCATGAAATTGGTTCTCCAGAGCTGACCACAACTCCTCAGCTGTGTGACTCACATTTCCCAGACATTTGAAAGTAAAAACCGCCTGATGACGTTGAGCCCTGCTGCCAGCATTGTAAGGAGGTGTGCAGGATCCCTTCTGCGCAGTTAGAAAGCTTGTGGCATGACCAGACAGGCTTTGGGTGCAGGTGGAGGACCGAGAGGAGGTTGAGGAGGCAGAAGCAGTGGAGGAACTTTGACATAAAGAGGATTGACGCACAAGTCGTGGGGACGGCAAGACTTGGACAGCAGCCCCTTGTCCTGCTGTCACCATAGTTACCCAGTGCCCAGTCAGCGACATGTAACGCCTCTGTCCATGCCTACTCGTCCAAGTGTCTGTGATGAAATGCACCCTGTCACACACAGAGTTTCTCAAAGAAGCGGTGATGTTGTGTGCGACATGCTGGTGGAGCGCAGGCACACCTTTCTTTGAGAAGTAGTGTCGACTGGGCATCTGGTACTGGGGCACTGCGACGGACATAAGGTCTCGAAAATCCTCTGTGTCCACCAGGCGGAAAGGCAGCATTTCTGTAGCCAAGAGCTTGCAGATGGTGAAATTCAACCTCTTAGCTTTCTCATGGCTAGGAGGAAATGGTCTTTTACTTGTCCACATCTGAGGGACTGAGGGCTGGCTGTTGTGCTTAGACCGGGTTGATAAGGATGTCCCCGGCAAACTGCCGGTCTGTGAGGAAGATGCAGGCGGACATGTTAGGTTTCCTTGATCAAAAGGTGGTGCTATCGATGTCGGACAGCGCTCAACACCAGCTGGTGTTACCACCTCCAAAGAAAATGATGACCTGCCAATCACGCTGGCTGCTGCAGGTAAAGAGGTGGCAGGTCTGCGTCCCAAAACAGGTGTGACTGCTGTCCCCCCAGTCACAGAGGATGAAGAGGCCGCAGATGCACAAGATGGGGCAGACGGTGGTTGGCCCGGCTGGCTAGGCCGCATTGTAGCACAGTGAGCTTCCCACTGCAACTTATGCTTCATGTCCATGTGCCGGTTCATGCATGAAGTACTCAAACTATGTATTTTTTGGCCTCTACTTAGCTTTTGTTGACAAATGTTACAGATAACACGAGTTGGGTCATCTTTATCGATCTGAAAAAATGCCCAGGCTATGCAAGGCTTAGCACCCATGCGACCTGAAGAGCCACCACGACTTGTGGTCAGAGGCAGAGTTGTGTTTGAGGATGCAGTTGTTGACGTGCTTCCAGTACTACGTCTCTGTCCAGGAAGGCGCAACCTGACCTCGTCGTCACTAGCATCCTACTCCACCTCCTCTGCTGATCTCATCTCTTGGCTGACTGTGGGTTGACAGTAAGTGGGATCTCCAACCTCATCATCATCACCCTGTGTGTTATCACACCCGTCGTCCTCAGAGCCAACCTCTTCCTGCCCTGACAAAAAACTAAAGTTGTCGCTCAAATCAGGTATTTGAGTCTCATCATCGTCTTCCTCATTGTCTCCACCAACAGGAGTTACAGTTTGGGAATGAGAGTCTACATTATGGTCAGAACCTTCTGCGTCTGGTCCTGGATCCGACTCATAAAGATTCTGGGCATCAGTGCAGATCATTTCCTCGTCTGGATTCACAGAAGCGCTGGAGCCGACCTCTGATTCCCAGGCTATAGTATGAGTAAACAGCTCTGCAGACTCAACCATCTGTTCTACCTCATACTCAGATGGGCAGCTGGAGATTTGGGAGCTGTGAGGAAGCAAGTGCGATTGGAGTGACACCTCTGAGGACTGGAGTATTTGTGATGTTGAAGTTGATGTGGAGGAGAGCCCACTTAAAGGAGCACTTGATATCCGTTGAAGCACCTGCTGTTTTTGTGCCTCATCTGGAATTTGTAGCGATTGGCGTGGCCGTAAGAAAGGGATCTTATCACATTGTCCGCTAAAAGAAGTAGACATTTTAGTTTTGCTGGAAGATGGTCTTTCTTCTGCGGATGTTACTGTTGCTTTAACACCTACTCCACGGACACAACCTTTTTTCCCCTTCCCAACACGCCTATTCCCCTTTCCACCAGCAGCAGGCCTTTTTCCACTCATTTTGGTGGTTAACTAATTCACAACTCTGGAGTTGTTTGCACAAAAAAACAATGGATGGGAACCGAGCAGAGCTGAGAGGCCAAACTGTGGTATTAGGCCAAAACTATTGTCTGGGTTAGATGCAGAAAAAAATTATATTCAGTTTGCAACCTGATGGAGGTCAGTATAGATGGACTAATAGAACAAGTCCCACACACTGCTAGAAGGCCAAATATTTTTTCAGAGCTAGATGCAGAAAAAATTATATTCAATTTGCAACCTGATGGAGGTCAGTATTGATGGACTAATAGAACAAGTCCCACACACAGCTAGAAGCCCAAATATTTTTTCAGAGCTAGATGCAGAAAAAAATTATATTCAATTTGCAACCTGATGGAGGTCAGTATAGATGGACTAATAGAACAAGTCCCACACACTGCTAGAAGGCCAAATATTTTTTCAGAGCTAGATGCAGAAAAATATTATATTCAATTTGCAACCTGATGGAGGTCAGTATAGATGGACTAATAGAACAAGTCCCACACACTGCTAGAAGCCCAAATATTTTTTCAGAGCTAGATGCAGAAAAATATTATATTCAATTTGCAACCTGATGGAGGTCAGTGTAGATGGACTAATAGAACAAGTCCCATACACTGCTAGAAGGCCAAATATTTTTTCAGAGCTAGATGCAGAAAAATATTATATTCAATTTGGAACCTGATGGAGGTCAGTATAGATGGACTAATAGAACAAGTCCCACACACTGCTAGAAGGCCAAATATTTTTTCAGAGCTAGATGCAGAAAAATATTATATTCAATTTGCAACCTGATGGAGGTCAGTATAGATGGACTAATAGAACAAGTCCCACACACAGCTAGAAGCCCAAATATTTTTTCAGAGGTAGATGCAGAAAAAAATTATATTCAGTTTGCAACCTGATGGAGGTCAGTATAGATGGACTAATAGAACAAGTCCCACACACTGCTAGAAGGCCAAATATTTTTTCACAGCTAGATGCAGAAAAAAATTATATTCAATTTGCAACCTGATGGAGGTCAGTATAGATGGACTAATAGAACAAGTCCCACACACTGCTAGAAGGCCAAATATTTTTTCAGAGCTAGATGCAGAAAAATATTATATTCAATTTGCAACCTGATGGAGGTCAGTATAGATGGACTAATAGAACAAGTCCCACACACTGCTAGAAGGCCAAATATTTTTTCAGAGCTAGATGCAGAAAAATATTATATTCAATTTGCAACCTGATGGAGGTCAGTATAGATGGACTAATAGAACAAGTCCCACACACTGCTAGAAGCCCAAATATTTTTTCAGAGCTAGATGCAGAAAAATATTATATTCAATTTGCAACCTGATGGAGGTCAGTGTAGATGGACTAATAGAACAAGTCCCACACACTGCTAGAAGGCCAAATATTTTTTCAGAGCTAGATGCAGAAAAATATTATATTCAATTTGGAACCTGATGGAGGTCAGTATAGATGGACTAATAGAACAAGTCCCATACACTGCTAGAAGGCCAAATATTTTTTCAGAGCTAGATGCAGAAAAATATTATATTCAATTTGCAACCTGATGGAGGTCAGTATAGATGGACTAATAGAACAAGTCCCACACACAGCTAGAAGCCCAAATATTTTTTCAGAGGTAGATGCAGAAAAAAATTATATTCAGTTTGCAACCTGATGGAGGTCAGTATAGATGGACTAATAGAACAAGTCCCACACACTGCTAGAAGGCCAAATATTTTTTCACAGCTAGATGCAGAAAAATATTATATTCAATTTGCAACCTGATGGAGGTCAGTATAGATGGACTAATAGAACAAGTCCCACACACTGCTAGAAGGCCAAATATTTTTTCAGAGCTAGATGCAGAAAAATATTATATTCAATTTGCAACCTGATGGAGGTCAGTATAGATGGACTAATAGAACAAGTCCCACACACTGCTAGAAGCCCAAATATTTTTCAGAGCTAGATGCAGAAAAATATTATATTCAATTTGCAACCTGATGGAGGTCAGTATAGATGGACTAATAGAACAAGTCCCACACACTGCTAGAAGGCCAAATATTTTTTCAGAGCTAGATGCAGAAAAATATTATATTCAATTTGCAACCTGATGGAGGTCAGTATAGATGGACTAATAGAACAAGTCCCACACACTGCTAGAAGGCCAAATATTTTTTCAGAGCTAGATGCAGAAAAATATTATATTCAATTTGCAACCTGATGGAGGTCAGTATAGATGGACTAATAGAACAAGTCCCACACACAGCTAGAAGCCCAAATATTTTTTCAGAGGTAGATGCAGAAAAAAATTATATTCAGTTTGCAACCTGATGGAGGTCAGTATAGATGGACTAATAGAACAAGTCCCACACACTGCTAGAAGCCCAAATATTTTTTCAGAGCTAGATGCAGAAAAAAATTATATTCAATTTGCAACATGATGGAGGTCAGTATAGATGGACTAATAGAACAAGTCCCACACACTGCTAGAAGGCCAAATATTTTTTCAGAGCTAGATGCAGAAAAATATTATATTCAATTTGCAACCTGATGGAGGTCAGTGTAGATGGACTAATAGAACAAGTCCCACACACAGCTAGAAGCCCAAATATTTTTTCAGAGGTAGATGCAGAAAAAAATTATATTCAATTTGCAACCTGATGGAGGTCAGTATAGATGGACTAATAGAACAAGTCCCACACACAGCTAGAAGCCCAAATATTTTTTCAGAGCTAGATGCAGAAAAAAATTATATTCAATTTGCAACGTGATGGAGGTCAGTATAGATGGACTAATAGAACAAGTCCCACACACTGCTAGAAGGCCAAATATTTTTCAGAGCTAGATGCAGAAAAATATTATATTCAATTTGCAACCTGATGGAGGTCAGTATAGATGGACTAATAGAACAAGTCCCACACACTGCTAGAAGCCCAAATATTTTTTCAGAGCTAGATGCAGAAAAATATTATATTCAATTTGCAACCTGATGGAGGTCAGTATAGATGGACTAATAGAACAAGTCCCACACACTGCTAGAAGGCCAAATATTTTTTCAGAGCTAGATGCAGAAAAAAATTATATTCAATTTGCATCCTGATGGAGGTCAGTATAGATGGACTAATAGAACAAGTCCCACACACTGCTGGAAGGCCAAATATTTTTTCAGAGCTAGATGCAGAAAAAAATTATATTCAATTTGCAACCTGATGGAGGTCAGTATAGATGGACTAATAGAACAAGTCCCACACACTGCTAGAAGGCCAAATATTTTTTCAGAGCTAGATGCAGAAAAAAATTATATTCAATTTGCAACCTGATGGAGGTCAGTATAGATGGACTAATAGAACAAGTCCCACACACTGCTAGAAGCCCAAATATTTTTTCAGAGCTAGATGCAGAAAAATATTATATTCAATTTGCAACCTGATGGAGGTCAGTATAGATGGACTAATAGAACAAGTCCCACACACAGCTAGAAGCCCAAATATTTTTTCAGAGGTAGATGCAGAAAAAAATTATATTCAATTTGCAACCTTATGGAGGTCAGTATAGATGGACTAATAGAATGATGCTATGCCCAAAAGGTTTTACTTCACTAGGTGCAGTAAAAAAATTGGTATTCTATACACAGGTGGTGTAGCTTGCAACACAGATAGGCTACTCCACTGACTAACACACTCTGCAATAGGCCAAAAAGGATTAGCTTTGCTAGATTTAGCCAAATGCTGTGAAAAAAACTTGCACAGCACTGGCACAGACCTGCCTGGCAAAAACTGATAGGAACTGATCTAACTTAGTCCTGAAAAGGACTGCAATTACAATTAGTCTTTACTCCCAACCTATCTATTTAAGAGCACAGACCTGCCTGATAAAAGTCGTAGGAAATGCTGTAACCTAGTCCTTAAAAGGATTGCAATCACAACTATTCCCTACTCCCAAGCTATCTGTAGATTTGTGCGAAAATTGGCTTGAAATTAACAAGGTATAGCGCACACAGCAACAGCGGTGCCGTCTAACACGCAGCTGCAGCAGTGAGAAAATGGTGGCGACGGGGAAAATGGCTGGGTCTTATAGGGCAAGGACATGTGACATACACTGCCAATGACACATGCCCTTGCTTGTGTGAAAAAAAGCACTTCGCTCCGTGTGTGCGCTGCTGATAGGCTGACAGATTGCACCTCCCCACTGTAAATGCGGGAAAGAAAAAAAAAAAATGGAGATCTTCATTATTCCTGCAGAGATCCATCCCCTGCCCCTCCCCCCACCCCGCTGTACACTCAAACTGCGTATTAACATTAATTTTCATCATTACTGAGAAAAAATCCAGTTATGATTTTGGTGCACGAACAGTTATCGAACATAACCTCAAACAGCCGAATTTTTTTCAAATCGTTCGTGTTTGCCGAACGGCTCGAACACCGCCCAAAACAGCTCGAATTTGAGATTGGCGAACAGTTCAAGTCGAACACCGCTCATCTCTATTCAAGAGGTAGTCACCGGAAATGGTTTTCACTTCACAGGTGTGCCCTGTCAGGTTTAATAAGTGGGATTTCTTGCCTTATAAATGGGGTTGGGACGATCAGTTGTGTTGTGCAGAAGTCAGGTGGATACACAGCTGATAGTCCTACTGAATAGACTTTTAGAATTTGTATTATGGCAAGAAAAAAGCAGCTAAGTAAAGAAAAACGAGTGGCCATCATTACTTTAAGAAATGAAGGTCAGTCAGTGCGAAAAATTGGGAAAACTTTGAAAGTGTCCCCAAGTGCAGTTGCAAAAACCATCAAGCGCTACAAAGAAACTGGCTCACATGAGGACCGCCCCAGGAAAGGAAGACCAAGAGTCACCTCTGCTTCTGAGGATAAGTTTATCCGAGTCACCAGCCTCAGAAATCGCAGGTTAACAGCAGCTCAGATTGGAGACCAGGTCAATGCCACACAGAGTTCTAGCAGCAGACACATCTCTTCAACAACTGTTAAGAGGAGACTTTGTGCAGCAGGCTTTCATGGTAAAATAGCTGCTAGGAAACCACTGCTAAGGACAGGCAACAAGCAGAAGAGTCTTGTTTGGGCTAAAGAACACAAGGAATGGACATTAGACCAGTGGAAATCTGTGCTTTGGTCTGATGAGTCCAAATTTGAGATCTTTGGTTCCAACCACCGTGTCTTTGTGCGACGCAGAAAAGGTGAACGGATGTACTCTACATGCCTTGTTCCCACCGTGAAGCATGGAGGAGGAGGTGTGATGGTGTGGGGGTGCTTTGCTGGTGACACTGTTGGGGATTTATTCAAAATTGAAGGCATACTGAACCAGCATGGCTACCACAGCATCTTGCAGCGGCATGCTATTCCATTCGGTTTGCGTTTAGTTGGACCATCATTTAGTTTTCAACAGGACAACAGGACAATGACCCCAAACACACCTCCAGGCTGTGTAAGGGCTATTTGACCAAGAAGGAGAGTGATGGGGTCCACAGTCACCAGACCTGAACCCAATCGAGATGGTTTGGGGTGAGCTGGACCGCAGAGTGAAGGCAAAAGGGCCAACAAGTGCTAAGCATCTCTGGGAACTCCTTCAAGATTGTTGGAAGACCATTTCCGGTGACTACCTCTTGAAGCTCATCAAGAGAATGCCAAGAGTGTACAAAGCAGTCATCAAAGCAAAAGGTGGCTACTTTGAAGAACCTAGAATATAAGACATTTTTTCAGTTGTTTCACACTTTTTTGTTTAAGTATATAATTCCACATGTGTTAATTCATAGTTTTGATGCCTTCAGTGCGAATGTACAATTTTCATAGTCAAGAAAATACTGAAAAATCTTTAAATGAGAAGGTGTGTCCAAACTTTTGGTCTGTGTCACATATGGTGTGTATGTAGCATCCACATTTAAAAATCCCAGAAGCGCAGACGAGAGTTCATATGTGTAAACATCTTTGTAATCACTAATGTTGAGCGAGTATGTTCTATTAACCCTTTCGCCGAGTATGCTCGGGCCAAGCTCCAAGTATTTATAGCTGCTCGGTGATAAGGTTAAATCGCTCCCGTGCATGACTTGCGACTGTTTGACAGCTTTATTACATGTGAGGAATGTCTATTTCTTACTCATTCCTCACATGTAATTGTGGCACCCCGAGGGCTCGGTTGCTACAGAGGTATTGCATCTTATCCAGAGGTATGATATCTCACTCTCAGGTAAGGATGGAGTGTGGATCAGGACCCCGACACCTGCATGCATTACACCACATTTCCGGGGGGCAGGGCGACCGATATGCCCCTAAGATGGGCACGACAGTCCCTGTCCCTGGCTGGAGTGGGGGGGAGGGAACACCTAGGAGAGATATAAAAGGGAGGAGCCATCTTAGATCAGGGCTCAGAGTGAGAGCAGAAGACAGGGAGCAGAGCCTCTGCATGGGCTCTGCTCCGCAGGCAGGCCCTGTCAGGAGGCCCGAGCCTGGAGGAGAAGAAGAGGAAAGGAGAGGAGAGAAGGAGGCTCCAGGAAGAGGAATGAAGGGACCCCAGGGGTGCGGACCGGCCAGTCGCCACCGCACGCCCGTCGCTACCGGAGTAGGGGGGGTCAAGCCAAGAGAGGGAACAGGATCCCTTACTAGTGGAGGAGCGAAACTACCCTCAGCTAGGAACCGGAGGCTGTGGCGTTCCATGCGTCACAGCCCCTCGCTACACTCGCTAGGAAGGCACCATATAGGGTCCAGGGAAACGGAACATACGTTTGCCCGCCAAGACCCGAGGCAGCTGGACAGAAGCGTGGTCACTTGTGGGGTATGACAGGCCAGAGAAAGGACACACGAAGGGGGTCCTGTGAAACACTCCAAAGTTATCTGGGAGTCGGCCGAGCCCCTCACCTGGTGAGCGCAGGACGACGTGGGCGGCCATTGCCTGCAGAATTGGCCTGGAGTATAAGAACTGTGAGTAAAGATCCTGGACTGCATCACTGACTCCGTGTCGTTACTGCTGCTCCCGCGCACCATCACCCCCAATATCCACACTTGCTGCCCTGAGGCTATACTCTTCCCGTGGGGAGTTATACTATCCTCTGCTGCACCCACAACACCAGCCTCAGCGGTCTGCCTTGCAGCGACAGGTTCACTCTGACCGCAATCCACGGGTGGCGCAGTCGGACATTCAGCATATAGACTGCCATTTAGTTTGACCAACCTGAGCCACGGAACCAGGTCACCGCCACGGTGACTACAACCCCCAGCATCTACAAAAAGGTCCGGTTCCGGGTATCCCCACACACACACGGCCCAGGGGGCGCGTCATAATAAAACTGTCAAACAGTCGCAAATCATGCACACGGGAGTGATTTAACCTTATCACCGAGCAGCTATAAATACTCGGAGCTCGGCCCGAGCATACTCGGACAGAATATACTTGCTCAAGCCTAGTAATCACCCAAAGAACGAGCAAAATACTGCTCATTCGACTGTTGATGGACTGTTTATGGTGGAACAAAAATCATTGTTCTCAGCAGCACATCATCCGGTGTAGACTGCAGATGTTCTGCTGATAACATGATACTGTATGGGGACATACATTAGTGATTGTTCTGTGCCCATCATTCTTCATCAGCCTCTGTAAAGAGGCCGGTAAACAAGCGCCGAACGACTTCAATATAGTCGATCATGCTCATTTAACGGTCTGAACTCAGTGCACATAAATGCAACCTAAATGTTTGAGTATGATGGTGCAGAATGTGAGCATTTAGGGCCCTACTTTAAATTTTTGCAGAGGGCCCCACTTTTTTTCTAAACCCATCCCTGTATCTAACATGTCCACATCTTCATGGGATAATGTAGGGAATGTAATATCTGACAAGTACTCCAGTACCTCCAGTAGAGTTGTCAGTAGTAGATTTGTACATGGTAAAATAATATTCTTGAAAACCTGGACGTCAGTTCAGAAACAGGGGAATTGGACGAGGAGACGCTACAATGGTGGTGAAGATTAATCCAATCCAATTTCCCGCATGTGTACTCTACTCGTACATGAGCTAAATTTTTGAAGCATAATTTTTTTTTGTTAGGACGTTATAAGGGTTATAAGTTGACCAGCGATTTCTCATTTTTCCAACAAAATTTACAAAACCATTTTTTTTATGGACCACATCACATTTAAAGTGACTTTGAGGGGTCTATATGGCAGAAAATACCCAAAATTGACACCATTCTAAAAACTGTACCCCTCAAGATGCTCAAAACCACATTCAAGAAGTGTATTAACCCTTCGGTGCTTCACAGGAATTAATGGAATGTGGAAGGAAAAAATAAACATTTAACTTTTTTTCACAAAAATGTTACTTTAGACCCAATTTTTTTTGCAAGGGTAACAGGAGAAAATGGACCACAAAATTTGTTGTGCAATTTCTTCTGAGTACGCTGATACCTCATATGTGGAGGAAAACCACTGTTTGGGGCGCATGGCAGGGATTGGAAAGGAAGGAGCACCATTTGACTTTTTCAACGCAAAATTAGCTGGAATAGAGAGCTGACACCATGTCACATTTGGGGAGACCTTGATGTGCCTAAACAGTGGAAACCCAACCACAAGAGACCCATTTTGGAAACTAAACCCCTCAAGGAATTTATCTAGATGTGTGGTGAGCACCTTGAACCCCCAGGTGCTTCACAGAAGTTTATAATGTAGGGCCGTGAAAATAAAAAATCTAATTTTTTTCACAAAAATGATCTTTCAGCCCAAAATTTTTTATTTTCACAAGGCAAACAGGAGAAAATGGACCCCAAATATTGTTGTGCGATTCCTCCTGAATACGCTGATACCCCATATGTGGGAGAAAAACACTGTTTGGGCGCACAGCAGGGCTCGGAAGGTAAGGAGAACCTTTTGACTTTTTGAACGCAAAATTGGCAGGAGAAAGTCGATATTGTTGTGCAATTTCTGCTGAGTACGCTGATACCCCATATGTGGGGGAAAACCACACTTTGGGCGCATAGCAGGGCTCAGGGCAGGGTGCTGCCATTGTTATGTATAGTGGTCAAGAAAAGTACATCCCTCTTGTCCTTGTACTTGACCACCAGCATGTTGTCACTACATTGGGCTCAGCCCTCATCCTTTCTGAGCAGCTGCCCAATTAGCATCTTAGGGAGTCATGGGTCACATGACTCAATGACGTGGCAGGTCCTTCACACAACAGCGCGACGGCGGGAAAACACCGGGAAGACATCAGAAGATAAGTATAAACTTTATTTTTTCTTTTTTTTACAGGTTCTTTGGTACCCAGGTCTGGATGAGAGTCTCCTCTCATCTAGACTTGGGTACCATCCGCACATTGATTCCGCAAAATTAATGAACATGCTGCTGATTTTTGACCGCAGCATATACGCTGCGGAAAAATCCGCAGCATGGGCATTGACATTGCGGAATGCCATTGGGGACCATGGGGCGCGGATATACATGCGTTTTACAAGCGTTTACGCTGCGGAAATTCCGCAGCATATACGCCTGTAATACGCAACGTGGGCACACAGCCTCAGTGGTTCATAATCTTCGGGCGGTGAGGTCCATACGGGGTCAGTAATGGTGGGCGCTGGTTCAGTTTCTGTCCTGTGGCATCTACGTGGCAGTTCAGCATCACTTGAGGAGGAGGAGGAAAAATAAAGGAAGGTGGGATCCTCTCCCTCAATATCAGTGTCGGAGGCAAGGAAGGCGTATTCCTCCTCCGCTGAATGCAGTGAATGGGACGAGCGGGACATTTTTTTATGTATGTGGTGTTTGTGTGAGTACCAAATTTTATTCAGGTGTGTGAGAGTGCTTGGTGTAAACTTTTTTTATTTGGAAAAAAAAGAAAAATCTAAAAGAAAAAAGCAATAACCAGAGGTTGATCACTGATGTGCGTCAGTGGTCAGCGCTCGACAGCTGTAGGACGGACACACAGATGATTCTTTTTTTCCGCACTGACACTAACTCAATTCAGTAAAAAATACTGTAGTAGACAGCAATTACTATGGTATATTTTACTGTCCCGAATCTAAATTGTTTTTTTATTTTATTTTCACACAAGAAAAAAGCAAAAAAAACAACAGGAGGCCTGTCAGTGATGTTCGTCACCAACCGGCGCTCGACGGCTGTAGGATGCACACACAGATGTGGTGCAAAAAGGGGATAAAAAAACAAATAGGCAGGAAAAAAAAGTCCTCGCCAAAAACGAGTTCGGGTGCTAATTAGTGGTGTACGTCTCAGTGGCTTGGCAGCTGTAGGTGCAAAGGATGGGGGAAGGAAAATAGTTAGTGAAAAAATAGTCGTGGAAAATAGCACGCATGAGTGCGGATCACTGATCTGCATCACTGATCAACGCTTGGCGGCTGCTGGATGCACACACAGAGATGGTGCAAAGGGGTTGGGAGAAAAATGGACAGGGACAAAAAAAGTCCTGGAAAACATCAAGCACGGACATTGATCAGTGATTTGTGTCACTGATCAACGCTTGGCAGCTGCTGGACGCATGAAAAAGAAAACGACTGCCAAAAATTGAGCTATTAAATACTAATCAGCGCCCGATGGCAGAAAGGAGGGAAGAGGCCAAAAGGGTGGAAAAGGGTGTTGAAAGGGAGAAGAGGGGGATTGGGGTGGATTAGGAAAGATCAGGCAAGGATCATGGATCAGGAACTCTTCTTGTTTCTTCTTCTTTTCAGCAGGTGCAGGAGCAGCAGGAACAGTGATGTTCAGGCAGCAGCAGCAAGTGTGATGGCACAGACTTCTGTGGCAGCACAAGGCCCAGCACGGTGCACAGAGGGACAGATCTGCCAGGTCACACATGTCTATGAGCTCTGATTGGTGTGATCGATGTCATCACCGATCGCACCAATCAGAGCTGGCTCTGGTGAGGCTGTCAGTGCTCTTACAGCACCAATCCTAGGCTAGACATCAGTGTTTCAGACAATCTAATTGCCTGAAACATTGAGAAATGCTGTGATTGGCTGTTCAGAATTGAACAGCCAATCACAGCGATCGTAGTTGATGGGGGGCATCGCCACCCCCTGGGACGATGACTCCATGTGCCCTGTGGTAAGATGGCGCAAAAACTTTATTGTGATCATCACGACTGCGGTCTCGGTGCCGCAATAAAGATATGACGTATCCATACATCCAATGTGATTAAATACTAAGCAATGTATGGATACGTCCAAGGTCGTAAAGGGGTTAAGTAGTTAAAAAAACACACTTGGCCCAACTGACAGTAGAATAACAGTAGAAATAACAGGATGATAAAGCCCGCAACTATTTTAGAGCTACATCAAGACGGTAAACCAGCACATCTGCAAGGGGGAAACCCCTGTGACACTTAGCAAGGCTGCAGTACTAAGAAATGTCCACTAGATGGTGGCAGAGGACAAGGAGCCTGCTTTCCAATGTAATAAGCAGTGATATCACTGACGAGCCCTTGCAGAATGTGCCATAAATGAGGAGAGACTGTCATCTGCTGGCCAGGCGAAATCAAGCGGAACCAAATTGTGCTGGAAGATTTGCAGGGGGAGCGACCTTGTGTTCTGGACCTGATCATTTGACCCAGAGGAAGGACTTCCTAGATATAAAAGCCCTGAATGATAGATTGCAGGGGGCTTTGGCACCAAGAGAGCGCAAGGTGCAGATGTGCACAGGAGAAGAAGCTGGAGCCAGAGTGACAGGCAGCAGCAGGAAGTGTATGTCAACCTGCGCCCTACACTGGTCAAGCCTCAGAGACCAGACATCGCCTATCAGCAGCTGGGGCCCAGTCCTTTCTGCCCCAAACCGACGGTCAAGCCGAGAAGATCCGTGAAGAGACTGCACCAAGAGAGTCACGCCTGCGATTTCGGAGAGACAACGAGAGTGAGCAGGGCCGTCACTTCCAGCTTTAACCTATGGTACCGGGGGGTTGGAATTAGGGCAACAAGTTGGGAGGGGGGCGGTTAGTGCGTGGGAGGCTTAACGTGCTTTAATAGACTACATCAGAAAGAGACTTGCGGCCTAGTGGGAAAACCCGGTGACCTCCGCTAGGGCCAGAGCTGCAGAAGAAACTTGCGTGTTGACTCCCACGAATGGGTGCACCATCCTTGTTAAAGGGGCATTAACGTTATATAGTGAAAGACTTTATTTGACATTCCAAGCTTATGGTTATTTGTTTAATTTAATTTCACTGACTGTCATTGCCTTGTGTTCTCTGTGCGTTGCATCCAGATACCTGCATTACACCAGTATCTATCAAATATTGTTTCTTGGACAGACAGGGCAGGTATCTACACAGGATGCTCAGAAAAGATTCAGGCTGTGTCTGGCTAGAAGGAACAGTCTCTTCCCAGGGGAAGAGTCAGTGATCAAGGGTTTTGTACAGGCTTCTTGACATGGGCGATAGGCGCAGGTGCCAGGAATGTCTCTATAGGCTGACTACTGTGGGGTGCCACTCACTAAAGAGCCTCAGCAAGTCCCGAGTGTTGACAGAGCTGGCTTGCTGTAAAGATGACACAGAGACACAGCACTGGTGAGGAAATATACCTGTCCAAGATGGCCGCCAGCAAAGTGATAGCAGGATACCTACTGGAACCCAGCTGCTTCAGGCACCCAGGCGAGGCGCCAGATGAAAACGCACCACTCCGCTAGCAGGTAGTACCGAAGAGGAGTGTCCAGAAGACCAGAGAAACCACAGGGGATTCTGTACAGCAAGTAACTACCAGATGGGAAAGGGCTCCCAAGATCGGGTAGGTGTCCAATCCTGAGTCTACTAGCAGGCGTTGGATGCTAGTCCTTTCTGTGAGAGATATAATCTGTGAAATTGAAAAAACGCATCTCGGAACATCTGTCAGATATTTATAATGTGTCAGAAACTAATCGCGCGCTTTCTCATGCCTCCAGGCACTTCATTCATCATCACAACCGGGAGACTCAATCATTCCAAGCATTTGGAATAGAAAAAGACATTCACTAACCTGAGAGGTGGAGACATTAGAAGGATTCTACGTGACCGGGAAGCATACTGGATGTATAATTTAGACACTTGTCATCCAGATGGTTTAAACTTGGGCAGGGAAGGTTCCCTTTGTTCACTACTAACTTGTTTGTATAGCGTATTAACATGCAGATGTTTTCGTTCTTTTATGAGTATTGTTTGTATATCTTTAATTGTGTGTAGTGATTTTGCTCTATCTATTCTAACATGTGACTGCACATTGCACTTTCATTGGTGCTCTGTGATTTTAAAAAGGTCCTGCACTCAGTCTGTCTGTAGCTCTAAGAACGCCGTTTGCATGTGAAAAGCATTGCTCTGTATGCAAATACCATGTATTTTAATTTATTTTTCCTAATAAATTTTTGCATTTTGCAAAAGCTGGATTTTTTCTACATTTTCCATAATGACTGACAGTCTGTTCTCCTGATGCACATGTCTCACACTGGTAATGGCATTCATTTTAAATAATCTCTGGAGGCTGATTCTCAGGGAGATCTATGTACCGCCCATAGATTTTAACAGCTCATTTAAATATTAAGAAAAACATGGATATCTCTGGAATAAAACATTGGATTTCAGATATCAAGGTATCATTTTATTCAGCTTCCTATGACCTACATGCCCATATAGACAGATTAGGAGGGTTGATCCTTCGTACAGATTCCCTTTAAGTTGCAGGACGCACAGAACTGATTGCTCTTCTGCCCATTACGCTTTCAGCCCTGCTCTGAAGAACTAACATGTGTAGGTAGTTGGCAGCTTGCATCCAGCCCAGAGCTATGAACTATTAGACTTGTCATCTGTGGCCCATCCTTGTATCGTCATGGCAGTAATTATGATCTTTGCCTCTGCTTGTTTTCTGCACACATTAAACAACTTAGATAAGATCAATTCTGTTTGTTGGGTTTTGTTTTTTTGTTCAAAAAATGTATACTCAGCAGGAAGACCTGCTCTATCCGACATGAATTCTATATTTCTACTGTAGCCTATTTACAAGTATAGGCAAAGCAAAAATTGACTGTTAATTGTTCTGTATATTTTGTATACAAATGAGTTGGAACCTATCAGAGAAAAGCTGAGCTATCTTTCCTTGGGACTTGATCTGGTATTGGCTCGATATATACAGAGTGCTCACAGAGCATTATTATGGATACTGGCTTGTTCTAGTTTTACATAATAGGTACTAGCTTTTATTTTTGCAAGGTAGGGAAAAAAATGACCCGATCTCATTTGTTTTCCCATTGATCATTTGGTCCACACATTGTCAGCAGAAGGTAAGGCACATTTGATGTGTTGAAGACGGCTTAGGTTATTGGTGTTTTGACCTTTGTTATAAATTAGAACTATTCTGACTCCATAACTCAGCTGAAAGTGTAGGGTGTAGGGCGCTTGAGACACCATTGCTTTGGCTGTCTCTATGTACCGTTACTCACACGTACTATATCATCAGATAGCTTGACTTCACTTACTGTATAGTCATCTTACCTGTTGCCCTAGATTTGCCTCCTGCTTCCTTCTCTGCTCAGATCGATGACTCGTTCCTCCTGCTTCCAAGATGGCCTCCATAGTGGAATAGGAGAGCAGTGGTAAGTCTAATCCACTTCTCCTCAGCCTTTCCAGTACTGTGGGAAAGGAGAGGCAGGGGAGACATGGTTTAGAAAAAGGCTGTGTGCCCACTATGCGTTTTTCAAGTGTTTTTGCCGCGGAATTTCCGCAGCGAAAACGCTTAAAAAAAAAACACTTGGTAATATGTGCCTCATGGTCCCCAATGATAATCCGCATGTGCTGTGCACATGCTGCGGAAATTTCCATTGCGGATTATCATTGCGGAAAAATACGCAGCATGTCCATTAATTTTGTGGACACACAGAGTAATTGCCGCCATTGACTTGCATTGAAACGCTTGATATCCGCATCACTACATGTGCACATGCGGATATGAAGCGATTCAATGTGCGGATGGTACCCAGGCCTGGAGAACAGGAGACTCTCATCCAGACCTGGGTACCATAGAAACTGTAAAAAAAAAATTTAAAATAAAAAATAAAGATTATACTTACCTTGCGATGACCCCCGTTCTCCTGAGCGATGTGTGCGGTGTTTTGGGCGGCTCGCGGTGGTGTGAGGACCTGACATGACGTCATTGAGTCATGTGACAGGTCACGTGACCGCTGACATCGGCGGTCACGTGACCTGTCACATGACTCAATGACGTCATCGCAGGTCCTTCACACCACCGCGAGACACCGGGGAGACCGGACGCATTGGAGAAGGAGACCGGGGGCCATTGGAAGGTAAGTATAATCTTTATTTTTTATTTTTCACCATTCTTATTCTTTTTTTTAACTATTACTTGGTCACACTATATAAATCCATGCCGGTTGCAAGGATTTATATAGTGTGACCAAGTTGTCGAGCACTTTTCCAAGTGATGCTAAAATCGCTTGGAAAAGCGCTTGATAAGCCGCATGCAGAAATGCATGCAAAAACGCTTGACAAACGCTTCTACCTGGCGGGAAAAAATATGCAGCATTTCTGCATCGTGGGCACATAGTCTTACAGCTACATTCCCCATACAGCTGTGGAGGCCATCTTGTAATTAGGAGGAATGGAACGTTTTATGAACGGAGGAGGCAGCGGGAGGTGGCACCGGGTAGGGTGACTATTCATGAGATATGTGTAGTTACTTTTCAGTACCAGAGTGGAAAGTCACTTCAAAGATTAAATAAGGAGGATCAATATCTGCTACTAATAGAGAATGCTTGATAAAATAAAATGTTGTGGCTCTCATTTACAACAAAGGCAACAATACCAATAGCCTGAGCAGTCTTCAGCTCTTTAACCCCTTCACTCCCCAGCCTGTTTTCACCTTCCTGACCAGGCCAAATTTTACAATTCTGACCAGTGTCACTTTATGTGGTAATAACTCTGGAAACGATTCAAAGGATCCCAGTGATTTGAGATTGTTTATTTCATTACATACTGTACCACTAACATACGTTAGTGGTAAATTTAGGTAGATATTTTTTGCGTTTATTTTGAAAATATTGGAATTTTGGCAAAATTTTTTAAAATTTAGCAATTTTCAAACTTTTAATTTTTATGCCCTTAAACCAGATAGTTATATCACACACAATAGCTAATAAATAACATTTGCCACATATCTACTTTACATCAGCATCATTTTTATAACATCATTTTTTTGTTAGGAAGATAGAAGGTTTAAGAATTCAGCAATTTGTCATTTTTCACCATACCTCACCACATCCCTACAGTCACTTCTACCTCCTAACCACGATCTACCACAAATTTCTGTAACCCTTCTAACCTCATACCCATCTGCCCAGCCCCCGCTTCCCCAGTCCCACTATCAGGAGCTCTCTGGAACGCTCGCTCTGTCTGCAACAAACTCTCATACATCCATGATCTTTTCATTACTAACAAACTTTCCTTCCTCGGCATCACTGAAACCTGGCTCACCCCCTTTGACACAGCCTCTCCAGCTGCACTTTGGTACGGTGGATTCCATCTTTCTCACACACCCCTTCCCATTGGCAAGCATGGCGGAGGAGTTGGTTTTCTGTAAGGCAACTGCTCCTTCAACCCAATTCCACCGCCACCCTCCTTTACCCTCCCCTCTTTTGAAGTGCACTGTGTGCGTGCATCTACTCTAACCTCCAGCTGGCTGTCATTTACTGCCCCCCAGGATCAGCCACCACTTTCTTCAACCACTTCACCATCTGGCAGCTTCATGTTCTTTCCGCCGACATCCTCACTATCATCGTGGGTGACTTCAACAACTCCATTGACACTTCCCTCTCAGCTGTCTCTAAGCTTCTATTTCTAGCATCCCTCTCATTTCCTCTTTCGGCCTCACTCAATGGTCTTCCGCAGCCACTCTCAAAGATGGCCACACTCTGGACCTCATCTTCACCAGCCTCTGTTCCCTATCTAAGCTCTCTAACTCACCTCTCCCTCTTTCTGACTACAACCTACTTACATTCTCATCCCTCTCCTCTCTAGGTACACAACCCCTACTCCACAAACCTGCACACCCTCCAGAAATCTTAAACACCTTGATCTACACTCACTCTGAATCCCTTCTCCCTCTTAGGCTATGTGCCCACGATGCAGAAATGCTCCAGATTTTTTTCCTGAGCGTTTCTGCATCTCCCTGGCAGAAAAAAAAGCATGCGGATTGTACATGCGGATTGTACATGCGTTTTCCTGCCAGGGACATGCGGAAGTGGAGCGTTCTTCATTTGCATTTCCGCATGTGGGTTGACAAGCGCTTTCCAAGCGATTTTAGCATCACTTGGAAAGTGCTTGTCAACTTGGTCACACTATATAAATCCATGCAACCGGCATGGATTTATATAGTGTGACCGAAAGAATGGTAAAAAAATAAAAAATAAATATATACAGTACAGACCAAAAGTTTGGACACACCTTCTCATTTAAAGATTTTTCTGTATTTTCATAACTATGAAAATTGTACATTCACACTGAAGGCATCAAAACTATGAATTAACACATGTGGAATTATATACTTAAAAAAAATTGTGAAACAACTGAAAATATGTCTTATATTCTAGGTTCTTCAAAGTAGTCACCTTTTGCTGTGATGACTGCTTTGCACACTCTTTGCATTCTCTTGATGAGCTTCAAGAGGTAGTCACTGGAAATGGTTTTCACTTCACAGGTGTGCCCTGTCAGGTTTAATAAGTGGGATTTCTTGCCTTAGAAATGGGGTTGGGACCATCAGTTGTGTTGGCAGAAGTCTGGTGGATACACAGCTGATAGTCCTACTGAATAGACTGTTAGAATTTGTATTATGGCAAGAAAAAAGCAGCTAAGTAAAGAAAAATGAGTGCCCATCATTACTTTAAGAAATTAAGGTCAGTCAGTGCGAAAAATTGGGAAAACTTTGAAAGTGTCCCCAAGTACAGTTGCAAAAACCATCAAGCGCTACAAAGAAACTGGATCACATGAGGACCGCCCCAGGAAAGGAAGACCAAGAGTCACCTCTGCTTCTGAGGATACGTTTATCCGAGTCACCAGCCTCATAAATCTCAGGTTAACAGCAGCTCAGATTAGAGACCAGGTCAATGCCACACAGAGTTCTAGCAGCAGACACATCTCTTCAACAACTTTTAAGAGGAGACTTTGTGCAGCAGGCCTTCATGGTAAAATAGCTGCTAGGAAACCACTGCTAAGGACAGGCAACAAGCAGAAGAGACTTGTTTGGGCTAAAGAACACAAGGAATGGACATTAGACCAGTGGAAATCTGTGCTTTGGTCTGATGAGTCCAAATTTGAGATCTTTGGTTCCAACCACCATGTCTTTGTGTGACGCAGAAAAGGTGAACGGATGGACTCTACATGCCTGGTTCCCACCGTGAAGCATGGAGGAGGAGGTGTGACGGTGTGGGGGTGCTTTGCTGGTGACACTGTTGGGGATTTATTCAAAATTTAAGGCATACTGAACCAGCATGGCTACCACAGCATCTTGCAGCGGCATGCTATTCCATCCGGTTTGCGTTTAGTTGGACCATCATTTATTTTTCAACAGGACAATGACCCCAAACACACCCAAAAACAGAGTGATGGGGTGCTACGCCAGATGACCTGGCCTCCACAGTCACCAGACCTGAACCCAATCGAGATGGTTTGGGGTGAGCTGGACCGCAGAGTGAAGGCAAAAGGGGCTAGCAAGTGCTAAGCATCTCTGGGAACTCCTTCAAGATTGTTGGAAGACCATTTCCGGTGACTACCTCTTGAAGCTCATCAAGAGAATGCCAAGAGTGTGCAAAGCAGTCATCACAGCAAAAGGTGGCTACTTTGAAGAACCTAGAATATAAGACATATTTTCAGTTGTTTCACACTTTTTTGTTAAGTATATAATTCCACATGTGTTAATTCATAGTTTTGATGCCTTCAGTGTGAATGTACAATTTTCATAGTTATGAAAATACCGAAAAATCTTTAAATGAGAAGGCGTGTCCAAACTTTTGGTCTGTACTGTATATATACTTACCCTCTGATGGCCCCCGGTGTCTTGTTTCCCTCCGTCCTGGCTGCCAGCAGCGGTACACTGAAGGACCTGCCGACGTCAGCGTCACGTGACCCGTCACATGACTATGACGTCAGCGCAGGTCCTTCAGTCCATCGCTAGCTGCCGGCATGAAAGGACAAGTGCAGCGGGGGCCGCCGGAGGGTAAATATAATCTTTATTTTGTATTTTATTCTTTTTTTTTACAGTTTCTATGGTTCCCGGGTCCGGAGGAGAGTTTCCTCTCCTCTAGACCTGGGTACCATCCGCACATTGGAACACGTGCATTCCGCATTTCCTTATCTAGTGAACCGGAATGCACGCGTTCTAATGCAAGTCAATGGCGGCGAAAACACAGCATTTCCGCAAAATAATTGGTAGTGCTCGGTTTTTTTCCGCAATGATAATCCGCAGGGGAAATTTCCACAGCATGTGCACAGCACATGCGGATTATCATTGGGGAACATGGCAGGCCTTCTACCATGCGTTTTTTAAGCGTTTCTGCAGCGTTTTTGCCACTGCAGAAACGCTTAAAAAACGCATCGTGGGCACACAGCCTTACAGACATAAGTTCCTTACACAATGCAGATGCTGCTGCCGCTCTATATAATAGCACAATAGCTGCAGCTCTTGAATCGGCTGCCCTTCTCACACATACCAAAGCTCGCAAAATCAACAGGCAACCCTGGCACACCAGCCTGGTCAAAGAACTGAGGCAGGCTTCTGTAGTTGCTGAGCAGAATGGAAAAGATCCCACTCTAAAGAGCACTTCATCGCATTCAAACAGTCCCTCACTACTTTCAAGTCCACACTCACTGCAGCAAAGCAAACATGCTTCTCATCTCTCATATCCTCCCTGTCTCACAACCCTAAACAGCTATTCAACACTTTCAATTCTCTCCTCTGTCCCCCAGCGCCTCTTCCCTCTCCTCCCATCTCATCTCAGCTGAAGAATTTGCATCATTCTTCAAGCAGAAGATTGATAACATCAGAGAAAGCTTTGGCCTACAACCCCCACAGCTCCATCTCATAACTACTCAGCCCTCCTCCTCCAAAACCAGCTTCTACGCCATCACGGAAGATCAACTTTGTGCTCTGTTCTCAAGATCACATCTCACCACCCGATCCCATCCCACCTCATCCCAAACCTCACCACAGTCTTTACCCCAAGAATAACCCATCTCTTCAACCTATCACTAACAACTGGTGTCTTCTCCTCATGCTGTAACATGCCTCAATTACACAAATCCTCAAAAAGTCCTCCCTTGATAGCTAGACACAGAGGATGCTCTGTGTCTAGCTATCGCCCCATATCACTTCTTCCGTACGCCTCAAAACTACTGGAACAACACGTCAATCTTGAACTGTTCTCCCACTTCTCCTCTTGCTCCCTCTTTGACCGCTTACAATCTGGCTTCCGACCGCATCACTCCATTGAAACTACCCTGATTAAAGTCACCAACGACCTATTAATCGCCAAATCCAAGCGACAGTACTCTGTCCTTCTCCTTCCGGTCCTGTCCTCTGCTTTTGACACAGTGGACCATTCCCTATTACTACAAATTCTCTCATCTCTTGGCATCACAGACTTGGCCCTAGCTTGGATCTCATTATACCTAACAGACCGGACATTCAGCGTCTCCCACTCATACACCACCTTCTCACCTCGCCCCCTATCTGTCAGTGTCCCGCAAGGTTCAGTCCTAGGGCCCCTGGTCTTCGCCATTTACACCTTCGGCCTGGGAAAGCTCATAGAGTATCACAGCTTCCAGTACCACCTCTATGCTGATGACACACAGATCTACCTCTCTGGAACCGATATCTCCTCCCTACTTACCAGAATCCCACAATGTCTGCCCGCTATTTCATCCTTCCTCTCCGCTAGATTTCTAAAACTTAACATGGACAAAACAGAATTCTTCATCTTTCCCCCATCTCACTCAACCCACCCAACAGAAGTATCAGTTAAAGTAAATGGCTGCTCACTCTCCCCAGTCCTGCAAGCTTGCTACCTCGGGCTAAACCTGGACTCTAATCTCTCCTTCAAACCAGATATCCAAGCCCTTTCCTCTTCCTGCCGACTCCAACTCAAAAATATTTCCCGGATCTGCACATTCCTTACTCAAGAATCTGCAAAAACACCAGTGCATGCCCTCATCAACTTCCGCCTCGACTACTGAAACCTCCTGCTCTGTGGCCTCCTTTCTAACACTATCGCACCCCTCCAATCTATCCTAAACTCTGCTGCCCAACTAATTCACCAGTCCCCCCACTATTCCCTGGCCTCTCCCCTATTTTTTTAGAAACCATATTTTTTTTTAGGAATTACATTTCAAGTGACTTTGAGGGGGTCTATGACAGAAAATACCCAAAAGTGACATAATTTTAAAAACTGCACCCCTCAAAGTGCTTAAAACCACATTCAAGAAGTTTATTGATCCTTCAGGTGCTTCACAGGAATTCAAGCGGAAAATGAAAATTTTACTTTTTCCCACAAAAATGTTGCTTTAGCCCCAAACTTTGCATTTTCTCAAGGGTAACAAATGGACAGTACAATTTGTTGTGCAATTTCTCCTGAGTACGCTGATACCTCATATGTGGTAGTAAACTACTGCTTGGGCGCACAGCAAGTTTCAGAAAGGAAGGAACGCCATTTGACTTTAGGAACACAAAATTGGCTGGAATAGATAGTAGACGCCACGTCGTGTTTGCACAGCCCTTGATGTGCCGAAACAATGGAAACCCCCCACAAGAAGTTACCTCATTTTGGAAACTACACCCCTCAAGGAATTTATTTAGAGCTATGGTGAGCACCTTGATCCCACAGTGCGTCACAGAATTTTATAACGTTGAGCCCTGAAAATAGAAAATCACAATTTTCCCACAAAATTTTAGCTTTAGCCCCAAATTTTTTATTTTCACAAAGGTAACAGGAAAAAATGGACCATACAATTTGTTGTGCAATTTCTTCTGGGTATGCGGATACCCCATACGTGGGGGAAAAAACTACTGTTTGGGCACACAGCAGGACTCGGAAGGGAAAAGCACCATTTGACTTTTGGAGTGCAAATTTGGCTGGATTAGGTAGCGGACGCCATATTGTTTTTTCAAAACCCCTGGTGTTCTTTAAAAGCGGAACCCCATTTTGAAAACTACACCCTTCAAGGAACTTATCTAGAGGTGTGATGAGCACCTTGAACCCACAGGTGCTTCACAGAATTTTATAACGTTGAGCCGTGAAAATGAAAAAATAAGTTTTCATTTTCATAAAGGTAACAGAAGAAAAGGAACCTTACAATTTGTTGTGAAATTTCTCCTGAGTACGCTGATTCCCCATATGTGGGGGAAAACTACTGTTTGGGCACATGGCAGGGCTCGGAAAAAGAAGTTGGAGATAAGGGTCATTTGCATATAGCATCCGATTCTCTCGCATGAGAGAATCATCGGATGTTACTCGCCAGTGTGAACGACCCCTTACGCTGACAAAAGCCTTTTAGACCATGCTGCTAAAATGTATTTTACGCAGCGTTCTTCCTGCCAACACATTAGAATTTTGTCCTGCAAATCCTGAACGTGTGCACAAAGCATTAGCCACTGTCTTGTGTTCCCCCTCCCCATTCATTATAAGTTCTTAATAGCATCATAATGAATTTGGGGGTGGGAGAAGACATGATCAGGTACGTAATATCCTCCGCCACCTTCCAATTCATTACAAGTCCCTGATGACGTCTTCTCCAACCTTTCAATTCATTACAGTGTCCTATCCACCTTAGCCTCTCCTCTCCCACTCCGCAATAAATTTTAAGTCCCTTAGAACATCATAATGAATTGTGGGGTGGGGGTGGGTGAGGACGCTATCAGGGATTTAGCACCCTCCTCCACCACCTAATTCATTTTACATCCATATCTAACGTCCTCCTCCCCCTGTCCACTATAAATCCCCCTTACTCCCATCCCAATCCCCCACCCACTCATTGTCCTCTCCTCCACCCCCCGATCCACCTCATTGTCCTGTCCTCCACCCTCCAATCCCCGTCATTGTCCTCTCCACAGTGTATTAGGGAAAAAAATAACACTCACCTCTCCATACATTCCCCTGCGGCATTGCTTATTTCTTCTTCGCCGGCAATTTTCTAAATGACACAGACGCTCGCGGGGTGCTGATGGCATCAAGCAGCGTGAGCATGTGTCACGGAGAAAGCACAGGGCAAAATGCTGCGGAGGATGGATTCCTGCGGCTCCGCTGCAATGCACTCCTGTAGACAGCGGAGCTACAGGATTGCTCCCTGCCTGGCACGATGCATATGACGAGGCAATATGGTCATGGACCTCAGGCTCTGAGCAACAGGCCAGATTGACGTCATTATTACCGCCCTGTAAGGTTCCCCTCCACCTCTGTCTGCACCGGCTATATGTCCGTTTTTGGTCTAAACATGCTACTGTAGCTGGCAGACCCGGAGGTCATCATGACGACCATCAGGCCCTCTCAATGATATCGTGGGGGCGGCGATTGGATGGGAGAGGGAGCCCCCTTCCTCTTCCAGCCTCCTAAATGTTGAGATCGATATCGATCGCGACATTTAGGGGATTAATTAGTCGGAGCTGTGCGGGCCCGCCTCTGGCTGTGACAGCCGGAGCTCGGCTATCAGGTAAGCCGAGTTCCCGGTGGCGATCACGCGGGCACAGCTCATGTGCCATGCCACGATGTACCTATATGTCATCGGTCGGGAACCCCTTACCCGACCATGACGTTTAGGTACATGAAATGTTTTGAAGGGGTTAAATATGCCTTAGTCACTTTTCAGTCCCAGGGTAAAAGGTCATTTAAGTCCAATTTCAGGCAGCCATAAATCATCAACAGTGTCAATCCTTATTTTTAAGACTTCTGTCTTTTGCCCTGGCGGCTGGATATCTTCTTCTGGACCAAATCCTGACTGATGACATTCCATTCTTATCTAATCTGTGCTTGGAGCTTATCACAATTTCTGTGTTTTTCATGGCCCACCTTCTAAGGATTGACCGCAGGTTCTCGGTAGCATTGAGATCTGGTACGTTTCCTCGCCATTAACCCAAAATGTTAATGTTTTGTTCACCAAGCCATCACCATCACTTTTGCCTTATGACATGGCATTCCATCATGCTGGAAAAAGCATTGGTCGTCATCAAATTGCTCCTGGATTATTGTGAGAAGTTGCTCTTGGAGGATGTTTAGAGATCATTCTTTATTCATGGCAGGGTTCTTGGGTAAAACTGTGACTGAGCCCATTCTCTTGGATGAAAAGCAGGCCCACAAATGTTCTCAGGAGGCTTTGCTATTGGCATAACACATGACTCATGGTAGTGCTTACCTTCTCTTCTACGGACAATAATTCTTCCAGAAGTCCAAAACAGTCTGAAGAGGGGGAGGGCATTGTAAAAATTTAAAATAACATTTAAAACATTCTCATTATCCATGTCTAATAGAGATAACCAGTCGGAATGATATTCCCTATTATCTATCTTACTAATGAACTCAGTGTGCGCCTGAGATACATTTTGGGAGACAGTACTTAGCATTCATTAATTTAACCCTTTATGTGCAAGGCGGCAGAAGATGAAAACAAAGGCAAAAGCATCAGATGCCTTGCAGTGTCCATCCTTAAGAGATCTACATTATTACTACTGCAGCAGGGGATATGGGGTCATTTGGGCATAGTGCAGATATAAAAGACACTTGCTGTGATTTTACTATTGTTCTCATTCATTCGTTTATTATTGCTTATTTTTTTCTCCAAAAAAAAGCTGAGGGGTTTACTACAGGAGTATCTATATACATTGACTGGGCTATTGTTATGACAGAGACACTTTTTATAGCCCCGTAGGGTGGCATGCTAAGCATCTGCTTTCAGAAAATATATGGGTATTGTGTGAAAATTGCCTTGAAACCCCAGGCAGTAATGGGGTTAGGCATTTAGAGCACTGAATGTCATTTGGGTAATCTAAGCAGTTGTCCAAATGATAATACAATGAATGGCGCTCTTATTAAGCAGAGCCAGCAGAAGTATGCCCAATTAATGGGCAAGGGCATTAATAGTCTCGGCGTTTGGAGCCAAATCAGTCGTAATTGCAGCCGTGCAAGTAACTGAGATTACGAAGGTGTAAGACACTATAGAAAAGCTAGCTAGAGATATGATGATGTGTTGGGAAATACATGCTTCTGCTTAGAACAAAGTGGTGACAGCTTTTAGGAATTTTTCGGAAGTTGATGGAGCCAGTTTTTGTTGTCCAACACTAATGGACTCAGGTATATTACGACCCCTCTTCTGATATAAGACAAGATGCCGCAGTTTAGTAAAAGGGGGAGGGGGCCTATTTGTATTCTGCAGCACATCCCAGGAATCATGCTGCTCTCAGCTGTAATGAAGCAATGGGGGGAGGGAAGAGGTACAGTACATAGAACACAGGGGCTGGATGCACCGCCGCTGTCCATAGTGCTGAAGGTTAATGCTTGCGTCTGAGATTCTGCTGCAAGTGGACGCAAAGGGTAAGCTTCTACCTGCAATGTCCAGCATGTACACATGAGAAGAAGGGGGTGTAAAGACCCTGAGAGCAGAGTGAATGGCTGATCGCATGCCATAGTGAACCAGCAGCATCTTCTTATTCACCTGAAGGTGACCTTGAATAGTGGCACTGTAATCTGCTTACCTGCCTAGTGCTGCCTCTCATCAGCTATGGAGCATTACCTCTGTAGCATAAGCTCAGTGCAGCTTTGTTCTCACGCCAGGATGGGGGGATGCCCATGCACACTTGGGTTCTAGCTATGCGGTGATTTTTTTAGCCGGACATGGCTACTTACAGGGAACAACAGATTGTAACTCTACAGCAAAGTAATACTAGGCAAACCATAGGGTTAGTGGGCCTTTAATAATGTTGTAATGTGTATTTTTATTTTATGGAATCATTTCTCAATCATATTTCCTTTTTTTACAAAGATATTACTTGTGAGTTTAAGGTCATTTTGTACTTTGCCCTTACAGATCTCAGGATGAGAATGCCACTTATCTTCATGATGCTTAGGTAATAGCGGCTTATGGCGCTGATGGACATGTATGAGTGAATGAGTAATCAGACATGCTTGTATGACCATGGTGCAGACCGTGCAGGTGGCAGTATTGGGGGCACCTGGAGTTGGAAAGACCTCTATCATCCGACAGTTTGTAGCCCAGGAGTTTCAGGAGGAATACACTCCAACAGAGAGCAGGCAACTATACCGAGCCTCTGCTGTTCTAAGCGAGAGGTTGTATGAGCTCCTAATCCTGGACTTACCAAACCTGCCCAGATACCCAGGCTCTGGAGGACAGGTGAGAATCGCTATACTGATACTGACGTACACTGAGTGTCTCTGACAATTTCTTGAAATTTACATTTTTTTTTTCCTTTTTATCTAATTACTAACAGCGTTACAGCTATGTAATCATTTCCTGCACTGTTCTTTTTCCTGTGACTTGTATGGTATTTATTACTGTTCTCTTGGAACGCAGAACACCCAATAGACATATACATTGGTAACATCTGTCTTCGGTGACCGTATATGTTATACATTATTATTCTGCTGTTTTGGTTTAATACTAGAATGACAAAAAAAAAATTCAACATGCAAGACTAGAACTGTACATATTCATTAAAACCAATATTTTTCTTAATTCTTACAAAAAAAAAACTTACAAGGAAAGTAAAATACAATTAAATTTAGGCCACCAAAAAAGGAAAAACAAATACTCCAAAGCGTTCTTTGTGAAACTCCTGGTGGCGTCTTCTGTAGATACCTGGCTGGCCCATTACATGTACTGCACCATTACTGCTGTGCGTGGCCATGTGGTGGGTACATATTAATGTTTTCTTACTGATGTGAACTGAGTGTGCTGATGCATCTAATATACAGCTTTACATTTAGCCTCATGTCACCTGGAGTATACTTAATTGATATTGGTATTAGGTTACCCACCTTTTTTATGCAAACTTGTATTAGTTGTATATTAGTCATAGTTGCTTATTTTTTTTTTTTGTATGAAATAAAAATATCAAGTTTTAATGATCCGGTCTTGTGCATTTCATGCTTATGAGATTTTTAATTGGTACTTCTTTAAAAGTATGGAAAATTGTACAAGGTGTTGAAAAAGGCTTAACGTATTCAACCAGTATCATACGTTATGCATATGCCTTTATTACTGATTTGTGTCGAGCAGTCCCACAACAATCTTTGGGTTGTACAGTACCTCTGTATACCTCCAGTTTAATACTAAGAAATACATGCTTTTTGTATTATTATTATTATCATCACAAATTAGTACATGGGATATTAGGCAGGTACTCTCCCTAGAACCAGTGCTTCCAGAGGGGAATGTAGTGTCATACAGAACTCCATATGGAAGCACACACCACTCCAAATAGCTCTGTAATTTAGATCCGTATGAACTCTTGTGAGCTAGCATTGTGGTAGAGCGGCCGTCTAGGTATGCAACGTTGTCTCTTTAAGTTTCAGATTGGTTTATTAACAACGGCATAAATCAATATAGAGTTCATAGAATACACAAGGCCCTTCCAGCATAACGGCAAAGCAAAATAAAAAGATACAGCACAGTCCTTACATCTGCCGGGGTCCGGGTCACTCAGGGTTAACAACGCACATGGTTCAGGTTTAGCACAAAAATGCAAGCTCCTCTCTCTGGAGATAGACTCTCCAGATACTGAACACCACATGGTTCAAAAGGCTGGCTCTTTATAGCCCAGACAACACCCTGGGGTGGAGATATGGTGAACGACCTCCCACCCGCTCTATGGTTGTTCACAAAAACCCAGCCCTTTTAAAATGGCTGCTTAACCTCTTGCAACACTTAGCGTCCTCTGGGTTTCAAATCAATGAAGCTAATAGCCTCAGTGAAACATACCTCCCCTCCAGTACGTTGCCAGTGACTTTGTCACACCATACAGGGTCTGTGGACAGTGGGCTTCAGTGTGCATGAGGCCTAAAAGAAACAAGAAAACAATTACACCACACAACGCAAAATGGTTCATAATCAAGTCACTTTTATACAAAAAAACAGCAACATGTTGGACTACTTCATCATATGAAGTTACTGGACATTTATGTACATGCTAGTTCGTAATAAATAACCTGTCAGTAGGAGAACCGGAGGGTCTGAGTGGAAATACTTGACTGTGAATGCATGTTAATGACGCATGGAAATATAAATAACAGACTGTCACTACAGTTTACCATAGAAAAACAAAATACTTCCAGCTCTAACATTTATTTTTCCTTCCTGTTTTTTCCCAGGAGTGGTTGGATCCACAATTTCGGGGTCTGCGGAATAGCAGAGTCTTCATTTTGGTCTTTGACATCTGTAGCCCTGAGAGTTTCCACCATGTGAAGCATTTAAGGCAGCAAATCATTGACAGGTCAGAATCAGAATTTCACTATAAATCAGAACACAGTTATGAACATATAGGACAAATTCAGCTAATGAAAAATGTGTGTGTAGATATAAAGATAGATAGATAGACAACTGGACAATTGCTTTGGAGGCCTTGCACCCACTGTTCTTTCTACGGTGCTGTTCCAATTTATTGTAGGTAGATAGATAAAAGTAAAAAAGGTAGGCAGCTCTCCAATAATTACGAAAACAAGTGGACTTTATTAGCCCAAGTGGGGTTGCGCCATTTCAGTTCAAATGAACCTTTCTCAAGCCGTTAGATAGATATTGGATAGATAGATACATACACTGTACATACATACATGATGGCTAGATTGATAGATAGCCTCAAGCGAGGATTGAGAAAGGCTCACATTGGAGCCGAAATGTCGCTACAGCTCTTTTTTGAGCTAATAAACCACCCTACAAGGAGTGCTGTTTTCATAATTTTTTACCTATACGGAAGGTTTCATACATACCTGGAGGACGGTCACCCTATTTTTCCTGTTGTGATTGCAAGTGCTACTTGTGAATTCATTTTTGATAGATAGATAGATAGATATGGGATAGATAGATAGATAGATAGATAGATAGATAGATAGATAGATAGATAGATAGATAGATAGATAGAGAATTTAAATCCCCTTTTTATTTTGGCTTAAAAATGCATCAAACTAAATCATATATTATTTTATATGTAATTTCCCAATGAACAATTGTACTTTGCATCTAAATCCCATTTTCTGGAAGTATTGCTGATGTTATTGCTACTTGTTTCCACTGCATTGGCTTCTTATGGCAAGATGCTGTCCAGATAGCAAACTGCCTTATGTCATACCTTCATGCAATGCTACTGTACATGGAGAAAGGAAAGCTACAATGACATGTCACACTCACATTGCTGTTTTTGATTCCCCAGACCCAGCTTTTCCAAAATGAAGGAGATATCTGTAGCCTGATCGCTGTAGCATGACTGACTTTAAGGAGCAGGGATTAAATATGGTTATAGATGTGGCATTTTCCCCCAACAATCCCTGATCTCTACAACCATGGAACTTAAAGAAGTTGTCCACTACTTTTTCATTGATGAGATGACGCATCCTCCTATTCAAATCAATAAATAGCGTATGTGTAGTACCCTGCAGTGGCCACTACAAGTAGACGGTCAGCTCCGCAAGTGAGCACTTCCGGCCGACGGCCACCAAGAGCTGACTGATCGGCAGGTGTGCCGGGTGTCGGACCCCGACCGATCAGACATTGATGGACTATCCTAAGGATAGTTTCTCAATGAAAAAGTAGTGGTAAATCTCTTTAAGACTGAAAAAAATGGAAAGCAAATCCTTTATTTGTTAAAACCTTTATTGCTGTACTAAAAACAACACAACCAGACTTGATGCACACACATGTAACTCATATCCTCTTCTCTTTTATCGGATATGACTAATCTCTATTATTAAAATGCAACTAGAATTTCATAAAAAACACTCTTGGTCGTCTCCCGACAATGACAGGAACTGACTAGTGTATAATCCGAGGAGGGGCAATATACACTTAATAAACTCAATGCTGGTCTTTTATTAATTACACCATTTACTGAACAGTTTATCCTATCTATCTACCCACCTATCTATCTATCTATCTATCTATATATTCATTAAGAAAATTGAACAGCACCAGTCATATAATGAATGGGTGCACGGCCTCCCAGACAATGATTTCGTTGTCATATTATATATTCAATAAGAAAAGAAGGCAGCACTCCAAAAATGTGATGAAGAAAAGTGGGGACTTTATTAGTCCATCAGATGTTGCAACATTTCAGCTGAACAACGTTTCAGCTTAAGAAAGGCTGTGTTCAGCCGAAACGTTGCCACATCTGATGGACTAATAAAGTCCCCACTTTTCTTCATCAAATTTTTGGAGTGCTGCCTTCTTTTCTTATTGAATATCTATCTAGATAGATAGGAGACACGGGAGAGGCATAAAATTCCCCACTTTATCTATCCTACAAGCTACTGCTGGTTTATAGTGTCCACCTTCTATCAGGTGCTATAGGATCGCCCCAGTTGATAAACCATTCTATATTATTTGTCCTATTCGCAGACAGTCATCCTCAGTATAATACCCAACCATTCCTTGACATAGCGTGGCACCCGCCATCAGTGTACTGTGCTTACACAGCCCTAATCATTCACCAGGGCACTTATTACACCACGTGAGAGAAGTGCTAATGAATGGGTGAGAGCGGTGCAGTGGTGCTGGCACTGCTATTCACAGTACATAGTGTCTGCGGGTGTTTTGGCAGTGCAGTCCCGGGGGATACATATAACAGAGCACTGCATAGCACACTGCTATCATTAATAATTGAGCAGGTTAGGAGAATGATCTCTAGGTTGAACTGTGGCTCAGCTTAATGCATATGTGATGGGTAAATCCAATGTCTGAGCACCTTTAGGGGGACATGTAGTGGTAATATATAACACTACATTAAATAAACATCTAGTGTTGGTCCCCTGTGAAATTGCAATAATATATATGAGGACACCACATGCATTATGCAATTGAGTATGACTGAGAATAGTACAAGTAACTGATAAGAATACAGGGTGGTTTATAAACTGGAGCAATTTGCTATAAACCAGCAGGAACTTGTAGAGTAGACAAATTTGAGAATTATAATCTCCCTTCATGTCTCCTGGTAGGTAGGATATTTTTATCACATCCATATATAATAAAATGTTTGTCTATGGGGAGACGAAACGCGTTGAGAAGAAGAAATAAAGTGCATAATTACAGAATATAAACTGTTCAGTGAATGGTGTAATTAATAAAAGACCAGCACTGAGTTTATTAGATGCAGATTGCACTGCCTCGGATTATACACTAGTCAGTTCCATGTGATTGGCGAGGGACAACCAAATTACTTTCATGAGATTTTAGCAATATTTTATTATTAGTAATTAGCCACATCCTATAATAAAATAGAAGGGGATATGAATGACATAATTGTGGACTACATATAGTCCCGTTGTGTCTTCTGTTTTTAATATACAATAGAGGTTAAAGGGGTTCTCCAGGACTATTTTTTTTTTACTATGGGCCTAGAAACTAAAAAGCAGATAGTTGCTAACGGAGGCAACTGCCTGCCTACTCTACCCAGCGGTAGCTCAGAGCGGTGACTGACCGCTCCAGCAGGAGATTCAGCTGTTCTATGTCAACAGAGCAGCTCTTCTTCTTCGGGGCTGCTCTGTCGAGGGTGGCGTGACTGCTTTCGTCATACTGATTAACTGCCTAACTGCAGGGACCCGGTTATCAATCAGCATGATGTCGGCAGTCACGCCCTGTCAAAAGAGCAGAGTGGTAGAGAAGCTGCTGCTCTGTCAACGTGACATCAGTGGAAGCCGCTGAATCTCTGGCAGGAGCGGTCTGTGACCACACGGTAACAAAATTAAATAGTCCTGGAAAGCCCCTTTAAGTTTTATGGGTATTTAATCCCTTATTCAGAGAATTTTTGATCTCTGGGATTTATAAACGTTACAGTTGAGCATCAGTGATTTAAAGGGGTATTCCCATCTCCAAGATCCTATCCCAATATGTAGTAGGTGTAACAATAATAATATTAGCAAATATCTCCAATTAGAAATGTAGTATACTTTTTCAGATTCGCTATCTCTCTTACCTCATGTGCAGGCATCGCAGGACCTTAGGTATCCATGGTTACGTCCACTGATAAAGTCACAGTTAGTTACCTAGTTGCTAGTGGTCATAACCATGGATACCTAAGGTCCTGTATTGCCTGCACATGAGGTAAGAGAGATAGCGAATCTGAAAAACTATACTACATTTCTAATTGGAGATATTTGCTAATATTATTATTGTTATTACACCTACTACATATTGGGATAGGATCTTCTAGATGGGAATACCCCTTTAAAGGTAACGTACATGGTCCTGTCAATGAGTGGACAGGGGCTTAGTCCCTTAATAAATAGTCATGAGCAGCCATTCTGATTAGAATACACAGTTGAAAGTTATCAAATAATCAAGTGTAAAGAAAATATATTGTTTATTACTTAATTATAGTGTAAAAAGGACGATGGCACTCTGCCCAGTTAAAATGCATAAGGTGGGATTCCAACTCATAGCAGCATGTACCATTTATTCCAAATGATGCTTAGAAAGTGTAGTATAGTCTAGGCAATCCAATATACACAATATGATGTTTTGGTTTATCTGACCTTCCTCAAAAATACAATCGCACTTAAGTACAGGAGGAGATGAAAATCTTATACCTGGTAACGATCATTATGGAGGTTCGGCAGATGCTGATATGACCGGTGCTCACCCCTCATCTGCAGATCCTCCAGGAGCGATCATTCTTAACCTGTAATAACCTTCTTATCTCTTGCTGTTCTTAAGCAGAGGGAACGAAATGTCACACTTTATATATTTGATTTTTTACACTGCACTAAGTTTTCTAAAAAAATCTCTATGCATCAGCAGGAATGGTTAAGTCATTGAATGCATATTATATAATTATAAAGTGATTTGGCCAAGCGCTTAAAAAAATGTCACTTTTTCTGGCATTGATAAATTTATTTTATTGGAAATCTAACACAATATTCTAAAGGTCTGTTCACATACTGTATATTTGCTCCTCATGTTTCTGTGCCGGATGTAAAACTGATGATAAAACTAACGCCAGGCAGGAGGACTGTCATCCGTAGCGTCAGGCTTGGGTGCAAAAAAAAACAAAAAGCAACTGGCTGAACAAAACGAATATATCTGAACGCACCCTATGCACACAACCATTTATTAGCGTTAAACTTAGGATTTCGAGTATGGCTATAGTCACACGAGTATAGATTCTCTCTTTTGAGAGAATAGGACCAGAGTTTAAGCCGAGTGTCAGTTTACTTTAATCCGGTTCTCTCTGATGGGAAAATTGTTGCACAGGTGAGAAGATGGAGAACAAGATTTCTTCATTTTCCCCATTGTAAAATCGGACTGCACTCAGATGTCATCGGAGTGCAGTCCAATGTTTTCCACGCACCCATAGACTTTAATGGGTAAGAGGAATCCGATTTGTGCTGCATCGGCATGAGAAAAAAAACACTGATCAGCACTGCCCCATAGAATAACATTGGTCCGAGTGCTATCCAATAAGGTAACAAACAGCATTCGTCCGATGTATACGCTTGTGTGAGCGGCGAGCCCTAACAGAATTTTCTGAGCAGTACAAAAATTATTTTTCCTTTTGGATATTCGGGATTGCTAATGACCACAGACTTCAGCAATGCAGTCTTCTCTCAAGTGTCTGCAACATAACAAAAGATCATTTTGACTAGATTTCTCCTTTAAGAGGTAAAGAATGTATTTGGAAGAAATGCTGTGTATTGTCTTTCCTTACTGATGTGCGTGAGAATATAATATAATTCTCTCATGTTTCATTGATTCTATAGCACCAGCAAACCTCCACTTATTGTAGTGGTTGGAAACAAGAGAGACCAGCAGAAGCATCGCTTTGTACCACGCCATGTTCTATCAATTCTGGTAAAGAAGAGCTGGAAATGCGGGTACCTGGAATGTTCTGCCCAGAACAACTGGCACATCCTGTTACTTTTCAAGGAGCTTCTCATCAGCACCACAACAAGAAGCAGGAGCCACACACCAAGCATCTGCCTGCAGGGGGCACTTCACACAGAGCGATGCAGTGTAATGTGAGAACACTGCATGGTGTAGGAAGAGTCACCACCTGTAATGTATGGTCGCCAAAGCCAGTAACACACAGATGGTCTCACATACCGAAACTGTCTCAGAATGGTCTTGTTGTCAAAGTAGTCAATTAGATAAGGTGATCACTGCCTGATGGGTTACCTACTGCAGTCCTGGCACAGTAATGTCCATACCAGTGTTGTCGTACCTGTACTGCAGCTCAACCACACTCAGCCTCCTTCTGCAGAACCACACTCAGCTTCCTTCTGCAGAACCACACTCAGCTTCCTTCTGCAGAACCACACTCAGCTTCCTTCTGCAGAACCACACTCAGCTTCCTTCTGCAGAACCACACTCAGCCTCCTTCTGCAGAACCACACTCAGCTTCCTTCTGCAGAACCACACTCAGCTTCCTTCTGCAGAACCACACTCAGCCTCCTTCTGCAGAACCACACTCAGCCTCCTTCTGCAGAACCACACTCAGCCTCCTTCTGAAGAACCACACTCAGCCTCCTTCTGCAGAACCACACTCAGCCTCCTTCTGCAGAACCACACTCAGCCTCCTTCTGCAGAACCACACTCAGCCTCCTTCTGCAGAACCACACTCAGCCTCCTTCTGCAGAACCACACTCAGCCTCCTTCTGTAGAACCACACTCAGCCTCCTTCTGAAGAACCACACTCAGCCTCCTTCTGCAGAACCGCACTCAGCCTCCTTCTGTAGAACCGCACTCAGCATCCTTCTGAAGAACCGCACTCAGCCTCCTTCTGAGGAACCGCACTCAGCCTCCTTCTGCAGAACCACACTCAGCCTCCTTCTGAAGAACCACACTCAGCCTCCTTCTGCAGAACCACACTCAGCCTCCTTCTGCAGAACCACACTCAGCCTCCTTCTGGAGAACCACACTCAGCCTCCTTCTGCAGAACCACACTCAGCCTCCTTCTGGAGAACCACACTCAGCCTCCTTCTGCAGAACCACACTCAGCCTCCTTCTGCAGAACCACACTCAGCCTCCTTCTGCAGAACCACACTCAGCCTCCTTCTGCAGAACCACACTCAGCCTCCTTCTGCAGAACCACACTCAGCCTCCTTCTGCAGAACCACACTCAGCCTCCTTCTGCAGAACCACACTCAGCCTCCTTCTGAAGAACCACACTCAGCCTCCTTCTGCAGAACCACACTCAGCCACCTTCTGAAGAACCACACTCAGCCTCCTTCTGTAGAACCGCACTCAGCATCCTTCTGAAGAACCGCACTCAGCCTCCTTCTGAGGAACCACACTCAGCCTCATTCTGCAGAACCACACTCAGCCTCCTTCGGAGGAACCACACTCACATGGACATTGCTATGCCTGGTACTGCAGGAAAGGATCATATCCCCTTCATTCTCTTGATTAAAGGGAATCTCTCACCAGGATTTTGCTCCCCATCCGAGTATAGCATAATGTAAGGGCAAAGACCCTGATCCCATTGATGTGTCACTTACTAGGCTGCTTTCTGTCATTTCGATAAAATCACTGTTTTATCTACTGCAGATCAAAAAAGTTTTCAGAATGCGGAGCTCTGTATAACTCCGCCCACACTACTAGTTGGCAGCTCTCTGTGTACATAGTGTATAGGTAGAAACCTGCCAATCAGTGGTGGGGGTGAGTTATACAGAGTTAATGAATATGGCGGACTACATGGCAGCAGTTTTGCTAGTCCTCTAGTGATTATCTCCTGCTGATAAAACAGTAATTCTACCAAAACTACACAAAGCAGCTCAATAAGCGACACATCATTGGAATCAGGGTCTCTGTGTTATGTTATGCTGCTCTCAGATTAGGTGACAAAAACCTGGTGATAGGTTCCCTTTAATGTTAAAGGCAGTTATCAATACTATATTCCAGAAAACCCTTTAAGCAATACCTTGCTGAGAAAATAAAAAAATTCAACAACACTTAACTTGACCATACACATTACATTAATGTTAGCTGAATTCATCGATTTTTGAGGAATCAGTCAACAAAATAATGGGTCCGATTTAGCAAAGTATTTTCTCCAGAATTCTGTTGTAAACATCTTGAAATGTCTAAAAATTGTTGTGCAACTCAAAGTTGTGCAAAAATGTTGCGACTTTTGGCGCTTTTACACCACCTCCGGCCCACCTCTAACTTTTAGAAAACTTCATGGAGCTGAGACAGGAAGGGGTAGGACCAAACGAATGAAGGTCCTTACATGAATTGTGATACTCAGACATCTGATTTTAGCCTTAGGGTGCGTTTACACTGGCCAACGTTGGGAATTAAACATGTAAGCGGATTAGTGATGGCTTAGTTGCCCGTTTAGACAGGTCGACCAAACGTTTCTGCCCATAGAATGATCATTAACATGACCATTCTGTGGGCACCGATACAATCGTCCTCGTCAGCACATGTCCTGTAAAAAAGCCTTTCCTGGTAATTGGCTACAGTAAGGGTGTGTTCACATTGACTTATTTTGCTGAGTTTTCAGAGCATAAACTCTCCAATCAAAACTTGTGGTTTTGGTTTTTTTGTAGAGTTTCTGCTCCAAAAACTAAGCCAGATTAAAACTCGGTGTGAACACATCCTAAAAGGTGAAATTATCATACATAAAAAGCGCATAAAAGCGTTCTTGTATTTCAGATTTGGGAGATGTAACTGTCACACACCAGCTCCGTCGACTGAAAGCTCTCATGTGTATGGACACCTTTAATCCACTCAGCCAATAAAAAGGTATTGCTTAAAGGGGTTGACCACTTTATGATAATTTTCACAACTTGTCACTAACAGATTGGCGCAGATGGTTTCCCTGGCCCTGCTGATGGAGGGACCTGTCTGTAAGCAATCTCCATAGAAAAATACTACTTATGCGCTGGTTTCCCACGAGAAGTATTTTTTAATAAGGGCAACTGATAGACATGTAAGGACCCAGGCTCCTCAACCGGTAGCCATGAAGTTTGTCTAGAGGACCTTACTAAACAAGGGGAAGCACTTTACAATGAGCTCATCTGCAATGCCCTCCAAATAATAGAAGTGACTTATATTAGTTACCGGATATTTGTGAAAGTTATCATAACGTGGTCACCTTCTATAACTCTGCAGAGTTTATATTAGGATAGTGGAAAAATGTGACTATCATTGCTGGGACTGGCTCACACAGCCACATTTTTATTGAGGCAGCTTTGCTACATGCAAGCCAATGTTGACACGTGGCAATAATCCGAAATCCTCCGCTCAGCCTTATGTCCTATGAGGAATCTATAGTATGTCAAACACAAATATTATCCTGTCAAACCTTATGATAACAGAAGACCTTTGTACACTGAAAGCAAATAAAGTCTCCTTCGCCATCTGTCATGTCACACAGCAATAAAGGGCTCCTCCATTATTTCAGTGTTTTCACATCCATTTTATTACCGGCATATTTTAGGTGTTATCTTTAAACTCTTGTGGATTGTCTGTATCATACCTCGTTTTCTCTAAGCGTGACTGCATGTTTCCCCCTCGGAGATGGGTGTGGGGTAGGAGGGGTTAATATACGCAGAGCGATTTGTTATCTTTTACCAGTATATATTGAGTTTTCTCAACTACAATTCTTGTCACCAGCATTTGAAGTAATAAATATATAATAAAAATAAGTCTTTGTTATATATTATGTTTATTTTATGGAAACTTAAATGTTTATTTTTTTTATTTCTTTTTTAATTCAAGTTAATCGATTCATAAAAAAAGGTATATAGTTTCACTCAGTCTAAAGGATCGAATTTTCTTTTTTTTTTCCAGACAGATCTAAATGTATAGAATATAAATACGCAATCATATTGTACACGTTTTAGTCCATTCACCTATTGATTTTTATTCTAAAGAAATAAATAAATACTACTGCATTTTTTGTTTTCTCTCCAGTATAACATTACAATTTTTTAATACAAAAAAAAACTCAGTTCTGTGTGAACAAAGACTTATTAAAAGGGGATGGTCACTTTATCTTTATTTGAGTGTGTTTGAACATGATTTTGTGGCACTTACTAATATATACAGTTGAAACCAGAAGTTTACATACACTATATAAAGACACATATACATGTTTTTCTCAATATCTGACATGAAATCAGAATAAACCGTTCCCGTATTAGGTCAATTAGGATTACCATAATTTTTAATATTTGCCAAATGCCAAAATAATGAGAGAGAGAATGTTTTAAGGCATTTTTATTACTTACTGCAAAGTCAAAAGTTTACATACATTAAGATTGCTATGCCTTTAAACCATTCTGGACTGCCCATATGATGATCTCAGTTTATTAGAGACACACCTATAATTCGTAAAGGGAACCTGTCCAGTGAATTATTCTGCCATAGCCACGGGCAGCATGAATCAGACACAGGCTGTCTTGTAACAAATAAATACACTATTCACAAAAAGTTAGGGATATTTGGCTTTCGGAAGAAATTTATGGAAAACTTAAAAAGTTCACGCTACAGTGATATTTTATCATGAAAGTAGGGCATTTAAGTAGAAACATTTCTCATCTCAAACAATTTATTGAAACAAAAGCCAAGAATAGTGGTGGGTATACCCCAACAAAAATGTCAATAACTTGTCATGTGGCCTTGAGGATCAATTATAGGTTGACAACGACGTCTCATGCTGCTCACAAGTCGCATTATTGACTGCTGATGCACGGCATCCCACTCTTCTTGAAAGGCGGCCCTCAGGTCATTGAGGTTCTGGGGTACAGAGTTACGAGCCTCTACATGGCAACTCAGCTGATCCCATAGGTTCTCTATGGGATTCAGGTCTGGAGAAAGTGCAGGCCACTTCATTTGCGGTACCCCAGTCTCCAGCAACTGTTCCCCAATGATACGACCTCGATGCACTGGAGCATTGTCATCCATGAAGATGAAATTAGGCCTGTGTTGTTCATCCAGAGACACAATGACTGGATTAATGATGTTATTCAAGTATTAGGGGCTAGTCACTTTATCATTCACAAAGTGTAGGGTAGTTCTGTATTGACTTGTCACACCTGCCCACAGTGTAACACTATCACCACCACCAAAGGCTCTTCTGGTGACAAAGAGCTCTCCTTGACGTCTCCAACATTGGCGGCCATCATTTTTGCTCAGCGTGAATGGACTTTCGGCCTACTGATCCCTCATCCAGGGTAGATCCTCCCTGGCCCATGCAAGACGATGATGCCTGTGCCTGGTGGTGTGGTTAAGTACCCTTGCAGGTCATCTAGCACGCAGACCATGCTGAGCGGATATAAATGTTTTTTAATGGTCTGACATGACACTAGGGTGACTCTCATCTTTCTTAAATGTGCCTGGAGTTGTGTAACATTCATCATCCGGTTCCGAAGGGCATTGTTCACAATGAAACAGTCATCAGTGTGGGATGTGGCCAAAGGACACCCACTTCTCTGCCTTTCTGTGACTTTTCCAGTCTCGGTATCTCTGTTGCAACCTGCTGATGACACTCAGCGACACTCTCAGCTCAGTGGCCATTTCAGTCTGAGAACATCCTGCTTGAAGCCTCGCAATGGCGAGGTATTGTTGATCATTTGTTAGGTGTCGTCTTGGCCTCATGATGTCAAAATGCAAACAGCATGATGTGGAGGACTGTTTAACACCAATTCTAATTGAAACCCGAAATTTATTGGGCGACTCATGGATAAAACACCTGTTGTGAATTTTAACAGTAAGCTCCTTATTACAGAACAGCAAGTTGTGCAAAAAGTACTGAAACATTGAACAGTTGGACATGTGCATTCAGAAGTTTAGAGAATGTCACATTAAGTTCACCTGAAAAGGTTAGAATGCATTTTAGGTTCATCCTGAAATTTTGCCAAAAGCCAAATATCCCTAACATTTTGTGAGTAGGGTATGTCTCATTCTGAATCGCTATGAAGTTTCAGTGGAAACAATTTAAGACGAGACCTGGGGATGAAGTGACCACTCACAGAGGTATGTCCTCGCTGGCCTCTCCCGGCCCCACTCAGCTAGATAGGTAGAGCCCAGGGGTGTACAAAGAAATCATGGGGCCCCATAGCAGAAGTTCTAATTGCCCCCTCCCCCCAAAAAAAAATAATTAAATAATTGTCGGGGTCACAGAAGAGCATATCTCAAAACTTTTCAGCCTTTACATAGTAATTTTCCTCCTGCTGAAGTCCTAGATTCCTCTTTCATTGCCCCATAAAGCATGATGCCAACAAATGTGCCTCCCAAACACAGTATGATACCCCCATGGTGAATTCCTCCACATGCACAGTATGATGACCCTACTGTACCCCTCCTTAACTCCCAAGGCAAAGTATGGTGACCCGAACACAGTATGCTCCTCCAACTGTGACCCCCACACAGCCCTGCATACAGTATAATGGCCCTACACTGTATAACGGCCTGCACTAGCCCTCCAAACAGTATAATGGCCCCCACAAAGTATGAAGGACCCCACACAAACCTTCACACTGCATAATTGCTTGCATATAGTATAATGGACCCCTACATATTATAATGGCCCCACATAGCCTTCCATACAGTATAATGCTCACCACATAATCCTCCATACAATATAATGCACCCCCCATAATACTTTAAATAATATAATGTACTCCCCATGGTCCTCCACACAATATAATGTACCCCCCCATGGTCCTCTATACAAGTATAATGCACCCACTATGGTCCTCCATGCAGTATAATGCCCCCCATAGTTCTCCATGCAGTATAATGCACTCCCATGGTCCTCCATGATGTATAGTGCACCCCCGTGGTCCTCCATGCAGTATAATGCACCCCCGTGGTCCTCCATGCAGTATAATGCATCCCCGTGGTCCTCCATGCAGTTTAATGCACCCCCGTGGTCATCCTTGCAGTATAATGCACCCCCGTGGTCATCCTTGCAGTATAATGCACCCCCGTGGTCCTCCATGCAGTATAATGCACCCCCGTGGTCCTCCATGCAGTATAATGCTCCCACCATGGTCCTCCATACAATATAATGCACCCCCCATAATCCTTTAAATAATATAATGTACTCCCCATGGTCCTCCACACAATATAATGTACCCCCCCCATGGTCCGCTATACAAGTATAATGCACCCACTATGGTCCTCCACACAATATAATGCACATCCATGGTCCTCCATGCTGTATAATGCCCCCCATGGTTCTCCATGCAGTATAATGCACTCCCGTGGTCCTCCATGCAGTATAATGCACCCCCGTGGTCCTCCATGCAGTTTAATGCACCCCCGTGGTCCTCCATGCAGTATAATGCAGCCCCGTGGTCCTCCATGCAGTATAATGCACCCCCGTGGTCCTCCATGCAGTATAATGCACCCCCGTGGTCCTCCATGCAGTATAATGCACCCCCGTGGTCCTCCATGCAGTATAATGCACCCCCGTGGTCCTCCATGCAGTATAATGCACTCCCGTGGTCCTCCATGCAGTATAATGCACTCCCCATGGTCCTCCATGCAGTATAATGCACTCCCCATGGTCCTCCATGCAGTATAATTGTAACGGGTCTGGGAGGCGGAACCTCTGAGCAACTTATACAAGGGGGCGGTCCTTGTAAGGAAGCGGGTGGCGACCAGGGAAGACAGGCAGGCAGTGACCGGGACAGTCTCTGGGTAAACGGGCAGGAGGTCACGGCAAGTGACCGGGACAGTCTCTGGGTAAACGGGCAGGAGGTCACAGCAAGTGACCGGGACAGTCTCTGGGTAAACGGGCAGGAGGTCACAGCAAGTGACCGGGACAGTCTCTGGGTAAACGGGCAGGAGGTCACAGCAAGTGACCGGGACAGTCTCTGGGTAAACGGGCAGGAGGTCACAGCAAGTGACCGGGACAGTCTCTGGGTAAACGGGCAGGAGGTCACAGCAAGTGACCGGGACAGTCTCTGGGTAAACGGGCAGGAGGTCACAGCAAGTGACCGGGACAGTCTCTGGGTAAACGGGCAGGAGGTCACAGCAAGTGACCGGGACAGTCTCTGGGTAAACGGGCAGGAGGTCACAGCAAGTGACCGGGACAGTCTCTGGGTAAACGGGCAGGTACGACCTGTGACGGCTGAGCCTCCAGGTAGGCTAGCAGGCAGATGGCAGATGAGTGCTCCCAGATGAGCAGGCGAGAGTCTCTGGATAAGCAGGTGGTCACAGCATGTGACGGCGGAGCCTCCAGGTAGGCTAACAGGCAGGTAGCAGATGAGCGCTCCCAGGTGAGCGGGCAAGAGTCTCTGGACTGGCAGGTGGTCACGGCACGTGACGGCGGAACCTCCAGGTAGGCTAACAGGCAGGTAGCAGATGAGCGCTCCCAGGTGAGCGGGCAAGAGTCTCTGGACTGGCAGGTGGTCACAGCACGTGACGGCGGAGCCTCCAGGTAGGCTAACAGGCAGGTAGCAGATGAGCGCTCCCAGGTGAGCGGGCAAGAGTCTCTGGACTGGCAGGTGGTCACAGCACGTGACGGCGGAGCCTCCAGGTAGGCTAACAGGCAGGTAGCAGATGAGCGCTCCCAGGTGAGCGGGTTAGCTGGTCCATAGACAGACTGACAGGAGTCGGAAGGCAGACCGTCGGACCTCAGGCTAGCAAACAGGTAAGCGGATAACAGGCAGAAATCAGACAGCAAACTGGCAGGAAACTGGCAGGTAACTGGAAACGGGACCTGAGGGCTGAAGCAGAGTAGTGAACAGTGCAACAACATTGCTCGGGCACCTCCATTTTGGAGGAGGTGCCTTATATATGGAGGGATCCTCCGGCCATTGGCCGGGGACTCCTTAGGGCGACGCGCGCGGCCCCTTTAAGAGAGGGGGAGCGCGCGCGCCCTAAGCACAGTGACCGGGGGAGAGCGGGCGCTGCAAGCAGAGCGGGAGGAAGCCGCCGAGCACGGAGCAGAGAGGTGAGGGGAACAGCGTCCCTGCCTAGCAGGAGGCAGGGACGCCGACGCTACAGTACCCCCCCCTTTAGGCCCCCCTTTTTTAGGCCAGACAGAAATTTAGCAAGGATGAGAGGGGCATGGATGTTCTCCCGGGGCTCCCATGTTCTCTCCTCAGGACCAAACCCCTTCCAATCCACTAGAAAAAAGGTCTTTCCTCTTACCCTTTTGGTGGCCAGAATGTTATCTACCTCAAACTCGTCTTCAGCAGAAACCGGAGCAGGAGGCGTACCTGTAGACTTGGAAAAGGAGTTAAGTACCACGGGTTTGAGAAGAGCTACATGGAAGGAGTTAGGGATCCGTAAGTTGGCCGGGAGTTTCAATTTATAGGCCACCGGGTTGATCTGTTTGATAACCTCCAGTGGGCCGATGAACCGAGGCCCTAACTTATAGGAAGGAATCTTGAGCCGGACATATTTGGATGAGAGCCAGACTTTATCTCCGGGACGAAATTGTGGGGAATCCAGGCGTTTTTTGTCGGCGTGTCTCTTCATCCGCTCGGACGACTGAAGGAGTGCGGATCGGGTACTCTCCCAAATGGAGGAAAATTTGCTAACGAGAGATTCCGCGGCCGGGTTGTCCACAGAGGTGGAGACAGGAAAAGGGATCCGAGGATGCTGACCGAAGACTACAAAAAAAGGGGATTTAGAAGAAGATTCGCTCTCGTGATTGTTGTAAGAGAACTCGGCCCACGGTAGGAGATCCACCCAGTCTGAATGGTGGGCATTAACGAAGTGCCGGAGGTAACTGGTCAAATTCTGATTGATCCGCTCCACTTGACCATTGGACTGTGGGTGGTAAGCGGAGGAGAAGTCCAGGGTGACGTTGAGCAGTTTACATGTGGCTCTCCAGAAGCGTGAGGTGAACTGAACCCCACGATCCGACACGATGTGGAGGGGCAGACCATGGAGACGGAAGATGTGGCGGATAAAGTCTTTAGCTAGCTCGGGAGCAGACGGGAGGCCTGGCAGGGGAATAAAATGAGCCATTTTGGAAAAGCAGTCAGCGACCACCCAAATGACCGTACAACCGGCAGAGACAGGGAGATCTGTTATGAAGTCCATAGCTATATGTTGCCACGGGGCAGCAGGCACTGGCAGAGGAAGAAGGCGGCCGGCAGGCAGGTGTCTCGGAACTTTGTTGCGGGCGCAGGACACACAGGCAGAAACAAAGTCAATTACATCCTTGTGCAGGGTAGGCCACCAGTAGTGCCGGGTAATAAGCTGGAGGGTCTTTTTCTGACCGGCGTGCCCAGCTAGCTTAGACGAGTGACCCCAGTGTAGAATCTTCTCCCGATCGGACTCCGTTACGAACATCTTACCGGGAGGGAGACGATTTAGGCCCACGGGGGCTACCTGCATTACTCTGGCGGGATCGATGATGTGTTTAGGCTCCTCCTCAAGATCAGACACCAGAAAGGATCAGGACAGGGCGTCAGCTTTGATGTTTTTGTCAGCCGGACGAAAATGAAGAATGAAATCAAAGCGGGCAAAAAACAAAGACCACCGGGCTTGGCGCGGGTTAAGTCTCTGGGCGCTCTGGAGATATGCCAAGTTCTTGTGGTCAGTGTAAATTATTACCGGGTGGAGAGCCCCCTCGAGCAGGTAACGCCACTCCTCCAGTGCCATCTTAATGGCCAACAATTCTCGGTCTCCTATAGAATAGTTGCGCTCAGAAGAGGAGAAAAGTTTGGAGAAAAAGCCGCAGGTTACCTTTCTTCCGGAAGAAGATTTTTGGGTAAGTACCGCCCCAGCTCCGGAGGAGGAGGCGTCAACTTCTAGGAAGAATTGTTTGTTGCCGTCCGGACGATGCAGCACCGAGGCGGAGAGGAAGGCCTGTTTTAAGGAAAGAAATGCCTCCTCTGCTTCGGGCGGCCATTCTCTGGGGTTCGTACCTTTACGGGTGAGAGCAGAGATAGGGGCGGTCCGGGAAGAGAAGTGCGGTATGAACAGGCGGTAATAGTTGGCGAAGCCCAGGAACCGCTGAATAGCCTTCAACCCCTCTGGTCGGGGCCACTTCTGGATGGCAGACAGTTTCTCAGGATCCATTTGTAGACCTGTCTGAGAGATTATGTAGCCCAGAAATGGAAGAGAGGTCTGCTCAAAGATGCACTTCTCATATTTAGCGTAGAGGTGGTTCTGCCTGAGCCTGAGCAGGACCTGACGAACGTCCCTCCGGTGAGTAGGAAGATCCGGAGAGAAGACCAAGATATCGTCCAGGTACACCACCACGCAGGAGTAGAGAAGGTCACGGAAGATGTCATTGACCAACTCTTGAAAGACGGCAGGAGCGTTACAGAGACCGAAGGGCATCACAAGGTACTCATAGTGGCCGTCCCGGGTATTGAATGCAGTCTTCCACTCATCCCCCTGACGGATACGGACCAGGTTATACGCCCCACGGAGATCCAGTTTGGTGAAGATTCTAGCCCCCCTCAGACGGTCAAATAATTCAGGAATAAGCGGAAGGGGGTATTTATTCTTCACAGTAATCTGGTTTAGGCCTCTATAGTCTATACATGGACGGAGTGAGCCGTCCTTCTTTTTGACAAAGAAGAAGCCTGCTCCCGCCGGGGAGGTAGATTTCTGGATAAATCCCCGGGCCAGGTTCTCCTCAATATATTCAGACATGGACCGGGTTTCAGCAGCGGACAAAGGGTAGATTCGCCCACGGGGAGGAGTAGAGCCGGGCATCAGGTCGATTGGGCAGTCGTATGGTCTATGAGGAGGTAAAGTCTCTGCCTCTTTCTTATTGAAGACATCCGCATAAGACCAATAGGGAACCGGAAGACCGGGCAGATTGGCTGGGGTAGGAGAAGGACGGGCAGGACGAACGGGAACTAGACAAGTCTTATGGCAGTCCTGTCCCCAGCGAAGGACCTCTCCGGTCTGCCAGTCAAGCACGGGTGCATGTTTCTGGAGCCAAGGCAGGCCAAGTAATAGTGCGTGAGAGAGTCCAGGCAGAACATGAAAGGAGATGCTCTCAGAATGCAGCATTCCCACCTGTAGAGTCAGAGATTCGGTGATGAGTTGGATGGGATGTGGTAAGAGACCCCCATCCACGGCGGCGACAGATAAAGGTACGGCCAGAGGTTTGGTGGGAATGCGGTATTTTTCTACCAGGGATTGAGAGATGAGATTTCCAGCAGCTCCAGAGTCAAGTTGAGCCAGTTCAAAATAGCGGTTCTCTCCGCAGAAGATAGAAACAGACAGCATCAGGGATGGAGAGGGTTTACTTTTGTCTAGGGCGACCTCTCTGAGCGATCCTAGACACAGGCGTTTCCCGACCTCTCAGGGCAGGAACGGTTCCGGTGCTCCTTACTGCCACAGTAGAAACAGCTCCCCTCGGCACGACGCAAGTCTTGACGGGTCTTGACCATCTTGGTCTGGTCGACCTGCATAGGCTCAGGTGAGTGTGCCTGGGGAGTAACGGGTCTCTGGAAGGTAGGGACTAGACGTGGAATCCTCCTCTCACGGGTGACCTCCCTAGCGCGCTCCTGGAACCGGATGTCAATCCGGGTGGCAAGTGTAATCAAGTCGTCGAGAGTGGTAAGAATGTCCCGACCGGCGAGTTCATCTTTAATACGGCCGGACAGACCCTCCCAGAAGACGGACACCAGGGCGTCGTTATCCCAGGCCAGCTCCGAAGCAAGGGTACGGAACCGTATGGCATATTGGCCCACGGTGAGACTCCCTTGACGGAGGCGTAGCAGAGATGAGGCGGATGAGGTCTTCCGTCCAGGTTCGTCGAAGACCTTCCTGAAAGCCGTGAGAAAGGCTGGCAGGTCGGACACCAGAGGGTCTCCTCTCTCCCATAGAGGATTTAGCCAAGCCAGTGCCTCCCCCGTGAGATGGGACATGATGAAGGCTACTTTGGCCCGGTCGGAATTAAACTGGTGGGACTGGTGTTCAAAGTGCAGGGTGCACTGGTTAATGAAGCCCCGAGCTTGAGCGGAGTCGCCTCCGAAGCGAGGAGGCGCAGAAAGCCGGATTCCAGAGCAGGATACTATGGTATTGGTGGGCAGCGGAGCAGCCGGGCTGGGAGTCATGACACTAGCGGTGGTTGCTGGTGGGGCAGTCAAAGTGTCCAGGCGAGTATTGACATTCCGCAGGTGACCCAGGATGGACTCCTGTTGGGACCTCTGTCGGGACAGTTAATGACAAAGGTCCGAGAGCGAGGGAGCTTGGGTGCCACCGGGTTCCATGGCCCGAGCAAACTGTAACGGGTCTGGGAGGCGGAACCTCTGAGCAACTTATACAAGGGGGCGGTCCTTGTAAGGAAGCGGGTGGCGACCAGGGAAGACAGGCAGGCAGTCACAGCAGGTGACCGGGACAGTCTCTGGGTAAACGGGCAGGAGGTCACGGCAAGTGACCGGGACAGTCTCTGGGTGAACGGGCAGGAGGTCACAGCAAGTGACCGGGACAGTCTCTGGGTGAACGGGCAGGAGGTCACAGCAAGTGACCGGGACAGTCTCTGGGTGAACGGGCAGGAGGTCACAGCAAGTGACCGGGACAGTCTCTGGGTAAACGGGCAGGTACGACCTGTGACAGCTGAGCCTCCAGGTAGGCTAGCAGGCAGATGGCAGATGAGTGCTCCCAGGTGAGCAGGCGAGAGTCTCTGGATAAGCAGGTGGTCACAGCATGTGACGGCGGAGCCTCCAGGTAGGCTAACAGGCAGGTAGCAGATGAGCGCTCCCAGGTGAGCGGGCAAGAGTCTCTGGACTGGCAGGTGGTCACAGCACGTGACGGCGGAGCCTCCAGGTAGGCTAACAGGCAGGTAGCAGATGAGCGCTCCCAGGTGAGCAGGCAAGAGTCTCTGGACTGGCAGGTGGTCACAGCACGTGACGGCGGAGCCTCCAGGTAGGCTAACAGGCAGGTAGCAGATGAGAGCTCCCAGGTGAGCGGGTTAGCTGGTCCATAGACAGACTGACAGGAGTCGGAAGGCAGACCGTCGGACCTCAGGCTAGCAAACAGGTAAGTGGATAACAGGAAGGAATCAGACAGCAAACTGGCAGGTAACTGGAAACGGGACCTGAGGGCTGAAGCAGAGTAGTGAACAGTGCAACAACATTGCTCGGGCACCTCCATTTTGGAGGAGGTGCCTTATATATGGAGGGATCCTCCGGCCATTGGCCGGGGACTCCTTAGGATGACGCGCGCGGCCCCTTTAAGAGAGGGGGAGCGCGCGCCCTAAGCACAGTGACCGGGGGAGAGCGGGCGCTGCAAGCAGAGCGGGAGGAAGCCGCCGGGCACGGAGCAGAGAGGTGAGGGGAACAGCGTCCCTGCCTAGTAGGAGGCAGGGACGCCGACGCTACAATAATGCACTCCCCATGGTCCTCCATATAGTATAATGCAACCCCATGGTCCTCCATGCAGTATAATGCACTCCCCATGGTCCTCCATGCAGTATAATGCACTCCCCATGGTCCTCCATGCAGTATAATGCACTCCCCATGATCATCCATGCAGTATAATGCACCCCCCATGGTCCTCCATACAGTATAATGCACCGCTCATACTGTATTATGGCCACCAGTCAATGTTTTTTTTTTTTTAAAAATACACTAATCACCTATCCTGGTTCCAGCCGATGCTCCAGTCTCCTCAGTGAGAGGTGAGAAGCGCTGGACATCTCAGAGCAGCGAGCGCCCTGTAATAACATCATACATCAAGGCAGAATGATGGGGGTGGAAATGTCTGCTGACGCTTCCTCTTCCATCATCATTGCTCGCACTGGGCCCCCCCTCCGGCCGTCAGCGTGAGCAATGATGATGGAGGAGGAAGCGTCAGCAGACGCTTCCACCACCGTCATTCTGTGTGGGCGAGCGGCCGGGCAGTGAAGGTGCTAACGGGCAGAGTGGGGCCCGGTGCATATGTAAGAGGGACGGTCATGCACCTCTTTCCCTTTTGTGAATGTATTGTTCTACTCTGTGTTTATATATGAATATGTAAATGTCTATTGTCTAATGTTAGTTACAGGGACAGTATATGTTAGGAGTGGATGGTATATTAGATTAGGAATTGGGTGCAGTGCAGTGGTGCCTAGCCTTCTTTTACACCCTGATGGAGGGACACCATACCTTACATCTCTGAAACTATCTGTGCCAATCCCCTGATGAATCACCCGATGTTGAGGAAACGTGTCGGGAGGCACGCTTTAGGGTTATTTTAGGGCTGACTAAAAATCGAGGGTCAGCTGTGGACTGCCCTTGTCAGGGCGGGAGTTTTGGGGTCCTAGGGTCAGCCTGTGATACAGGGTCTGATAGGGTCAGTTATTGATGACCATCCAGGCGCGTCTCGCATCCTTGGATGGAACGACCCATACTACAGGACTGGTGAGACAGCTCCTCTTTCTTCACGCTTTTTGCCTTACACAATATTATCTCTTGACAGGAGTGTTGTGGGGGCTAGGTGAAGTAAATTGGTAAATATTTATTGCCCCTGAACTGTATAACCATTGTTAGCATTTTACCCCTATCGGGTTAGCAGTGTTTGTGTGTGTCTTTACATTCATTTTTAAAGGATATATTAAAAGTTATATTTTAAGTCTGCTATACATGCAGCAATACTATTTTGATTAGCATTCTATTGGGCCTGAGGCTCTTTTTGATATCAAAGTGTATCTATTGCTTTTTTTCTTCTACAGTGCAGTGGTGGGCACAATAGTTTAGGATAGAAATAGTTAATATATTTAGTAATAGCTCCAGTGTAGAAGGAGCCGGGGTAGTAACGGAGAATTTTGCCTAGCAACCGACGGAGACGGTTGATGATTGGTCCAGTTGAAAAAGGGGGAGGAGTTTTGGGCTAGAGGAGAGCAACGGTTATTCCTGTCAGGGATCAGTTGAGTCAGAGCAGTTGTTGCTGTTGGTAACGTTAAGTCTGTGCTGGAGGAAGACTGAGGAGAAGCTCGGGGCGCTGGGGGCTGAAGGTCAATAGAGATACAGACGGATGATTGGAAAAGCTTGGGGAACGAGAAAGCGGACAACTCTGGAGGAAAATTCCCTAAACGTCCGAGGTCTACGGCCTGTAGAAGGACTGATGGAGCCAGCCTTCACTACTCACCAGGAGGGGAGAACGGACGGGGACATACCTGAGGAGAGTGGGACCGGGAAATCTAACTCTGAGGACAGGACAGGAAGGGACAGAAGTGAGGATGAAAACTGTAATGGAGATGTCCAAAAAGACTATCTGTGACTAAAACTGAACAAACGGAGTTTAGTAAAGTTATGTTATATAAAAGAGAGTCAGAGTCTGAAAGTGATTATTTGCCTGCGACAACTGAACTCCTGAAGAAAACGGAGATTTCCCGGGAAACTAAGTGTTGTACACTACATGCAAATCACCAGACAACCGGGACATTATCTTGTATTTGTGGGCGGTCAGGGTGTAGGAACACAACAACTGCAGTCCCTCGCCACTACTACTACCCTGTACCCCTCACACATACACACATATATACACACACACACACACACATTACACATGGACTTACCCTCTCTGCAGATGATTGCACATGATGCATTTCTCTCTGGTGCAGCCTCCCATCATCTGACTGCAGAGCTTTCTTGCTAATTGCAGGGCTGAAGGCAGGAGGGGGAGAGCAGAGCTGTACATTACAGAGCAGGGGAGGCAGGGAGAGCAGGGGCCACACTGTGATCAACAGCTCTGCTGGAGGCCGGAGCAGGTGGGCAGAGCCTCCTCTCCTGCACTCCCAAAGCAGACACTGAGGCGTCGTCTGTGCCCCGGACACAGTGCAGCCTGAGGTGAAGAGGTGGGTCCTGCCGACTCCTGGCCACTGAATCCTCTGGGAGGTTCTGAACGAGCCTGGTTGTTTTCAACAGTATCTGCATCCTAAGGATGCCCGCTTAATAGCGGGCACACAGACTGCAGAGCAGCAGCAGGAGCCGTGCTGCGGCTACAGTGCGCGCTATTAAGGAAAATTAATATTCATTACTCTCCATGCCCATGGGTGTGGGGAGCAGTGAATATTCATTTTCTTTATCAGCGGGCACAGTGTAGGCAGCTGCCTCCTGTACCCCGCAGATCCCATGCTGCCGCGCCCCCCAAAACCCAAGCCATATACAGTACAGACCAAAAGTTTGGACACACCTTCTCATTTAAAGATTTTTCTGTATTTTCATGACTATGAAAATTGTACATTCACACTGAAGGCATCAAAAGTATGAATTAACACATGTGGAATTATATACTTAACAAAAAAGTGTGCAACAACTGAAAATATGTCTTATATTCTAGGTTCTTCAAAGTAGCCACTTTTTGCTTTGATGACTGCTTTGCACACTCTTGGCATTCTCTTGATGAGCTTCAAGAGGTAGTCACCGGAAATGGTTTTCCAACAATCTTGAAGGAGTTCCCAGAGATGCTTAGCACTTGTTGGCCCTTTTGCCTTCACTCTGCGGTCCAGCTCACCCCAAACCATATCGATTGGGTTCAGGTCTGGCGACCGTGGAGGCCAGGTCATCTGGCGTAGCACCCATCACTCTCCTTCTTGTGTCCAAACTTTTGGTCTGTACTGTATATTCGGATACCCACAGCAGCCATGTTATATTTGGACAATAAGACGCATCCCCCACTTTCCTCCAAAAATTTTAGAGGAAAAAAGTGCGCCTTATAGTCCGAAAAATATGGTAATTACTATTAACGTACTAATTATACTACTATAGTTGTAACATTTTGTCTAAATTAACTGTAACCCACAATATTATGTGTATCGAGGAAATCGTCCAGCCCTTTTTTGAAAGCTGTTATAGTGTCAGCCATCACTACCTCTTGTGGTCGCCATTCCACAGTCCGACTGCTCTTACTGTAAAGAACCCTTTTCTGTTTAGGTGCCGGAATCGCCTTTCTTCCACCTGTAATGAGCGCCCCCTGGTTTTTAGTATAGTCTTTGGAAGGAATAAGTCATGTACTAGTCCTTTGTCCTGACCACCCATATATTTATACATGTAAATGAGATCCCCTCTAAGCTAAATTTTCTAAGCTAAATAAGCTCAACTATTTCAACCTCTCATCATATGACAGGCCATCCATCCCTTGTAATAATCTAGTTGCCCGCCTTTGAACTGACTCTAATTTCTGAATATCCTTTTTAAAATGTAGAGCCCAAAACTGGATCCCATATTCTAGACTTGGCCTCACCAGTGATTTATAAAGGGGCAATACTTTCTGGGGGCCCCACCGATCAGACCATCTCTAAACACTACAGCAGGGGTTCCGATAACAGGTAGTAAGATAGCATTTGAACAGTGGTGGTTAGGCATTCGCATTGCTTTGCTAATGTCTTTGGGGCTTATTGAAACAACTAAATTCTGTACTTGGCCAAAAAAAGTTAATTTGCCAATTGAAAATGGGATTACAGAAGCATCAACTTTCTGTCTTCACTATTTCATATGTATCAGACTGAAGATGTAAATTAAATTCAACAAAAGGATCTTAACAAGCATACCATTTTCATTCTAAGTAGTTTACATGGGATTTGTGTAGACAGGCATGAACAAGTTCAAGTACTGCTCCCCTCCCTGCAGACATGTTCATCAAGACTCAAACATTCTGAATAACATCATTGACTGCATTAAATTATGATGACGATATGCCCATCAGGAATACATTGTCCAGAAAAGTAAGTATGGAAACAGGAATATTACTCACATACCATGTACTAGTTTTATAGAAAAGCAAAGAAGAAAATGTGAGATGAATAAAAGCCATATACAGTTATATAAAAAAGTTTGGGCACCCCTATTAATCTTAAGCTTAATGTTTTTTTAAAAATTGGTGTTTTTGCAACAGCTATTTCAGTTTGATATATGTAATAACTGTTGGACACAGTAATGTTTCTGCCTTGAAATGAGGTTTATTGTACTAACAGAAAATGTGCAATCTTCATTCAAACAAAATTTGACAGGTGCATAAGTATGGGCACCCTTATTTTCTTGTTTTAAATACTCCTACCTACTTTTTACTGACTTACTAAAGCACTTTTTTGGCTTTGTAACCTCATTGAGCTTTGAACTTCATAGCCAGGTGTATGCAATCATGAGAAAAGCTACTTAAAGTGGCCACTTGCAAGTTGTTCTCCTGTTTGAATCTCCTCTGAAGAGTGGCATCATGGGCTCCTCAAAACAACTGTCAAATGATCTGAAAGCAAAGATTATTCAACATAGTTGTTCAGGGGAAGGATACAAAAAGCTGTCTCAGAGATTTAACCTGTCAGTTTCCACTGTGAGGAACATAGTAAGGAAATGGAAGAACACAGGGACAGTTCTTGTTAAGGCCAGAAGTGGCAGGCCAAGAAAAACATCAGAAAGGCAGAGAAGAAGAATGGTGAGATCAGTCAAGGACAATCCTCAGACCACCTCCAGAGAGCTGCAGCATCAACTTGCTGCAGATGGTGTCACTGTGCATCGGTCAACTATACAACGCACTTTGCACAAGGAGAAGCTGTATGGGAGAGTGATGCGAAAGAAGCCGTTTCTGCAAGCACGCCACAAACAGAGTCGGTTGAGGTATGCAAAAGCACATTTGGAGAAGCCAATTTCTTTTTGGAAGAAGGTCCTGTGGACTGATGAAACCAAGATTGAGTTGTTTGGTCATACAAAAAGGCGTTATGCATGGCGGCAAAAAAACACAGCATTCCAAGAAAAACACTTGCTACCCACAGTAAAATTTGGTGGAGGTTCCATCATGCTTTGGGGCTGTGTGGCCAATGCCGGCACCGGGAATCTTGTTAAAGTTGAGGGACGCATGGATTCCACTCAGTATCAGCAGATTCTTGACAATAATGTTCAAGAATCAGTGACAAAGTTGAAGTTACGCAGGGGATGGATCTTTCAGCAAGACAATGATCCAAAACACCGCTCCAAATCTATTCAGGCATTCATGCAGAGGAACAATTACAATGTTCTGGAATGGCCATCCCAGTCCCCAGACCTGAATATCATTGAACATCTGTGGGATCATTTGAAGAGGGCTGTCCATGCTCGGGAACCATCAAACTTAACTGAACTGGAATTGTTTTGTAAAGGGGAATGGTCAAAAATACCTTGATCCAGGAAATCATTAAAAGCTACAGGAAGCGACTAGAGGCTGTTATTTTTGCAAAAGGAGGATCTACTAAATATTAATGTCACTTCTCTGGTGAGGTGCCCATACTTATGCACCTGTCAAATTTTGTTTGAATGAAGATTGCACATTTTCTGTTAGTACAATAAACCTCATTTCAAGGCAGAAACATTACTGTGTCCAACAGTTATTACATATATCAAACTGAAATGGCTGTTGCAAAAACACCAATTTTTATAAAACATTAAGATTAATAGGGGTGCCCAAACTTTTTCATATAACTGTACTAGGGACATGTAACGTAAAAATAAAAAATACTAATATACAAAAATAAGAATAAAATATTCAGTGGCAGATTGAGGGTATCCAGGGCCCTGGGCAGGTCAGATTGCATAGGCCCCCCAGTACCTGATGTATCATGTGACTTGATGTTTTTGGGAGGTCATGTGACGAATACACAGGTGCTCTGATGCACATATGCAGATTTAAGGAGACCACACTAAAACATAAAGATAATGGATACTATGTAATAAGGGACAGCGCTATACATAACAAGAGGAAACCCTATGAAATACGGATCAGTGCTATACATAACGAGAAGACCCTACAGTGCTCAGCGTAAATTAGTACTCTCCCTTTGAAAAATAAGATTTTAATCAATCTTACTGAAAATTTTGACAAGACAGTTTCAGAGAACATTTTTTTTTAACCCATAACATGAAAGTAAGCTAATAATATACCGTTCATTACAAAATTTTTCGTTTTCTCAAATTAGTTGATAGAAAAATGAATACATGCTACATCAAAAACAACTGTATCCAGTATTTTTTTATGACCTCTATGATTTTTTAAGGACAGCCTTCCCAGTCTGGAATGAAAAAGTTACTTTGCTTTGGTTCAGGTTAGGAGACATTCCTGGCCACTGAATTACTTTCACGTTGTTCTTCAGAAATGCAACAGATATGCGTTTTGGATCATTGTCATGTTGAAAGACTGCACGTCTACCAAGGGCAAAGGGATAGGGTAGCATCTTCTTTTTTAATATAGAGCCGTACATTTGTGAATTAATGATATCATCAATGAAATGTAGCTCTCTGACACTAGCAGCATTCATGCAACCCCACAAATGGGACACTGCCACCATGTTTCACTGTAGGCACCATGCATTTATTTAGAAAAATTCATGGTGTCTACAGTGAAGCATGGTGGTGGCAGTGTCCTTATGTGGGGCTGCAAGAGTGCTGGCTGTTGCATACATGCAAAATGACACAGCCAGCGTGCTGACATCATTCCGCCAGATGAGTCATAGAGAAAGCGACAAGAAGCCAAGAATGGCTCCCTGTAAGTATGTTGCGACACTCCATTGCCGGCAATGGAGCTACAGGAATGCTCCTTGCCCGTCGATTAGCACAGCTGATGGCGGCGCAAAAAAATATTATGAGGGCTATATGGCAATGGGCACCCTGCCTCGCAGTAGCCCAGATTACCCTGAATATAATCCACTCCTGAAAATATTTACTATAAGACTCCTCAGTACAAGTAAAAAAAAAAAGATATTTTTTTCCTGCGTGTTCCAGAAATATAACTACACATATTGTATACTATAAAATATGACAAGTCAATACCAAGAAATAAAAATCTATATAAATGTATGGCAAATTAGCTTCAGTGCCATTATAATCGGGAAAGAAGAGTATGAGTTCTAAATCACAAAAATGATCAAACCCAAGACAAGAAACCATGGATTACCATCTTCACAATGTCTAATAGCCATGTCATCAGCAGAGATTAGCTTCCTCGGGGAAAAAATAAAACTTTGCAATATTTTATACATTATTATTTCTTAATCTTGTATTTTCTCACATTTCCAAGGCCAAGTTTACATTTCTTGTAAGCATTTTATTAAGCCTCATCATGTGGCTTCATTTTGTAGTAATATTTTTTTGCATATCTTTGCATAGAATTTGAGTACTTATAATCATTGGGAAAAGAAAGTACATCCCCTCCAATGTTTTTATTTATCAAGAGCTAAATAACCTTTTTCTCCAAAGTTCTGTAGCAGAGATGTTGTGAGTAAGGCCACGGCCCCACTATCTGTATTCGGTCAGTACTTTTTCTCAGGAGTGGGAGCCAAAACCTGGAGAGGAACAATCAGAGAAAAGGTAGAATAGAAACAAGTCACCAATTCTGCATTTATCACCCACTGTTATGCACACGCCCGGGCTAAGCGGCGTGTGCGTGTGATTGGTAGTGATTCCACTGGACCGTGCCGGAGAGTGAATGCCTGGAGGGGCGTGACTAAGTATTCACCCGATCCGACCAGGGTCGCACGACGGCATACGACGCCAGTGCACCAAGGAGGAACCGAGCAGAGGGACCAGGTGCTACTCCAGGACAGACCCCGGACACGGCTGTTGACCCACACAGGGAAATACAGGAACAGGCTGGTAGGCTGGCACACAGACTGGAGGGTATAGGCAGGCACGACTGGTATGCAGGCAGGCAGGTATGCAGGCAGGGGGGTAAAGGCAAGCACAGCTAGAGTGCAGACAGGGAGGCACTAGCAGGTAGGAACACAGGCGGGATAGGACCCAGTACACACCGGGACTCAGGAACAATACAGGCAGAGGGTTACAGGCAAGCACAGCTAGAGTGCAGACAAGGCTGAGCAGGGAGGACAGGGCTCTGTTCACACGGAACAGACAGGAAGGGAAAGACAGAGCCAGATACTCACACAGTACTTGCAGAGACAACAAGCAGGAGTTAGGTACGAGTTCAGACTCTGCAGAAAAAGGAAGGGAACGGACATAGAGGCAAAACAGGTAAAGGACAGGAGAGAGTTCAGACTGGAACTGAGTGTACGGAGGAGACCGACACTGCAGAGGGATACAGGAGCGGGTCTGGGAATACGGCCCCCAGAGAGGCGGAACGAACAGGCAAGGAGCGTGTTCAGACAGGACAGACCAGACACAGGAGCGGGTCTAGGAAATCGGCCACTAGAAGGCGAGAGGAACAGGCTAGGAGCGTGTTCAGACAGGACAGACAAGAGAACACAGAAAGGAGTCAGTTCAGACACGGGAGCTGATACCGCAAAGCAGGAGACATACAGGACTCAGTTCAGACACGGGAGCTGATACCGCAAAGCAGGAGACATACAGGACTCAGTTCAGACACGGGAACTGATACAAAAAGCAGGAGACAAGAGACGGGACCTGGCACCTTCAGAGTGCAAGCACACACTGAAGGAAACACTATGCTCAGGCAGGGATAGAAGGGAGCTGCTGAGCTATATACCAAGTGACAGACAGCAATAGGCTGAGGACGCACAAGGGGTGTGACCCACAGCAGGTACAAAAGGCAGGAAGTGATCGGGCGCCGCCCTTAAGCAGCAGAAACAGACACAAACAGACAGCATGGAGGGAAGCCAGAGAGACATTCTGGACAGGAGATCAAGTGCGCCCTCTTGCACAGTGGGAGATGGACCACCATGCAAGGACGCCGCCAGGTATGTTACAGTACCTCCCCCCTTACGCCCCCTCTTCTTCAGGCCTGCCAGAATCTTCCGCAGGGAATTCGAGGGCCAGTCGTTCACTGGGTTGGAGGGGGACAGAGACTTAAGGGTAATCTCTGCTTCGAGGTACATCTTGTCAAGCTCACAGGAAGAAATAGACGGGTTATCACGTACATAATGAGGAAAAGTCACTGTCTCTTTGTTATCTGGTGGTATCCCGGAGGATTCAGGAAACAACTGGAGGTCCTCCGCCGGGTCAGAAGAGTGCAGAGGCTCAGAGAAAACAACTGCTTCAGAGTACACTAGGTCGGACTCACTGGAGGAAGCAGGCGAGGTATCGGGTACCGAGTATAGGAAAGTCTCTGTCCATTCACCACCAGGTGGCACCCCGAAGGGTTCTGGAGACAGCTGGCGGTCCTCCGCCTGGTCAGAGGGGTGTAGAGACTCACGGGTAACCTCTGCTTCAGAGTACACTAGGTCGGACTCACTGGAGGAAGCAGGCGAGGTATCGGGTACCGAGTATAGGAAAGTCTCTGTCCATTCACCACCAGGTGGCACCCCGAAGGATTCTGAACACAACTGGAGGTCCTCCGCCTGGTCGGAGGGGTGTAGAGACTCAGGAGTAACCTCTGCTTCGGAGTACACTAAGTTGGACTCACTGGACGAAGCGAGCGAGGTATCAGGTACAGAGTATAGGAGAGTCTCTGTCCTTTCGCTACCAGGTAGCACCCCGAAGGGTTCAGGAGACAACTGGAGATCCTCCGCCTGGTCGGAGGGGTGTAGAGACTCGGAGGTAACTACCACTTTGGGGTACCCATTGTCAGGCTCACAGGACGAAGCGGACAAAGTATTGAGTACCGGGTGTAGAGAAGTCTCTCTCCATTTGTCATCGAGTGGTATCCCGGAGGGTTCAGGAGGCAACAGGGGATCCTCCGCCAGGTAGTAGAGGTGCACAGACTCTGAGGTAACCACAGCTTTGGAGCATCCTTGGACATGCACACCGGTTAAAGAGAAAGAAGCATCTGATGCCGGGTGCAGGAAGTTCTCCTGTGTGGAGTCTGGATGGGCAGAAGTCTCTTCGGCCAGGAGAACTGGTGCACTACCCACGCACATTACCCATTGGGGTTTCTCCGGGATACAGGGAGATGAAGCTTCAGTAGGGACTCCAAGGCTGGGGTCAGGAGGTCTCAGGGAGGACAGACCCTGGCGTGACGGCTTGCCTCTAAGTCTAGCACGTCTGGACTGCCTCTTGAGGTTGAGAGAAGTATTCCGGAAAGCGTAGTCACCCTGTGAGGATTCTGGGTGGGCAGTAGTCTCATTGGGCTGGAGGACTATTGCGCTACCCACACACATTACCCGTCGGGGCTGCTCCGGGATATTGGGAAGTGAAGCTTCAGCAGGGGCTTCAGAGTTAGGGTCCTCGAAGACCATACGAAAGGCCACCAGGAAGGCCTGCAGGTCAAGGATGACAGGATCCCATGCTTCCCATAGGGGGGTGACCCATTTCAAGGCATCACCCGCTAGGTAGTCAATCATAAAGGCCACTTTAGCCCAATCGGAAGGAAAATAGAGAGGGTAGGCCTTAAAGTGTAGCATGCATTGCTCCACAAATGCACGACACTGTCTTGGATCCCCATAGTAACGTGGCGGATCCGCAGGAACGAGGGCTGATAGATCCATCTGGACGGGTGCGTAATTCGCCTGGAACTCAGCTAAAGGGGGAAAAAAAATTTATTTATTTTATTTTAATGCATGTATTCGCTGGAAAAACTTCTCAAAGAGCGAAGGCCGTGGGGCTCAACGGGAACCATGGCCTGAGCATGCTGTTATGCACACGCCCGGGCTAAGCGGCGTGTGCGTGTGATTGGTAGTGATTCCACTGGACCGTGCCGGAGAGTGAATGCCTGGAGGGGCGTGACTAAGTATTCACCCGATCCGACCAGGGTCGCACGACGGCATACGACGCCAGTGCACCAAGGAGGAACCGAGCAGAGGGACCAGGTGCTACTCCAGGACAGACCCCGGACACGGCTGTTGACCCACACAGGGAAATACAGGAACAGGCTGGTAGGCTGGCACACAGACTGGAGGGTATAGGCAGGCACGACTGGTATGCAGGCAGGCGGGTATGCAGGCAGGGGGGTAAAGGCAAGCACAGCTAGAGTGCAGACAGGGAGGCACTAGCAGGTAGGAACACAGGCGGGATAGGACCCAGTACACACCGGGACTCAGGAACAATACAGGCAGAGGGTTACAGGCAAGCACAGCTAGAGTGCAGACAAGGCTGAGCAGGGAGGACAGGGCTCTGTTCACACGGAACAGACAGGAAGGGAAAGACAGAGCCAGATACTCACACAGTACTTGCAGAGACAACAAGCAGGAGTTAGGTACGAGTTCAGACTCTGCAGAAAAAGGAAGGGAACGGACATAGAGGCAAAACAGGTAAAGGACAGGAGAGAGTTCAGACTGGAACTGAGTGTACGGAGGAGACCGACACTGCAGAGGGATACAGGAGCGGGTCTGGGAATACGGCCCCCAGAGAGGCGGAACGAACAGGCAAGGAGCGTGTTCAGACAGGACAGACCAGACACAGGAGCGGGTCTAGGAAATCGGCCACTAGAAGGCGAGAGGAACAGGCTAGGAGCGTGTTCAGACAGGACAGACAAGAGAACACAGAAAGGAGTCAGTTCAGACACGGGAGCTGATACCGCAAAGCAGGAGACATACAGGACTCAGTTCAGACACGGGAGCTGATACCGCAAAGCAGGAGACATACAGGACTCAGTTCAGACACGGGAACTGATACAAAAAGCAGGAGACAAGAGACGGGACCTGGCACCTTCAGAGTGCAAGCACACACTGAAGGAAACACTATGCTCAGGCAGGGATAGAAGGGAGCTGCTGAGCTATATACCAAGTGACAGACAGCAATAGGCTGAGGACGCACAAGGGGTGTGACCCACAGCAGGTACAAAAGGCAGGAAGTGATCGGGCGCCGCCCTTAAGCAGCAGAAACAGACACAAACAGACAGCATGGAGGGAAGCCAGAGAGACATTCTGGACAGGAGATCAAGTGCGCCCTCTTGCACAGTGGGAGATGGACCACCATGCAAGGACGCCGCCAGGTATGTTACACCCACTGACCGAATACTGACCAAATACTGATAGTGGGGCCGTGGCCTAAGTATTGTAGATCAAATCATTAAAGTCACAAGAATCCATAGAAATCAACTACTTCAATATGGAGAAAAAGTGGACAATAATTGTCCATCTCTGGTGGTTTTTCTCAGAAGTGCTGAGAAAAACGGCTAGAAAACATCACCACATCCTACACAAGGATGACCAGCTAAAAATAATATTCGTAGACCCTCCCTACTACAGACAATCTCCAAATTTAAGAAATATCATGATCAGAAGCTCAATACTCTGGGATACACCAAGTGGAACTTTTCCTTGCAATGTGAAGAGCTGCAAAACCTGCACTCATGTAAAGACCACAGACAGGATACAGATCCGCAATGCACAGCAGAACTAGAATATTCCCGGGACATTCACAGGTTCCTTTTCCAATGTGGTGTACAGACAAAAAACCCATCAACCTATGGCTAAACATTTCTGTGATCCAGGACACAACATAAACAATACGAAAGTAGTCATATTAAAAGGCAACTTCAAATCACAAAAATATAAATTTATGACGGTCTTTGATACCCTACACACAGAACTAAATGTGAGGAATCTGCTCCACAGACAGTGAGGGCATCAGGTCTCTGATCTTACATAGATATTGGGACAATAAAAATGGATCACCCCGTTATCTAATCTAATTAAGGATTCACTTTCTGAGCTCAGTTAGTTTGCTTTTAATTGTCCATTTATTATGTCATGTCTCTCTCTTTTTGTTTATATTTTTGTGTTTCTTCAGATACTTTGTTATACCATGCCTGATGAAGAGACCCAAGTGGTCTTAAAAGCTTGCTTTGTAATAACACTTATGATACCTTTTAATGGCTAACAAAATAATAATCTTGTAGTAATTTTATTTTTGTTTCTCCTCCCGAGAGCAATCGTTTCTGGCATGAGAAAAGCCATGGAGTTTCATAAGTTTGACAGGTGGGAGTCGCCATGCCCCATCCCCAGCTCCACCCATTTTAGTGGGTTACTCAAACCTGGCGTGAAAACCAAAGATCGCAATTTTTTGCACAACTTAGCAACTCTTCATAAGTTTTCTGGAGTCAACAATTTGATGAATCAAGGCCTAAGTCGTCTATTAGGAGCCAAGTAGATTCAGTTTTTCACTGCACTCTTTTATTGCTTTAAATCAATAGCTGTCAAAATAGATAAAACAAAAAAAATGCCCCTAAAGCCCTTTTCTTTGAGATGTGATAGCTTGAGTTTAATACAGAGAACAGGGGCATGTAGGGGATAATATTCTCATGTGGCAAAGCCTCCATTTATTGTCAGGGCACCTGACTCTAAATAGCAGATGTTACACGCTCGCCCCTAGGTTCAGATAGGGCGAGACGGGTTTCATGAATTCTTTGGAATCCTGGGGGAACCGTTACTCAGGGCGATCATAGGCTGCAGCTTCTCTCAGGCACACGATAGATTCAATCGCTGACCAGACACATCTGACAAGAGTCTTCATAAACAGTTGAACAGTGGAGCTTAATCAAGTATGGCCAGTACCATTTAACTCTTTGAAGCAACAGGCTTCTCAACAGTACAGTCTATTAAAGCAGGAGTCAGTCTCTTCAGTAGCATGATTCAGCACAGATTAGATCTCTTTGCAGCACACTTTTATGAATACAAAACCACAGGTTTTTCCTTTACAAGGACACAATAGTGCACAGCATTCTTTATCCTGCATGGAGATGGAGGGGGGGTTGGGTTTGATGAGAGAGATGATCCCTGTGACACGATTCCTTCCAGTTCTTATCTTTCTGCCCGATAATACTCTGCACTGTTAGTTCAGGGAGTCTATCTGACCTGTGTTTAGCTTCCCTCCAGACCTGAATTCTGTTCACTTGTCTTCTGTGAGATACAGATCATACACCACCTTTCTCTTTGGCTCCAGCCAGATTAATAAAACAAGTTCCCCACAATCCCCCTGGGGCTCTGCTAAACACCCCCAGTCTCCTGTGACTGTGTTAACCCCTCTAGTTGCTGGATGCTTCTGAAGCACAACACTTCCTGGCTCTTGTGACTGTTAACTCTTATAGTTGCTGGATGCTTTTGAAGCAGCAGCACTACTTCTGCATGTCACACAGAGCAATAACCTACACTTCACTAAATGGCTCTTGTAAGCAGAATGTTAATCTCTAAAGTGGTGAAATTATGGTTAGTAATTGGGATCCTTTTTCATACTGAATCTAATTAATACAATGGTTGGTACTTTCCAGCCACATTTCACATTAATTTCTTTGCTAAATTGTGGTGGTTTGGATGCACTTACTACAAATAAAATTACATCCTACATTACAAATATCATATAAAACAGAACAGTGAATCAAATATAAACCATTCCACTTAGCAGAAATATGAAAATGACCTTTTACATCTAATCGTCAATGAATGGGTCCATTACATGATTGGACAGAACAATGATGCCACCCTATGTTGCATACATGTGCTGTAAATTTGAAAGACAGACATAGGCCAAGCTCCTACGGCATCATGACACTGGTTCAGAGGCTCTGCCCAAAAATTGTCATAAGGTGGTCATGTGAATTTGTTCAGTTAACTTGCTCCGTATTTAACTATTAAGATCCCCATATATATCAGACTAAGGTTGGCCGAACCTGATAATATCGATGGGTTCGGCTGACAGCCTAATGTGTAGAGTGGCCCCTGACAGTTGGGGAGATAAGAATCTGGCATGTATGATTTTGGACTGCCAATCCTTTTGTTCTCGAAAAGAGAAGAAATATCTGGCAGGAGCACTCGCATAGAAAACACAAGAGCACTCCTGCGTATGGGAGAGTCGGACAAGATAGCTGCTGGCCAAACAATTGGCGGAACCATGGTTCAACCAACAGCTATCTAAAGTAGATTTAGACTAAAAGGTAAGCTGTGAGGGCAGAGACCCTGATTCCAGCAATGTATCACTTACTAGTTTGCTTAATGTGTTTTTTTATTTTATAAAAATCACTTAATCAGCAGGAGATTATTACTTGGCCTGCTGCCAGGTTGTGCAACCCCTCCCACACTACTGATTAGCAGTTTTCTGCCTATGCCCAGTGTACACAGAAAGCTGCCAATCAGTGGTGTGGATTGGGTTATACAGAGCTCAGTATTTAGAGAACTGCTAAATCTGCAGCAGATTAAAAAATAATTTTATCAAAAGTGAAGCACCCAAGAAAGTGATACATCGCTGGAATCAGGGTCTCTGCCCCTACATCATACTGCTCTCAGATGGGTTAGAATAAAACCTTCTTAATTTTGACTTTCAAAAAGGATCCGTATCTGATGGTTGTAACCGGAGAAGCCTATTCATTAGTATTTGTATGTGGGTTATCAGGAGTCGAAGCACAAATAACAACTACAACAAAATGTCCCAAAATATTTAATCAGCAGCAAGAATCAGTATTACAGTAGACACCATACCTCTGTATAACATACTAGTCAGCAGCCATTCTTGGATACACACCTGTACACATACCATGAGGATACATAACATGCCATTAACCTCTCGCTTACTCCAAGTCCTACTCTCCACTACATCAGCAGTCGCTGATCATTCACTACTCATTCTACACAATATTGTTTTGACAATATTAATCTCATACCTGGAATTTAATTTCATCAGAAAGGAATCAGGGTGGGGACCCAGCGGATAAGTCACACCTAAGCTACACCTGCAGAGGATCATAGAGGTGCCCGATTTAGGATCTAACACCTTCTGTCAAGTTCATTCCTGTTTGGTCAAAGCTGGCCAAGTGCACAGTGAATACTACATTAGATTATCTAGCAAGGAAGGGGTAAAAAGCACCAAAATCGCAATCATGTATATTACACAAAGAAAGTCATCAACTTTTTAAAAGCATTCTGCAATCGATCTCAACATGTGAATGGCTTCGTTTATCAGAAGGAACACTTTTTGGTTAGGATTTTCCATCAGTTTCAAGCTGGCCAACAGGTGCCATTGTTATATATGGAAGAGCAAAATATTGTCCGTGCGCTCCACCGTAAGTGAACATGGATTCCCGGCAATGGAAACCACACTGCAGGAACTGGATGTTGGAAAGAAGGAAATCTTGTCAGCAGGTAAACTGTTGAAGAATAACGTACACGTCTTTGGTGGCCAAGACAGAGTCACATCATCCAGTTGGCATTAGGGGGTCTTCACCATAAAACACATGACATGCATTGAACCACTACATGGGGATATAGTGATTGATTACTTTGAAGCTGAATAATATGTTTAAATATTGCAATACTATAAAGACATTTTGTCCAAAACAGTTTTTACCATCCACCACCCCGAGCCTTACTCAGCATTGGTCTGCCACATCTTTGGTGGGTGAACATTCTTCTGAAGCACAGTGCTCCGGATCGATATACTTTGGGTCTGTGACAAGGATAAGAAATCATGACTGACAGACATTAATCATGTTCTAGCGATGACCTGACAACCCAATTCAATACAATTGCAGAAGGGGGCAGGGTGGTGACTGGTTACTGGTCTATAATGGCTGGAAATATCAGATAGAATAGCAATGAGTTACACTATAGATGTATCGTACCTTAAAATTCCCAGGAACAACTCTTGTTTTACAATACTTTTAAAGTACACTTATTTAATACACGAGATTAAAATAGGCTATCCCTTATCATACAGATCCCATATGCCTTATAAAAAATCCCATATCCCTTATTGCTCCAGATACATTCTATCTTTCAAGTGCTTTGCATAATATACCCCATTATGTCAGTCCAAAATAAAGCCAGATTCATACCAAACAGACCTTTTCAAAAAGAGAATGTCAGTAGGCTCAACCCTCCTGAGCCATCTGTATGGGCATGCAGATCATAGGAAGCTGAATAAAATGATACCTTGAGATCAGTGATCTGATGTCTTACTCCAGAGAAATCCATGTTTTTCTTATATATAAATGAGCTGTTCCAGGCTATGGGCCGGACACTTGAGAATCTGCCTCTGGAGGTTATTTTAGATAAAGTGGACCATTACCACCGTGTTATGCAATAGCCGCTCTCTGCTCTCCTCATGCAGAGCTGTGTGTGATTATACCTGACACATCTGCAGTTTCCACTCAGCTTCCATCTCACAGGCAGTCAGTGTTGTAATACAGCAGAGCTGTGAGAGCTGCAGCAAATATGTTTGTAAGGAGACAAAGTTCAGTTCTCCTGTGTTAGTTCCATGTCTCACACTGGTAACTCCCCCTTTTATTTATAGTAAGCTCTGGAGGCAGATTCTCATGCAGATCAGTGTCCGGCCCATAGCCTGGAACAGCTCATTTACATACAAGAAAAACATTGATTTCTCTAGAATAAGACATCAGATCACAGATAAAATATATTTTATTTAGCTTCCTAACCTACTTGCCTATATAGAAGGCTTAATCCTACTGCCAAATTTTTAACTTTTTTTTTTTTTTTCAGAAACAGCTTCTTAAAAGGAGATCATCCACCAGATTAAACAGTAAAAACTGCATACATTATTAAATATCTCTCTTAGAAATGAAGAGGCTGATGTATTTTGAAAATCCAGCTTAGAATGGCTATAAAAGCTTTTTAGAAGGCATTTAATGAGTCCAGCTCATGACTTCACTCAAAATGCTCATTTTAATTTCAGGATAATAAAGCCATTCTGGCATGTATTAAGTAAGCACAACAGCCTAATTAGGTCTAAGAGAATTATTTGTATTGGGAAATCTGGTTCCAGATCTGCTTTAAAGAGGACCTGTCATTTGCTCAAAAATGTAGTTAAATACCTGGTAAAAGTCCACGGGCTCTCTTGATTCTACTGCTCTTAAGTTTTGTAGCGTTGCAGAAATATACACATTTGATTATTTTGGAGCGCAAATGTGAAATCTCTGCTTTGTAGTTTTCTTTAATCTTCTCTGGGGGTGTGCGCTTTCACCCCTCCCACACACTGGCAATTACAGCTCAGCAGCGTCTCAGACCAATAGACTGGCAGCGTCTGGGAGTAGGGTTGAAAGAGAGTGCCCCCCCAGAGAAGACTGAAAAAATATCCAGATGGACTGCAAAGCAGAGATTTCACATAGTTTCTTCTGAAGCGCACTAAATGCCAATATCTCTGCAATGGAGCAACGCAGCACAAAATAAAAGAGGCAAAATCAGAGGAGCTCAGTGATTTTTTTTTTTACAGCTTATTTTAACTTATTCCTTTTTTTGAGACAGTGACAGGTCATCTTTAAGTCAGTGCCTTCAAAAATAAAGCCCAAGACCAGTGTGAACCTTACTTCTGAAGTAGACAATCCAATCTTTTTAGCTGGTACTAAACCTCACAATTCCTATAATCTTTTATTCCTACTGCTCTATAAATTCAATTCCTATTTTGCCTATATATAAATCTTTATAATGTTTCCACATCTATCAAGGGCTGAAAAACCCTTATGGCTTGGTTCAAATGGCTACAATAGCTAAGGAGAGCATCATCGGAAGATTAAAGTCGCCATGAATAATATAGCTGGCGAGGAAACATCCATCGCATGTATGATATATGAATATCCTGAATTAACAATTTACCTCTATATAATAAAACTCTGCCCCTCCTTGCTCAATGTAGCCTAATTAAAGATATTTCCCTGACAACATTTCTCATAAGCCTCAGGAGAAGAAAAGTCAGTTTAGGCCAAAATATAGTCAAACATGAACACTACATAGTGAGATTAAAAACAAATAAAATAAATATGTCAGCATTTTCCTCTCAACATACGTTCAACATTCTTCCTGCTATTTGGACCCAGTTTCCTGAGAAAATTGCAATTTTAAAACAATAGTGTTTAATTCTGTTCATTAGCAGATTACATTTAGCATTATATATTTCCTAGTAATATGTATTTCAATGTTACCATAATTTATATAAAATAAGTCACGGTCTGACATTTGACGTTGCATTTGGGCAGTAAGTGCTAGTCAGGGTATGTTCACACAACGTCTTTTAGACCTGCTGAGTTTGGCGGGTTTTCCAGCAGTTTTTTTATATGCATATGTATGCATTAATGGTCAGGTCACTTATTTTAACAGTTTTGCGTCTTTGCAAACGTTAAGCAGTTAAGAGCAGCTCATAAGACTGGACATCTGCATTGCCATGTAAAAAACACTTGTTGTGCATTTGTTCATTCTTTTTCATGATTATTTAGCGCTTTTCAGGAGGGTTAGAGCCGACCCAGTTGAAAAAGACATAGTGAGCACATACCCCACCAGCGCAATGGTATGTGTTAGCATTATAATAAATGAAGTTCATACAGACTGGCATTTTTCCTGCCAAAGTAAAAATCTGCCCCCATCTTTACTACTAAACTCTAATACCAGTTCTCAGGAGTCTCAGAGGCACAAGGCAAATGTCTTCTCAGCAAAGACTGCAGAGATGTCAGATCCCAGAAACCACAGCCACCTCTTCAAATTATCTTACAGGAGTTTTCTGGTTACACAAAACCCCAGTCCCCGGCTGCAGGTTTCTTTAAGAAAAAAAAAAACCCCAAAGAAAAACATACTGTGCTTCAGGATAGTTGCAGACAAGCGTATGAGAAACCGTCCAAGTTTATCTAGAAAACAAAATTTTTTTTTCTGATTTACATCTGATTTTTATCCGTGCACGATCAGTTTTCATACAACTACATTAAAAAAATGTACATTGTTAAATACGGTTTCTTAGCTTTATAAAATAGAGATGCATGTTCCATTCGGGACCCGTGTTTTGTGGCTTTTTTATTTTTACGCACCCATAGACTTCAATGGTTGAGACTCAGATTTGCAAGAGAGTAGCACAGGTTGCGATTTTTTTCTCTCAGGGACAGTCAGACCAAGTAAAAAAAATCATTAATCTCAACAGCACTATTTAAGAATACGTCCGATTTATACGCTCATCTGCATGAGCTCCCTCCTCCGGTCCAGTGCTGAGTTTTCGCTACTGCTTCCGGTGTCTTACTATCTACAACACTTACGCCATGTCAACAGCGCTGCAACCAATCAGTGAGCTCAGCGGCTCATGCCATCAACTCAGGCAAATCTGCTGAGTTCTGTTTTTGGCTGTAATGCCAACAACACAACGTCAGCACTGTGGCCAATAACAGACACCGGTAAGCAGCGCTGGAGAGGGCAACTAAAGCACAGTGGGTTTTTGTTTTTTTTTAAAACAAACTACAGTAGGAGACAGAACAAATTTAAATGGGTTTTCTGGTATCAACAAAAAAACGCTATTAGTCTTCTTTAAAAGCCTTAATTTATTTTGACTAAAGTAGCAAGAAACCTGATAGAAAATAGAAGAACTTGTCTCTGTCCATGGCGGTGGCATCTCCAGCTCAGTAGCAGATCAGACACTCGTCACCAGCAGGAGTCAGAGAGGCATCTGACTAAACTGCATAAGGAGGTATTTTGGTTTCAGCAAATAAACTTAAAAGTACTGTATAATACATAGTGACATTTTCTAAAATTCCTTTTTTTTTTTTTTTTTTTTTTTAAATCAAAAGAGTTGCAGGGAAATGGTGAATTTGTAAGAGGAAACTAGTAGGTCATCAATATAAGGCTGGGGCTGTACAGCAACATGTGTCACGCCACAGCGGTTGACAGGCAGTTTGGACAACCAAAAATATTTGTGCAACTTGTCTACGACTTGCTGTCAGGAGACTATTCTAGGGCTGTGATTCTGCAGCAAATAAAACAGGCAGATGGCAGACAAGTCACAGTTGCATTGAAGTCAATGGCAAACGAGTTGTGCACAACTGGGTGACAGTCACAAATATTTCAGAATGTGTAATATATTCTCTGTTGCAGTCGTGGAGGTTCACAATGCTACAAAATAGAAAATCATTAGAGGAGATGTCCCAATGCAACACTGCGATCTCAATGCCACGCTACACATCACTAAATAGCCTTAGAACCAGTTCTTTATTTTGAGATAAAAAGGAGGATTACACAGAATAATTTTAAATTTGCAGAAACCAGAATACAAAAGTCTTCAGGTGCATTTACATTTCTAAAGGCCCCGTCACACTAAGTGACGCTACGGCGATCCCGACAACGATACGACCTGTCAGGGATCGTTGCAGCGTCGCTATGTGGTCGCTGGTGAGATGTCAAACAGGCAGATCTTCCCAACGACGCAGCAACGATGCGGCGACCTGTAATGATCTGTATAACGATGCACGCCTATGTGTTTCTGTGTCTGAGTCGTTAACAAGGTCGTTGGTAAGGTGTCAAACACACCGATACATGCTACCCAGCGGGGCCTCAACGATCAATTAAATGTCCAGACCTTTCCGACAGGACCAGCGATCTCACAGCAGGGGCCTGGTCGCTGCTAAGTGTCAAACGTAGCGACTACTCCTTTACAATCTTGTAGTGTCAGGCTGCTGATCACCCGAAAAACAAGCAAAATGTTCGTTCGGGAGGTGAAATGATCTTTTTGTGCAGCACAAAGGATCTTCATTCTCAGGAGCACATCTCGTGTAAACAGATTTGCACTGCAGAGAACAATGATAGTTTATGTACACTTAACGATTACGGATTGTTCAGTGTGAGTCTAAAGCCAGGTCAGCCTGTGTAAACAGACTATTAAACAACCAACGATCAGTAAAAAAAATAAAACATCTGATTGGCGGCCATTTATTGCACCATGTTGGTCAGTGTAGACAGACCCTTAAGACTCTTTCACATTGCGTCCATCCCCATCCTTTGTGGCCCACTCAGGGCTTACGTCAGAACTGCTGGCAAAACGGGATTCAGGTGTATGCGCTAACGGGGTCCACTAACTATAATGGTGCCGACAGAGTCCACGTGCGCTCTGACATGCATCATTTTTTAGGGGTATACGCCTACGTTAGATTGACATTCAGAAGTAGCAGGCCTGCGTCTGAGTGCCCGCCTCCAATAGGCGTATACGCCCAAAAATGATGCACGTCAGAGAGCACGTGGCCTCTGTTGGCACCATTATAGTCAATGGCCCTGTCGGCACATACCCCCGCAAAACGGGATTTGGATGTATCGGATGTAAGCCCCAACAGGACCACTGAACGTGGGACAAAGCGAGGTGTGAAAGCAGCCTTAGGAACAAATTTAACAAGATTAATACTGGTGTGTAAAGCATCAGTCTAGGGTGCCCTCTCGTCACCACATTTTTCAGCTGTCGTGTACCAGTGTCAGAAATCTACTCTAACCATGGCAACTATAAGGTGACATTTTAAGATTTATGCTAGAGTTTTGGATCACACTGAACTTTTTACAACAAAATTAGAGACTGGCTGAGAAATGGAAAAATGTGAGGGGGGGGTGGCTTTAAGAGAGGAAACTTATTCTTGTTTTAATAAAAAAGTTAACAATAAAAAGGCATAGTATTTAAAAAAAGAAAATGAAAGATTTGATCCAATTGTTTGCTATGGACAACAACACTGTCAGAATAGTTTTTGTACACGAGGGCCTTATTGAAATATGCGCATCATTTCCTATGGGGAAATTCACTTGTTCCTATTGTAGCATTTAAAGACCATCAGAAAAATATATGGTTTAAAGAAAAAATAAAATGATAAACATTTGAGCAGGTCACTTACTAGACTAGTAAAAAAAAAAAAAAAGATGATCTATGAAACTACAAAAAGGGTCTTCTCCTTAGAGAAACCACAAGGCTATATTCACACGGCAGATTTGTTGCAGAAATATCTGTAACCATCCATTCATGTGTTTGACACAGAATCAACCCCATTTAGATGAATGGAAATGTCTGCATCAAATCCATAGAATTTCTCAAATGTGAATAAGACATGTGCAAAACTGCCAAATACTGTATACCGTCCTGAGAAGGAAATTAGGGATAGTAGTGATTGTGGTCCTCCGTTATAATATTGGTCTGTGATACTGTACCACATCTGAAATGAACAGAATTAAATACCAAACATGGTAAATCCAACATAGTAAAACCTGTCCTGCTCACTTTTTAAAAGTTTTTTTTTTTTTTTTTTTTTTTTTTAGGAATAAACAGATCAACAGGACAATAAAAAGTATGTATATCTAAAACCTAAAAATATGACTATTATAAACTTCTGCCTCCTGGCAGTAAATTGCAGTTATAATGATAGGCTTTATACCATTTCCCTGCCGTGCAATTGCTCACTATTGCTGTTTAGCAGCCACCTGAAAATGCACATGCTGCAATATTATATATTCTAACCTAGGAGGTACAAATCTGATTGTACTGCCAATCAAGTGCAGAGTGAAACGCCGTCCTAGATATGGCTTTATGACATGGCATGCTTGCTTTCAGGAGAAGTGTAGGACTAACTCCTTACTAAAGCAACGATGAAACAGGCTAATGGTAATCCACCCTCCTAGCCGGCTCACCCACACGGATTATCTGCTTGTACTCCAGAGTCCGAGAAGAAAACAGCTTGTAGAGATCTCCAAGAACGCCGGGTAGGAGCCGATTTAGGTGGAGAACTTGAAGTTCTGTAGGTCAGTGGAGTGGGAATGCGTGACGGTGACTTATCTGGTTGGTTATCTGCTCGTGGCCGGATCTTTGGCCGTAGTTTAAGTTTATAGATAGAAGGGATTCTGTCTGGTCGTTTTAATGTTTTCTTAGGTCTTAACACCACTTCACTGGATCCTGCAACTCCCTCGGGGATTACAGAGGCCTCTTCTGGCTCAGCCTCCTCCTGGAGGTCTTCAGCAGCAGGTGGGCAGGAACTGTCATCGGAAGAGCTGGACAAGGCTGGAAGTCTTCTCCAGGTAGATGCAGGAAGCGTTGCAATATTCCCATCTACATTCTGCTCCCTTGGTCCTCCAGAGATATAGAAGTTGAGGGAGGAAGAAGATGAGCTAGAAGAACAGTATGCAGAGTCTAAACCAGCTGGCTCGCTGGAAGGGGGACTAAGTAACAGAGAAGCCCCTTGTGTTCCCCCAGGTTGTCCAGATGCCCCCAGAAGTCGCGAATTTTCCAAGAATTCTTTCTCAAGACTACGATAAAGCTGTTGCTCTTGGCGAACATCTAAAGGTGCAGGTGCATATCCCAACTGCCTCCGTGCATGAGATGTTGGAGGTTCCGTATGAATGCGATTGTTTGGGGGCTTGGAGGTCACAGGAGTTGTATATGAATGCTGTCCATCTTTGTCCCGCTTAATAAGCAAAACTGCTTTCTTATTAGCTGGAGGTCCTTGACTTCGGGCCCGTCGACTAGGAGGACCATTAGGACCTTGAATTCTGCCACGTTCAGGCATGACAGGCTGGGATGCCTGAGATCGCCTTGGCATAGGACCTCTGTCCTGAGACTGACTGCGTGTTATAGAGGAGCGAAGTCCAGGTCTCAATATATCAAAGGATTTTCTACCACCAGGGGCGCTCTGAACAGAGGAGGCAGAAGAGTCACTGTCACCAGAATACCGCCGTGGGCGAGGAGGCCTAAACAGAAGGGAAGGATAATAAATCATAGGATAAGACCGAATGTAAAACTCTGCATAATATCAAAAGGAATGTAAGAAAAGAAGGAATGTGGCATCATTAAGGAGATCCTTAGTAAGAAGTATAGTAATTGTAATACTGAAAAGCAATAGAATACATACAAAACACAGAAATAAGATTTAATTATTGTGTAACACAAAATTAAATATGTAAATCAGCATGCAGTGTCACGCTCAGTCACATACAGCACCATCCTTAAAGGGGTTGTCCACTACTTGGACAACTTCTTTCAATCACCATATTTCCCACAAGTAAATAATAGCAGCTATACTCCCCTCCGGTGCTATTCCGGTGGTGTCAGCACCCAGTCACGCAATCCCTGCCACCAATCATTGGCCGCTTCACTCTGCCCTCCTTCACACAAATCAGACATGCGGAGAAGTGAGAGCAGCCGCAGTTCTCACTTCCTCCTGATGTCAGTTACGCCCGAGGGGACAGTGAAGGGTCCTCTGATTGGCTGCAGGGATCGCGTGACTGGGAGATCCAGTGCTGACACCCCTGGAATGCCACTGGAGGCAAGAATAAATATTATTTTACGGGAAATATGGCGATTAAGAAGGGGTTGCCCGAGTAGTGGATAACCCCTTTAAATAAGTTGCATAAGTACAGCAAAATTCCTTCAACCAGCATCACAGACTGACAAATTTTGATTTGTTATGAATTATAAAACTGGAGAAGACTGGCAAAATGTGACAACGTAGGAAAAAAAAAAAAAATAATAAAAAAAAAAAAAAAAAAGAGTAAAGTGCTGATCAAATACTAGTTTGCTGACATAAATCTATTAATAAAGATATACAGAAATGACTGTTCAAACCAAGCATAGGCATTCTGTGCATCCTTGCTATGGCCAAACATTTCAGTGCACTTTCCCACCTACTTCCTTTTCCATCTAGCTCTGCCTTCCTCTTCCTTGTTCGACAGCTCTGACTTCACAGGAGCCAGAGGAGGGCAGAGAAAGATGGAAAACAAGTAGGTAGGAAGATGTATTGAGTACGTGTGCTTGGCTAGAACAGTCATTTTGTGCTGATAGACTCCCGTTAAATAAGTTTTGCTTCAGGCACAAAATAGTTTAAAAACAAAAATATATACCTTGGTACCAGAGTAATTTGCGGTGTATTATTAGGGATGGAAAACCCTTTAAAGGGCACAGATTGCAGAGAATCTCACAGCCTACACTTACTCCTATGATCAGGACTCCATAAGGCACGTGTTAAAATCCATGTGCACTTAATGGGACTGTCAGCACAGAATGGCTGTTCAAACCAAGTAGAGGCGCTTGGTGCATCATGGCAGAGCCAAACATTTAAATACAACTTCCCATCCATCTTTCCCCCTCCACCGCTTTGATTGACAGCTCTGGCTTGATAGATGGAAAACAAGCAGGTGGGAAAGTTCACTTAAATGATTGGCCCCGCCATGAAGCACCGAGCGCCTGTACTTGGTTTGAACAGTCATTCTGTGCTGACAGTCCCTTTAATGCAGGTCCTTCAGAGAGAGCGGATGCCCTTTTGTAGTGGGTCTCCATTCTGGGTAACAGAGTAGTCGTGAGTGTTGAATCCTAATTTATTACAGTCACATGCCTTAAAATAGTATATGGAAAGGGATCTCTAAAGCAGACAGACAATCACTTGTCATGTTCCTTTGTTCTGGTCTGGATTAAAAGGAATTTTACTGTATATAATAGAAAGAAAAAGCAGTAAATATAATTAATGTAAAAAGGTATACCATGTACTCATTATTAGGACTTGAAAGAACTTGTACGACCACTAAACCTAAAACACATAAAAGTCCTCACAAAATAAATAATTACAGCTAACAACTTCATATGGCTTAAAAGGAAATGTATCACATCAATAAGCTAGTGAAACAGAATAGTTTTTAATCAGTTCATTTTTGTGATAGTATTTTCTGTACATGATTACAGGGGCAGCCACCTTATTTAAAGGGTTTGTCCACTACTGGAAAACCCCTGCTTAAATCAATTCAGAGAAGCATGATAAATAAAAACCATGTACACTCACCTCTCGATGCGGCACTGTTCCTGTGATGACGGCTGTTCCCAGCATGAGATATGACGTTGTTGTGTCACGTAACCGCGGCAGCCAATCAGCAGCCACTGATGGGCTGCAACTGATCGATATTCTATCTGAGCAAACATCCGCTCCATCAAAATAGTAAAAGCTGCAACCAAGTAGCGGCTGCTGATTGTTGTGTCATGAGACCGTTGCAGCCAATGTCATATTATCCGCTGAGAACAGCAGAGTTGGCATCGTTGAATGACGCCACAGCAGGTGGCAGATGTACGTTTTCTGTTCTTTTATTTCTATTGGGCGATAATTAGATTAAAGGGCTACTCTGGGGAGATAAAAGTTTTTTTTGTACTGTCTCTGCCCTCAAACTATAAAGATGAGATGCCAAGTGCACTTCTATTATCTTTAGAACACTTGTAATCCTGTGTGACAGGAGCTGCTTCTCACTGCCCCCCACCTCCCATCTGCAAAAATACGTCACACACACCAGTGTGTAGCTCCCCACTGTGAGTAACAGCCAGCCTGAGAAGAGGGGGGGGGGGGGGGGGGAGTTGTCATATCTCCTGTTCTCTACAGAGAAACCGCGATTATTAGGAGACTAGCTGATAATAGCATGGAGCTGCACACTACTGTAATGTCCCAGACAGAGGGGCGAGCAGTGAAGGGCAGCTCCTGTCACACTAGTCCCCTAATAAAGTCTCCCTGTCTGCAGCCCAAGGTGAGGGGCGTGGCCTTCTCCCTGCTAGTAGCCCTGCAGGGAAGGAGACATTATCAGGGGACTGGGGGGCAGGCCATGCCCCCTCATCTCATGCTGCAGTGAAGGAGACATCAGAGGGATGGCGGTTGCTACTAAAAGCCAGGAACAGGCTACGCCCCCTCTTCTTGGACTGGCTGTTACTCACAGCAGGGAGCTGCACACTGCTGTGTGACTTATTGTCCCAGACAGGAGGGGGGGGGGGGGGGGGAAGCAGTGAGGAGCAGCTGTTGTCACACAGAATTACAAGTGTTCTAAAGATAATAGACGTGCACTGGGCATCTCATCTTTATAGCTTATGAGGGCAGGAACAGCACAAAAATGTTTTATCTCACCGGAGTACCCCTTTAAGCAGGGTTTATCCACTAGCAGAAAACCTTTTTAATTGCCATTACCAGCTTTCAGGATTATGCCCCACAGCAGCCACATGGACAGAAAATAAGTCTAGATTTGGTCACTGACTTCTATGGAAGAGTTTTCTAAATATGATCAGTATAGAGGTCATTGTGTAGGGAGGTGGAGATGAAAGGAGATCACCCATTGTGAAATGGGGTCACGGGGATACCATCTCCATCCAAGTGAGATGACTGCTGAAAAATTAGCTCTGTAGAACAGGAAATATTAACACAATATTAGGCTATGTGGCAAGAAGAAAAATTGGGAGAATATTTGTTATATAGATTGTGATTAAAATAAAATATACATATTTTATGACACATTGCCTTTATAGCAACCCTTTTTTCTTAGTGGTACGATATATAATTTTAATTTCTTGTTAAAGAAATAGTTTGCTACTTAATAATTAAAAGAAAATTCCCAAAAGCAGATGTGTTCACTGGTTTAAAAGTGTCGATGACTTTATGGCAGAGCTGTTACTATACAGAACTATATTTACTGCCCTTTTATACAATTTATGGTACTCTCCTTTCAATCAATGAAAAACTAAAAATAAGTACAGGAGGAGGCTTGTGATCTTTGAGCGTCAGTGACCTTGCCGGGTGAAGTCAGCTGACTTTACAAGTAAAGCGAGGAGACACAACATCCTTTGTTAGCTAATCAGGCTGTTTACGAGGCAGTTCCTTTAGAGAATCCGGCATTATTCGGAATACACCTTAGGCATTTATATTCCATAATTGCAGGATATTTTCTTTAGGAACTGTAAAAGGTTAAACTTTATAGAGTGAACACTGTCTTATCCTTGTATAACAAGGCTATCATTAAGACAAATGCACGGCATCTTTCACAGATAGTTCATGGCTAGCGTGATCAGTGCAGCAGTGACAGAGGCAGAAGCCTTGCATCACTGTGTGATCAGTGCAGGTAACCCGCCTCCGAGCGGTGTGTCACCACAATCCCCGAAATAATCTGGATAATCTGCTAAACCTTCATCCATAGAAGGAAACTATTGCGTCTTATTAGGAGCTTTTTCTATTCGCCAACATTTTGTACAAGGTATAGCTTTGGCTGCATTTAAATATAGCTATAAAGACAACTAGATCTATCAAACTAAAAAGGAATTCTGGAACAAATTGCGCCAAAAAACAACTCAAAACCCTGTCTGTCCTGAGAATTAGACACTCATTGTGCCTCATCTAACAAGGGGGATTGTCAAAAAAATAAATAAAAAAAAACACTGAATGCAAATTTCTGGCACAAAGTTGGTAAATCTGTCTAAGGCCACGTTCACACATTCAGTATTTGTAAGCCAAAACCAGGAGTGGGTGATAAATACAGAAGTGGTGACGCGTTTCTATTATACTTTTCCTCTGATTGCTCCAGTCCTAATTGTAAAATACTGCAAGTGTGAACATGGCCTAATTTTAAGACTGCCTACTTTAACAGCGTGAACCATGTTGATAAATCTGATGCATTTTCAGAATGTCTAAGTTTGCGCTGTGAAACTACATGATTGATAAATATGCCCCTCTGGGTTTTCAAGGCAGTAGCTGTGATTGACTCCTGCTACTAGTGACAATTAATCAGAATACAATGACAATGTAAAGAAACAGGAGCTACAGTATGAGGAAAGCACTTTTCTACACCAGCATGACAAGGTCTACCCTTGTAAAAAAAATTACAAAAAAAAAATAAAAAAAAATAAATAGTCTGCCAAGTTGGATTTACTGCAGCAGAACCAACAGCCTGAAAGTTGCATATATCATTAGTACAATCAAGTTTATTAATCTATGCTGGCTTATATAACGCCATCATAATCTGCAACGTTTTACAAACATTATTATTGTGTTCCATGTTGTAAATGTTTTACACAAACTGTACATTTAGGGTAATCCCAAGCTGTGTTCTTTGAGGAAGTTATTCCGCCATGAGCACAGTTTTCTTGATTTTACAAGAAAAGAAAAAAAAGGATACATTGAATACACAGACATGTAGCAACACTTTCCCATATATTAAATGTAAGCAGTGCCAGCATATGTCAGGACAGGCGGTTTGTGTAGTTCAATAAAAGTAAGTTACTTTCTGTTGGTGCATAAGAAATCAGCAAGGTTTTATCAGTTTTCCTCCAATGTGTTTGCATTTTTCTATATCACTGCTGCTACGTCATGTATCATGAGAAAGCAGAGATCAGTCACCAGCAATGAGCCAATAGTATATTATCCAATGTGTTTCTGGCTATACTTCATGTTATTTACTTGTTTATCTAGAATTGATGCCAAATGCTGAACTCATCCGGACTGAAGAACGCAGATCAGAATACTCCAAACCACATATCTGGATTCAGGTCACGGGTTTGGACTAGTTCCGATCCCCGGGTGAGCCAGTGTCGACAGTGCTGGAACAGCACCGGAGGTGGGTAGAAGTGTTAGTATTTTACAAGGGGGAAAACATAGGGATTGAGAAGAGTTTGTCCAAGGAGGGGACGACCCCCTTTAAGTTTAGAAGGCAATCTTTACCATTGTTGTACACAATGAATGGCAAGCGAATTACCGAGCAATACCTGAATGAGTTAATTCCAGGACGATCTTTCTGAGACACTGCCGTCTTGGTGGTGCTGTTCAGAGATGTAGCCGGGCCTGGAGCGGATCGCCGTGGAGTGCTTGGTTCTGGGTTCGGAATATTTCTGGGCAAGGCCTCAGAGTAACGTCCCCGGGAAGGGCTGGAGGTGCGGGGGACTGTGAGGTTAGCTCCACGTTGGGGGGAAAACGTTATCGGGCGCGATGCTGGAGCGCGATGGGCTGAAGATAGGTAATAAGAGTTAATAGAAATACCTGGTAATACATTAGCACAAGAAGTAAAATCACAATTAACAGCATGTTAAACCCATTTCTTCTATATATATATATATATATATATATATATATATATATATATATATATATATATATATATATATATATATATATATATATATATATATATATATATATATATATATATATATATATATATTAGGTCTGTATGTTATCCTTGCAGCAGCCAATACATAGATTATCCAAGAGGGATGTGACTATAATACCGTAGTTTTCAATTGCACCCGGGCCCTGAAGACTAGCGGGGGCCAAAAGGTCCCAATGCCCCATAGGAAAAGACATATTAATAAGAATAATCATAATAAAGACCTGGGATAGTTGGGGGGGCTTTTGGAGATTTTGCATTGGGGCCCACAAGCTTTAAAAAGGTACACCACTGTTAACCAAGGTGAACAACTGGAATACTATCAGCTCCAATGATCTCAGTGGTGTCCATAGAAGTCTATGAGAAACTGAATACGGCAAATCACAGCAGAGCTGCTCAGGAAGACAACGCATACTATCCTGATTAAACTAGAAGCAGAACGGCAGGAAAGCCCATCCTGGGGGACTAAAGATACTTATTTAGCAATTGCAATATTTTTAATTGAGGTGAGTTACCAATTGATTTTTTTTTTTAAAGGGACCCTTTTAATTAAGTTTGCATATAGCAGTATATACTTACAAGCAAACTGGCATCTGCAGGGATCATGCTTGTCCAGATAATGCTCTAGAGTATCCCATCCTCCGCCAACACGAACCATAACATGACTCCGAAGAACCTGCGAGACGTGAAGCGGTTTATTTCATGCTCCTCCCAGTCATAAAACTGCAATTGTGGAGCGCAGCTTCGGAGAACTGATGTGTCGTCACTCTGCTATTACCTTATATACATTTATATAAAGATTTTTATGTAAATTAACACCTTGGTGCTACCAGTCGAGGTTGTGTCCCTAATCACACGGTCCAATCAGCGCTGACTATGACATTGCTTAGGGACACACCTCTTTGGCAACACCCAGCTGTCATTCCTTTTAGAATATTTATGAAAAAAAAATTAACAGCACAATGGTGAGATCTGAGAACAAAATGCTCTGGAATTGTTACTTCATGGGAAATGCAAGGTTTTACCGAAATACAATCAGGAGTATTGGCTGGTCCTCTTTAAGGGAACCTGTCAATTGGATTTTGCTACCCCATCTGAGAGCGACATGTATGGCCAGAGAACCTGATTCCAGCCAGGTGTCACTTACTTGGCTTGTTTGATGCAGTTTTGATTAAATCACTGCTCCATGTTCTGCAGATCTACCAGTCTCTGAATGCTGAGCTCTGTATAATGCACACGCACACACACACACACACACACACACCATTGATTGCCTTTTATCAGTGTACACTGTGCATGGGCAGTGGTAGTGGTGGTGGTGGGGGTCGGATTATACAGAAATCTTGAATGTTTCATCAACAGGAGGATTTTCAAAACTGCAGCCAGTAGCCCAGCAAGTGACACATTGCTGGAATAAGGGTCTCTGTCTCTACATTATTCTACTCTTTGATTAGGTGACAAAAATCTGGTAATAGATTCACTTTAAACAGAATAGAACAACAGCTTCTTTCCATCAGGATGACTGAACTAGAACTAAACTAGATGGCAGAAGTACCACATCGCCCAGCCACATATCCAGATTCAGGCACTGTATATAGTACAGGTACAGTGTATCACCTCTAATAGCTGATGAGCCTTTGGCTTTTAGACAAGACTTGTGACAATTTCCTAGGTCTAATGGCACTTTGAGGGTTTTTTTGGCTGCATTGTATATACATTATCTTCTTATTTCCTTCCCGACTAAGTGTTTTGTTTTGGGGGGGGGGGATTTGGTTTTACAGTGTCAATGCTGCTGTATAAATGATCTGGATTCATGATTCTAAAGGTCAGTATGATTACAACAATACCAAACTTTCCTTGCATCAGATCAGACCTTTTTCTCTCTGTTACGTGCATACATGTGGTCCCCAAGACCTGTCACTTTTACAAAAGAGATGGAAAACGGATTTCAGCTTGGTCAAAGTGTGGAAACATTATTCAGGGGTTTCCTTGCAGTGAGCATGGGAATCGCCATTGTATACAAGTAAGGGATGGAAGGAAAGAGGAGCAGGGCGATACATTACAATAACCAGACGGGAAACACAAAGCAGTCATCTCTAGCACACCGGGGGTCCAGTGCGTGCACAATGGTGAGAGAGCTCTTTGACAAGCATTCATGATTATTCAAAAAAGGGGGGAGAGAAGAGCCGCTGCCAGACACTAACAGGACTGGACGTGTAAAAACACCAAAATAACTGGAAGCCATATTCATAAGAAAAGTGTATGGCCAGGGTTACAAGGGCATTGGTTCCATAAGTGCTCGTCTCCCATTCCTTCTGCTGTAAGACAATACACACGGCATAGCCCAGACAGTACTGGACATTACTTCCTACAGTCCTGCTGCAGGTGTCCAAGACAGTCTGGGAATATGATGCAGGCAGCGGAAGTTAAGACCCCCATTTATTTTATCAGGGACCCCACCAATCTATAGAAAATGAGTTTTCAGTTTCCACTTGCGATTAAGAACTATGAGGGGGTTCTAGCCATACTAGAAATACTGATCAGATTCTGTACACCACATATTACTAATGGATGGAGCCGCAGAAGAGAGTATGGGGTGACTTCTCATCATTCCTAAATAATTCAGGCTCCAGCTCATGTTTCACATTTACTCAGTCCCCAGTCTCATTGTCAGTACTCAATGAAGGGAGACTGAATACATTAACCTATTCACTGCAGAAGAAAAGTCTGTCCAGACTGCTAACAAGTAATTAAATAATGGGCTGCGGTAAACAGAGACAATATAATGCAACATAATATGAACAATGAAAATTAACTTTGTGCAAAAAGATTTAAATTTATCTTGTGGAATTACAGTGGATTTTTACATAGCAATGAAACAGTTAAAATCTGCCCCAAATCCAATCCAATTTAGAGCAAAAAATAAAAATAAAATTGGATGCAATATATATATGCTTTCACTAAACTACTTTTTGGGGGATTTATGTAATACATATACATTTTACAATTTAAAAGGGAATTGGTCACCAGGTTTTTGCTATGTACAGTGGTGGCCAACAGTATTGGCACCCCTGCAATTCTGTCAGATAATACTCAGTTTCTTCCTGAAAATGATTGCAATCACAAAATCTTTGGTATTATTATCTTCATTTAATTTTCTTGCAAGGAAAAAACACAAAAGAGAATGAAGCAAAAATCAAATCATTGATCATTTCACACAAAACTCCAAAAATGGGCCAGACAAAAGTATTGGCACCCTCAGCCTAATACTTGGTTGCACAACCTTTAGTCAAAATAACTGCGAACAACCGCTTCCGGTAACCATCAATGAGTTTCTTACAATGCTCTGCTGGAATTGTAGACCATTCTTCTTTGGCAAACTGCTCCAGGTCCCTGATATTTGAAGGGTGCCTTCTCCAAACTGCCATTTTGAGAGCTCTCCACAGGTGTTCTATGGGATTCAGGTCTGGACTCATTGCAGGCCACCTTAGAAGTCTCCAGTGCTTTCTCTCAAACCATTTTATAGTGCTTTTGGAAGTGTGTTTTGGGTCATTGTCCTGCCGGAAGACCCATGACCTCTGAGGGAGACCCAGCTTTCTCACACTGGGCCCTACATTATGCTGAAAAATTTGTTGGTAGTCTTCAGACTTCATAATGCCATGCACACGGTCAAGCAGACCAGTGCCAGAGGCAGCAAAGCAACCCCAAAACATCAGGGAACCTCCGCCATGTTTGACTGTAGGGACCGTGTTCTTTTCTTTGAATGCCTCTTTTTTTTCCTGTACACTCTATGTTGATGCTTTTTCCCAAAAAGCTCTACTTTTGTCTCATCTGACCAGAGAACATTCTTCCAAAACGTTTCAGGCTTTCTCAGGTAAGTTTTGGCAAACTCCAGCCTGGCTTTTTTATGTCTCGGGGTAAGAAGTGGGGTCTTCCTGGGTATCCTACCATACAGTCCCTTTTCATTCAGACGCCGACGGATAGTACGGGTTGACACTGTTGCACCCTCGGACTGCAGGGCACCTTGAACTTGTTTGGATGTTAGTCGAGGTTCTTTATCCTCCATCCGAACAATCTTGCGTTGAAATCTCTCGTCAATTTTTCTTTTCCGTCCACATTTAGGGAGGTTAGCCACAGTGCCATGGGCTTTAAACTTCTTGATGACACTGCGCACGGAAGACACAGGAACATTCAGGTCTTTGGAGATGGACTTGTAGCCTTGAGATTGCTCATGCTTCCTCACAATTTGGTTTCTCAAGTCCTCAGACAGTTCTTTGGTCTTCTTTCTTTTCTCCATGCTCAATGTGGTACACACAAGGACACAGGACAGAGGTTGAGTCAACTTTAATCCATGTTAACTGGCTGCAAGTGTGATTTAGTTATTGCCAACACCTGTTAGGTGCCACAGGTAAGTTACAGGTACTGTTAATTACACGAATTAGAGAAGCATCACATGATTTTTCAAACAGTGCCAATACTTTTGTCCACCCCCTTTTTTAGGTTTGGTGTGGAATTATATCCAATTTGGCTTTAGGACAATTCTTTTTGTGTTTTTTCATTGACGACAAATTAAATGAAGATAATAATACCAAAGAATTTGTGATTGCAATCATTTTCAGGAAGAAACTGAGTATTATCTGACAGAATTGCAGGGGTGACAATACTTTTGGCCACCACTGTAATTTGAGAGCAGAATGATTTAGTGGTTGAGAGCCTGATTCCAGTGATTTCACTAACTAGGCTGTATGTTGCTGTATCAATACAATCAGTGTTTTATTATTAGTTGATTATCATCACTACTGGAGTAGGTGTATCTGCCTCCTAGTCAAAATCACAGCAAGTTACACATTGCTGGAATCAGGGTCTCTACCCCAACATCATGATGCTCTCAGACCACATAGCAAGAACTTGGTGACAGATTACCGTTAAACCTAAAAAAGATTTTACATCTCATGAATTCCCGATTAAAATGTAAAGGAATTGGTTTTATATGGCCTATTAACCCCATGTGTAAGGTGCTCTTAGGACTCTCTTCTACAAGCCAGAATAGGAAGATAAAGTAAGGATGAGACAACTGAGGTGAATTGTGCCAATTACAAACTAATCATTAAGGCCGGGTTCAGACAAGCGTATGAAAAAAAAATCGTCCAAATTTAATCCATATTGTATCCATGTGGCATCCCGTGTTTATGCATTAACAGTCTACACTGTATATGATCAAATATAGTTTTAGGTTAAAAAAAAGCAATATATCTGGAAAAAAAAAAAAAAAAAAATTGGATGCAATATGGATGATCTGTATGGGATATAATTTGTTTTGTACACCTATACATTTGAATTGGGAAATGTAATCCAAAATAATGGAAGAGAATAGTGAACACAGATTTAAAATGCATTATAACATCTCTATTGAGTTGGTGTAACATCAGATTTATAATATGCTCATCAGAACGAGCCCTAAATGAAGAAAAAAAAAAAAAAGGGGGGGGGGTATGACTTAATTTAACAATGTTTCAGTCTACACGTGCATATTTGAGAAATAATACACCAAGTTATAGAACATATTCTGTGCTTACCCGTACATATATGAGTGTATTACTGTCTCCGACCTGGTATTTTCCTTCGGACACCTTTATCATTGGAAACTGTGACGGACACTGACAGCAGCCAAGTATCTCCCGGACCTGCAAGCAAAACAGAAGATTCACCTTCAGAATGAGCCTTCGGTCAGTGAATTCCCAGCCATGGTTACATCTATAGAGCAGATTACATGTAATCACAATGTGGCCTGAGATCCCACAGACCGCACATTCATCAGTACAGACTCGGGAGAATTCCTCAGGATGTGATTTCATTCCAATCAGATCTGTATACTCTACAATTTCCCATCAGTTACTCAGATGTTATTGGGATAAGCGGCATTACCTCAGAGGGGCAACGTGGAACACAATGGGCCCTTCACTATGCACAGAGCAGAAGTGACTCACTTCTGAGCAATAGAAATTATCACTTATTTTATGTTTTTTTTTTTCCAGAGTGAAAACTAGGACACGGCATTAAGCTTTCCTCAGGAAGCCTTAATCACCTTGGAGATATACAAACAAGTGAAAGGTACGGACAGGAAAGACTTGGCCTTACATCACTTCCTTAGGCGGTGGGAGAAGTCTGCAATCTATCATTAGAGTCACTAATTCGCAGCACAATGGTAGAACGGCTCTTCATACTAGGAGCTGACAAATATAAAGGATCCTGGGCTGAGGAGACGTGCATGCCGTATTTATAGACATTACTTAGCACAGACTGACCCGACTGGATGAAGACATAGCAATCTGAAGACAGTCTGCGTGGCAGATGCTGAGACCGTTAATAGGTTTCTTGAAGAAAGGGATGTATTGCTGCAGCCGGATCTACCGTTTTGTTGGCATACCCTTTCTTCCTGAATCCATTCCTGAACTCGTGCCCCCCAACAGATCCTCATTTGCTAACATCTTAAAAAGGACCTGTTGCTAGGGCAAAATTGTTTGGTTTTCTTTTTTTTTTTAATTCTCACTACTCCACTTAGTATTGCATTTTTTCTTTTTTAAACCCACCATACACTTCCAGAGATGCAAATTCCTTAAAGGTGGTGTTACTCACAGGATTGTTATACAGAGCATCCTAAAGACACTTCCCTTGTAAAGCCCATAAAAATTAGCACTGAATAATTACACCGATCTCTCTGAAACCTTATGGAGGAATATATATAATGTATGTATGTATGTATGTATGTATACATATACACACACAAAAACACTTGACCTGGTGACAGGTCCTTTTTAACCAGCGCACTGAACATACTGACTTTATGGCTTGTTGGTGCCTCCATTAGTTGTGTTACCAGTGGCCTTTACACAAGTCTGGCTGTGCCACAACTACTCCCATCATCAGGTAGTTATAAATGTGGATAATCTTCTGAATAAACACATACAGGGTGCAAAGTTCCACATTATGGCCATATAAAAAGATGTTTGCAGAGGAGACAAAAGCCTCCATAGCTATTCAATCAGTATTGATCATTAGATTTTTTGTTATCAGTGGAAGGAAAGGCATGGCAAGATAAAGAAGATCTATATAGACATGTGTCGTACATCCAGTCCACATGATCAACATCTACCCAATTATTCAGAGAGTAAGATCTAAATCCTAGGATAAATACAATGAGCATATACCCTGCAGTAAGAAAATAGGGTACTTAGTTGACACTATTTTGATCATAAATGTAAAAGTTATCCCACCACAACAAGGTGTACTCAAACAGGAGAAACTATATAAAAGTGTAATTCTAGTCAGTGTCAGGAATTGGTAAAAGGGAACTTGTATTAGGTTCCATCACAATTAAAAGGAATTGTCCAGGCTGAAATGAAAAGTCTGCAGTCACTTAAAGTCAAATCGTGACAGTGTGCTGTCATAGGAAAGCATACCTGCAGACTAGACACCTGCACTTTTCTCAATTCCCTTCTATTGAGCGGAGACAAACAAGTTTATTTGGCACGTGATTTACAGTATGAAAATTGTATACATGCGGTTTAGTGACCCCCGACAGGGAATCGTGACAGTGTGCAATGCACAGACTGTCACAATTCAGCAGTATACAGTCACTACAGTGAACTGCAGACTTTTCCTTTCAGCCCCAACAACCCCTTAAGCAGTAAAAATATCAGAATACAAGATGCAACAATGTCTCCAAATAGGCCAGAATAATAATTTTCATAGTGTACAATGCTATTTGTTAAGTGTCATCTGGGAGTAGTCACACGGCAGGAGATCCCCAGCACAACCTTTCAGGAGCTGAGCGACAGTTCTCGGCAATGTTCACCAAAAATTGTACGGAGCGGTGTGGTTCCGACTCCGATCAGTGAAAACATCTGCCAAAGCCGATAACTGATCGGTTGGGGTCTCGGGTGTTGGACTCTAATGATCTAATACTGATGACTTATCCTAAGAACAAGACTTCCATTACTAAGTAGTGGACAACACCTTTAATAGTGCTGAAACTGAATACCAGATTCCCTGAATGACCCAATGATGTGACTTGACCCAATTGCATTTGGGAAATCTAGTGTTTATGGTCTACGTGCTGCTGCACATGTAAAAATACATGGACCAACGTAAATCAATGTGCTGTTACAAGTAAATGCTTTTCCACATAGACTGAAAGACTGTGTAAGGACTAAATATGTATGATATACATAAAAAAAAATATCACAGCATAGTAGGTTTTCTAAACAGTCATCTCCTTACAGGTCGACTACATGGCTTATGGGATTTTCCTGCCCTGGCAGAGATAAATGGTGGAGGATAATGAAGACTATTCCAAAAGTTATCCCATCCATAAATCCAACCCCAGGCCAGAAACAAGATCATTTTATTCTCCCATACATCAAGATTTTTTTTTCTCATCTCTAATGATAAAAAAAGTAGCAAGAAAAGAATTATCGAAAAAGTTATACCCTGTTCTAGATCCTGCAGTTACCAAAATCAATGGGAGTTTTGGAAAGAAAAGGGACAGAGAAAAGTCGGCACTGGTGTAAACTGATTACATAGATGTCTCTAGCAGAAAATAAGACCATCTACTCCGCCCCTTCAGCCATGAGCTCACCAATTCATCCAAGTTCTTCAGATCACATAAAGTGCGAGGAGGCCTGGCAGGCATTTGAGGCCGTGGGTATCCTTTCTGATCTGAGTTTGGTCTGCCCCTGCTAAGTTCTTCTTCAATCTCTTCTTCCATCTGAATGAGTGTTGGTGCTGGCATGCCAAAACGCGCACCCCTCCGGGCCACCTCAAGCAAGCACAAGACAAAGCTCTTCTCCCCCCTCCTCAACACCAGGTCATTGGTCTCAAACATCAGAACCTCCGGAATGCCAAGCTCCTTGCGGCACCAGCCAATGAAGTTTGATACATTGTCCCTGGCAAGGAATGAGCCGGGAAGGGCTCCCTTCACTTGGAACGTCACCTCTTTTTGTGGTAGTCTCATGGTAGCCGCAGCATCTGGATACTGAGTTTTGAAATCTCTAGCCAATCGGTTCAGATTGTTAGCATGCTGACATAACGTGTAGCCGGTCTCCAGAGCCTCAAGAAACGTGGCGGCTTCCATGTCCAAATCATAAAGCATATTGAGCCAATCCGTAAGGTCCTCCTTCATGGCCTCCAGGTACTCCTCGCTGGAGCGGAACGGTCGGATGCTCTTGGAAGCAGATGACTGGATTTGGCTCTGGTCTGCCATTTCTTCTCATTCCACTCCTCAGTGATCTGACCTAGGCAGAGAACAATCAGGGATTACTTGTCATCAGAGCTATCAAGGCTTTTTTTTTTTTTTTTTTTTTAATCATCACCTCTTCATTTAGGAGTAAAATGTTAAAGGCAGAAGGATCATGTTATAAAGTGTGAGGGGACTTGTAGCCTAAAAATACATCAGAACTAATATGTATCTATCCACAATGACCTACGAGTATCTGCTACATCAGTGCAAAACCCACTGTCCTGTACAATAGTGACGGCCACATGAAGAGCAGCGACCCCCTTTTAGGCTGGGGTGGGTCACTTAAAGCAGAAATCCAGCTATAATATGCTACAGGTCTTTAATGTGAAATCTGTCATCTTGGACCACCACTGATTCCTGACGTCTGACATAAGGTTGTCATGCTAACTAGAAGTCCACATTTCTTTCATTTTCTGATTTGATGGCCATGTGGGACCTAGTAGGTTCTTACCGTGGCTATTACTCCAGTTTGGCGTTATACACACACACACAGCATTTGAGGCTTCTATCAGAAGTACATGCCCACTATATATACCTCCGACACCAGGCTCAGTCACATAGCACAGCACAGACGGGCATGTGTAGTGTACCATGTACACAAGGTAGTAATCCTTTTCTTGTGATGGTCTTCTATGTGGTCCGCTGAGCTTTTCTATATTATATTCCATTGTATACAAGCCCAAGGGCTAAAAGACGCCCCACTGCCCTCCGTCAGGTAAACGGGGGACCAAGAGGCTAAAGGACGCCCCACTGCCCTCCGTCAGGTAAAGGGGGACCAAGAGGCTAAAGGACGCTTCACTGCCCTCCGTCAGGTAAAAGGGGGACCAAGAGGCTAAAGGACGCCCCACTGCCCTCCATCAGGTAAATGGGGGACCAAGAGGCTAAAGGACGCCCCACTGCCCTCCATCAGGTAAATGGGGGACCAAGAGGCTAAAGGATGCGCCACTGCCCTCCATCAGGTAAACGGGGGACCAAGAGGCTAAAGGACGCCCCACTGCCCTCCATCAGGTAAACGGGGGACCAAGAGGCTAAAGGATGCCCCACTGCCCTCAGTCAGGTGGATAGCGGCCTATGGACACAGCTATACTGCGGGAGCTTTTATTGCTGTATATAGTAACTATAGTGCATTCCCATATATACAAGGACCCTGCAGTTTTTTATTTTAGGGGTATGACCCTTGTTGTATCAGGTAAAGCCGGACTTTTGATATTAAGAAATCAGATGCCCTACAATGGTCGGATCTACCCCGTCATGCCCCAACAGAGGTGGGCACAGGATGGTGCGACCACTATGGGGCTTCCTGGATCCACAGGTTATATGTAATGACAGAATAGAATAATACAGATATTCCAGCCGCGGACCCGGAGATAAACTTCTACTATAGACTCGGAGCACACGATCCGTATGGAAAGCCTGGGATTCTCCCACCCGCATGGTCACCGCTTACCTAGTGTCTGCCGCTCCCCCTGCGGCTCTTCACCCCCCTCAGAGCCCGTGCACACTGGGGGGCTGCCGCCCATTGTCGCACGCACAGAGTGTCGCTCTCATGTCGCCCTGGAAATGTCTCTGCTGTGGCCACTTCATCCCGGCGGAGCCCCCTCCCTGTGTGATCCGGGCTCTCTGCAGTGGGTCCGGGCAGGACAGCCCACAGAGGGCGGTGGAGCAGACGCAGCCTCGCCCTTCCACAAGGTTAATCGGCCGCTGTAATCCTCTGCCGGCAGCCAGCAGCATCCCTGTCACGTCAGCCCCGGTCTCGTCCTGTCATGTAGCACGTGACAGAGGACCCCCGCTCCCTCCTCAGCTCCAGGGGGGCTTCATTACAACTTCCTGGCAGCGCGGGGCGTCCATTCATCAGCGGAGCGGGAGGGGGAGAACCGCACGGAGCAGGTGACGCCGCGCTTATCCCGGGGAGGAGGGGATTCCGCTACTTCTGCCGCTCATGAGTCACCCAGGCGGTCAGTCATCACTGGAGTCATCCCTGTCCGGCCAGCGGAGGGTTAACCAGAGTGCTTAACGCTCTCATTGCCGGCGCGGCGGCGGCTGCAGCAGCACTCTGCGCCTTTAAGGATGAGCTGACGCCTGCGGAGGAGGGCGAGGCCCGGCTCCTCCACACTCCAGACTCCTTGGCCTCAGTCCCAAGTTTAAATATTTCAACGTCTTGGCCAATGCGGAAAAAAGGAGTAATGGCCGAGCTGTTAACTCCTGCAGAGCCGCCTGAAACCCTCCTTTTATCACTGCAGAAATATAAATGTAGATTTACCTGCTGGACAAACACTTTCCATAGAAACCTGTGCGTCCAGATGTGGCCGAGGTCACTGTCTGCAGGGTTCGCCCCCTCCGGGCACATATATATATATATATATATATTTTTTTTTATACTTGAATTCATGTAAAATAATTTTTGCAATGTGGATTCATTACACATTTTGCACAGTTTTGCTTTTACAGACGGTTTCCTGCACCTTCAACTGTAATGTGGTCATAAATCAGCTGAGAGGGGCTCAGACAAAGTCAAAATAGTTACAAGCCATCACATTGGACCATCAGAATGAGCTCACTGACGGAATCTCAGTAAACTCATTCGGCAGCCAGCTATAAACAATGCAAAAATGGGGCTATAGCAGGCAAAGGGCACAACATTTTTAATGAAAAATTACTTTTAGCCACATATACATGTATTTACATAAGAAAATTGCCTAGAAAGTTGAAGGGGTATTCCCATCTCCAAGATCCTATCCCAATATGTAGTAGGTGTAATAATAATAATATTAGAAAATATCTCCAATTAGAAATGTAGTATAGTCCTTCTGATTCGCTATGTGTCTTTCCTCATGTGCAGGCATTGCAGGACCTTAGGTATCCATGGTTACGACCACTAGCAGCTAGTTAACTGTCACTTTATCAGTGGACGTAACCATGGATACCTAAGGTCCTGTATTGCCTGCACATGAGGAAACAGACATAGCGAATCAAAAATACTATACTACATTTCTAATTGGAGGTATTTGCTAATATTATTATTATTACACCTACTACATATTGGGATAGGATCTTGGAGATTGGACATAGATCACCCTGAGAATCTGCCTCCAGAGCTTATTTTAAATGATAGGGGATGTTACCTGTGTGAGACATGTAGATCAGACTGTCAGTCATTACATGTCTAACACTAGTAATGTCCCCTTTCATTTAAAATAGTCTCTGGAGGCAGATTCTCAGGGAGATCTATGTCAAACCCATAGATCTTAACAGCTCATTTACATATTAAGAAAAACATGGATATCTCTGGAGTAAGACATCGAATCGCAAATATCAAGTTATCATTTTATTCAGCTTCCTGTGATCTACATGCCCATATAGACGGCTTAGGAGGGGTGATCCTACTGACAGATTCCCTTTAAACCGCACCCACTGACTTATGATGAGTTTAGTCAGGATGTCCATCATTTGGATGGCAAGATAGCGTCAGGATATTCTTGCTGTTAAATATGACAGAACGTCTGGCTGAACAGAGGATCTAAATGGCAAATGAGCTTACAATGGCAGTGTGGGCAGAGCAGAAGGGACACTGGTGTTTTTTGAACTATCAAGCCAAAATGTGTTTAAGCCCATCGCTAATGATTGTTTCCATGAAGATTGGTCTGGAACAAACAGAACTAATTTATGTTAAAAATATAATTACTATCTTTTTTGTATTCAAGTAAACCTGTCAATCAGGATTTGGGGGGCTTCAAAGCTGACATGTCATACTTATCATTGGCATGGTCCCATTTAGTGGACAGAAGACACGGACAATAAACAGTAACCCAAGACTCTGTTCAGTTATACAAATGATAAAGGTCCACCCACAAGACTGCTTGTTGTGCTGTGGGCTCCTGTGTTCTGTATGAGAGAGCCGCTGCCAGGCATCTCTGGGGTCGGCTTATCTTAGAAAAGATTTGACGCTGGATTCGTAACTACTCCCAAGAAATTGGCCTCCCATACACATTAGATTGTTGTCCGTACCTGTCGTTATCGGCCAACATTGCACTAATGTGTATAGGGGACTTATGGTTGCTATTTCTGTCCAGAGCGGTTCTGTTTTTTTCCCATTCCTTTTGTCTGATCCTAATCATGTATTCTTTTCTCTAGATGTCTAACAAGGCTTCTGAGAGAAGGAAAAGCCAAAGACAGTCTCATCACAGATCTAATGTTTCCTACTGACAGATAAGTGTAATCTTAGTGTCTTGGGATCGATCCTCAGCAGGCTCCGAGGCAAAGCAATTCTTCTCTAGGTTTGTAGCACAGCGGTCTGAGACAATGGAGGAAGTAGCCGGCTTCTCTCACAAATCAAAATCATTTTGTAAAGAGAAAAGGAATTCAAGTCTAATGTCTGATTCCTTCTTACAGCCGTATTGAACTTTATAAAGGAGAAGTTGTGTCTGGAGATTCCTCCTCCTCTGATGTTGATTATTTGCTCAACAGAGACTGGTGTAGATGGCTCATCAAATGGAAACCAAATAGGGAGAGACCTGTGAGTCAAGTAGGGCCTGGTGGAGAGAAGCCAACAAGAACCTGCTCTGACTAATCTTTTGTTTTCCAGCACCTGTTTAGACTAGGGTCCGATTCATTAAAGCTTTTATGTCATAATTCTGGCGTAAAAAGTTTTGGAAAGTCACAAAATTTTGGAGCAATGCAAAACTGTGCTAAAATTTGGTGACTCTTGGCGTCATCACACCATTTCCACCCAGCTACGACAAAGTGGGCAGAACTGGGACAGAGGCGTGGCAAGATCCGCTTGTTAAATTCATAAGATGTAGCTTTCCTTACACCACAAATCTTATTCCAGTTCCCGATTGGCGTAAGATTCGGGGTGAGACGCACATGGAGGGGCACACCCCTTTTCAAACGCACCTCTTAATGAATCAGGAGCGTCTGACTTCAGCACACTCCTCCTCAAAAGCAGTGTGAAAAATGCTGGTCTCACTGAATTAGGGCCTATGTTCTTATGTATAATGCCACTTTTAGAGTAAAATATTCAGTAGGTGTCTGCTGTGAGGGTCCATGTCGAGATTCAAGCTGACCAGTTTGAGCAGTATAAATCACCTGGAAGGTTCCCTTTAAAAGCGACTCTGTCAGCACAGAATGACCGGCTGTTGCAGGGTATCCAGCCTGGGAATGAGCTCGTAACAACCTTCCTCTCGCTGTTGCTTTTACATCCAACAGCTGGTATCTAAAAACATAGTAGGTATATAAAAACATGCGTGTATTCGAATGCAACGTTGTGTTAAAATTTCAAAGCAATCGGTGAAGAACTTTCGGAGATGTAAGATTTTGAACAAACGAACAGTTACATTTTTATTTATATATATATAAATTAAAACACCGGTTTGTCTTTGATGAAATCCTATGCATTCTCTGCAGCCATAGTCAAAATTGCCATGACTGTGCCTGTAGCCAGAGCTTTGAGGAATTGGCTTAGAAAATTGTTGTCACCGGTGTGGCAGGTGTGACAGACAGTTGCCCTGCAGTTGGTTGCAGGAGATCTCTACTTTTGACATTACAGACATCTTCTTAGAGGCTCTCTCTAGGACCCAGCGGCTACCTCCCTCTGGCTAATTAACACTCTGCCTGGGTGTATAAATACCTGCTGTGTTTTAGAGGGAGGTGTCCGCAATATTTATTACTACTTGTGAAGGCTTTAGCAAGGAAAGTACTTCGTCCTCTCTGGAGCTTGAGGACGTGTGCGCATTTGTCTGGAGTCATCTAAAGCTAAGCAATTTGCCCCTGTTTGTGTACCCTTGTTGTTTATAGTGTTTAGTGGAGATCGACTAGTGCTCATCTCCTCCCTTCCCTAGCCTTAGCCATACGCCAGGGAAAGACAGGGGGAGGCACGCGTGCGGCGATTGATGAAGAGCCAATACAGGGACGTTAGGGGAGACAGGGTGATGCTAGATCAACCTAGGAGGTCTCCACTTTCCCCATTTCCCTAGAGTCTGGGCTCCCTTTCCCTCTTCCCTTTGTGTTGCACTAAGTATTTCCCACACCTTGCGTGACAATTGTACTTACCACATCGCATACCAAAGGAGACTATCTAAAATGTATATCAGTTTTAAAAATGTCTTTTATTTGAAGGAAAAGGCTTCTATCTTGACACCCTACCACACAGCCCAGACATATTAAAAATATAGAAGATTGTTGTCACATGCGGTACTCAGACCAATTGTTGCCAGAAATTCCTTCAGCTCCTTTAATGTTGCTGCAGGCCTGTTGGCAGCCTCCTAGACCAATGTTCTTGTCTTTTCTTCAATTCTTGAGGGATGTCCAGTTTTAGGTAATGTTCTACCAAATTTAAGCCACTTCTTGGTGACCGTCTTCACAGTGTTCCATGGTATATATAATGCCTTGGAAAAAATTTAGTACCCTTCCGATAACTTTCAACAATGAGTTCCCTTTGCTGTGTTGTAAGCTGTTTACGGACCATGACTTTTTCTGTGAAGTGCAACTAAGAAATGTCAGGAAAATCCTGCTAGAACAGCTAAACTTCATATGGAGTTAATCAGAATCACTGTAAATGATGGCAGCTGTGTACTGACTGCTATTTAACATAAGTTTAAAGAGAACCTGTTACCAGTTCAATCTGCATGCAGGATGTTATATAGCGGGAGGAGCTGAGTAGATTGATATATAGTTTTGTGAGAAAACATTCACTATAACTTGTGTTTTAATCATTTAATCCTCTTTCTGGGATTTTCGGTCCAGTGGGCGGTCCTATTAGTGATTGACAGCTATCCCTGTATGCAAAATCCCAGAAAGAGCAGATGTTTAAATGATTAAAACACAGATTGATATATAGTTTTGTGAGAACATATTCAGTACAATCTACTCAGCTCCCCCTGCTCTATAACATGTTGCCTGCAGATTGGACTACATTTTCATAGTGACAGGTTCCCTTTAAATGTGATTTTGTTATTTTGTTTGCAGACAATCACATCCCCAATTATAAGAGGGTGTTAACATGTATACAACCATATTATTTTAGTATTATTATTTTATGTACCCCTTCAAAATTGTTTGTTTCTTAAAGGATTTGTAAAGATTATGGGTGACATTAAACACAACTCAGGTGAGAAATGTGCCTGCCCGGCAATAATTTAAAGTTCTCAGTCATTCGTCCTAAAACAGAGTGCAAGGAACACGCAAGCAGGACATCAAGGAAATTGGATGAATTCCATCATGCACTCCAGCGCTTCTTTAAAATGGTAACTTCTTTATTTCACAATGATTAATATCCACATAGAGAGATAAAAGCTAGAGTTGAAAAACCTATGTGTTTCGAACTTTTAACAGTTCTTACTTGTGGTATACTATGAGTACATATAAATAACACAGGGTTTCGCACCACCCCTTTCCTGATCAGATATTGATGGCCTATCCTAAGGATGGGACATCAATAAAAAAGTAGTGGCCAGTAAAAAAAAAATCGTCCCCAAAGGTGGATAACCCTTTTAATTATAACTAGTATTTTAGACAAACTTGCAGCAGAAAGTTTGTGCGTCTCCAGCTTCTCCCTCAGTCTCCATAGAATGTTATGAACAGCAGCTGTCATTTCTTCCTTCAGTTGCTACCCATGAATTTAGAGTAAAATAATAATACAGTAGAAGGCAGATTTGTCTAATAAGATATAATTCAAAGTTTCTTACTTTCATGGGTGTTATAGATTAGATAAATAAATCCAATATGACTGAACACCTGGCAGCATCCCCTCTGAGTCATAGTAAGGCTACATTCACATGTCCAGTTATCATCCATTTGAAACGGATCCAGCAGCAGTCCGTTGACAAAAAAAAGTTGTGCAGACAGAACTTTTTTTGTCTGGCTGAAGAAAACTGATTTAGACTGGATCCGTTTTTTAACATTGAAGTCTATGGAACACTGAACCGTTAAATAGGCATCTGTTTTTCTTCCATTTGGAAGGATCCGTTTTTTGCTTACTGGAGATGGAAAAATAAATATTTAACAGATACTACCGGACACGTGAACTGTCAAGTAATGATGAATTTGAAACTGATTCAATAAGCCAAATGGAAGAAAAACAGTTGGCTAAATTAATGGATCTGTTTTCCATAGACTTCAATGGTAAAAAAAACCTGATCCAGTTGAAATCAGTTTTTTATTTTTTGTCAACTGATTGCTGCTGGGTCCATTTCAAACGGATGATTACTGGACATGTGAACTTAGCTTAACAAGTAGTTGACTGTTTCTGGAAGAGCAAAGGTTTACTGTGTACTTCCTTGTTAGCAAAGAGGTGCTACATCAAAAGTGAAGATAATTGCCTCTAAGGAAGACAGGTCTTCTTTAGCCCATATCTGAGACCACACAATACAATATTTCCATACCATATAGATAATTTAATATCAACAACATCCACAGATACATCTGTGATCGGGAAATATATTCGCTTCTGTGGGTTCAAGTGCCAGAATTTTTGTCCTTGTGAAACAACAGAAATGTGTTATCAATCCAAATTATGGATATTATTTGAAGCGCTATGGCAGGCGCCCCTGCATGGTTTACCCCTCTTCCTTCATGCAGGGATGCCGGCTTACTCACCACTCCGGCCTTTGGCATGGTCCCCGTGCTCTCTTTTCTCTTTTTGCACACCGCAGTTTCTGGCAGCGCCTAGTACGAACATGCGCTCCCCTGCACTTAAAGGGGCAGCGCACACTTATAGTAAATGCCTTCAGCCTGTAGCTGAGAGGCATTTAATATAATTAGTACACCTGCAAGATGGCTCCAAGCTAATAGCTGGGAGGCATGTTGTATACAAGACACCCTCTCCCTTAGGGAGTCGCCAAACAGCTTTCATTAGTATGTAGTTGTTAGAACTCTCCTGTTAGTTTTTTTTTCTATTTTGGTCACGTGACCTGCTGCCTATTTATTCCAGCTCCGCCCTTCTGGCTTTGCTGGACTTCAGTGTTATTTGACTCTCTATCTAGCCAGGTGCTTTTGTACCTATCTCTCTAGTTCATTTGGTCCTTTGGACCTCTAAGTACTTTTTGTCTGTTTGTCTTTTTGCTCCGCTACAACATCTGCTAGGAGGTGTCCAATTTTGTCCCAGTCCTTAGTTCTTTTAGGGACCCCTCCTTTTATTCTATAGGTCTGCGTTCAGACTAGCTGAGGACGAAGGCGGGTCTGTTCACAAGGAACAGGTCGACCGATGCAACGTAGGGAATCAGCTCAGTCTTATTGTAGGGACAGATTCCCTTTCTTTCCTTAGTTCTTGTAGCAGATCATAACAGTAAGTCCAGCCCAAACTAAACTTGGAAGGAAATCCTGGGATCAGTATGGTGTCTGTTCAGGAGTTGGCTCAACGCCTGCAGGGATTGTCTCTGGATGTGGCCGATCTCCAGCAACACGTGAGTAGCTGTCCTGGAGCGCATTTTGTGGAACCAAAGGTAGGACAGCCTGATATTTTTGATGGTAAGCAACAAGATTTTTTTTCCTTTAAAAATGCTTGTTTATTATATTTTCGTTTGAGACCCAGGTCCTCTGGGAATTAATCACAGCGCATTTGGTTTATCATGTCACTTTTGCGCAAGGAACCACAGGGGTGGGCCTTTTCTCTCCAACCTAATGATCCGTGTTTTAGATCAGTGGAGGATTTTTTTTCTGCTATGGGGTTATTGTATGACGATCCTGATCAAGTCTCATCTGCTGAGACAGAACTGAGACGTTTGAAGCAGGGGTCAGGTGATGTTGAAAATTATTGTACACACTTCAGAAGGTGGTCTTCAGAAGTGAAATGGAATGATTCGGCGTTAAAATGTTCGTTTCTTGCCGGTCTAAGTGAAATGGTTAAAGATCTGCTGATTGCATTTCCTGCACCTGTGACATTGCAAGAGGCCATGCAATTAGCTATACGTGTGGACAGGAGACTGCGTGCCAGGGTTAATGATGAGAAAATTCCTGCAATGGCAGCTCCTAGTCCTCAGAGGGTCTGCTCGGACGGCGGAGAACCGATGGAGGTTGGGGCGATGTCACTCCGCTCTCAGGAAAGAGACCGCAGGTTTTCCAAGGGATTGTGTTTTTACTGTGGTAAATCTGACCATTTAATTAAGAACTGTGAGCTTCGTTTAAGCAAAGAAAAAAAAAAGGTCAGTTACGCCCGTATTGCTTGTTTGAATTCTAAGGGAGTATTTCTTTCAGGGAGTACCTTATTGCAGGAAGATTTGATTGAATTTCAGGTATTTGTGGATTGTGGTTCAACACTTAATGTGATTGATAAGGGTTTTTTGGAAAAACTTAAATTGGAATCCAAACCTTTGTCATCACCTATTTCTGTGATTGCTATTGACAACACTCCTTTGAAATGTATTACTCACAAGGTTGCTGAATTTCTGTGCAGAGAATTTTTTGGGCTCCATTATCTCCAGCGAGGACTTTGAGATGGACCCGGTGAAGGTTCAGGCTGTGCAGGAATGGCCTAGGCCTATTGGTTTGAAATCGATACAGAGATTTTTGGGTTTCGCCAATTATTACAGAAAATTCATTAAGAATTTTTCTATAATTGTTAAGCCGCTGACCGATCTCACCAGGAAAGGTGCGAATACTGTCCAGTGGACTACTGAGGCCATTGAAGCTTTTGTGTATCTCAAGGAGAGGTTCAGTTCTGCCCCTATCCTTATGCAGCCTGATGAGACCATGCCTTTTTTGGTCGAGGTTGATGCTTCTTCGGTGGGGGTCGGTGCGGTTTTGTCTCAGGAGAACAAGGATGGAGTACATCCCTGTGCTTTTTTTTTAGAAAAAAATTTCAGAAACCGAACTTAATTACGATGTTGGTAATCGGGAATTGCTGGCTATTAAACTCGCGTTTGAACATTGGCGGCATTTCTTGGAAGGTGCTAAATTTCCGGTTCAGGTTTTCACTGATCATAAAAATTTGATTTATCTGGATGCTGCCAAGCGCTTGAATGCCCGTCAGGCTAGGTGGGCACTTTTTTTTTTCTCGGTTTAATTTTTCTGTTACTTACATCCCTGGTACCAAGAATGTTAAAGCCGATGCTTTATCTCGCAGTTTTTCTCCCATGGTTGGTACCGAGGAGGAGGAGAGCATTTTACAGTAAGGAGTTGTGGTAGCAGCATTGGACTCCGTTTTGGAAGATGGGATTCTGAAAGCCCAGGAGGATGCCCCATCTAACACTCCCCATGGGAGGTTGTTTGTGCCTAGAACCTTTAGGAAAGATTTGTTTGTGGAATATCATGAGTCTCGGTTGGCAGGTCATCCAGGAATTTCTGAGACTAAGAGACTTATAAGTCGCAGTTTTTGGTGGCCTGGGTTGCAGAAGGAAGTCATCAAGTGGGTGCGTCATTGTACAGTGTGTGCTAGGTCCAAGGCTTCGCATACCCCTGCTGCGTGGTTGCTTTGCCCTCTGGAGGTTCCTAGTGCACCTTGGACGCGTCTGGCAATGGATTTTATTACTGACCTTCCTGTGTCCAAGGGTTTCACTGTCATCTGGGTGGTCGTGGACCGTTTTAGCAAGATGTGTCATTTGGTTCCTTTCATTAAACTACCCTGCGCTAAAACACTCGCTAAGGCATTTGTTAAGGAAATTGTCAGACTATATGGCGTTCCCACCGACATTGTTTCGGATAGGGGACCTCAGTTTGTGGCTCGCTTTTTGCGTGCTTTTTGTGACAGGTTGGGAGTCCATTTGTCATTTTCATCTGGGTATCATCCTGAGTCTAATGGACAGACAGAAAGAAAGAACCAGGATGTTGAACAGTTTTTGCGTTGTTTTGTGGCAGACAATCAAGAGGGGTGGTCTGAGTTTCTGCCACTCACTGAATTTGCTCTTAACAACCATACATCCTCTTCTGCTGGGTGTTCTCCTTTTTTTTGTTGTACTGGGAGACATCCGTCGTTTGGTTCGTTCTCCAAATTGGTGTCGGCTGTGCCGGAGGAGGAGAATTTTTCCGGTGATTTGGAGAGAGTTTCGACTGACGTACATTGTAACCTTCAAGAGGCTAACGAAAAGTCCAAGATGTATTTTAACAGGAAACGTAAAGATGTTTTGTTTACGGTGGGTGACATGGTTTGGTTGTCTTCAAAGAATCTGCGGTTGAGGATTCCCTCTAAAAAATTGGGTCCAAAGTTTGTGGGGCCATTTAAGGTGCTTTAGGTGGTTAATCAGTCTGTTGTTAGGTTGGAGGTCCCCACCTCCTGGAAGATTAATCCTGTGTTTCATGTTTCCTTGTTGAAAAAGGCTGATGTATCGGATAGGGATGCTACTGTCAGAGTTCCTCCGGTGGTGGAAGACGGCGAATATGAAATTTCTCGTATCCTGAATTCCAGAAGACATAGAGGGAGATTGCAGTATCTCGTCGCTTGGAAAGGTTTCGGTCCCGAGGATAACTCCTGGGTAGGGGCGGATGATGTCTCTGCCCCTAGACTTGTCAGAGCGTTCCACAGGAGGTTTTTTCTGATAGGCCTGGGCCTGGAGGATCCGGAGGATTCTCATAGAAGAGGGGGTACTGTTAGAACTCTCCTGTTAGTTTTTTTTCTATTTTGGTCACGTGACCTGCTGCCTATTTATTCCAGCTCCGCCCTTCTGGCTTTGCTGGACTTCAGTGTTATTTGACTCTCTATCTAGCCAGGTGCTTTTGTACCTATCTCTAGTTCGTTTGGTCCTTTGGACCTCTAAGTACTTTTTGTCTGTTTGTCTTTTTGCTCCGCTACAACATCTGCTAGGAGGTGTCCAATTTTGTCCCAGTCCTTAGTTCTTTTAGGGACCCCTCCCTTTATTCTATAGGTCTGCGTTCAGACTAGCTGAGGACGAAGGCTGGTCTGTTCACAAGGAACAGGTCGACCGATGCAATGTAGGGAATCAGCTCAGTCTTATTGTAGGGATAGATTCCCTTTCTTTCCTTAGTTCTTGTAGCAGATCATAACAGTAGTCTCCCTTACTAGTAAGTTGTTATGTCCCCTAGTCCCGGTGTGGCCAGTGTCCCGAACCCGAATCCCTGGTCCAGGTGTGGCCAGTGCCTGAACATTGTCCCCTTGTCCTGGTGTGGCCACTCCTGTACCCGAAGTCCCTTGGTCCCGGTGCGGCCAGTATCTGAACGTTTCCCTATTCGAGTACTCCATGTGTCTGGACTGCTACATCCTATCTCTGAAGTAACCGTCTGAGTCTCCGTGTCAGTAACCGTTCTGCAGTGATCCTGAACCTATTAGTCTGAACGGAGCCAGAGTCTGAGTCAGCTAACCTGACCCTTGAGGTCAACTGCAGCAGGACCGGGATCTGCGTAGGAGTGGTACCTCGCTGCTGCCTGTAGCCCAGTCTGTCTCCACCATTAGGGGCTCCAGTGAACACCTGGTAGCCGCTTAGCTATGCTCCTACCTAGGGAGTTGCGGCCCTGTGACACAGTGGGTCCACAAATCCACTTGCGCCTCCCTTGGGCGTAATATATTTTATTTGTGTTTGGTGTGTCTTGGATAGTGAAATTATGCTTGGAAATATGGCAGTTATATTAGTCCACTAGGAGGTTCCTGTGGAAAATTATGACCTGCATTAGAATCATGTCTTTGCCCATCTTCCCATTCATAGAATTAGCCATCCTCCTCTCACCTGACCAGGAGGAGGGGTGGGTGATGAGACCTTTTACAATATCTCATCTCGAGAAACACATTGTAAGATCACAGGAGAACAACGAGTGTTGTAGATGTGGTGACTCCCTTGCAAAGAATTGCTCTCCAATCTAATCATAAACGTTCTCTTCATTTATTCCTTTTATTTTATATGGTTTCTGCTTTCATGTATCTTTTTGTTAATTCACCTTTTTGTAACATTCTAAGCACTGTAGTCTTTTTGCATTTTAAATCTAAAATTTAATAGGTTTATTTCTTGCCGCTCTAAACGTACCCACAATCTCGAAGAGGGAAAGCCTAGCCTGGTTGTTTTAACTTGTGTATGCCAAAGTGCAAGAAGTGTACCTGTCAGGTGTCAGGTACTTGGGAAAGCTGGGTGGTCTATTGTGTCACCCAGGTCAGGTGCCTTGTTGGCCATCAAAACGGTGAGTGGTGGCAGCAGCAAAAGTGTGGTGTGGATGTGTGATGTTGCTCTGGGGTCGTCTTAGCTGTGTAAGCCTATAGTAAAAGGAGAGTGGACGAGTGAGTGTGAGGAGCAGAGTTACCTTTACAGTCAACTGTGTGGCAAGTGGGTAGTGTTCACTTCAACATGTACTATTGACTTATGATGATAACTATAACTTAAAGTATGTACTTTTATTATTATAGATTGGTTGTTAATCCATGTATTTATTCTGATTGTCATATTCAGAGTCGGACAGGGATATTTTTTTGGCCTGCAGCTATGTGTGATATTTGCTGGGTGGACTACCTTTCCACACCATGTTTTCTGCAGAGAAATTTTCTGGGTTAAATTGCCCTTTTCTCTTAAATTAAAAAAATATATATCATACTCCAATGAAATGCTAGTCTTAATAATTTTTCTCCTGTGTTTTTTCCCCAACACATACCACCATATGTGAATCTCACCTTTAAAAGTCTATTCTAATTTAGAAGACAGTTCATGCATTTTAAAACATCAATCAGAAGAACAAGGCCTCTGGGCAGCACAGAGATGTCTTTGTAAAAAAGAGTCTTTGTAAAAAAAAAAAAAATTAAAACCAGTAATTTTCCATTAGCATGCTGTATCCATTTCTCATCAGCTTTTTTACCCTTCTGTCTATTTTTACCATCTGTGTTTCATCTGTGGGGAAGAAAAAAAGCCATTTCATTCATGTAACTCTGATGGCATCAGCGTGCTCAGCTTATTCACTTAAATTGCTGAGCTTAGTAGGTAAATCGTACCAAAATAGGATTTATTTTTCAAACTCGTTTATGAATGGAGCCTAAGGGTGACCATACACCTTGGCTAGCTGCCAACATCCATTTGCTTTGTATTTAATTAGAACCTGTAATTTGATTCATACTGCCCAAACCACGGGCAGCATGAATAAGAGCCGGGCTGCACAACTGTAACCAGCTTTTTAACTCAAACGCTGAGGTTTTACAGAGAGAACAGTTAAAAAAGCCAGAAGGGAACTATAGGGCTAGTTTGACTAGTCCAATTCGACCGCCAACAGGCTTCTCCACACCCCACTCCAGCTGATTGACAGGTAGATCTGTACGTACACACAAGGAAGAGACTAGAATTGAGTGAGGCAAAGCCAGCCGGGGATTGCATGAGACTAGTAAGGTCTCTATAGTTTTCTCCGAAACGCCGCAGAGTTTGATTGAAACATACCTGGCTATAATCACATAGCAAGGCACTGATTCATGCTGCCTGTGGATATAGGACTAATCTTCAGATAAATAGCATTACAATGCTCACTGGCCACCTAACTGAAAGTGTGGCTGCCGGGAGACAGTGAACTTATTTCCCCCCCGGCAGTGTGGTGGAGCGATTTGGCTTTGCTCACTACACTGTGAGCATCCGCTGTAAGCTTGCCCCTACAGTATGGTACGCGGTGATTGTAGCTGCTTCATGCATGGCGGATTATAATGAGGGCAATCTGGGCTACTGCCCGGGGCCCAAGGCTCCAGGGGGGTCCATAGCCAGATTGCCCTCATTATAATATTTTTTGTGCCAACATCGGTGGTGCTTATCGCCAGCAGAAAGCGCTCCTATTGTTCCGCTGCTGGAGAGAGACAGAGCATAGCTGCAGCCCGTCGCCTTCTCTATGACTTAGCCAGCATGGCTGCATCATTTACCATATGTGCGCCGGCAAGAAGAGAAAGGAAGTAGATCGCCAGGAGAGGTGAGTTATTCTTTTTTTTTTCTTTAAAGTAAATGAATTGGGGTGGGAGGATGGGTGAGAGGACTGCACAGTATGTGATAATGAATTTGGCTGGGAAGATAGGCGAGAGCACTGCATAGTATGTTATAATGAATTGGGGTGAGAAGATGGGTGAGAGCACTGCACAGTATGTTATAATGAATTGGGATGAGAAAATGGGTGAGAGCACTGCACAGTATGCTATATTGAATTGGGATGAGAAGATGGGTGAGAGCACTGCACAGTATGTTATAATGAATTGGGGTGGGAAGATGGGTGAGAGAACTGCACAGTATGTTATAATGAATTGGGGTGAGAAGATGGGTGAAAGCACTGCACAGTATGTTATAATGAATTGGGGTGAGAAGATGGGTGAGAGCACTGCACAGTATGTTATAATGAATTGGGGTGGGAGGAAGGGTGAGAGCACTGCACAGTATGTTATCATGAATTGGGGTGGGAGGATGGGTGAGAGCACTGCACAGTATGTCATAATGAATTGGGGTGAGAAGATGGGTAAGAGCTCTGCACAGTATGTTATTGTCACGCAAGGTGTGGAAAAGACTTAGTGCAAGACAAAGAGAAGAGGGAAAGGGAGCCCAGAATATAGGGAAAGGAGGGGGAAGTGGAGACCTCCTAGGTTGATCTAGCGTCACCCTGTCTCCCCTAAAGTCCCTGTATTGGCTCTTCACCAATCGCCGCATGCGTACCTCGCCCTGTCTTTCCCTGGCGTTTGGCTCAGGCTAGGGAAGGGAGGAGATGAGCACTAGTCGATCTCCACTAAACACTATAGACAACAAGGAAGGTCAAACGGGGAAATTGCTTAGCTTTAGACAACTCCAGACAAATGCGCACACGTCCTCAAGCTCCAGAGAAGACAAAGTACTGGACTAAATATATATATAAATATATATATATATATATATATATATATACAGTACAGACCAAAAATTTGGACACACCTTCTCATTTAAAGATTTTTCTGTATTTTCATGACTATGAAAATTGTACATTCAGACTGAAGGCATCAAAACTATGAATTAATACATGTGGAATTATATACTTAACAAAAAAGTGTGAAACAACTGAAAATATGTCTTATATTCTAGGTTCTTCAAAGTAGCCACCTTTTGCTTTGATGACTGCTTTGCACACTCTTGGCATTCTCTTGATGAGCTTCAAGAGGTAGTCACCGGAAATGGTCTTCCAACAATCTTGAAGGAGTTCCCAGAGATGCTTACCACTTGTTGGCCCTTTTGCCTTCACTCTGCGGTCCAGCTCACCCCAAACCATCTCTATTGGGTTCAGGTCTGGTGACTGTGGAGGACAGGTCATCTGGCGTAGCACCCCATCACTCTCCTTCTTGGTCAAATAGCCCTTACACAGCCTGGAGGTGTGTTTGAGGTCATTGTTTCCTGTTGAAAAATAAATGATGGTCCAACTAAACGCAAATCGGATGGAATAGTATGCCGCTGCAAGATGCTGTGGTAGCCATGCTGGTTCAGTATGCCTTCAATTTTAAATAAATCCCCAACAGTGTCACCAGCAAAGCACCCCTACACCATCACACGTCCTCCTCCATGCTTCACGGTGGGAACCAGGCATGTAGAGTCCATCTGTTCACCTTTTCTGCGTCGCACAAAGACACGGTGGTTGGAACCAAAGATCTCAAATTTGGACTCATCAGACCAAAGCACAGATTTCCACTGGTCTAATGTCCATTCCTTGTGTTCTTTAGCCCAAACAAGTCTCTTATGCTTGTTCCCTGTCCTTAGCTGTGGTTTCCTAGCAGCTATTTTACCATTAAGACCTGCTGCACAAAGTCTCCTCTTAACAGTTGTTGTAGAGATGTGTCTGCTGCTAGAACTCTGTGTGACATTGACCTGGTCTCTAATCTGAGCTGCTGTTAACCTGTGATTTCTGAGGCTGGTGACTCGGATAAACTTATCCTCAGAAGCAGAGGTGACTCTTGGTCTTCCTTTCCTGGGGCGGTCCACATGTGAGCCAGTTTCTTTGTAGCGCTTGATGGTTTTTGCAACTGCACTTGGGGACGCTTTCAAAGTTTTCCCAATTTTTCGGACTGACTGACCTTCATTTCTTAAAGTAATGATGGCCACTCGTTTTTCTTTAATTAGCTGCTTTTTTCTTGCCATAATACAAATTCTAACAGTCTATTCAGTAGGACTATCAGCTGTGTATCCACCTGACTTCTGCACAACACAACTGATGGTCCCAACCCCATTTATAAGGCAAGAAATCCCACTTATTAAACCTGACAGGGCACACCTGTGAAGTGAAAACCATTTCCGGTGACTACCTCTTGAAGCTCATCAAGAGAATGCCAAGAGTGTGCAAAGCAGTCATCAAAGCAAAAGGTGGCTACTTTGAAGAACCTAGAATATAAGACATATCTTCAGTTGTTTCTCACTTTTTTGTTAAGTATATAATTCCACATGTGTTAATTCATAGTTTTGATGCCTTCAGTGTGAATGTACAATTTTCATAGTCATGAAAATACAGAAAAATCTTTAAATGAGAAGGTGTGTCCAAACTTTTGGTCTGTACTAATATATATATATAATATATATATGGGACATATGTGGCGCCCCTGCGGGTTCAGTCGCCACAGAGGTACTGCATCTCACCCAGAGGTGTGGTATCCCACTCTCAGGTAAGGAGGGAGTACTGCCCTGGACCCACCCACCTGCATCCAACACTACACCATTCCAGACCAACAGGCAGGGCCAGATGCACTGGCTTATGCTGAGCCCTGTCCCTGGTTGGAAGTGGGGGGAACCTAGAGAGGGGGAACCATGTAGTGGGTGTGGGTGGAGGAAGTCGTTCACGGGAGCACCTTCAGTGGGAGTATAAGAAAGCAGGGAACCATCTAGAAGCAGGAAGGCAGAGAGAACCAGTCAGACAGAGGAGAAGGAGTGGGAGCAGGAGCTCTGGAGGAGCTCTGCTCAGAGAGGAGAGAGAAGCGGGCCTAGACGGAGAGGCCCAGGAGGACAGGCTGGAAGAGGACGGGAGCAGAGGGAAGGCTCCAAGAGGAACAGAGGGGATCCCAGGGGCACGGGAAGTGCGGATGTCACCCGTGCGCCCGAATCTACCAGAACGTGGAAGGATCAGGCCGCAGAGGGGACCGGCCCCTAGCTAGTGGAGAAACACAAGGCTCAGCTAGAAACCGGAGGCTACTGCACTTTCAGGGTGCAGCTGCTCACAACCGCAACTAATATCTAAAAAGGTAGCCACATAAGATTCAGGGGACTGCAGGTTGCCCGCCAAAATCCAAGGCTACCAGCTTGGGACACTAGTTGCGAGGCGCAGGGCAGGAGGGTGAGAGCCGGCGCAGGAAGACGACCGAGGAAGGCACACAGCATGGGGTCCCGTTAAGTGCTCTTGAATTACCTGAGGGATTGCTGAACCCCTCCCTGAGTGAACACAGGACAGCGCGGGAGGTTACCCTGGCGCTGGGAACCTGGAGTCTGACAACCGTGAGTAAATCTTAAAGACTGCACCCCCACTGTGTCCTAGAATTATTATCTGCGCCATCACCTGCACCACATTGCACAGCGACATCTACCAAGTCACCATCTTCACTGCCCTGGAGCTAAGCTCTGCCTGTGGAGAGCTGTCCCAACTCTGCTGCGTCACCATCAGCTCCAGAGGATCTGTACCGCAGCGGCGGCTCCATATAGCCGCATACCACAGGTGGCGTCACGAACATTAAACTATAAAAACCATAACCCCTTTTTATTGACCGCCCTGGGTCACGGACCGGGTCACCACCACTGTGACATCCCCCAGCACCGACCGGCCCGGCTACCGAGTATCCCACGGCCCAGGGGGCGTGTCACATACATATATAACGTTTTTATTTTTAGGGGCGCGGTGAACAGTGCTTCAAACTCTGCAGTGGCCACATCATGGCTTTAAAACGTCGACAAGAAGGTTTGACAAGATGGAGAAGAAATAAAGAAAATGGCTGTAATCAGACGAGACAGCAGCAGTAAGTTACTGGCTGCAATTATTTATTCTGCATCTGCACCATACAGAGGTTTACACAGTTATCAGTGACGCTAAATGGCCACTGATAGGTAAACCATGATCATTGTTCTCGGCAGTGCGAGTCCTGTTTACAGAGGACGATGATCTTTTGCGCTGCACAAAAAGTAATTTCATCTGATGAACGAGCGTTTTGCTAACTCATCGGGTGATCGGCAGACTGTTCACATGGAAAGGATGTATCATAAGAACGCTTCTTCACTGATTATCTTTCAGTGTAAATGCAGCTTTATTTGCAGAGATGATTGGAGTAATACTTTTGTTTGCAAAAGAAACTCCCTTATTATGTAAAGAACCGTCACTTAGTATAGATGGTCTTCCCTTGTTATGTTCAGTGCTATATGTAAGGGAACAAATTTTCCCTTCTTCCATAGCATCCCCTATTGTTATGTATAGCCCCATCCCTTAATGCATAGCATCCCCTCTTGTTAGGTATAGCCCCATCCCTTATAACATGGTATCCTCTATTGTTATGTATAGCCCCGTCCCTTATAACATGGTATCCTCTATTGTTATGTATAGCCCCGTCCCTTATAACATGGTATAGTCTATTGTTATGTATAGCCTCGTCCCTTATTACACGGTATTCTCTATTGTTATGTTTAGTGCTGTATGTAAGGGAAAAAAAAATGAGTGTCTACAGATGTGCACCAGAGCACATGTGAGTTCATCACGTGACCTGTCACACGACCTCCCAAAAACATCATGTGGCATGTCACGTGATATGTAGGGTACTGGGGGGCCCATGCAAAAAACCTGCCCGGGGCCTTGGCTACTCTTAATACGCCCCTGCATGCCCTATACAAAACCCAGAGCTCCTGGCAGGAAATTCGTTTATTTTCTCCCAGTAGCCACACTTTCAGTAAGGCATCCAGGCAGTAGTGTTATTTACCTGAGTGTTTTTTGCAGCGACATGTTCCTTTTAAGTAGTAAAACAATCTGGTCAACAAATTTGTTATGCAAGATGAAGAATTTTGTTTTTCTACAAAGTATCACCATGCTAACCTTTTTGTCCTTGGAAACAGAACACTGAAATACCTGAGGGCAGTGGTGTTTTCTCCTTACCTGCATTGAAAGAAGTATTGAAGAAACTAGTATATCTGCGAGCATACAATGTAGAGCCTTTGTTTTAGTTTCATACTTGTCATAAAACCTGTCATAAAATTTCTCAAAAAACTATTCTCTTGTCATGATCCAAAATTAAAGAATAAACATGATGTCCAAGCAGATAGCTTTAGGCCACCTACAACTGTCTTTAAGAACTAATACACCTGTCAGTGGTAATGAATAGGGTCACATTTTAACGGCAGCTCACTAGACCTGCTGGGGTGTCACCTACTTAACATGGGGCTGCATTTTACCATGGTGATACTTAAAATATCCATTTACACATTTCTACATTGTGATACATATCGTGTGTGCTGTGACATGAGCTGTGAATACAGGTGGAGACATCCAAAAAACCTCCATAACTGTAGCAAAGATTACGTATACAAACCTCTTTGTTACCATGGCCGATACAGTGGGGAAAATAAGTACCGTATTTTTTCAGACTATAAGACCCACCGGACCATAAGACGCACCTAGGTTTTAGATGAGGAAAATAAAAAAATAAAAATTTAAGCTAAAAATGTGGTCATGATGCACTTTTAAGGGGGAGGGGGTCTTCTGCTGACACTGGTATAGGGGTAATGTCCCCCAATTCTGACAATATCCCCCATCCTGGTATATATGCCGCCCCCTTCCTTTTATATATGGTCCCCATCCCCATTCTGGTATGCCTGGCATCCCTCCATCCTGGTATGCATGGCACCCCTCATCCTGATCCTGGTATGCATGGCACCCCTCATCCCTGTCCTGGTATGCATGGCACCCCTCATCCCTGTCCTGGTATGCATGGCACCCCTCATCCCTGTCCTGGTATGCATGGCACCCCTAATCCCTATCCTGGTATACATGGCACCCATCATCCCTATCCTGGTATGCATGGCACCCCTCATCCCTGTCCTGGTATGCATGGCACCCCTCATCCCTGTCCTGGTATGCTTGGCACCCCTAATCCCTGTCCTGGTATGCTTGGCACCCATCATCCCCTATCCTGGTATGCATGACACCCCTCATCCCTGTCCTGGTATGCTTGGCACCCCTAATCCCTGTCCTGGTATGCATGGCACCCCTAATCCCTGTTCTAGTATGCATGGTCCCCCTAATCCCCATCAGGCTGCACATTAAAAAAAAATAAACACTCCTACTCACCTTTCTTCTCTCCTCCAGCGCTGCGTGTGGTCTGCCTGCACTGATCTCTCCATGTGAGCCGCGCATGACGTCACTGCCATGCGCGGCTCACAAGGAGAGATCAGCTGCCGGAAGTCACTGCTCCCCACGCCCGGTCTGTGTGCACGGGGAGCAGTGACTTCACTCTCCTTCATAGCCAGCACACAGCGGAGCCGCACTGCGGCTGCTGCTGCTGCCGGCTATCTCCTGTGCCCGCTCATTAAAGGGCATGAATATTCACCCCCTCCCCACGCCCATGGGTGTGGAGAGAGGTTGAATATTCATGCCCTTTAACAGTGGGCACAGGAGATAGCCGGCAGCAGTAGGAGCCGCAGCGCGGCTACACTGTATACCGCTATTAAGGAGCATGAATATTCAGTGCTCCCCACGCCCATGTGAATATTCATTTTCTTTAGCAGCGGGGACAGTGTAGGCTGCAGTAGGCGGCTGCTGCCTCCTGTGCCCTGCTCCTCCACCGATACCGCTCCCCCCACACCACACATAAATATACCCCCCCCAACATTCGGACCATAAGACGCACCCCCCATTTTCCTCCAATGGGGGATATTAAATTTAGATAGCAAACATCCCAAAGGTATGAATTATAGAAGGGATCTTTTTATATATATATATATATATATATATATATATATATATATATCATTCTATGTACATTAAAGTACGCCTCATGCTTTGTATTAAATTTGAATAGCAAAATATTTCATATGTATGAACTAGAGAATAGATCTCTCTCTTTTATATATATACATTGTGTGCATAATTATTAGGCAAGTTGTATTTTAGAGGATTATTTTTATTATTGATCAACAACTATGTTCTCAATCACCCCAAAAGACTCATAAATATCCAAGCTTAATATTTTTGGAAGTTGGAGTGGGTTTTTTTTAGATTTGGCTATCTTAGGAGGATATCTGTTTGTGCAGGTAACTATTACTGTGCAAAATTATTAGGCAACTTAATAAAAACCAAATATAATCCCATCTCACTTGTTTATTTTCAATATCAGTGCACAAAATTTAGAAATAAACATTTCTGACATGCAAAAACAAAAACCAAAAAAATTAGTGATCAATATAGCCACCTTTCTTTATGATGACACTCAACAGCCTTCCATCCATAGATTCTGTCAGTTGCTTGATCTGTTTTCGATCACCATTGCGTGCAGCAGCCACCACAGCCTCCCAGACACTGTTCCGAGAGGTGTACTGTTTTCCCTCCCTGTAGATCTCACATTTTATGATGGACCACAGGTTCTCTATGGGGTTCAGATCAGGTGAACAAGGGGGCCATGTCATTATTTTTTCTTCTTTTAGACCTTTACTGGCCAGCCACGCTGTGGAGTAGTTGGATGCATGTGATGGAGCATTGTCCTGCATGAAAATCATGTTTTTCTTGAACGATACCGACTTCTTCCTCTACCACTGCTTGAAGAAGTTGTCTTCCAGAAACTGGCAGTAGGTCTGGGAGTTGAGCTTCACTCCATCCTCAACCCGAAAAGGTCCCACAAGTTCATCTTGATGATACCAGCTCATACCAGTACCCCACCTCCACCTTGCTGGCGTCTGAGTCGGCTTGGAGCTCTCTGCCCTTTATTGATCCAGCCTCTGGCCCATCAAGAGTTACGCTCATTTCATCAGTCCATAAAACCTTTGAAAAATCAGTCTTAAGATATTTCTTGACCCATTCTTGACGTTTTATCTTATGTTTCTTGTTCAAAGGTGGTCGTTTTTCAGCCTTCCTTACCTTTGCCATGTCCCTGAGTATCGCACACCTTGTGCTTTTTGATACTTGCAGCTCTGAAATATGGCAAAACTGGTGGCGAATGGCATCTTGGCAGCTTCATGCTTGATTTTCCTCAATTCATGGACAGTTATTTTGCGCCTTTTTTGGCCAACACGCTCCTTGCGACCCTGTTGGCTATTTGCCATGAAACGCTTGATTGTTCGGTGATCACGCTTCAAAAGTTTGGAAATTTAAAGATTGCTGCATCCCTCTGCAAGACATCTCACAATTTTGGACTTTTCAGAGCCCGTCAAATCTCTCTTCTGACCCGTTTTGCCAAAGGAAAGGAAGTTGCCTAATAATTAAGCACACCTTATATAGGGTGTTGATGTCATTAGTCAACACCCCTCCTCATTACAGAGATGCACATCACCAGATTTACTTAATTGGTAGTTGGCTCTCAAGCATATGCTGCTTGGAGTAGGACAACATGTATAAAAAGTAACAAAGTGATCAAAATACGCATTTGCCTAATAATTCTGCACGCGGTGTGTATATATACAGTACAGACCAAAAGTTTGGACACACCTCATTTAAAGATTTTTCTGTATTTTCATGACTATGAAAATTGTACAATCACACTGAAGGCATCAAAACTATGAATTAACACATGTGGAATTATATAGTTAACAAAAAAGTGTGAAACAACTGAAAATATGTCTTATATTCTAGGTTCTTCAAAGTAGCCACCTTTTGCTTTGATGACTGCTTTGCACACTCTTGGCATTCTCTTGATGAGCTTCAAGAGGTAGTCACCGGAAATGGTTTTCACTTCACAGGTGTGCCCTGTCAGGTTTAATAAGTGGGATTTCTTGCCTTATAAATGGGTTTGGGACCATCAGTTGTGTTGTGCAGAAGTCTGGTGGATACACAGCTGATAGTCCTACTGAATAGACTGTTAGCTGCTTTTTTCTTGCCATAATACAAATTCTAAGTAAAGAAAAACGAGTGGCCATCATTACTTTAAGAAGTGAAGGTCAGTCAGTGCAAAAAATTGGGAAAACTTTGAAAGTGTCCCCAAGTGCAGCTGCAAAAACCATCAAGCGCTACAAAGAAACTGCCTCACATGAGGACCGCCCCAGGAAAGGAAGACCAAGAGTCACCTCTGCTTCTGAGGATGTTTATCCGAGTCACCAGCCTCAGAAATCGCAGGTTAACAGCAGCTCAGATTAGAGACCAGGTCAATGCCACACAGAGTTCTAGCAGCAGACACATCTCTACAACAACTGTTAAGAGGAGACTTTGTGCAGCAGGCCTTCATGGTAAATAGCTGCTAGGAAACCACTGCTAAGGACAGGCAACAAGCAGAAGAGACTTGTTTGGGCTAAAGAACACAAGGAATGCACATTAGACCAGTGGAAATCTGTGCTTTGGTCTGATGAGTCCAAATTTGAGATCTTTGGTTCCAACCACCGTGTCTTTGTACGACGCAAAAAAGGTGAACGGATGGACTCTACATGCGTGGTTCCCACCGTGAAGCATGGAGGAGGAGGTGTGATGGTGTGGGGGTGCTTTGTTGGTGACACTGTTGGGGATTTATTCAAAATTGAAGGCATACTGAACCAGCATGGCTACCACAGCATCTTGCAGCGGCATGCTATTCCATCCGGTTTGCGTTTAGTTGGACCATCATTTCTTTTTCAACAGGACAATGACCCCAAACACACCTCCAGGCTGTGTAAGGGCTATTTGACCAAGAAGGAGAGTGATGGGGTGCTACGCCAGATGACCTGGCCTCCACAGTCACCAGACCTGAACCCAATCGAGATGGTTTGGGGTGAGCTGGACCGCAGAGTGAAGGCAAAAGGGCCAACAAGTGCTAAGTATCTCTGGGAACTCCTTCAAGATTGTTGGAAGACCATTTCCGGTGACTACCTCTTGAAGCTCATCAAGAGAATGCCAAGAGTGTGCAAAGCAGTCATCAAAGCAAAAGGCTACTTTGAAGAACCTAGAATATAAGACATATTTTCAATTGTTTCACACTTTTTTGTTAACTATATAATTCCACATGTGTTAATTCATAGTTTTGATGCCTTCAGTGTGAATGTACAATTTCCATAGTCATGAAAATACAGAAAAATCTTTAAATGAGAAGGTGTGTCCAAACTTTTGGTCTGTACTGTATATTGATTGGTTATTTTTTGTATTTCATTGCATGTTCTTTGTTCTTGCACACCTGATAATTACCCATGTTATTTTTAGCCTCTGTGATTGGCTGTGTTTAGCTTAAAGGGGTTGTCCAGTACTTTTAAAAATAGGCCAATGCGATATATGATGATTAATGATAAATAGAAGCTTCTTTCTAATTACCTCCTGGTGCTGTTTCTGCCTGTGAGCGGCGCTATCGGTGGCCGCTCACAGGAATCACGTGACCCCCTCTTCCGCGTTCCACCGGTGGCTGCTGGGTTGGGGGCAGGATTACCCCGCGCCACACCCGGCATCCACCGTGTGCTCTCCCTGTCCCCATTCATTGGGAAAGCGCGCAGTGGATGCTGGGTGTGACGCAGGGAATAACCCCACCCACAGCCCAGCAGCCACCGCGGGGACCCCAGCGCTGCGTCACGCCTCACTTGACGTGACATCAGCGGAGGAATCACGTGCTGCCTGTGAGCGGCCACCGATAGCGCCGCTCACAGGCAGAAACAGCACCAGGAGGTAATTAGAAAGAAGCTTCTGTAGCACCCCGAGGGCTCGGCTGCTACAGGGGTATTGCACCTCAAACCAGAGGTGTGATATTCCACTCCAGGGTAAGGATGGAGTGTGGACTAGGGCTCGTTAGGCTGCATGCACCACACACACCCCATTTCCGAGGGACAGCTCAACTGTGCTCCCACAGAAGTGCAGGCACGACAGCTTCTGTCCCTGGCTGGAGTGGGGAGGGGGAGGAAAACCCAGTGGTGTAGGAGCAGATAGGGGTGGGTCTCTGGGCATAGGTAGGAGCCCATTGGTTGCTTGTCACCTGGGCTCACACATAAGAGAGGTATATAAGGTGGGCACCATCTTAGAACAGTGTTCAGTCCGGGGAGTGAGTTCAGAGAGGAGTGCAGTCTGAGGAGAAGTGACAGGGAGCAGAGCTGCTGCATGGGCTCTGCTCCACGGGCAGGCCTTGTCAGGAGGCCGGGGCCTGAGAGAGAGAGAGAGGAGAAGGAACAGAAAGGAAAGGAAACAAGGAACTGGAACACAGAGAAAGGCCCAGAGACACGAAGGCAGAAGGAACCCCAAAGGCCCAGGAGATTGCGGGTGAAGGGTTGGCAGAGCAGGGTACCGGGACCCAAATTGGTGGAGGCAACAGATTCCTCAGCCAAGGACCGGAGGTTGTGACCACATCTTGGTGCGACCCCTCACTACATCCACCAGGAAAGCATACCACATAGGGTCAGGGAAACCGGAGATAGGTTTCGCCAAGAGAAGGCCCGAGGAAGCTGGACAAAGGTGGGTCACTGGTGAGGACCGCCAGAGAAGGGAAGAGAAGGGAGCCCTGTGCCACGCTCTGGAATTGCCTGGGAGTTGGTCGAGCCCCTTGCCTGGTGAACGCAGCACGGCTCAGGCGGTCCTACCTGCGCACGAGTGACCTGGTGAAGAACAGTGAGTAAAGCATTGGAAACTGCAATTACAAGTCTCTGTGTTTCATCGCCGCACCAGCACCATTAGTACTGGGACACTCACACCATCACTCCCATCATCCACACTAGCTGCCCTGAGGCAATACTTCTCCCGTGGGGAGTGTGATGAACCTGTAGCCGCCATCTTGGTAATGATAAATCATATCCAGGGATGGCCACACTTCAGCAGCCCCCACCCTTGGGACCTTCTGTTAAAACGTCAACTAGATAGTTTCCCCCCATCCAGGCTCCTGTAAGATAAGAAGCCTACTTAACACTTGAATGCTAGGAGCTTCAAAGACTTCGAGAGGAAACACAGCCAGCAGGGGGGGGTGCTTCGTCTATCTGTACCTGACCATTTGTCCCATAGGACTAGTTTCTTTGTCTGTCACAAGCATGGAGGCATAAGATATAGAAACATGAAAAGTACACGCATGTTGCATGGGATGGGCCAATAAAAAAATATCACGGCGTCCCGGAGCCATTGCGCACACAAGCCTCCGCGGTAGACGTTTGTACGTGCTCTGGAAGCCAAGATATAGCGCGGAGCCATTCCTGAGGACCGTATGGTATCATAATTGATATCAAAAGGTCGGTTACGGCGGCCCGAATCCATGGGAACCCCTGGGGGTATCATGAGACCATCCCAGAAGAAGTTATTGGGTTCCATAGAATTTGGGCTTCTGATCGAAGTTAGACCTGAGGGTGGAGACTGAGCCAGCTGACCTCACCAGCAGTGGGCGGGACAGGGCAGGTAAGATAGCAGGACAGACAAGAGACAAGTCAGTCTTGACCCAAGAGTGGTGTGCTGAACATCTGAGCACCAGCTGAGGCCACCAAGGGGAGGAGCAGTTTGACCATGCGGTGGTAGGCCTCAGCCTGTAACAAAGAACCGTGCCTGCGACCGCAGAATCCTCTCCCTGCGTCACAAGAAAATCAAGAAACCGGTAACTGATATGCTGTGGTGATTCTGTGTGTTGTATTCCATTGTTGTATAGTTTAGCCTGACCTTATACCTGTGTATATTTAGTTGTATATCGTGTATCTAGTGTATTATTATAATCAATTACCTCAAGTAATTGTGGGCCTGCCTTTTATTCTGCATAACGAACGCACGTCCGTGTGAGCTCGGCTCAAGCCAAAAACGCTACCCAGGGTTGGTTCCTGACCCGATATAGGCCCATTCACGGACTGGGCGTATATCTAAAATAGGGACTGGTGGCAGCATACCAACTGGGGATTGGGGAAGGCTGGTAGTGACGGTCGGAGGTTCAGATATATATATTCCTGGCGCGGCCAAGGAAGATATATATACCGCCCTCACTACAGAGGGCCCCGATACCCAGTAGGTTACAGGACAGTCTCCCTGGCGACCGCTTATCCTAGGTGCAGTTCCTTGACTGACCTGAGGCTAAGAGGGCGCTAGCGAGTTGTGCTGTGTAGTGACGTTACGGTTTAGTGACGTTGAAGGGATAACACACTACCGTGTTCCCTGCGCTGGTTGCAGCTTCCTGGCACTACTTTCTCTAGGTGCAGTACCTTGACTGACCTGAGAGGTAAGGGGGCGCCAGAGAGCTGCACCCACCGGCCGGCTTTCATCACATTGGTGGCAGAGCGGTGGGATTGCAGAATAATAGTGTTGTGGGACCCCTACTCCCAGGCACTAAAGACTGCCAGTGGTAACTTCCACTGCTGGAGTCTTAAGGTCAGCCCAACGTTAGACGGTCAGGCTAAAAGTATAACAAGGTGTGTGCAAACTCAGGGTTGCAGCGGTGTCGGTTACCAAGATGGCAGACGGCACCAGGAGCAAGACCCTGCAGGAGGCTAATGCTACGGTCCGTGTGGCAGGAGGGGAGGACATTGTTACTCATGGCGAGGAGGAGTCCAGCCCGGGCACCTCAGGGAGCCAGTCCCCAGTATACGGTCCCGCAGTGGGCTGCCCACCACCTACCCAGCCCAGCCTGTCCAGATCACAAGCCCTTTTACAAGCGGCTATGGCAAGTCTCCAGTCTCATGGCGATGCCGTCTACAAAACCCTCCTGGCAGCATCAGAGAAGGCAGCGGAGGAGGAGCGCGAAGCTGCGGAGCGCCGGGAGGCTGCGGAGCGTGAAGCTGCAGAGCGCCGGGAGGCTGCGGAGCGTGCAGAGCGAGCTGCGGAGCGCCAGCACCAACTGGACCTGGCCCAGCGGGGGCTTCCGCTAGAGCAACCAACCCATCAGGAGACCAAGTCGTCCAAAGTCCGAGCTGAGGACTTCCCTCTACTGGAGAAGGATGGGGACCTGGACTCCTTTCTGGTGGCATTTGAACGGACCTGTCTTCAGCACCATCTGGCCCGGGATCAGTGGGCCAGATACCTGACCCCCCGTTTGAGGGGTAAGTCCCTGGATGCCTTGGGGGACTTACCTGCCGGGGAGGTACAGAACTACGACTGCATCAAGCGGGCCCTGATCCGGCAGTACAACCTCACTCCCGAGTCGTACCGCCAGAAGTTCCGGAGCCTGCTGCGTGGCCCCAAGGACACCTGGACCGATCATATGCGGGCGCTGTTGAGAGCCGCAGAGCACTGGACCTCGGGTCTAGCGCTTACTACCCGCCAGGAGGTCCAGGAACTGTTCGTCACGGAGCAGTTCTTGTGGAACTGCCCAGAGGACCTCCGACAGTTCCTCCGTGACCGAAAACCAACAGGGGCTTCTGCTACAGCCGCCCTGGCAGACGAGTATGCCAATAACAGGGCGCCTGAGCTGAAGAAGTCTGCCAGCAGCACCTGGAGAGGGGGTAAGCCCAGTCATGCCCCTGTTTCCCCGGCCCCTAGAACACAAGGGGTGTATCCCCCTGTTGCCCTCTCCAGGCAAGGACCAGACGTAAGACGTTGTCATCTATGCAACAAACCAGGACACTTTAGGGCTGAGTGTCCCCAGCGCCAAAAGACCCCATCCCATTCCCAGAGAGCGCCCAATGTTTTGTGTGTGGGAGGGGGTGGTGGTAGGTCCCTGGACAACATCCAACCCGTCACCATAGGCCGTTCTGCGGTCATGGGACTGCGGGACACGGGCGCTGAACGAACACTGGTACGGCCTGAGGTGGTGTCCCCCCAGGACTTGGTACCAGGAAAGACTCTTTCCGTCTCCGGGGTTGGAGGCGTGGAGCCGGCACTTCCCGTTGCCATGGTGTATTTGGACTGGGGTGCCGGAAGGGGGATGCGGGAGGTGGGAGTAACGCCAAATATTCCCGCAAATGTTTTATTAGGGACCGACTTGGGGCGTCTAGTATCGCAGTATGTACCCTCTGAACCCCCAAGTTCGGCCCCCCAAGAGTGTATTGATTTGTCTGCTGCTAATGCCAACCATGTTGTATGTAGTGTGTGTCCTGCTGAGGAGGAGGGAGTGAAACCTGAGGGTAACACCTGCACAGACACAACACAAACAGGGTTAGTGAAAGCAGGTGGGGAGTGTGGGGATGCCCGCAGAGGTGCTCAGCCGGCGTGCCGTGACCTCTTGTCCTCCGGTGAGGGAGGGGGCGGGCAGGATTCTGTAGAGGGAAGCTCAGGGATGGAGAGGGGGGCAGCTACCGGCAGTGTAGGGCTCCCAGGGGTATCCAGGCTGCTGAGTATAGGCCCACTGCAGGGGGAGGAACAGGCCATGGGAGGTGGGGGTGTCCCAAGAGAGGAGCCGCCAGGTAAGACCCCAGGGCAGGAGTTCCCCACATCCGAGATGTCCAAAGGCCTAGGAAGCCTGCCTGATCGGGCGGCTTGGTCAGAAACAGAGGGGAAGCAGGCACTACCCACGGTCACAGCGGTCATAGCCGCTGTCACCAGGAGTGGGAGCGCCGGAGCCCAAGGAGCCTTGCAGAGGTCCGACGGCTTCCCCACTTCTGACCAAGTGTCTGCCGGGTCAGACAGCGGCCAGGTGACATGCCCGGAGGGGCTGACGGAGGATGTGGCAGTTTCGTCGATTCTGGCCACATCAAGTCAGGAATTTCAGGCTGCGTTGGAAGCAGACGACAGCCTGAAAGCTCTCAAGGAACAGGCGGCACAGCCTCCCATGGAGTCGGACTGCGAGCGTGTGGTCTGGGACCAGGGACGGCTGTACCGGGTAACGGTCCAGCAGGGTTCACCGGAGGCGTGGCCCAGGGACCGACAGTTAGTGGTACCCTATCCGTTCAGGGCGGAATTGTTGCGGATCGCACACGAGATTCCGATGGCCGGACACCTAGGGATCGCTAAAACCAAGGCCAGGATAGCTCAGCATTTCTACTGGCCTGGGATGGGAGCCGCGGTGGGTGCCTACTGCCGTTCGTGTGACACCTGTCAGAGGGTGGGGAAGGCGGGGCCGCGCCCCAAAGCCCCACTGGTAACTCTGCCAATCATCGAAGAGCCTTTCTCGAGGGTCGCTGTGGATCTTATTGGACCTCTGTCCACTCCCAGCCACTCCGGGAAATGCTTCATACTCACGGTAGTGGACTATGCCACCCGGTACCCGGAAGCGGTAGCTTTGTCGTCCATTCGGGCCGACAAGGTGGCTACCGCCTTACTGGAGATCTTCTCCAGAGTGGGTTTCCCCCAAGAAATGCTCACCGACCGAGGGACCCAGTTCATGTCGCGGCTGATGGAGTCCCTCTGTAAGCAAATGCAGGTGCAACATCTGGTGGCCAGCCCGTATCACCCACAGACTAATGGCCTGTGTGAGCGGTTCAATGGCACCTTAAAGCAGATGCTTAAGATGTTGGTCGACTCCCACGGGAGAGACTGGGAGCGTTACCTCCCACACCTCCTATTTGCTTACCGGGAGGTTCCGCAGGCCTCAACGGGGTTCTCCCCCTTTGAGCTCCTGTACGGGCGACGGGTACGGGGCCCCCTGGCTCTGGTGAAGGAAGCATGGGAAGAGGATTTGGCCACCCCCGAGGTGTCGGTCATCGAGTATGTCGTGCGCCACCGGGACAGGATGATGGCCTTGGCAAAGCTGGTGCAGGACAATATGGCCCAGGCCCAGGCCGACCAGAAGCGGTGGTACGACCAGAATGCTTGTGAGAGGACCTACCAGGTGGGTCAAAAGGTGTGGGTACTGGTCCCCGTACCACAGAACAAGCTTCAGGCAGCCTGGGAAGGTCCCTACTTCGTGCACCAGAAACTCAATGCCGTCACCTATCTGGTCACCCTGGATCACGCCCGTGGAAGGAGGAAGGCCTTCCACGTGAACATGATGAAGGCTCATCATGAGCGGGAAGCGACTGCCCACCCAGTGTGCAACCTTCCCGAGGAAGGAGAGGTAGAAACCCTCCTGGATCTGCTCACCCAAGCCAAGGCGGGTGGGTCCATCGAGGATGTGGGGGTTGGCCACCAGCTCACGGAGGACCAACGGTCCCAGCTGGGGACCACCCTGCACCCCTTCCGGGGGCTGTTCAGCAGCCTGCCCGGAAGGACTGAGATGGCTGTCCACGACGTGGACACTGGCGATCACCCGCCGATCCGGCGTTCAGCATATCGGGTCTCTTTCGAGGTGCAGGGAAACATGCGCCAAGAGATAGACGAGATGCTGAAGCTGGGGGTGATCCAGGCATCCAGCAGCGCGTGGGCCTCGCCTGTAGTCCTCGTACCAAAGAAGGACCGAACTACACGGTTCTGCGTGGACTACCGGGGGCTCAACGCTGTAACGGCCACCGATGCGTTCCCCATACCACGCATCGATGACCTGCTCGATCGGATGGCCGGGGCTAAGTACCTGACCATCATGGATCTGAGCCGGGGGTACTGGCAGATTCCTCTGACCCCCGCGGCAAGGGAACGCTCTGCCTTTATCACCCCTTTTGGACTGTACGAGTCCACAGTGATGCCATTCGGCATGAAGAATGCCCCTGCCACTTTTCAGCGGATGGTCAATACGCTGCTTGAGGGACTTGAAGGGTACGCGGCTGCGTACTTGGACGATATTGCAGTCTTCAGTCCCACTTGGGAGGATCACCTAGAGCACCTGCGGCAGGTGCTCGGTCGGATCCACCGGGCAGGCTTGACCATCAAGCCGGAAAAGTGCCAGCTGGGCATGAGTGAGGTCCTCTACCTGGGTCACCGGGTAGGCGGGGGGGTTCTGAAGCCAGAACCGGGGAAAGTGGATGCCATCGCATCCTGGCCCACTCCTAGGACCAAAAAGCAGGTGATGTCCTTCTTGGGGACCGCTGGGTACCATAGGAGGTTCGTCCCACACTATAGCACCCTGGCCAAGCCCCTGACGGACCTCACCAAGAAGAAGCTGCCCGTCGCAGTCGACTGGACAGTCGCCTGCGAGACAGCTTTCGGGGCACTCAAGGCCGCCCTAAGTAGCTCCCCTGTACTGCAAGCTGCCGACTTCGACCGGCCGTTTGTGGTACAGACCGACGCCAGTGACTTTGGCCTCGGTGCTGTGCTAAGTCAGGTCAACACGACAGGCCAGGAACATCCTGTCTTGTACCTGAGCAGGAAGCTACTGCCCCGGGAGGTGGCTTACTCCACGGTGGAAAAAGAATGCCTGGCAATTGTATGGGCCCTGCAGCGTCTGCAGCCCTACTTGTACGGGAGCCATTTCACCGTGGAGACGGACCACAACCCCCTCAGCTGGTTACACACGGTCTCTGGGTCGAATGGCAGGTTGCTACGCTGGAGCCTCGCTCTCCAGCAGTACCACTTCTCCATTCGCCACAGAAGAGGCCGTGACCACGGTAACGCTGACAGGTTATCCCGGCAAGGGGAGGGTGCAGAAGGACGCACGGGGGAACACAGGAATGTGCTACCCCCTCGCGCCCTCGTATAGGGGGAGGTGTGATGAACCTGTAGCCGCCATCTTGGTAATGATAAATCATATCCAGGGATGGCCACACTTCAGCAGCCCCCACCCTTGGGACCTTCTGTTAAAACGTCAACTAGATAGTTTCCCCCCATCCAGGCTCCTGTAAGATAAGAAGCCTACTTAACACTTGAATGCTAGGAGCTTCAAAGACTTCGAGAGGAAACACAGCCAGCAGGGGGGGGTGCTTCGTCTATCTGTACCTGACCATTTGTCCCATAGGACTAGTTTCTTTGTCTGTCACAAGCATGGAGGCATAAGATATAGAAACATGAAAAGTACACGCATGTTGCATGGGATGGGCCAATAAAAAAATATCACGGCGTCCCGGAGCCATTGCGCACACAAGCCTCCGCGGTAGACGTTTGTACGTGCTCTGGAAGCCAAGATATAGCGCGGAGCCATTCCTGAGGACCGTATGGTATCATAATTGATATCAAAAGGTCGATTACGGCGGCCCGAATCCATGGGAACCCCTGGGGGTATCATGAGACCATCCCAGAAGAAGTTATTGGGTTCCATAGAATTTGGGCTTCTGATCGAAGTTAGACCTGAGGGTGGAGACTGAGCCAGCTGACCTCACCAGCAGTGGGCGGGACAGGGCAGGTAAGATAGCAGGACAGACAAGAGACAAGTCAGTCTTGACCCAAGAGTGGTGTGCTGAACATCTGAGCACCAGCTGAGGCCACCAAGGGGAGGAGCAGTTTGACCATGCGGTGGTAGGCCTCAGCCTGTAACAAAGAACCGTGCCTGCGACCGCAGAATCCTCTCCCTGCGTCACAAGAAAATCAAGAAACCGGTAACTGATATGCTGTGGTGATTCTGTGTGTTGTATTCCATTGTTGTATAGTTTAGCCTGACCTTATACCTGTGTATATTTAGTTGTATATCGTGTATCTAGTGTATTATTATAATCAATTACCTCAAGTAATTGTGGGCCTGCCTTTTATTCTGCATAACGAACGCACGTCCGTGTGAGCTCGGCTCAAGCCAAAAACGCTACCCAGGGTTGGTTCCTGACCCGATATAGGCCCATTCACGGACTGGGCGTATATCTAAAATAGGGACTGGTGGCAGCATACCAACTGGGGATTGGGGAAGGCTGGTAGTGACGGTCGGAGGTTCAGATATATATATTCCTGGCGCGGCCAAGGAAGATATATATACCGCCCTCACTACAGAGGGCCCCGATACCCAGTAGGTTACAGGACAGTCTCCCTGGCGACCGCTTATCCTAGGTGCAGTTCCTTGACTGACCTGAGGCTAAGAGGGCGCTAGCGAGTTGTGCTGTGTAGTGACGTTACGGTTTAGTGACGTTGAAGGGATAACACACTACCGTGTTCCCTGCGCTGGTTGCAGCTTCCTGGCACTACTTTCTCTAGGTGCAGTACCTTGACTGACCTGAGAGGTAAGGGGGCGCCAGAGAGCTGCACCCACCGGCCGGCTTTCATCACAGGGAGTAATCCCATACTTGGCTGCGCATACAACATCAGCCTCAGCTGTCTGCAGCGCAGCGGTGGTCCCCACTGACCGCAATCCACGGGTGGCGTAGTCGGACACTTGTTACAACATTAAGACTGCCACTGGTTTGACCACCCTGAGCCACGGACCGGGTCGCCGCCACACTGAGACTACCACCCCCAGCATCCCACCAGAGGCCCAGTTCCGGGTTCCCCACGCGGCCCAGGGGGCGAGTCACTTCTATTTATCATTATAACACATTGGCATATTTTTAAAAGTACTGGACAACCCTTTTAAAATACGACCATTGTCATTTCATTACTGTGCTATGATTAAGGGCATCTAGGACGCCTGAAACGCGTCAGTTTTTTATCTTTGTATGTCGGGTTTTATGGTTTGAAGAAATAAAATAGTGCTTTTCTTTTACCTGTGTAAGTGTCGCTCTTTTCACTTTTCCATTGTTGCTGAGCCACACCAATGGTTTTCCTCCCATGGACTTCCAACCTACAAAGCGTGGTAAGCTCTGATTCTTTTTTGTGTGTTACTAACAGTAATGTTTGAGACTGTGGTCCCAGCTCTCTTCAGGTCATTTATTGGTTCCTTTTTGTATCTTATTGCATGTTTTTTGCTCTTGCACACCTGCTAAATTTGGACAGCCAAATATTTCATATGTATGAACTAGAGCAGGGGTGGGCAATTAATTTTCCAGAGGGGCCACATGAGAGACTGTGACAGTTGTGGAAGGCCGAACCAATAGGCTGAAATTAACTCTGTTCAATATTAATATTAACATATTAATTATACTTAATATTGAGCAGAATTAAGTATGCAGACATCCTCTTATATACCGTTTGAGCACACACAGCCCCCTATATACCGTAAGAGCTTCCACACAGCCTCCCCATGATCAAAATGAGACCCCCATAGCCTCCCCATGTCCAGCAGGAGACTCCCATAGCCTCCCCATGTCCAGCAGGAGACTCCAATAGCCTCCCCATGTCCAGCAGGAGACTCCCATAGCCTCCCCATGTCCTGCAACTGACCCCCATAGCCTCCCCACGTCCTGCAACTGACCCCCATAGCCTCCCCACGTCCTGCAACTGACCCCCATAGCCTCCCCACGTCCTGCAACTGACCCCCATAGCCTCCCCACATCCTGCAACTGACCCCCATAGCCTCCCCACATCCTGCAACTGACCCCCATAGCCTCCACACGTCCTGCAACTGACCCCCATAGCCTCCCCACATCCAGCAACTGACCCCTATAGCCTCCCCATGTCCAGCAACTGACCCCCATAGCCATAAAAAAAACACTCACCTCGCTCCGGTTCCCGTTGCTGTTGCCCCAGTGCTGTGCCTCTGCTCCTGTCTCCGGTCCACAGTGCACAGCTCAGCTGAGCTGACGCGATGAAGTCATCGCGTCAACTGTCTCAGTCGCTGATTGGTAGAAGAGGGGGCCGGCGGAGCCATCTTTGACCAATGCAATCACCGCTGTCTGCATCCTGAGGATGCACATAGTGGTGACAGTGGGCGGTGGCGGTGATGGACAGGCGAGGGAGGGCGCGGTGTGACCAGTGGGCCACTGTTTTCAGCCTATTGCTGTCCTGATGCAGTAATTGATGCAAAAGGTGTTAAGATCTGCAACATGAGCTAACGAAAGATAGGGGAAGGCTGTCCCTACAGTAAGACTAAGCTGAATCCCTACGATGTAGTGGGCTGCCTGTTCCTAGCGAACAGACCCGCCTTAGTCCTCGGCTAGTCTGAACGAAGACCTATAGCATAAAGGGAGGGGTCCCTAAAAGAACTAAGGACTGGGACAAAAAATGGGACACCTCCTAAACAGAGAAGTAGTTGCAGAACACAAAAAGACAAACAGACAAAAGGTACTAGAGGTCCCAGAAGGACCAAGGACCAAGCGAACTGACAGAGAAAGGCACAGAAGCACCTGGCTAGAGAAACAGTCAAACACTGAAGTCCAGAACAGCCAAAAGGGCGGAGCTGGAATATAAAGGCAGATGGTCACGTGACCGCAAAACACAAGATGGAAAAAACAAACAGGAGGGTTCTAACCAAAGGAGCCCTGACCAAGTATTGAGTGCATTTACTGAACATACATTTCAGTAGGCCAACATTTCGGATTTAAAAAACATTTTTCAAGCTGTTGCTATAAAGTATTCTAATTTACTGAAATAATGACTTTTGTGTTTTCATTGGCTGTAAGCCATAATCATCAACATTAACAGAAATAAATACTTGAAATAGATCACTCTGTTTGTAATGACTCTCTCTAATATATGAGTTTCACTTTTTGTATTGAAGAACTGAAAAAAATGAACTTTTTGATGATATTCTAATTTAGTGATAAGCACCTGTATGTATAACCCTTGTGTAGTGTATTGTCTAGTGTGCCCTTAAGGCGATTAAATATATAATTTAACCTTGGGCTGCTCTTTTATCTCGATCCACACGTCTGTTGTTTAGTTAATTCTCATGCTACCGGGGCTGGTTTCTGGCCCGATATAAATATAATTCCCATTAACCGACCGGGGCTTATATCGAATAGGAACTGGTGGCAGCTCTACCTGACTGATAGGTTGTTTTCACTGGGGCTAGTGGAAGGGGCCTCTCAGTCTGTCAATGGTATGAGCAAGTGTGGTGCCATGACCGTGACTGAGTGGGCCACCTCTTCTCACTCCCGGTTTCTTCCTGAACCCCTGTGGACAGGGGGTGCATGTGTAAAACTGTACCAATCTGACATTACTTGTCCCCGATGGGGTGCGGAACGTCAAGTTGGTGCAAAGTGCGGATCTGTATCACGTGATCAGTCTGACGTAATAGCAATGTTGTGAGGCGAGGTGGGGATCCTTCACAAGGACCATTGTTATTTCATTACTTTGCTATGATTAAGGATGTCTAGGACGCCGGAAACGCATCAGTTTTTTCACTTTGCATGTCGGGTTTTATGGTATAAAGAAATAAAATAGTGCTTTTATTTTACCTGTGGAAGTGCCGCTCTTCACTTTTCCATGGTTGGTAATACGCTACGCAGTCATGGATTAAAATCCTGCAGGGCACGCAAAGGTCCCCCTGCTCACACCAGCACATGTCCAGGCTTGTTTGAAGTTCGCCAATGACCATCTGGATGAGGCATGGGAGAAGGTCATGTGGTCAGATGAGACCAAAATAGAACTTTTTGGTATCCACTCCACTTGCCATGTTTGGAGGAAGAAGAAGGATGAGCACAACCCGAAGAACACCGTCCCAACTGTGAAGCATGGTGGGGGAAACATACTTTGGGGGTGCTTTTCTGCAAAGGGGACAGGAAGACTGCACCATATTGAAGGGAGGATGGATGGGGTTATGTATCGTGAGATTTTGACCAATAACCTCTTTTCCTCAGTAAGAGCATTGAAGATGGATCGTGGCTGGGTCTTGCAGCATAACAATGACCCGAAACACACAGCCAGGGCAACTGAGTAGTTCTGAAAGAAGCATTTCAAGGTCCTGGAGTGGCCTAGGCAGTCTCTAGACCTGAACCCAATAGAAAATCTTTGGTGGGAGCTGAAACTCAATGTTGCTCAGCGACAGCCCCGAAACCTGAAGGATCTGGAGACCTGTATGGAGGAGTGGGCCAAAATCCCTGCTGCAATGTATGCAAACTTGGTCAAGAACTACAGGAAACATCTGACCTCTGTAATTGCAAACAAAGGTTTCTGTACCAAATATTAAGTTCTGTTTTACTATTATATCAAATACTTATTTCATACAATAAAATGCAAATTAATGATGTAAAAATCATACAATGTGATTTTCTGGATTTTTTTTTTAAGATTCTGTCTCTCACAGTTGAAGTGTTGAAGTGCACCTATGATAAAAATTACAGACCTCTCCATTCTTTGTAGGTGGGAAAACTTGAAAAATCGGCAGTGTATCAAATACTTATTTTCCCCACTATATGTGTGTACGATCTAAAGCAGTGTTCCCCAACCTTTCCTACCTTGAAAGCCACATTAAGCTCTGAAAGAGTGTAGCAAGCCACATCCAGAGAACACCCTCCTCCCACTGTAGTGACAGACAGAGCCCACATTATCGGTATAAAGGCAACCAAAGCTTCTCCACAGAAATCACACCAAGGCAGAATACTTACATCCAGGGATTCCCACCTTTATCCTCATTCAATATTCTTACATTAAGCACTCCCACCATGCTAACACATCCAGATTCAAGCAACCCCTCTATCTAGCAGTATCATCCTATAGTCCAGTTTAGACAATTTATTTTTTCAACCGTGAGGCCAGTGTATGTACATCCAGATCTGCTCTTCTGTGTGAGTCTACTTACAGTAGTGTTCAAAATAATAGCAGCGTGTTCAAAAACATGAGTTAGGCTATGTGCCCACGATGCAGAAATGAAGCAGAAAATTTCTGCAGCATTTCTGCATCTCCCTGGCAGAAAAAACGCATGCAGATTGTGCATGCGTTTTTCGTGCAGAATACATGCGGATCCACATGCGGATTCACATGCGTTTCCGCATGCAGATTGACAAGCACTTTCCAGGCGATAGCATCACTTGGAAAGTGCTTGACAACTAGGTCACACTATATAAATCCATGCAAACAGCATGGATTTATACAGTGTGAACCGTAAAAATTAAAACAAATAAAGCTATACTCACCCCCTAGGCCCGGCGTGGCTGCAGCGCTCGTTCCTGTCTGGTTCCCGGCTGCCGGCATATCGCGAGACAGAGCGGTGAAGGGCCTGCGGTCACATGACTGTGACGTCACCGCAGGTCCTCAAGCGATGCCGGCATTCAGAGAGAAGCCGTCGGACAGGTGAATATAAACTTTATTTGTTATTTTATTCTTTTTTTACAGGTACAATGGTACCCAGGTCTGGATGAGAGTCTCCTCTCCTCCAGAACTGGGTACCATCCGCACATAGAGACGCATAGAAGCCGCTTGTAAAAATGTACAGTCGCGGTTTCTATGCGTCTCAATGCAAGTCAATGGCGGGAGTTCCGCTGCGCTTCCGCAAAATTAAATGACATGCTGCGGATTTTTGTACGCAGCATAAACGCTGCGGAAAAATCCGCTGCATGTGCATAGAACATGCGGAATCCCCTTGGGGACCATGGGGTGCGGATTACCTAGCGTTTCACAAGCGTTTATGCTGCGGAAATTCCACAGCATAAACGCTTGAAAAACGCTACGTGGGCACCCAGCCTTAAGCACAAAATCTTTATACTAGTTTTTATTTCCATGCATTGGGAACATTGCACACTGTCTTCTAATTCAAAACATGGAGAAATGTAAATAATTTTTTAACTACTTTACAGAAAATAACAAATGAACATTGGGCTATTCTAAAAAATAGCAGTGTCTGCATTTGTCTTTACAAACTCACAATATGTACTCTTTTTTGAGGATTTAGCATTCCTGTGAATCATTAATCTAATATTTAGTTGTATACCCACAGTTTTTTTTAGAACTGCTTTACATCTATGCACTCCAATGTGGTCCAAAATTATTGCTTCCCAATCAACATATAACTACAATAAGAAACCAGCGTGCTGTCGCACCAATTTCAAGAGCAGGAAGATACAAGAATAATAAAACATAATTTCTTAAAATGAATATTTTTATTTCAGAATAATTTAAAATATATTTAAAATGAAATTCAGGTACTTTCGAATTACACCCACCACCAGCCACAGGCTGATCAAATTATAATTTTTTATATATATTTATCTATATTTCATCAGTTATTATTAGTGATGAGCGAGCATGCTCGCCACTGCTCGGTACTCGCCCAAGCATCTCGAAAGTACTCGAGATGCTCGGAGCTCGCCGAGTACTTTCGAGATGCTCGGGCGGGAGCTCGGGTCCCCTCCCTGCATGTTTGGTGCTATTTAGAGCACCAATCATGCAGGGACTGTCTGCCACTCACTGTAATGTCACAGCCATGGTGGTTGTGGCATTACAGTGATTGCCCAAATCGATGGGAACAGTGCTCACAGTGAAACATGAAAAGCCGACAATTCAGCAGCGGCATACACCGGTACCCGACAATTTAGAACAGAAAGAATAGAGCATCACACATGATAGAAACATGTCAGTCACATATATAATAAGTACAGTGACAGTGTTGGTTACTGTACTTGTTATTTAGTGTTAAAATAAAGGATTTATTAAAAAAAAAATAATAGTGTTTTCATGCACCCGTCTCTTTAAAAAAGCCGGCCAGCAATTCATCAGCGGCATACATCGGTACCCGACAATTTAAAACAGAAAGAATAGAGCATCACGCATAGATTAGATAGATAGAAACATGTCAGTCACATATATAATAAGTACAGTGACAGTGTTGGTTACTGTACTTGTCATTTAGTGTTAAAATAAAGGATTTATTAAAAAAAAAAATTGGCATAGGGTTCCCCGTAATTTTAGTCTCTAGCGGAGGTTAAGCAGACGGCTGGGGCAGATGTTTGAAACCTGGGAAGGGGGTAATACCCACGGAGCTTCCCAGGCTACTAATATCAGCCCCCAGCTGAATACCTAGCCTTTACTAGCTATTAAAATGGGGGACCCCCAAAAAAATGACATGGGGTCCCCCTTATTTTAATAGCTAGCAAAGGCTAGGCAGACAGCTGGGGGCTGATATTAATAGCCCAGGAAGGGTGCCATGAATATTGGCCCCCTCCCAGGCTAGAAACACCAGCCGTCAGCCGCCCCAGAAATGGCGCATCCATAGGATGCGCCAATTCTGGCACTTAACCTCGCTCTTCCCACTGCCCTGTAGCGGTGGCAGTGGGGTAATAGGGTTGGGGTTGATGTCAGCTTATAATGCCAGCTGACATCAAGCCCAGGTTAGTAATGGAGAGGCATCTATAAGACACCCCCATTACTAACCCCATAGTGAAAGTTAAAAAAAAACACAAACACCCAGAATAAAGTCCTTTAATTGAAATAAACACACAATTCTTTAATGTTCTAAATGAAACTCTACTTACCGTCACGCCCATTCCAGCTGAAGCCAACGATCTCCTGCAATAAAAATAAAATAATAAACCAACCTCATCCTTACCTTTCCATGGTTGCCAGGAAGGCTCCAGCTCTGCTAAATTGACATGACAGGCTGTATCGCAGCAGAATGCTGCCATCCAGCTTGCCATGCCGCAGACACTGAGAAGCTCCTCAGTGAAGCTCCTCAGTGTCTGGCTGTGACGGCATCCAGATGCGCAGAGTTCATGTCCAATGAACTCAGCTCACCTCATGCACGTCACTGACAGCGTGGGAGAATTCTCCTGCGCATGGGGTGCCGGCAAATGACGTCACTGCTTGAGCAGGAGAATTCTCCCATGCTGGGATGGCATTGAGATGGCAGCACCACCACCCACTCTCTGATATTATATACTTGTAAGTATATAATATCAAGCATGCCTGCGCTCCTCAGTGTCTCTGAAGGATGGCATGCTGGATGGCAGCATTCTGCTACCATCCAGCCTGCCATCTCAATACCATCCCAGCATGTGAGAATTCTCCTACTCAAGCGGTGATGTCATTTGCCGGCATCGCTTGAGCAGGAGAATTCTCCCACGCTGTCAGTGACGTGCATGAGGTGAGCCGAGTTCATTGGACATGAACTCTGCTTATCTGGATGCCGTCATAGCCAGACACTGAGGAGCTTCACTGAGGAGCTTCTCAGTCTCTGCGGCATGGCAAGCTGGATGGCAGCGTTCTGCTGCGATACAGCCTGTCATGTCAATGTAACAGAGCTGAAGCCGTCCTGGGAACCATGGAAAGGTAAGGATGAGGTTGGTTTATTATTTTACTTTTATTGCAGGAGATCATTGGCTTCAGCTGGAATGGGCGTGACGGTAAGTAGAGTTTAATTTAGAATATTAAAGAATTGTGTCTTTATTTCAATTAAAGGACTTTATTCTGGGTGTTTGTGTTTTTTTTTTAACTTTCACTATGGGGTTAGTAATGGGGGTGTCTTATAGACGCCTCTCCATTACTAACCTGGGCTTGATGTCAGCTGGAATTATAAGCTGACATCAACCCCACTGCCACCGCTACAGGGCAGTGGGAAGAGCGAGGCTAAGTGCCAGAATTGGCGCATCCTATGGATGCGCCATTTCTGGGGCGGCTGACGACTGGTGTTTCTAGCCTGGGAGGGGGGCAATATTCATGGCACCCTTCCTGGGCTATTAATATCAGCCCCCAGCTGTCTGCCTAGCCTTTGCTAGCTATTAAAATAGGGGGGACCCCATGTCATTTTTTTTGGGGGTCCCCCATTTTAATAGCTAGTAAAGGCTAGGTATTCAGCTGGGGGCTGATATTAGTAGCCTGCGAAGCTCCGTGGGTATTACCCCCTCCCAGGCTTCAAACATCTGGCCCAGCCGTCTGCTTAACCTCCGCTAGAGACTAAAATTACAGGGAACCCTACGCCAATTTTTTTTTTAAATAAATCCTTTATTTTGACACTAAATGACAAGTACAGTAACCAACACTGTCACTGTACTTATTATATATGTGACTGACATGTTTCTATCTATCTAATCTATGTGTGATGCTCTATTCTTTCTGTTCTAAATTGTCGGGTACCGGTGTATGCCGCTGATGAATTGCCGGCTGGCTTTTTTAAAGAGACGGGTGCATGAAAATCGGAGGGCACTAGTGTGTTCCAAGTGCCCTGCTATGTTTTTCATGCACCCTCCTACATACCCTGCCTGCCTGTCTGCCTATATATTCTGCCTGCCTGACATTAAATTGAGCACTGTTCCCATCGATTTGGGCAATTTTTGACCTTCTGCAGACTGCCGGGGAGAACCACCAGAAAAATGCTCGAGTTTCCCATAGACTTACATTGGGCCCGAGCACCCGAGTATTCCAATGTGCTCGACCCGAGCTTCGAGCACCCGAGCATTTTAGTGCTCGCTCATCACTAGTTATTATTCTAATATTTTATTGCACCTATCCCCATTTCAAATAGTACAAGTAGGTTACAAAGTGCACATGCCAAATTTTCTAGTGCAAATATGCTACAAAGTGCAAAGGCAGAGTTTTTAAATACCTCTTTTATGCCCCTATATACAAATGACCATTAATTAATAGTTCCATATGTGGATAAAGTGCTAATGCTAAATTCCTTCCCAACCATAAAGGATTAATTAATGATCCTATAGTCACACTGGGGACTTTCCTTAGTATTTCCTACATTTATATCAATATGGGCATGAATATAAAGGTGTACTTACAAGTATATAATATCAGAGAGTGGGTGGTGGTGCTGGTCTTTACCCCGACGACGCCGTTTCGGGCTTCTTGGAAGAATTCCTACGTATCTAAAGAATTTGCTCTAATGAAGACCAATTTGAGCAACAATCGCGTGACCTCTCTGAACGTTTTAAAGAAAGGGGATATAGCGTATTATCAAGAAAGGCTATCAACAAGCCAAAATTACCTCTAGAAATTCCCTTTTAAATAAAAACCAACTTAGCAAAAATCAAACAATGGTCGACAATCAGGTACGTCTGATCACCAACTACAATAGCCAATGGGCAAAATTCAAGAACATTATCCAGACACATTGGAATGTTCTTTCCACTGATCCCATTCTTAAACAGATTTTACCCAGTACTCCATCAATTGTGGTCAAACGATCCCGCAATTTGAGTGATATACTAGTCCACAGTCACTATGAACCTAAAATCTATACAGAATCTAAGGACAGATACGTTTTTTTTCCTTGTGGGCTCTGCAAAGCCTGTGGAAACTTGATTAGAACCAAGAATTTTAAAAACCATGATGGCTCCAAGTCTTTTGAAATTTGGCATCATATTACCTGTATGACTAAAGGTGTTATCTACCTAGCAGAGTGTCCCTGCAATAAAATCTATGTGGGACTTACAAGCAGAGAACTTAAGGTAAGAACGAGGGAGCATTGTCTAGATATTGAGAAGGCTAAAACTAACATTAATGAATCCACTCTTAAAACAATACCGAAACATTTTAAGAGATACCATAAATGTAATCCTCACTTATTGAAAATCAGTGGCATCGATGTAGTCACAATGGGTATTTGGGGTGGAGATCTTCATAAAAAACTGGCTAAATGCGAAAGTAGGTGGATCTACCGTCTGGATTCTTTAGCTCCCCAAGGCTTGAATGAGAGCTTTGGTTTTGGGGTCTTTCTATAGTTCTGATATAATACTAAGATTTCGAAACATGATTTTGGTGGTTATTTCAGTGTTTTTAAGTTGGTGATTTTAATATTTTATATATTTCTAGTTACTTCTAGTTACTGGTACCGTGGACCTGTGAATGTTGGTGGAGATCGAAGTGGTGACGCCTTATTTTGACAGCTAACGCGTGCTAAAGAAATTTCATTATAATGAAGAAATTTGTTGGACTGTCATCCTATGAAAGCCCATGACAGCAGCGGCAATTATGATGGACTTTTTTTTTAAGAATAATAATTTGTCCCTTACTTCAGCACTGGTTTATGTTTATTATTCCAGGCACTAGCACTTTAAATTATCCCTATGGGCATAATATTAGTATATTATATTATATTAGCACTGCGTATATTGAAATTTATTGTTTTACACTTATTATTAGTGTTGAGCGAACATGCTCGACACTGCTCGGTACTCGCCCGAGCATCACGCTACTCGGGATGTTCGGCGAGCACCGAGCATTTCCGGGTTACTCGGGCGGGAGCTCGGGTCTCCGCCCTGCATGTTTGGCGCTCTTTACAGAGCCAATGAACATGCAGGGATTGCCAGCCAGTCACTGTAATGCTGCAGCCATGTTGGTTGTGGGAATTACAGTGATTGGCTGGCCGCACAGCGTCACCTCGAGTATTTAAAACCGGGCGCCGCCATCTTGGACACAGTCGCTCCGGATTAGGCAGTGTAGGGACAGCGCTGCTGATTTAGGGAGAGATATAAACTGCGAAATAGTTAGTGTAGGGTCTGTAAAGGCTGCCAGAACAAACAAACAGTCCTTTTCAGGACTAATATCCATCCCAGATACCAGGCAGGCAGGCTGTATAGGAGACACAGTGATTATACCAGCAAACGCTGCATTACAGTCCTGTGTGCTCTTGTTGCTGAAATTGCTGGACTTAGCACCAGGTGTCGGGGGCCAGGAAAAATCCTTTTTTTTTCATCTAAATCCTCCTTTTTTTTCCTCCTTCACACTGTACAAATACCCGTCTTATTAACCTTTTGGTGTGTCCCCCCCCCCCCCAAAAAAAAAGCGTGTCTCTGATTTTTCAAACACAAATATAACTGTTGAAAATAGTCTGGTGTAGGCTAGAGAAACAGAAGTGTTGTTTTGCTCTTCCACGGTTCAAACCTCTGTATTATCCATTTTGGGCCATTTGTATCTAAAAAAAAAACAGTTTGAGTGTGTCGCTCACTGTTCAGCCGCAAATATCTCTATTTAAAAAAGTGTGGTATACCCCAGTAAACAATAACTGTGGTTTTTCCATCCCACGGTAAAAAATCTCTATTATTCAGCTTTTGGTATATTTTCCGTAAAGAAAAACAGTAGTGTCTCCTGACTGTTGTGACACAAAAATATATCTGTTGAAAATAGTCTTGTGTAGGCCCGACATCCCAGTGTGGTTTCGCAGTTCCACGGGTCAAATCGCTGTACTATCCAGTTTTGGGCCTTTGGTATCTAAAAAAAAAAGCAGTTTGAGTGTGTCGCTCACTGTTCAGCTGCAAATATCTCTATTTAAAAAGGTGTGGTATACCCCAGTAAACAATAACTGTGGTTTTGCCATCCCACGGTAAAAAATCTCTATTATTCAGCTTTTGGTAGTTTTTTCCGTAAAGAAAAACAGTAGTGTCTCCTGACTGTTGAGACACAAAAATATATCTGTTGAAAATAGTCTTGTGTAGGCCCGACATCCCAGTGTGGTTTCGCAGTTCCACGTGTCAAATCGCTGTACTATCCAGTTTTGGGCCTTTGGTATCTAAAAAAAAAGCAGTTTGAGTGTGTCGCTCACTGTTCAGCCGCAAATATCTCTATTTAAAAAAGTGTGGTATACCCCAGTAAACAATAACTGTGGTTTTGCCATCCCACGGTAAAAAATCTCTATTATTCAGCTTTTGGTAGTTTTTTCCGTAAAGAAAAACAGTAGTGTCTCCTGACTGTTGTGACACAAAAATATATCTGTTGAAAATAGTCTTGTGTAGGCCCGACATCCCAGTGTGGTTTCGCAGTTCCACGGGTCAAATCGCTGTACTATCCAGTTTTGGGCCTTTGGTATCTAAAAAAAAAGCAGTTTGAGTGTGTCGCTCACTGTTCAGCCGCAAATATCTCTATTTAAAAAGTGTGGTATACCCCAGTAAACAATAACTGTGGTTTTGCCATCCCACGGTAAAAAATCTCTATTATTCAGCTTTTGGTAGTTTTTTCCGTAAAGAAAAACAGTAGTGTCTCCTGACTGTTGTTACACAAAAATATATCTGTTGAAAATAGTCTTGTGTAGGCCCGACATCCCAGTGTGGTTTCGCAGTTCCACGTGTCAAATCGCTGTACTATCCAGTTTTGGGCCTTTGGTATCTAAAAAAAAAGCAGTTTGAGTGTGTCACTCACTGTTCAGCCGCAAATATCTCTATTTAAAAAAGTGTGGTATACCCCAGTAAACAATGACTGTGGTTTTGCCATCCCACGGTAAAAAATCTCTATTATTCAGCTTTTGGTAGTTTTTTCCGTAAAGAAAAACAGCAGTGTCTCCTGACTGTTGTGACACAAAAATATATCTGTTAAAAATAGTCTTGTGTAGGCCCGACATCCCAGTGTGGTTTCGCAGTTCCATGGGTCAAATCGCTGTACTATCCAGTTTTGGGCCTTTGGTATCTAAAAAAAAAGCAGTTTGAGTGTGTCGCTCACTGTTCAGCCGCAAATATCTCTATTTAAAAAAGTGTGGTATACCCCAGTAAACAATAACTGTGGTTTTCCTCTTCCACGGTTCTAATCTACTCTTTATTACCCTTTTTCCATTGATAGTGCAAGTGTAAGCTATTTTACTTCATTTACAATGGGCAAGGCGCGTGGCAAGGTGATGGTTCGTGCAGAGGATGGGGCCGTGGCCAAGGTGAAAATGTGCCACAACCAACAGCCACATCTTCTCGCTCCCACTTCTTGACCGAATTACTAGGGAAGCACAGAACAACACCAGTATTGAGAACTGATCAGTGTGAACAGGTTATTAATTGGATAGCAGATAATACTTCCAGTTACCTGGGCACCACCACCTCCGGTCTGTCTTCCACACGGTCAACTCTTAGTAGCCGTGAGTCTCGACCGCATACACCTCCTTACCCTGATGCTCCTTCCTCCCACCATGCCGAGTGTCGTCAGACAGCAAGTGATCCCACACTTGGACACTCTGAAGAGCTGTTCACTGGTCCATTTCCATATTTGGGCCCCTCGCCTGATACGCTTGAAGTGGTGGAAGAGGAGATCTCATGTTGCGATGCCCAAATATTTGAACAGCCACGGCCACAGGAAGTCGACGTTGGCAATCTGTCACAAGAGGTGGACGATGACGAGACACAATTGCCAGGAAGTGAGGAGGAGGATCGTGGTGCGCAAGTGGAAGAGGAGGAGGTGGTGGATGATCTAGTAACTGACCCAACTTGGAAGGAGGACATGCAGAGTGAGGCCAGCAGCACACAGGGGGAGGGAGGCAGAGTACCCCAACAGGCAGGAAGAAGCAGTGTGGTGGCCGCAGACAGAAGGCAGGCAACCGTTCCCCGTAACACCAACACGAGGGACGTTGCCAGTACAAGCGGTAGGTCTTCCAGAGTCTGGAATTTTTTTAAAGACTCTGCTGATAACCCCAAAAAGGCCATATGTTCCACCTGCCATGCCAGCATCAGCAGGGGTGACAAAACTACCAGCCTGACCACCACCAGCATGATCAGGCACATGGCAGCAAAGCACCCGACTTTGTGGGGCGAAACCCAGGGTCCACGACCAGTGTCAGCGGGTGTCACCACTGCTTCTTCCACTGTTGTGCGTGCAATAGAACCCCCTGTTGTGTGTGCAAGGCAATCCCCTGTCCATACTGCATGTAAAGATGCCCCCTCCTCTCAGTTTTCACTTGTTATGGCAGTTTCTCAAGAAACAGCATCAACGTCCACGTCCACGTCCCACCGCAGCGTTCAATTGTCCATATCCCAGACCTTTGAACGAAAGCGGAAATTCGCAGCTAACGCCCCACAGGCCACAGTCCTAAATTCGCACATTTCACGACTGCTTGCGTTGGAAATGCTGCCTTTTAGGCTAATGGAGACGGAATCCTTCCGCAATCTTATGGCGGTGGCCGTCCCTCGGTACTCGGTCCCCAGCTGACACTATTTTGCCCGGTGTGCCATCCCCGCACTACACAAGCACGTGTCCCAAAGCATCTGCCGTGCCCTCAACAACGCAGTTACTGGGAGAGTCCACCTGACAACGGACACGTGGACAAGTGCTTGTGGCCAGGGACAGTACATCTCTCTGACGGCACACTGGGTAAACATAATGGAAGCCGGGACCCAGTCGGACCTTGGGACGGAACACATCCTTCCCACACTGAGGATTGCGGGCCCTATGTCAGTCAGAGTTGCCCCCACAGTGTACAGCTCCTGCACATCCTCCTCCTCCTCCTCCTCCTCATGTTCAGCCTCCATCTCAGATATCACCACATCAGTTACAAGCTGGAAGCATTGCAGTACTGCCTCCGATAAGCGGCAACAGGCTGTGCTGAAACTCGTAAGCTTAGGTGATAAACCTCACACTGCTTGTGAGTTGTGGACAGCTGTGAAAGAGCAGGCAGATCTGTGGCTGAGACCGCTGAACCTACATCCCGGCATGGTCGTGTGTGACAATGGCCGTAACCTGGTGGCGGCTCTGAGGTGAGGTGAGATCACACACGTACCATGCCTGGCTCATGTCCTTAACCTCGTGGTTCAGCGGTTTCTTAAATCGTACCCCGAGTTGCCAGATCTGCTCGTGAAAGTACGCTGCCTGTCAGCTCATTTTCGCAAGACGGCTACAGCTTCCGCCGCCCTTGCTGTGTTGCAGCAGCGTTTGCAGCTTCCGGCACACCGACTGGTTTGTGATGTCCCCACACGTTGGAACTCTACCCTCCACATGTTGCAAAGGATTTGTGAGCAGAAGAGAGCAGTTGTGGAGTACCAGCTGCAACAAGGCCGTCGATATTCAGGTCAGACTCCACACATAAGACCTCAGGAGTGGACCTGGATGTCTGACATATGTACCATCCTGACAAACTTTGAGGAGGCCACCAAGATGGTGAGTGGCGATGACGCCATCATTAGTGTCAGCATCCCACTTGTCTGTCTTTTGCAACGCTCTCTGCAGAGAATTAAAGAGGAGGCATTGCAGCCAGAGTATGATGAGATGGATCAAGAAGCCGTAGCGGGCGATTACACACAGCCCAGCCTCATCTCATCCCAACGTGCATTGGGGGACAATGAGGGAGAGGAGGAGGAGGAGGAGGAGGAAGAACAGGAGCTGCTATCATGCGTTGTAGACGGTAGTACCTGTACAAGTGTCATACCGTCGGTTCAGCGTGGGTGGCCTGAGGACAGGGGGGAGGAGGAAGAGGAGGAGGAGGAGGAGAGCATAGTCAGTCGTCATCTTGGTGAGGACACGGAAATCTTGCCCGTTACCAGTCTGGCACGCATGGCTGACTTTATGTTACGCTGCCTTAACCGTGACCCTCGCGTTGTCAAAATGTTGGGTGACAGTCATTACTGGTTGGTGACACTTGTAGACCCCCGCTACAAGGAGAACTTTCACTCTCTTATTCCTGAGGTGGAGAGGTCTACAAAAATGGGGCAGTACCAGAAGGCCCTTGCTGCAGAACTCTTAAAAAAATTCCCATCTGAACACGCTAGCGGCAGAGGTCACAGTTCGCTGCCCAACCAAGGCGTACAGGAGAGAGAGATGCAACTCCAATCCAGCAGAGGCAGGGGAACACTGTCAACTTTCTGGGACAGTTTTCTGACACCCGCCCAGCTTACAGGCCCTGAGGCGCGGGGTACTCTCATAAGGAGTGGAAAGTTTCAAAAGATGGTGAGAGAGTACCTTGCCGACCGTACCAGCGTCCTCCGTGATTCCTCTGTGCCTTTTAATTATTGGGTATCCAAGCTGGACACTTGGAATGAACTCGCTCTGTACGCCTTGGAGGTCCTGGCCTGCCCTGCCGCTAGCGTGTTATCGGAGCGTGTTTTTAGTGCCGCTGGGGGAATTATAACTGATAAGCGCACTCGCCTGTCAACTGACAATGCTGACAAGCTGACCCTTATCAAAATGAACAAGGGCTGGATTGGGCCAGACTTCTCATCACTACCAAATGACAGCAGAGTAACATAAAGTCAAATCCACTGTGTTATTTCGGGAGGTGTATTCACATGCACCGCTTCACACCCATACATGGGTATACGCTTCCTCGTTTCGGCTGTTTTATCTTCTTCTCCTTATCCTCAGCTTCCACCACCACTATACCACCAGGGTGCCAGCATTGCAAGTTCCTCCGTCCTTATTTTTGGCAGCTTTTGCTTGGAAAGCATAAGCAAATACCATGGGACACCCACTCCCCAATAATGGGACTTATGTTTGTAATATGCTGTACTGCATGGCTCTTGTAAGGGGCATTGCAAGTTGCTCTGTCCTAATTTTTGGCAGCTTTTGCTTGGAAAGCATAAGCAAATACTATGGGAGACCCACTCCCCAATAATGGGACTTATGTTTGTAATATGCTGTACTGCATGGCTCTTGTAAGGGGCATTGCAAGTTGCTCCGTCCTAATTTTTGGCAGCTTTTGCTTGGAAAGCATAAGCAAATACTATGGGAGACCCACTCCCCAATAATGGGACTTATGTTTGTAATAGGCTGTACTGCATGGCTCTTGTAAGGGGCATTGCAAGTTGCTCCGTCCTAATTTTTGGCAGCTTTTGCTTGGAAAGCATAAGCAAATACTATGGGACACCCACTCCCCAATAATGGGACTTATGTTTGTAATATGCTGTACTGCATGGCTCTTGTAAGGGGCATTGCAAGTTTCTCCGTCCTAATTTTTGGCAGCTTTTGCTTGCAAGGCATAAGCAAATACTATGGGACACCCACTCCCCAATAATGGGACTTATGTTTGTAATATGCTGTACTGCATGGCTCTTGTAAGGGGCATTGCAAGTTGCTCCGTCCTAATTTTTGGCAGCTTTTGCTTGGAAAGCATAAGCAAATAGCATGGGAGACCCACTCCCCAATAATGGGACTTATATTTGTAATATGCTGTACTGCATGGCTCTTGTAAGGGGCATTGCAAGTTGCTCCGTCCTAATTTTTGGCAGCTTTTGCATGCAAGGCATAAGCAAATACTATGGGAGACCCACTCCCCAATAATGGGACTTATGTTTGTAATATGCTGTACTGCATGGCTCTTGTAAGGGGCATTGCAAGTTGCTCCATCCTAATTTTTGGCAGCTTTTGCTTGGAAAGCATAAGCAAATACTATGGGAGACCCACTCCCCAATAATGGGACTTATGTTTGTAATATGCTGTACTGCATGGCTCTTGTAAGGGGCATTGCAAGTTGCTCCGTCCTAATTTTTGGCAGCTTTTGCTTGGAAAGCATAAGCAAATACTATGGGAGACCCACTCCCCAATAATGGGACTTATGTTTGTAATAGGCTGTACTGCATGGCTCTTGTAAGGGGCATTGCAAGTTGCTCCGTCCTAATTTTTGGCAGCTTTTGCTTGGAAAGCATAAGCAAATACTATGGGACACCCACTCCCCAATAATGGGACTTATGTTTGTAATATGCTGTACTGCATGGCTCTTGTAAGGGGCATTGCAAGTTTCTCCGTCCTAATTTTTGGCAGCTTTTGCTTGCAAGGCATAAGCAAATACTATGGGACACCCACTCCCCAATAATGGGACTTATGTTTGTAATATGCTGTACTGCATGGCTCTTGTAAGGGGCATTGCAAGTTGCTCCGTCCTAATTTTTGGCAGCTTTTGCTTGGAAAGCATAAGCAAATAGCATGGGAGACCCACTCCCCAATAATGGGACTTATATTTGTAATATGCTGTACTGCATGGCTCTTGTAAGGGGCATTGCAAGTTGCTCCGTCCTAATTTTTGGCAGCTTTTGCATGCAAGGCATAAGCAAATACTATGGGAGACCCACTCCCCAATAATGGGACTTATGTTTGTAATATGCTGTACTGCATGGCTCTTGTAAGGGGCATTGCAAGTTGCTCCATCCTAATTTTTGGCAGCTTTTGCTTGGAAAGCATAAGCAAATACTATGGGACACCCACTCCCCAATAATGGGACTTATGTTTGTAATATGCTGTACTGCATGGCTCTTGTAAGGGGCATTGCAAGTTGCTCCGTCCTAATTTTTGGCAGCTTTTGCTTGCAAAGCATAAGCAAATACTATGGGACACCCACTCCCCAATAATGGGACTTATGTTTGTAATATGCTGTACTGCATGGCTCTTGTAAGGGGCATTGCAAGTTGCTCCGTCCTAATTTTTGGCAGCTTTTGCTTGCAAAGCATAAGCAAATACTATGGGACACCCACTCCCCAATAATGGGACTTATGTTTGTAATATGCTGTACTGCATGGCTCTTGTAAGGGGCATTGCAAGTTGCTCCGTCCTAATTTTTGGCAGCTTTTGCTTGCAAGGCATAAGCAAATACTATGGGACACCCACTCCCCAATAATGGGACTTATGTTTGTAATATGCTGTACTGCATGGCTCTTGTAAGGGGCATTGCAAGTTGCTCCGTCCTAATTTTTGGCAGCTTTTGCTTGCAAGACATAAGCAAATACTATGGGACACCCACTCCCCAATAATGGGACTTATGTTTGTAATATGCTGTACTGCATGTGACGCGCCCCCTGGGCCGTGTGTACACGTGTGTGGGATACCCGGTGCCGGGTCTCTGGGGTCTGTAGTCTCCGTGGCATTGACCCGGTCCCGTGGCTCTGGCTGGTCAAACCAGTGGCAGACTTTCTTAGGTTTTGAGGTTAATTGTCCGACTGCGCCACCCGTGGATTGCGGTCAGGGAGTACCACCGCTGCGAGGCAGACCGCTGAGGCTGGTGTTGTGTGCGCAGCAGAGAATGGGATAACTCCCCACGGGAGGAGTATAGCCTCAGGGCAGTGAGTGTGGATGATGTGGGTGATGGTGCACGAGCGCAGCAGGAACGACTCAGAGTCTTTGCAGTGCAGTTCAGGGTCTTTACTGATGATTATAAGGTAGACCCTCCCGGGAGTACTGGCTAGCATAAGAGGCCTGGTCAGTCTGTGAGCAAGCAGGAGTTCTCCTGGCCAGGTGGAGTTGTAGGCCTCCCCGTCTGTCTGCACTCTTCCTGGCTACCTTGCTGTAAGCGGGTAGAAGTAGCCCACGTCCCTGAGTGTACCGTGTAGTGCTCACCCGTATGGCTGGTGACTTGGGGCCTTCTGTTAGCCTCTGCTCCACGACGGCGGTGCTGGTCCCTTGCTTGTGACTGAGCCTCCGGGCTTCTATGGCCAGAGGACCTGAAATCCCCTGCCGGCTGGTTTCTGCTGCTGGATATATAAGTCCTCACAGCCTCGGACTCCTGTGTCCGGTTCCTATTGTCTTCTGCCAGGGCGAGCTCTGCTCAGCTTCCAGCCCCTGGTCTTTAGCTCCTAGCTCCTACAGAGCTCCTTGCTGTTACTTTCCCTTGCTCTCACTCTGACTCTGACTGTTCTCTGACTCACTCAACCCCGCCCCAGATCCAGTTTATAAGGGCAGAATTTTCCCCTCCCAGGACTGGGGCAGGAGGATGTTGCATGTTTAAGGGATCCTGACCAGGAAACCTCCCACTTGCTCTCCAACGTAATATCTCTATTACTGTGGTGACCAGACCCCTGGGGTGCCACACATGGCTCTTGTAAGGGGCATTGCAGTTCCTCATAATTTTTGGAAAGCCTTCCATTCACTGCTTAGGCCAACAGTGCACAGGAGACCCAGTTGCTATAAATGGAACAAAAGGTTTAGTTAACGCCCTCTAACCTCCATGTCATTTCCAAGGGGCATTGGAGTGCCTCAAAATTTTTGGTAGGCATTGAACTCACTGTATGCGCTATAACTGTGTAGCCGAACCTATCCTTTTGTTACAGAAACATATCCTACAAGACATATCTGGTTGACTGGCCTGATATTGATGTGAATGGTCCCTGTTCCTCCTGCTCTTTCTCCTTTGCCACCACCTCATCCATCATTTATCACCTGAAGCTTTGTTTTAACGGGAGTCATAGAACTTGGATAGTAGCAGGAAAACATCCAGCAATCCTCGGAAGAGGTAGGATATGCGCCAAAACACTGACCACCTCAGGCCTAGCCGCTACTACATACATGCGCTTGCATTACAACAAAACAAAGCAGATGCTAACTTCTATCATCCTCATCATGCTCCTCACCTTGGCACTCTCAACTCCCCTGATGGAGAAGCCAGGGCCCACCGGAGGAGTCTGATAGTCCGGTGGGCTCGGACAATGCTGCCCTAAAGCAGGCCAGGCTAAGAAAAGTGTGGGAAAGGTTACCGGGACAAATAGGGGTGGCTGGGGACCAAGTATGGACACCCGGCCACCCCCTGGAGGCTGGGGAGCAAGGGGGGACACCCGGCCACCAGGCGGCTGGGGACTGAGTATGGATACCAGGCCGCCGACACAGCCATGGCGTGGTGGCCAGATTCCGCCTCCACATGCCTAAAAGGCCCAATTTAAAGTGCAAGCAAGCAAGCAGTATGGTATTGCAGCCTGGGGATGGGTGGGTGACAGGCTGCATACTTGCGCTTGCATTGCAAGGAATGGGAGAGGTACAATTGAACACTGCCCTGGGACAAGGACTTGAATGGGGATAGTTGCAAGTCTGCAACGACAGGTGCAAGGTGGGAGGCATCTTCGCATGTACCATGAACAGGGGTTTGGCATGCACACACTACAGCGGAATAGGCTCTCCTTCCCACTAAATGCACTGGGGAGGGCACAGGTAATGTTTTGGTATACGCGCTTAATCTTATGTATAAGGCACACCAGGACAAATAGGGGCGGCTGGGGACTGAGTATGGATACCTCGCTGCCGAAGCAGCCATGAGGTAGTGGCCAGCTTCGGCCTCCTCCAAACTAAAAGGCCCCATTTCAAGTGCAAGCTAGCAGTATGGAATTGCAGTCTGGGGGTGGGTGGGTGGCAGGCTGCACACTTACACTTGCATTAAAAGAAAACATAGCAGATGCTAACTTCTGTCATCATCATCATGCTCCTCACCTTGGCACTCTCAACTCCACCGATGGAGAAGTCAGGGCCCACCGGAGGAGTCTGGTTCTCTGGTGGGCTCGTCCAATGCTGCCTAAAGCAGGCCGGGCTAAGAAAAGTGTGTGGGGGGATGTTCCAAGGAGAAATAGGGGCAGCTGGGGACCGTTTATGGACACCCGGCTGCCCCCAGGCGGCTGGGGACCGTGTGTGGACACCCAGCCGCGGGGCGGCTGGGGACCAAGTATGGACACCCGGCCGCCGGGCAGCTGGGGACTGAGTATGGATTCCAGGCCGCCAACACAGCCATGACGTGGTGGCCAGATTCCGCCTCCATATGCCTAAAAGGCCCAATTTCAAGTTCAAGCAAGCAGTATGGTATTGCAACCTGGGGGTGGGTGGGTGGCAGGCTGCCTACTAGCGCTTGCATTGCAAGGATTGGGGGAGGTACAATTGAACACTGCCCTGGGACTAGAACTTGCATGGGGATAGTTGCAAGTCTGCATCTTCTGATGTGGCAAGGATCACTTATGATGGGCACACTTTTAGACAGTGACCTGGGAGTCAGAGATGCTTCCAGGGGTCTTCCCCATGCTGTTCCCATGTCTTTTCAGCACTTTATGCATGTGTCACACAGCACATGGACAGATAGGGTTGTAAAATGTTAAAATGACATTTCCCGGTGAATGCATTTGTCACAGTTGAAAGCAATACAAAAGTGCAAAAACGCATAAAAAATGCTACTTGTGAACATAGCCGAAGGTGTTGAGGAGTATTTTTGTTTTTCGTCATTTATTTTAACTTATACACAAGTCTTTTCCCTGGAAAGGATGTTCCTTAACATATTTCACAGGAAAAAAGTTTCACTTTCGTTTTTGAACGTTTTATTGTGAGCCCGTAAAAGTGGCTTAATACCTCTGACCGCGTTGTTGACAGCAGTGACCTGGGGGTCAGAAATGCTTCCTGGGGCGATCCCCATGCTGTCCCCATGTCATTTGAGCACTGTCACTATCGTTTTGGGCACTTGTTAGGCTTTTAAAAGACTGCCGGGGGTGCCACCGCAAAAATGCTCGAGTCTCCCATAGACTTAAATTGGGCTCGTTGCTCGGGTCGAGCACCCGAGTATCACGGCGAGCTCGGCCCGAGCTTCGAGCTCCCGAGCATTTTAGTGCTCGCTCAACACTACTTATTATTCATTTTCTGTCATGCACTGTCACTTTCATACATCCTTACATTTGCACTTTCATATTGATTGGATAGAATTTTTTGTCTGGCATATTTAATATGGCTTAGGATTCTTTCCAGGATGAAACATATTGTTTCACCTTCTTATAGACACTTATTAATTCATTTATTTTGACACCGGCACTTCATATCAATTATATATACAGTACAGACCAAAAGTTTGGACACACCTTCTCATTTAAAGATATTTCAGTAATTTCATGACTGAAAATTGTACATTCACACTGAAGGCATCAAAACTATGAATTAACACATGTGGAATTATATACTTAACAAAAAAAGTATGAAACAACTGAAAATATCTCATATTCTATGTTCTTTAAAGTAGCCACCATTTGCTTTGATGACTGCTTTGCACACTCTTGGCATTCTCTTGATGAGCTTCAAGAGGTAGTCACAGGAAATGGTCTTCCAACAATCTTGAAGGAGTTCCCAGAGATGCTTAGCACTTGTTGGCCCTTTTGCCTTCACTCTGCGGTCCCGCTCACCCCAAACCATCTCGATTGGGTTCAGGTCTGGTGACTGTGGAGGCCAGGTCATCTGGCGTAGCACCCCATCACTCTCCTTCTTGGTCAAATAGCCCTTACACAGCCTGGAGGTGTGTTTGGGGTCATTGTACTGTTGAAAAGTAAATGATGGTCCAACTAAACGCAAACCAGATGGAATAGCATGCTGCTGCAAGATGCTGTGGTAGCCATGCTGGTTCAGTATGCCTTCAATTTTGAATAAATCCCCAACAGTGTCACCAGCAAAGCACCCCCACACCATCACACCTCCTCCTCCATGCTTCACGGTGGGAACCAGGCATGTAGAGTCCATCCGTTCACCTTTTCTGCGTCGCACAAAGACACGGTGGTTGGAACCAAAGATCTCAAATTTGGACTCATCAGACCAAAGCACAGATTTCCACTGGTCTAATGTCCATTCCTTGTGTTCTTTAGCCCAAACAAGTCTCTTCTGCTTGTTGCCTGTCCTTAGCAGTGGTTTCCTAGCAGCTATTTTACCATGAAGGCCTGCAGCACAAAGTCTCCTCTTGACAGTTGTTGAAGAGATGTGTCTGCTGCTAGAACTCTGTGTGGCATTGACCTGGTCTCTAATCTGAGCTGCTGTTAACCTGCGATTTCTGAGGCTGGTGACTCGGATAAACTTATCCTCAGAAGCAGAGGTGACTCTTGGTCTTCCTTTCCTGGGGCGGTCCTCATGTGAGCCAGTTTCTTTGTAGCGCTTGATGGTTTTTGCAACTGCACTTGGGGACACTTTCAAATTTTGCCCAATTTTTCACACTGACTGACATTCATTTCTTAAAGTAATGATGGCCACTCGTTTTTCTTTACTTAGCTGCTTTTTTCTTGCCATAATACAAATTCTAACAGTCTATTCAGTAGGTCTATCTGCTGTGTATCCACATGACTTCTGCACAACACAACTGATGGGCCCAACCCTATTTATAAGGCAAGAAATCCCACTTATTAATCCTGACAGGGCACACCTGTGAAGTGAAAACCATTTCCGGTGACTACCTCTTGAAGCTCATCAAGAGAATGCCAAGAGTGTGCAAAGCAGTCATCAAAGCAAAAGGTGGCTACTTTAAAGAACCTAGAACATAAGAAATATTTTCAGTTGTTTCACACTTTTTTGTTAAGTATATAATTCCACATGTGTTAATTCATAGTTTTGATGCCTTCATTGTGAATGTACAATTTTCATAGTCATGAAAATACAGAAATTACTTTAAATGAGAAGGTGTGTCCAAACTTTTGGTCTGTACTGTATATATATAAAAAAAAATGTTATCTGCACATTTATATACATTGTACCTTCAATACATTTGGCATGCTTTTGGATTTTCCTGGCATGACAATATCATGTAATATATTATTTCATGGGCATAATATACACTGCTCAAAAAAAAAAAGGGAACATTTAAACAACACAATGTAACTCCAAGTCAATAACACTTCTGTGAAATCTACCTGTCCAGTTATGAAGCAACACTGATTGTGAATCAATTTCTCCTGCTGTTGTGCAAATGGAACAGACAACTGGTAGAAATGATAGGCAATTAGCAAGATACCCCCTATAAAGGAGTGGTTCTGCAGGTGGTGACCACAGACCATTTCTCTGTTCTCATCCTTTTTGGCTGTTGTTTTGGTCACTTTTTCATTTTGCCATTGCTCTCACCCCTAGAGGTACAGTAGCATGAGACGGTGTCTACAGTACAACCCACAGAAGTTGCTCAGGTAGTGCAGTTCATCCAGGATGGCACATCAGTGCGAGCTGTGGCAAGAAGGGTAGCTGTGTCTGTTAGCACAGTTTACAGAGCATGGAGCAGATACCAGGAGACGTGGAGAGGGCCGTAGGAGGGCAACAACCCAGCTGCAGGACCGTTACCTCCTCTTTTGTGCAAGGAGGAACAGGAGGAGCACTGCCATAGCCTTGCAAAATGACCTCCAGCAGGCCACAAATGCGCATGTGTCTGCACAAACAGTTAGAAACCGACTCCATGAGGGTGGTATAAGGCCAGATGTCCACAGATGGGGGTTGTGCTCACAGCCCAACACCGCACAGGATGCTTGGCATTTGCCACAGAACACCAGGATTGGCAAAGTCGCCGCTGGCGCCCAGTGCTCCTCACAGATGAAAGCAGGTTCACACTGAGCACATGTGACAGACGTGACAGAGTCTGGAGATGCCGTGGAGAGCAATCTGCTGACTGCAACATCCTTCAGCATGACCGGTTTGGCAGTGGGTCAGTAATGGTGTGGGGTGGCATTTCTTTGGAGGGCCGCACAGCCGCCAGAGGTAGCCTGACTGCCATTAGGTACCGAGATGAGAACCTCAGTCCCCTTGTGAGACCATATGCTGGTGCGGTTGGTCCTGGGTTCCTCCTAATGCAGGACAATGCCAGACCTCATGTGGCTGGAGTGTGTCAGCAGTTCCTGCAAGATGAATGCATTGAAGCTATGGATTGGCCCGCCCGTTCCCCAGACCTGAATCCGATTGAGCACATCTGGGACATCATGTCTCGCTCCATCCACCAACGTCACGTTGCACCACAGACTGTCCAGGAGTTGGCGGATGCTTTAGTCCAGGTCTGGGAGGAGATCCCACAGGAAACCATCCGCAACCTCGTCAGGAGCATGCCCAGGCATTGTAGGGAGGTCATACAGGCATGTGGAGGCCACACACAATACTGAGCCTCATTTTGACTTGTTTTAAGGACATTACATCAAAGTTGGATCAGTCCGTAGTGTGTTTTTCCACTTTAATTTTGGGGGTGACTCCAAATCCAGGCCTCCATTGGTTAATAAATTTGATTTCCATTGATGATTTTTGTGTGATTTTGTTGTCAGCACATTTAACTTTGTACAGAACAAAGTATTCAATGAGAATATTTCATTCATTCAGATATAGGATGTGTTATTTGAGTGTTCCCTTTATTTTTTTGAGCAGTGTATTAGTATACTATATCATATTATATTAGCATTATGCATATTGAATTTTATTGTTTTACACTTATTATTAATTTTTGTCATGCACTGTCACTTTTATACACTCTTACATTAGCACTCCCATATTGATTGGATATAATTTTTTGCTCTAACATATTTAATATGGCTTCGTTTTTTTTCAGGATGAAATATATCTTGTTTCACCTTCTTATCTACACTTATTAAAATTATTTATCTAGACATCGGCACTTTCTATAAATTTAAATAAAGATTTTTATCTACACATTCACATATATTGTACCTTTAATACATTTGGCATGCTTTTGGACTTTCCTGGCATGACAATACCTATTTTTCTGATATGATGGATGTGCGCATGCGCGGGTCGCCGTAACATTAAGCCCTACATACCGTGGTCTGTGAGTGCGGCTCACGCCTCGTCTCCGCTTGGTGGGCGGAGCCAATGCGTCACCCGGCACGTGACCGCAGGTCTGAGGACTTCATATCATTCGTATCGGCCTCTACCTGCGCATGTGCCACGATCCATCTAGTTAGGGCACTTAGACTCTCCTCCCCTTTTACTCCTGATTGGTCCTTTGTACTATTTAAACCCACACGCCCCCCACCTTGACATGCCTCTCGAAGAAGCTAAGTGAAACATGCGCGTCGGGGCAGGAAGCAGGAGCCTCCACAGTGATGCGTGTTACATAAAACAGGTGACTAATTGATACTATTTGGGTTTCTTCCTTCTATTACCATACAATGTGCCAGTGACCTAGATAGCACAAGTTTACATTTGATACGGCCGTATGCCATATTTTTGATTCATGCTATGGTCAATATACGCTAAAGCACTTTATGGATACCTATACTATATGCTGTTAACCTTGTATCTCATTAGACTTACCAGATTTGGAAGTGCCACATGTATTTGATATAGATTTGAGCAGGATGAAATGTTAGGTGGGATTATTCATGTGTTCTAAATGCACTTTAGCACTTTATCTATTGCTACCATTATATTGTATGCTGCTAGTATTGATTTCATGTGACTGTGAGATGTGGAATGATTTTTTCAGCATAGGGATTATTGTGGCCAATAATTGAAGGATGTTCATGACCCATATGTAGTGTCCTCTATATTCACCAATCACGCTTGTTATATATAAAAAAAAGGCTTCGTTTGTCTTCCCCATTTTTTTGTACCTTTTTCCTTTTTATCATGTTTAAAATAAAAGATTAATTTTAATATACCACTTTCTAGTTACTTCTATTTTTACCTGGTGATTAACCGCTCACTGTGTAAAGTGTTGTGTAGAATTTAATATATGCAAACAGGTCCATGATCCCTGGTATGCGGTAAATAGGTCCGGCACCATAGTAAGAGAAATATGTTCATATCATGATGCTTGCACCACCATGCTTCACTGTCTTCAGAGTGTACTGTGGCTTAAATGTAGTCTGACGAACGGTCTACTGCCCTTGGACCCAAAAATAACAGTTTTACTTTCAGTCTACAAACTGTTTATCCATTTCTCTTTAAATCAGTTGATGTGTTATTTCACAAATTGTATCTGCTTCAGTACGTCTTTTTTTTTTTTTCTTTTTAACAGTGGGACTTTGCGGGGACTTCTTGCTAAGAGATTAGCTTCACACAGGCATCTTCTAACTGTCACAGTACTCACAGGTAACTTGAGACGGTCTTTAATCATCCTGGAGCTGATCATTGGCTGAGCCTTTGCCATTCTGGCTATTCTTTGATCCATTCAAATGGTAGTCTTCCATTTTCTCCTACGTCTCTCTGGTTTTGCTTTCCATTTTAAACCATTGATCATTTTAGCTGAACAGCCTATCATTGTCTTCACTACTTTATACGTTTTACCCTCTCCAATCAACTTTTCAATCAAAGCACACAGTTCTTCTGAACAATGTCTCAAACGACCCATATTTCTCAGGCTTTCAAGGAGAAATGCATGTACAACATGTGCTGGTTTCACCCTTAACCCTAGAACGCATACCTGGGGCCTCGCAGGCCCGCCCTGTTAATTGTTTTATATTTTCTGCAAGATTACTTTAGTTAGAATTTTGAAACTCTAGGTATTCCTCAGGTATATAGTTGTTTGTCATTTTTGTTTGAGTTATTACATGTTATTTGCACACGGGCCTAAAAGGCCCCAGGTATGTGAAAAAGTAGATTTTTATGGTCATGTGTTCTAGGGTTAAATAAGGGGCCACCTGATTCACACCTGTTTCTTTACAGAATGATTGACCTCACTAACTTAACTCCACACTGCTATTATTTTGAACACACACCCTTTTCAATTAATTATTCAAATACACACTCAAAAAAACATGTAGATCATGAATGTTGAGTCTGTTGGTTTTCTTAGACTCTACTACTCCAACAGGTAAATTGTTTGACATGTGGTAATATAATTTATACCAAAAACAGTGATTAATCTGGTTAGTCATATTGGACTGCTATTATTTTTAAGGCTGCGTGCCCACGTTGCGGATTACAAGCGTTTTTGATGCGGAATTTCCGCAGCGGAAACGCTTGTACAACGCTTTGTAATCCGCACCCCATGGTCCCCAAGGGGATTCCGCAAGTTCTATGCCCACGCTGCGGATTTTTCCGCAGCATTTATGCTGCGTTCAAAAATCCGCAGCATGTTCATTAATTTTGCGTTTCCGAAAGCGGAATTGCCTTTCGCAATGCATTAAAAAACGCAAGGCAATTCCGCAAGTGGAAATCGCGCGATAAACGCGTGCGGAATTCCGCATGCGTTTTTACTTGCAGAAATTTTCTGCTTCATTTCGGCAACGTGGGCACATAGCCTAACACTACTTTATAAAAGACACCATCTGAAGACATGTTTTCTAGACCTGGTGCTAATGCACCAAGCTGGCAGGCAGCCGCGAGCCACATATCAAGGGCTCTCGAGCCACATGTTGGGGAACCCTGATCTAAAGCAGTTTTGCTGAAGACTCGTGTGTTCGGTTCATAAAAGCAGCACGATATTACAGAAACCTAACAGACTCCTAGAATACGTTTTCTTTTTGGTATTTGTTCTCTCCATGTTTTTGATTGTTACTTTAGCTAAAAAAAAAAACCCACTGATGCACTTATAACAACTCCACCCCCTGAGGAAGCCGAATTTCGGCAATACGTGTGAGGATTCTTTTGACCCTCACAGAGATTTTTCCTGTTATTTAATTCCTTTTTCCTTCTGCTCTGGACAGGTATTTATTCAATGTGTTAATTCATATTTTTATTACTGGTACTGCTCATGTGGTATCTGATGCTGTGCTATTTTTTTCTATACTGTTCATTTTTTTTGTATCTCTGCACTTGTTTGTCACGTTTGCTTAACAGCTGTAGGTGGTCCTTTCTTGAATATTTATTTATATCTCCTTTGTGGGTGTCTATTGTCTCATTATTTGAGCCCAAACTGTTATTTTCATTGTTGCACATTGGTTTTAATCTGTACGTATTTGGTGTTTTTTTTGTATTACAGAATAAAAATAATCCATTTTGGGATGTGCCCGTTTAAGCATAGTTTCTTTTCCTCCTAAACGCTATGATTTTGTACTATGCAGTAAGCACTCCCTACTATTTTGGTGGTGCCGGCTTCCACTAAATTATTTGAAGGTACGTCTGACAACACTTGACTTGCTATAATTCCATTTTTATGTTCCTATGATAGAACAGAAAGAGAGACAGTGAAATCTTCAGTTATCCAGTTTCCTGAAAGTCTATGACGGCACACCTGAGATTGTATTTTTCCCTGTCCAATCAGGAAAAAGGAAAGGTTTAAAAGCGCCCCACCATTCCACCTCACCTTCAGTGTCTTCAGGGAAAAAAAAAAAAAAAAAAAAGGGAACGAAAGCCCAGATTCATTTAAGTGAACCTGTCACTAGGTTTTTCCTATATAAACTAAAGCCACCACCCTTAAGTACTCTTTTACCACTAGTGATGGGTATTCCAGCTCTTTTTAGCGATCTGGCTCACTCCGCTCTGCTCACCAAAAAGAGCCGACTCTTTTGGATCCCAAACGGATCTCTATTTAATGTGTTCTCCATCGGTCTGATGTCAACACTCCCCCACCTACAAGTCATTCACAGACCATTTCCAGAGGCGAGTGGACGGGCTCTTATTTTGCTTGGCATCCAAACATGTTAATTTTACCCCCAGTGAGAGCCATTCAGAGACTACAAGCTGCTTTCACTGAGGTGCCAGCTCCTGTCATTCACAGCAGGGATCCGGCTTTTTGTCTCGGTTCGTTCATGAACCCAACTTCTCCTGCATATGCCAAAAAATACTGGCATGTACGGCATAATCCAGTCCAATGGGCGTCTCTTTTCTTGGCACCTCTTCAATACCCGCAGCTGAAGTCCTCCTGGTTTGATGTGAATGAGGAGTCCCTAGTAATCCAGAGATTGCATTTGGGGCTCTATCTCAATTAGAGCAAAGTGCTGTACTGCAAATGTGCCAGCATTGACAACTTTTGAATAGGCGCATTACTTGACTTAATAGTGTAGGCCTGCGCTTTAACGGTTTAAGTACAAGATTCGCAGCAATCTGTGGGTGATGTAGGACGCATCAGTCACATCAATCAAGTCAAGAGGATGGCAGCTGCAGGGATTGAGGGGATGCCAAGAAAAGAAACAAGGAAAAAAAATTCGATTGGACCAGACTGCGCTGCATGTCAGAAGTATAAAAGGTATGTTTAAGCAAGTGCAGGGACAATTGGTGTCTCAGATAAAAGGCCTATAGCCTGCAGTAATAAATGATAATGTGTCAAAAAAAAAAAAGGTCAACAATTGAGAAAATGTAAAGTATTTGTTTTCTTTAAAATGAAAGTGGAAAATATCAAAACTTTTTAAATTTGTCTTTAATGGAGTAAAATAATCAAACATTAGGGGGTGCAGCTGCTAAAATTTGCCATGAAAACCTAGTGTACGACTAGCTTGCATTACAACTGCAGTAATTGTGGGCTGGATCTGCTCACGTGTAAGGTCACTCATCTCCTTCCCTTTTTCGGTGTTTGCAACAGGATAATCATAGAATGGTAGAGTTGGAGGGGACCTCCTGGGTCATCTGGTCCAATCCCCTGCTCAAAGCAGGATTCACTAGATCATCTCAGACAGATGTCTGTCCAGCCTCTGTTTGAAGACGTCCATTGAAGGGGAACTCACCACCTCTCGTGGCAGCCTGTTCCACTCATTAATCACCCTAACTGTCAAAAAGTTTTTTCTAATATCTAATCTGTGTCTCCTCCCATTTAGTTTCATCCCATTGCTTCTAGTCTTTCCTTGTGCAAATGAGAATAAAGATGATCCTTCTACAATGTGACAGCCCTTGACATATTTGTAGACAGCTATTAAGTCTACAAATGGTGGATGAGGTTTAGAATCACAGTGCGGAGCTATTTTATTGGTGACTGCAAAGTGATACTGAGATGTGGACAGTGTCACAGAAGATGGCTGGCAGCTCAGATTCTCTTAGTTGGTGCTACTCACCGTATCACATGATGGGATTAGACAGGGTTCAGTGGACTATATCACACAGGAAGGGATTAGATATGCAGTATCTAATGTGACACCACTCTATCCACATCTATAGGTGGAGTGGTGTAATGTGATGGGCATTAGATACATTGCTCTGTGGTGTTATCACGCATGATGGGATTAGATACATGACTCTGAGGCAAATCACGAATGATGTGCATTGGATAAACTGCTCTGGGGCATCACATGATGGGCATTAGATACATGGGTGGGGGGTATCACACAGGATAAGTCTTACATACACAGCTCTGGGGTGTATCGCACAAGATGGGTATTAGATGGTAGATAAAAACCCCAACAGGAGGAGTATTTTACAACCAGAGTGTGGTTTTTTTTTTTTTTTTTTTTTTTTTTTTTAGAAAAACTGTCCCCTTCACACAGATAGCATCATTTTTTGGAGGAGGAAGATACTTTTTGATTGGGATAAAATGTTGAATAAGTACCCTATATTTCTGTTACTATTTACTTACTGCAGTGTGCCTACACATTGTTTTTATTCTAGGTTATATTTGTTTGGTAATGGACATGCATATTACACTTATACTAACAGTTGTATTTGTATTGTTTTTTGAATTCAAGAGAATACTTTTCCTCTTTTGGCATAGCCCCACCAGTTTTTTTTTTTTTTTTTTTTTTTTTAGACGGACCTATTTTTTTTTCTTGAAAATAACATCCAGATCTCCAAAAAGAACAGTACCTTTTTTGAGACTTGTTCGCTGGGAGACCTTTCTAATCAGAGGCCTTCTCTAAAATTTTATCCAGATCTGGACCAAAAAAAAGTGACCATGGAAGAGCAGAGAATTTAATTTTTGTTACCATGTCCCCTGACCAGCATTTCAACCAGAGGACCTGGCAAATCATATTCTAAAACAAAAAAATAAAAGTATGCAGTATGAGCAGACAGCTTGATAGACTCCATTGTAGAATCAGCCAAGAAACTGGTTAGCCATTTTAAGCAGGAGATAATTTTATGTCTGATCCTTGGGAGTTTTACTTTATTACTTTTTACTCACATAGTGCCATCATACTCCACAGCGCTTTACAGACATCACTGTCCCCATTGGGGCACACAGTCGAAATTCCCTAGGAGCATGTCTTTGTGTAAGTTTTTTTCTTACATTCCAAACAGAACATCCAAAATCCTTGCAGATATAGTACCATAGCGCTTCAAGACTACAGAGTTAAAACTCACGGTGGATAAGTGGTTATTTTGGGAAAAAAATGCCAATTGATTTAACCAAACATTATAACCCCTTCAGGACCCAGCCTATTTTGACCCTAAAGACCTTGGCATTTTTGTCAATTCTGACCAGTGTCCCTTTACGAAGTAAAAACTCTGGAACACTTCAACGGATCCTAGCGATTCTGAGATTGTTTTTTCGTGACATATTGGGCTTCATGTTCGTATTAAATTTAGGTCGATAATATTTGTGTAAAAATCCAAAATATGGGAAAAATTTAGAAAATTTCGCTATTTTCAAATTTTGAATTTTTATTCTGCTAAACCAGAGAGTGATGTGACACAAAATAGTTAATAAATAACATTTCCCACATGTCTACTTTACATCAGCACAATTTTGGAAAAAAAAAATTTTGGTAGGAAGTTTGAAGGGTTCAAAGTTCATCAGCAATTTATCTTTTTTCCAGCAAAATTTACAAAACCATTTTTTTTAGTGACCCCATCACATTTGAAGCCCCTTTGAGGGGTGTACATGACAGAAAACACCCAAAAGTGACACCATTCCAAAAACTGCACCCCTCAAGCTACTCAAAACTACATTCAAGAAGATTATTAACCCTTCAGGTGCATCACAGAAACTAAAGCAACATGGAAGAAAAAAAACTAACATTTTAATTCTTCTAACAAAAATTATCTTTTAGCCTAAATTTTTTAATTTTTACATGGGTAACAGGATAAAATGCATCCTAAAATTTGTTGGGCAATTTCTCCTGAGTACACAGATACCTCATATGTGGTCATAAACCACTGTTTGGGCGAACGGCAGGGCTCAGAAGGGAATGAGCGCCATTTCACTTTTTGAATGGAAAATTAGCTCCAAGTCAAATTGCGCTCCTTCCCTTCTGAGCCCTGCCATGCACCCAAACAGTGGTTTATGACCACATATGAGGTATCTGCGTACGCAGGAGAAATTGGCCAACAAATTTTAGGATGCATTTTATCCTGTTACCCATGTGAAAATTAAAAAATGTAGGCTAAAAGAAAAGTTGTGAAAAAAAAAAAAGTACTTTTGTTTTCACAGATCAATTTGTGAAGCACCTGGGGGTTTAAAGTGCTGACTATGCATCTAGATAAGTTCCCTGGGGGGTCTAGTTTCCAAAATGGGGTCACTTGTGGGGGAGCTCCAATGTTTAGGCACACAGGGGCTCTCCAAACACAACATGGTATCCGCTAACAATTTGAGCCGATTTTCCATTCAATTTGTTAGCGGACACCATGTCGCGTTTGGAGAGCCCCTGATGTGCCTAAACATGTGTATGTCAGGTTGGTGTGCGGTGTGGTATAGTGTAGTGTATACACCACACACACAACAACCTGACATAACCTCCTCAGCTGAGTACGCCCTAGACTGGGATGAGCGGGACATTTTGTGTGCGTGTGTTAAAAAAAAAAAAAAAAATCTAAACTTTATTATAGAGTGCGTGTGTGTGTGCGTGTGTGTGTGTGTGTGTGCGTGTGTGTGTGTGGTAACATTCTGCAGTCACGTGTGGGGGCGGTCAGGCGTAGGGAGTGCACTCAGGCACACGGGGCGCATGAGGGGGCGGTCAGGCGTAGGAGGGGGCTGAGGAGATGGAGGAGCCAGCAGCAGCAAGGGGGGTGATCACTGGGGCAGAAAGAGGGCCAGGAGCCGGCAGTAGCAAGGGGGGTAGGAGGCCGGCAGCATCAGGGGGGGGGGTGATTACTGGGGCAGAAAGGGGAGCAGGGTGATCACTGGGAGGAGAGGTGAGTGATCACTGGGGACTGGGGGGGGGTGATCACTGGGACAGGGGGATGATCGGTGATCACAGGCGCAGGGGATTTACAGTGAGCCTGCTGCTGCCTGTGATCACTGTACACCGGCTGGCAGAAGGAGAGCACCAGCCGGTGGATGAAGACGTGGGAGAGGGAGCAGAGGGAGTGGAGGTCGGGGTGCAGGTATGAAAGTGGAGGGGGGGCTGGAATCGGTCAAGGGGGGGTAATATTACAGGCGGTGGATAGTCGGCGTCGGGGATGGATCGTCGGTAGATCTGTGGGTGACCGAATTCCATAGCTTTCACGGATGGGAGAAAGCTATGGAGTTAGGACAGCCATTGTAAAAATGACACCCTCCAAATCTGATGGAAGGGCTAGCGTCACATGGACACTAGAGCCAATCAGATCTGGGGGGCGGGGGGGGGGGGGTGACAGAGCTGACACTCCCCCCAGCCAATGGCTGATGCTATATGCATCAAGCCATGCCCAGATCATAAATATTTCACCAATTTCCATTGGTGAAATATTTAATTCATTCCGATTGGCAGTTTCACTAAAGTGAAAGTGAAACTGCCAATCGGAGGGGTCCTAGGCACGGGAAAGGGGGGGGGGGGGGGAGGGGTCCTAGGCACGGGGGGGGGGGTGGGGGACCCACCCCCCCTGGGGTCAACTACGGGATGTCCAGTTGCAGTAGCAACTGACACCTGAGCAACCCCGCTCGCAGGCGCTGCAGGGGTACGATCCCTCCATGTCACAGACGCTGCGACATGGGTCGGGAAGGCACCGGTTTCCATGTCACAGAAGCTGTGACAGGTCGGGAAGGGATTAAAAGCACAGGCAACACAGGTGGCTGCGATTTCAGGTTTAAGTAAAGTAAAACCGAGGCAGATTTTCAGAGGCTCTTTGCTTTCCAATGCATTGGATCCCTTAACAAAACTCAAGCATACGCAAAAGGGAAGGGTTGTGTACACTTGACCACTTTAGCAACTGGAATATCTACTTTACATAGTGTATCCCAGTCTGCACTGTCATTATCATGGAAGGATGGAATTTCTTTAGGACTCTAGGGATGAAGAAACCCATCCTGGGCTTCTGCTGCTCTCAGAGACCCACAAAAAGGTAATTCTGAATAGTTCTAGACATATTGGGTTCAGGCAAGATAAGAGTTGCCTCTAATAGCCTTGATTAACTCTACAATATCAGGATTGATCATAAGTTTCTTAGTCATTATCAGTGGAACCCACAATCCTTTCTCATTCCTCAATATTAGATAGAATATGGTTCGAGCCAGCATCAGACTGATGCAAAAACTGAAGTATTCTTAGCTGACAGTCAGAGGGACTGTAAAATAAAGGCGAAGGAAGAATGGACTTCCTCCCAGACTAAAAAACTACGGTAATATCCAGAAAGCCAGGGATTTCTCTTTAACTGCAGATGTAATACAAGTCTTTCATAGCAGCTTAAAATAAGCAGCAAGTAGATGTTTAAAACAAACTCCACTCTGTATTTAGGTTTAGCTGTATTGGATGAATCCTTGTCTTCCTGAAACAAGGGAGAGAAGAATCAGGAAAAAACTACAACCCCAGCACCTGGAGGCAGGTTTACTCACTAGACCCAGGGTTTTAGACGTCTCAGTAGGTTCCTCCTCCCTGGAGCACTCATGAGGCGCGTGATACTACCATAGATAACAGTACAGGAGCCAGGTATTCAGAACATTCAACAAAGGTCCTTTCAGATGAAAATCTAAAGAAGCATTAACATCCTTCTCTTATGTATGTGCAACAACATCTTGCCCTCACTTTGCGTGCTCCGCACCCCAACGACAGCATCTCCACACCAAAATAATAATCACTTTGCCACTAGAAGTGAATGGAGAACACCAAGATGGCAGCCCATGCACATAAAACTACAAGGATGCCAGATACCACCACCATAGCTTTTGTAAGCTAGAAGGGACACCATTATGTCAATCTGGTTCCCCACCAGTCCTTCCCTAGCATCAAGCTTCCCTGGACCAGTGTTAAGGACATCTTTGCTGAGAGAGACTGCAACTCCAGGCATCCAGTCGCAACCGTGACCAAGAAGATGGGATGAGAAAGCGCCAACCCCAGTCACCAATGGACAGGGCAAGTTTAAGTAAAATTCTTTGCTGGGAGTACTTTACAAGCACCTCTGAGGTAAACAGTCTCCTGCTAGACCGGGATAAAAAACAAAACTGGAGGCAAGGTGGAATGAGTTGGGTGTTTTTTTTTTGTCTAATCAAGGGAAGGCAATCTCAGATGTGCAGTCATGGAGATGACTGGAGAAAAATTTAATTAAACAGACTTCAACATGGCCTTAATTATTTTACGGCATCAATTCGTTTTTTGCAGTTTCAGAAGTGTATAGAACTGAATTAACAAAAAAACAAATTCTAGCGTTACAGATACACATCCTTGTGCTGTCCGTTCTAAGACTGAGCAGTACATTGACAGAGTTTAACAGAATGCACACTTATGTTAAAACAGATGTGTGAATGGTTCCATTAATGGGCTGCCCCACTATTATGTTGATGACCTAGCTACTGGATAGGTCATCAAAATCAGATAAGTGGGTGCTCAACACTCAGGACCCCCACTTAAATATCCAGTTGACACAGAGCTACTAACAGTTGCAGAGCTGAACGGTACAACTGTCAACTGTGTAGTGGCCGTGGGCATGTGCTGCAGATCCATTCCTATTCAAATAATGGTGGCTGTACAGTACCTGGTCACTACATAATTGCCAAGCTGTACTGTTCAGCTCCACAACTGCCAACATCTGGCTCCTTCCAGGAGTCAGCCGTCCACTGATTTTATATTGAAAGTAGTGGAGCAACCCTCTAAGCTCCGTGCATATCCTATTCTCCGTTTTTTGCAGAGGACACTGTCCATTTTAGTCAAATCTCCTTAGACTTGAATAGCACACTGCAGACATCCATCTCCCATCAGTTTTTAACTGATCCATTGCCAAGTGTCAATGGAAAAAAGGTTGACCGTTTAACAGTTTTAAATGGATTTGAAAACAAACTGATGTGAATGTAGCCCTAGACAAGCACTGTACAAAATGTCATTTTTTTAAGAAAGTGAAACTGAAAAGTTCATGCTACAGGTTGATTTGCATGCTATAAACTAATTCTCTTGTCGGCCAGTCTGATCCTGAATACCTAGGTATGAATATTTGTTAACTACATTATATCCAAAGCATATTTTCTTTAGCTCCAGTATAGAGCTAGAGCATGGAAGCTGCAGACAATTCAAATAGCAATGGGTTCTGTTTAGCAAGGCACAGATGGAAGACAGTCATTTGGTCAGCAGTCTATAAGCTGGGCGTTACTGTAAGGAAGTTTGCCAAGTGCCGGCATCTGCTGTCATACACAGGATCTTTTCCATTCATGTAGCCTGTTCAGAGACTGATCATCAGTTCCTGTTACAGATACTAAACACTTGACAAGGAATCTGAAGAACATTTCCATATTTCAAACATTATTTAAACAAGCCCTCCAATCAATTTTTATCCTCTTAATATATTGCAGTCATCATATTATACAGCACTATGTACTTATAATTGCTCATTTTGCCTTTCTACACAGTTAATTGTTCATTTCTAGTAGGTCTATGACATCATTGATTACAAATTGACTAGCTGAATCCTTCTAAGCTCTATGTAGAAACAGGAAGTCTTTTTCCCTGCATGAGTAGTATATACAGTCATGGCCAACAATTTTGTCTAGCCCATTTTTGGAGTTGTGTGTGAAATTATGTCCAATTTGCCTTTTTTCTGTGTTGTTGCAATACACACAAAGGAAATAAACATGTGAATAACAAAACGTGTAATTGCAATACTTTTCTGGGAGAAATACTTCATTTTCTGGAACAATTTAAAGGAAGCCAACATGGCCATGACTGTAGTAGGATGTAGTAGCAATATATTAAGAGGATAACAATTTTGATGAGAGGAGTGCTTATTTAAAAATCATAAGTGTTTTGTATGTCTATTTAATAAACTTTGAAATCTTTTGTATAACAGCCAACAAGCTTTATAAAAACACCATAGAAGACTAAACCTTGGCATGGAGGATCTAGGTCATGTTCCCCAACTCCAGTCCTACAAGCCACCAACAGATCATGTTTTCAGGATTTCCTTAGTATTGCACACATGATTCAATTATCACTTGGACCATACTAAGGAAATCCTGAAAACATGACCTGTTGGTGGCTCTTGAGGACTGGAGTTACTACCCTCCCACTGGTCTGGGTAGTAATTTTTGTTAACCCCTTAACTTCACTGGAATGCTGCTGAAGCCTACAGCTGACGGGTGAGATTAGTTGTCGATTACTTTTATCTGTATGGTCTTTCCATAGGTTTGGAGAAATAGCTTTTCAGCAGTAATAAACTTAGCATATGGCACACAAGTTTTTTGCACAAATTGTGCTAAATCACTTAGCAAGTTGTCCCCAATGCTTTCTGTAGAGGGGATGGAGGGAATTAAGCAGGTGGGCAGAGAAAAAATACCTCTGTTACATTGATTTCTTTCTGATGCCAGAATACTTAGCATGTATAATAAAGAGATCATTGACAGCATTTTGCAAGTTGGCATTACTGCTTCAAAGAGAATTACAACTACACAAGTTCTTATAGGAACAGGCTCTGCACTCCAAATAGTAGCAGGTGTACAGGTGACCATAACCCTATTAACAGTTAGGAAAGTAAAAACTTGTACTTGTGTCCACTGGAATCAGTTTTGGTTGTATGAAGCGAACAATTGAATTGAAATCTTCAAAAGCAGAGAAGGTTGATGTAATGACATTTCTTCTTAAATTATCGCTTAATTCTACCCCGTGTTGAATGAGCCTTCCAGAAATCCTCTAGGATTAAAAGGGTTAAGCTTATTTAGTTAATCATGGGTGATCAGAACAAAACACCTGGGGTTATTTCTAGCTATTCTTTAAGACTATGAAAAGAGAAATTACACTATAGAACTCTTTACCATAAAAAGATATTGGGAGTTTTGTTTATATTGGGAAACATTTTGGTCTATTATGATGTGTCACATTTTCCATTGATCATTTATTTAGCCTTTTTATTTAATTTTAAATACCTGAAGGTTTATTCAACCAAGACCAGAAATCATAGATTAGACACTGGTTTACGGAGTTTTATTACTGTAATGTGGAGTCAACAACTGGTACAAGCCAAAAGTATAAAATTCATGACATTCCCCCAATAATTCTTGCAACAAAAAAAAAGCAAAAAACATGTATCAATCATACTAAAACCCTTATCTCTTCAAATGCTTGAAAGGGGAAACAAGCCCGACCGTGGCCCACAAAAATGGGCCATGTGTGCTGGAACAAGCGGACAAATAATAGAGATAATATTGTCACAAGAAATGGTCATAACCACACACTCTTCAACCTTATTTTCATCATCGTTATACATGCTGACAAATCCACTTTTGTAAAACTTAGTATATTTTACAGATGAAGCCTGGAATTATGAGGTGCAAGGAAAATTAGAAAAGAAAAGAAAAACATTGGTACTACCATTAAACTTCCATTTTAATATCTCCACAAATTGTGAATACTACAGACAAAGTATAGTCATAATGTAACAATGGAAGGACTCCATGCTAGCATTATAAATATGGAATTATAAATTTAAAACATTTCTGGCTTAAAAAATAAATCTGGTAGTAAAGGAGGCTTTAAACTGCTAGTAAGGTCTTTCCCTGCGCTCCTGGCGGTGATCACTCCTAGTGGAAAAGAGGAAAAATATAAAAAAAAATAAAAAGTTATTGGTTTAATACACAAATAAATCCACTACAATTTTTTTCTTCTCAACTTACTTGTCCAACTTGCCTGGACCACCACGTCTACCACCGCCTCTTCCTCCCATTTGTTCCAAAAGAGGCCCTGGAGGTCCAGGTGGGCCACCTCTCCTTCCTCCACCAAAGCCTCTATCCATTCCACGGCCTCTAAAGCCTCCTCTATCTCCTCCACGACCACCTCTAAACATCCCAGGGCCACCACGATCCATTAATCCTCTGCCTCCCCTCATACCTGGTCCTCCTCTACCTCGTTCACCACCTGAAAATTAGGAGAAGAGATGAAATCGATAAAGAAATTTAACAAAAAAACAAAACAAAACAAAAAAAAAACACCCACAACTACCAAACACAATGTTGGAGAGGTATTTTGTACCTCAGCCCTTAAAGGCCAGATGGGAAGACCTGTCTACATGCAGTGGCCAGAAGTGGCTGAAGTTATGGGAGTTAGAGATGGCACAGTACGATCATTAGCTTCCGTAATTCTGGCCGTTGTGTGTAGATAGGCATTTCCATCTCAGCCTCACCACTAAAGTAATTGGTTGTTGCAGGTAACTTTGTTCAGTCAATACTTGAAGAGCACTGCTGATTATATGCCTAACCATATAGCAATCAGTAGCTGGTAAGATTTAATATTAAAAATGCCCAAATCTAGAAATATATGTTTACATTAACCCAAAAAAATAGTTGCCCTCCCTGTTCTTGGCATTTTCTGCACAACCCTGAAAAACAACAAAAACCACTTATATTAACCCTGCAGGCGACAGATCGTTTAACCCCTTAGGTGACCAATAGACGTCTTTTTACTGACCTGCGACATGAGACTAGCGTTACCCAACAGGTGGCAATCCTGTAACTGTCGCCTGTACACTATAGCTGACAACTTGCTGCATCAGCCACGATCAGTGTTGACACTGACCATGGCCATTTAACCTCTTAAATACTGCTGTCAATGACTACAGCAGTTAGATGGTTAACTTAGTGTGGGGGTTCCCTCTTTAACCTCATTGCCACCCTGAGATCTTGATTGTGTGGTCCTGATGTTTGCCATGGCAGGTAATGGCCAAATAACGGCCTTAGGCTATGTGCCCACGTTGCGGAAATGAAGCAGAAGATTTCTGCTTCATTTCCGCGTGTCCTCTCCCGGAAAAACGCATGCGGAATTCCGCACGCGTTTATTGCGCGTTTTCCACATGCGGAATTGCCTTGCGTTTTTTAATGCATTGCACAAGGCAATTCCGCATGCGGAAACGCAAAATTAATGAACATGCTGCGGATTTTTGAACGCAGCATGGGCATAGAACTTGCGGATTCTCATTGGGGACCATGGGGGGCGGATTACCAAGCGTTTTACAAACGTTTCCGCTGCGGAAAATCCGCCGCAAAAAGGCTTAAATTCCGCAACGTGGGCACGCAGCCTTAGAGTCTGCCGGCTATAGCGGCCTGTACAGAAGTTATCAAAATTTAGGTGGTAAAAATATACTTTGTCTTGTCATGCCACTTTCCATTACTTTCTTAAAAGAACCAGAAGGGTTAATGAACTACCTAAAAGCAATATTGAATAGGTTGAGGGGTGCAGTTTTTAAGATGGTATGACTTTTGGGTGGTTTTCAACATATAGGACCCCCAAACTCCGTTCAAATCAAAACTGAACAGGTCCAATATTAAGTTTTGTAAATTTCCAAGAAAAAGACAAAAAAGCAAAGTTTTGCTACATTAACCCTTCTAAAATGTTAACAAAATAAAAAAACTTTACAAATGGTGCTGATGTAAAGCAGACATGAGGGAAATGTTATTTATTAATGTTTTTGTGTAGTATGACTTGGGCTTAAAGGGATAGTCATTCAAAGTTTGAAAATTGCAAGTTTTAAAACTGTCAAATTTCTGATATTTTTTTTTATAAATAAACGCAAAACATATCAACCTACATTTACCATTATTATAAAGTATCATGTGTCACAAAAAAAATTCTCAAAGTCAATGGGATATGTTGAAGCATTCTAGAGTTATTACTACATAAAGTTACACTGGTCGGATTTTAAAAAATTGATTTGGTCACCAAGGTGTTAAAAGGGGCACTCACTTCTGCAATGGGATGTGAGCAGGGCCGGTGACATCGCATGTAGCACGTGCTTAAGCGGCAGGCACCTATTCTATTAGCATGGGAAAAATGCAAGATTGCTGCTGCTCACACATGCAAGCTGGCATATCTGAAGACGTCACTTCACCTTCTGATGCGGAAGAGAACCAAAAATGCCAAGAACCCATGTGTATAGTGGAAGTTAGGAAAGATCGCTGTCTGACAACAGTTCTCATATGTATGACCAGCTTTAGGCTGAGCAGTCATCCGACAGCCATCTCTCTAAATGACCCCACCCCACCCTCACACAAACATTTGGCTGAGCATTTATGTGTTTCAAATGGGAAAGAAAGCCACTTGCAAACATCTCTGGTGACAGCTTTTCACCTGGATTGGGTGGTTGAATTCAATGCGTATGAGGTGGTTGGGGGGGGAGGCGGACTTTGTAGTCAGACACTGACCAATAAGGACCAGGACATTGTGGAGCTTACAAAAACACAGATTTCATTATATATTTATCTACAAGGGACTGTCCATCTCTTGGACAACCCCTTCTTAAAAAGAAACATGGCCCAATTGGAAATGTAAACCACTTCTACTCTCCACCCGTACAGGCATCATTCCAGCGATGACAGTGCCATGGCTGCCGCCACTCAAGGGACATTATGCCACATGAGTACTGCAGCCAATTAGTAGCCACTGATCGCATCCCTGGAACAGCTCCAGTACAGGAGGAAAGTATAAGCAGTTTTTTTTGACTACACACCGCTTCACTGCGCACGTGCAGGAACCCCTCGTCGCGGCTCACAGATCGACAATGCGCAAGTGTGGGATTTAAATGCAGATTCTAGTGACATCGGCGGGAACAGGCGTGGACGGCGACAAGCCGGACTGAATGCCATGAAGCAACACCCGTATGACTAAACAAGCAGGTATGATACAAGTATATCAAGTGCTTTTTTTTTTGCAAAAGATTATAGTGCCGATTTTAATGAAAAAAGCACAATGCAATGGGGGCAGTTTAGATAGTACAAATGACATGACAGGTTCCCTTTAAGAAACATGCACATTTTTTAAAAGAGCACTATAGTCAGATTCTCATGTCCAGAAAAAAAAAAAAAAAAAAAAAAAAGATTTGGGCAAATATAAAAAGGTTTGGAAAAACGTATTAAGTATGTGACTAGTTCGAAGCAATAAGTGGCTATTCATGACTTCTCAGCAAGCAACAAGAGGAAACAAAACAGGAAAACATTCATGAAATCACAGTGGATATAAAGTGGTAGGAAAAGGTTTCTGTTCCATGCTGGGGGTAAGAGCAGTTTAAAAATAGCTAACGAGTCAGATTACCTGGTGGTGGGAATGGAGGAGGAATGAAGCCTTCAGGTTTGGGTGCCTTGCACTGGTTACACTCAGTCCGCCAAGCAAAATTCTGATTTCCACAGTCACTAAAAAGAAAAAAAAAAAAAAAAATGGAGTTTAAATAAATGGAGAAAAGACATAGTATCACCATTTAACAGACCAGGTTTATTTTCTTTAATATAAAGTCTTACGGGTTGGGACACTGCCAGTCTCCAGCTCTGTGCTGTGCATTGGGGCCACCAACTGGACTACCCCTCGGTGCCCTTGGCCCTCTGGGCATGAATCCACCGCGTTCACCACCTCTGCCACCCATTCGCCCCATAGGACCTGCAAATTAGGTTGTCAATTAATCTCTCAAAGCAATAAAAGATGTAATGTTTCACTTGAGTGCTAAATCAAAACAGAAAAAAAAAAAAAAGACACTTGTAAATAAACTTAAGTAACAAATCTACAGCAACTTACCACCTCTAAGGAGCGGGGGGTGACCGCGACCATCACGAGGCAGCAACCCGCCTCGCATGTTACCAAGAAGAGACTTCTTGCGGGCCAAGGACACTTTCAATTTGTTCCCCTGAAATTCTTTGCCTTTAGTGAAAAAAATAAAATCCATTTAAAAACAAACACATTTTAAATGAGCAGGAAGCATGTAGGTTAACTAAAGATGCATCAAGAATCCATTTAGGTACATAATATATTTCACCCTACCCCCCAAACCAAGACCTCAGGCAGCTGCCATCTTAATGTGTTCAATGAATCACACCATTTTGATGTTTTTTTTCAAGTTCACAGCCTGTATATTAAAAGGGTAAAATAATAAAAAAAAAAAAAAAAAAAAAAAAAAAAAACACAGGCAAAGCTAAAAATGTAACTTTCAGACATGAAAAAATTTCAAGAGCTCTTCCCTTGTCCTATTTAGCCTGGAGCCATTGTTGACCATGAAACACGAGCAGCATTGACCAGGGCTACTTAGTAGTGATCCCAGGAAACATTACATCTGTAGTGTTTGACTGTTGTAGCTTTACCTATGTTGGCTAACAAGTAGCTTATGCCTACTGCTAGTGGTTTTCATAGCCAGAAAAACCTTAGCTGCAGCCTACTAGAGGACAGCAGGTAATCTTGGAAATGAGGGTATAAAATTAAAAACAGACAGATTTTCATAGGCCAAAAGCAAAACATCAGCTTTAGTCAAAGGTCCAAATCTGCTTCTGAACATCATACATTTAAAAGGGGTTGTCCTGGCCAAATCGTTAAGTCTGCAGACTTAGGAACCTCCCCCAGCATACACTGTGCGCGGTGAGGATTCGATGGTTTCTGAGTCATTGTACATAGTCTGCGCCCAGTGGATGGGTTCTGACCAGGAGTATCTCCATACACTTTGCTTAAAAGGCATAAAAATTAAGTTTGAAAATTACAAAATTTTCTACATTTTCACCATATTTCCAATATTTTCACAAATAAATGTAAAAATATCTACCAAAACCCTAGTTAAAGAAAGGGAATCCCCTTACCTGGACCACCTTTGATGCATTCTGTTTTGTGCGCCAAAACACCTCAGAGTAGCCACCATGAATGATAGGACCATTACCTTTGCCCAGGGGTGGGGAACCTCAAGTCGCAGGCCATTTACAGCCCTCAATGACCTTTTATCCGGCCCTCAAGACAGATTCCCGGGGACCACACTGCTTGGGCCGAAAGTTGTAGTTTGACGGCCGAAAGCCCATTCATTTCTTCTTGCTCTGCGAGCATGCTCAAACGGTGTTCACTACTGAACGCTGAGGAGTGCGTGCAATTAAATATTACATCCTAACACCAGTGCCAGCGTCAGGACATACTTTGTGGATGGAGTTAGCGCATAATTTGTACGGTCCCTGAAGGATAGTATAAATATCCAAATGGCCCTTGGCAGGAAAAAATAGAATTAGACTTACCGGTAATTCGGTTTCTAATAACCCTCCACGACAGCACCAAAGGAGGATGTTACCCCACCCCAATAGGGGCAGGAAACACAAAGAGGTTAAATAGCCCCTCCCTCATCCTCCCTCCAGTGTTTTATAAAGGACCACACAAGTATGGTTGCTTCAAATTATATTTATTCTTATTCAAATTAGATGATTTTCTGGCTAACCAAGCCTGGGAGGGAATTACCAGTGCTGTCGTGGAGGGTTATTAGAAACAGAATTACCGGTAAGTCTAATTCTATTTTCTCCAATAACCCCCCATGACAGCACCAAAAGGAGGAGTACCAAAGACTCATGTTTAGGGAGGGACAATGGCCTGAAGCACTTTCCGCCCAAAGGCCAAGTCTTTAATGGAAATTAAATTAAGTTTGTAATGCTTGGTGAAGGTATGGACAGAGGACAATGTAGCTGCTCTACATATCTGCTCGAGGGAAGCGCTAGCCTTTTCTGCCCAGGAGACTGACACTGCTCTAGTAGAGAGTGCTTTCAGTTTTTCTGGTGGTGAGAGATTTTGGATCTGATAGTATTCCACTATTGCTTTCTTGATCCAAGTAGCGATGGTAATCTTTGAGACTTTCTTCCCTCTGACCAGATGGCTGAATAAAGAGGTTCTGATCATTTCTCCAGGCCTCTGTCTTTTGGAGGTCGTGAAGAACAACCCGCCTCACGCCCAAAGTATGGAATTCTTCCCTTTTATTTTTTGGGTCCTGACAGAAGGAAGGCAGAATTATCTCCTGTGACCTATGAAAGTCTGAGACTACCTTTGGCAAGAAAGATGGGTCCAGTTGTAGAATAATCCTATCATCCAGGATTCTCAGATATGGGTCATTCACTGAGAAGGCCAGGATTTCTCCCACTCTCCTGGCAGTGGTAATCGCTACTAGAAAAGTTGTTTTCCAGGCCAATTTATCAAGCTCTATTGAGGCCAAAGGTTCAAACAGTGGTAGTGTCAGACCTTTAAGGACGATATTAAGATCCCAGGAGGGAACGTTGTTGATTATTCTGGGACGCAGACGAGTAGCTGCTGTCATGAACCTTTTTACCCATCGGTGTTCGGCTAGGCTCAGCGCCGTGATCTGAACCTTGAGGGTGCTGGGTCTAAGCCTTCTTCAGCCCCTCTTGTAGAAAATCCAAGATCTGGGTCATGTCAGGATGCCGAAGATCTGGTATATTTGGTTTATACCATGTTAGGAAGGTCTTCCATATCTTGCTGTATATGGAGTTTGTGATTTGTTTCCTACTTTTTTGTAGGGTATGAATTACTCTGAGAGTCCCTTGGCCTTCAGGATTGTGAACTCAGAAGCCAGGCCGCTAGATGGAGGTTCTCTGGATCTGGATGGAGTATTGGACCCTGATGGAGGTTTTTGATTGCTGGCAGAATGAGGGGTCCTCCTATGCTTAGACTGTTTAGTGCACAGAACCAGCTTCTTTTGGGCTAAAGTGGGGCTATCAAGATTATCTTGACCTCCTCAGTCCTTACTTTCTGTAAGGTCTTGGGTAGCAATATAATTGGGGGAAAAGCGTAAGCCACATGGAAATGCCACAGGTGAGCGAATGCATCTGTCCCCAGGCATACGTCGTTTGGATCTAGGGAGAAGTATTTTTCTGCCTTGGTGTTCTGGCGTCTTGCAAAGAGGTCCACCTCCGGACGACCCCATTGTCTGGTCAGCATGTGGAAAAGGTCTGCGTCCAGCTCCCATTCCCCCGGATGGATATTCCTTCTGCTCAGAAAATCGGCCTGGATGTTGTCTGAGCCTTATGTAATGATCTGATAAGGAATGAAGATGTCCTTCTGCCCAGAAGATTATTCTTGCGGAGATACTTTTTAGATTCTCGTACCTTGTACTCCCTTGATGGGACAGGTGAGCTACGGTAGTCATGTTGTCTGAATAGACTTACGTGTTTGCCCGTAATGATTGGAGCCGATACTTTGAGTGCCTCCTCCACTGCCTTTAACTCGCAGAAGTTGGAGGATCTCCTGCTGGTCTCCTCTGTCCAAACTCCTTGGAAGGTGGTTTGAGCGACGACGGCTCCCCATCCCGTCTTGCTGGCGTCTACCGTGACTTATCAGAGGGAACTGAGACCACGGAACCCCTGTTCTTAGGTTTCTTGGGCTGAGCCACCATGACAGGGATGTCTTCACATAATGAGGGATCATGATCTTCCTGTTTAGGGAGTCTGGGGATCTGTCTCACTGTGCAAGAATATGGGTTTGCAATACCCTGGTGTGAGCCTGAGCCCAGACTACGGATTGAATGCAGGCTGTCATGGAGCAGAGGGCTGACATGGCAAATCTTAGGAACACCCAGTTCAGGATCTTCAGATTCGATATCTTGGATCTCAAAAGTATCTGTTTGTCCTTTGGTAGGCGGAGTCTAGTAGAACACCCAGGAACATTTTTTCTGTGGCAGGGACCAGGTCTGACCATTGAGAAATCATCAACCACCCTAGGGTGGTCAGGATTTGGATTGTTCTTTGCAGATCTTCCTGGAGTGATTCCACCGAGGGACCTACTAGTAAGAAGTCGTCGAGGTAGGGAATGATGCAGATTTTCTCTTTTCTGATAGAAGCCACTACCTCTGACATAATTTTGGTAAATATTCTTGGTGCTGAGGATATCCCGAACGGCAATACGTTGAATTGAAAATGTAACGTTTGATCCTCTTGAACCACCGCAAACCTTAGAAATTTTCGGTATGTTGGATGTATATAGACGTGATAGTATGCGTCCTGTAAGTCGATGATTGCCATCACATATCCTTGTCCTATCAAGGGAACTGCTGATCTGATGGACTCCATTATGAATCTTCGGTAGATGATGTATTGGTTTAAGGGTTTCACATTTATTATTATTCTGTAAGTGCCGTTTGGTTTTCTTATCATAAACAGGCGTGAATAGTGGCCTGTGTGTCTTTGTTTTTGGGACCGGTGAAATAGCCCCCAAGGATAGTAGGTCTTTTAGGCCGGACATCAGTGCGGTTTTTAATCTCAGGGAGGTTAGAAGAGTTATCCTCACTTTTCTTGGAGGATATGAGGAGAATTCAATCTTCACCCCTTCTTGAATTACCTTCAAGACCCATTGACTGGGGCAGATCTTTTGCCATTGGGGAAGGTATTTCATGATTCGTCCCCCCACTGCTCTGGCGTCAAAGCTTCTGTTGTCGCTGTCCTTTTGGGAAAAAAATATTCCTATCTTTCCCTCCTTTGGGGTAGCTCCACCAGCCAGACTTCCCTTTCCCCTTGTACTGGGGATTCTGCTCCCGAGGAGGGTGAAAGGGGGTCTTCTTGTAGTGTCTGGGTTCTGGCAAGGACTTCTTATCAGCCGCCTTCTCCAGGAGGTCGTCAAGGGCCTGGCCAAACATTCTCCCCTGAAGGGAATTGTACAGTTTTATTTTGGAGGCCACATCACCGTTCCACGATTTCAGACATAGTGCTCGCCTTGTGGAGTTCGATAGGACTGCTGCCCTGGCGGTTACTCTCACAGATTCCGCTGAGGCATCTGCCAGAAAGTCAGTTGCCTTCTGCAGAAAGGGTAGGGAAGCTTGTATCTCTTCTCTGGATGTGCTCATAGCCAGATGCTCTTCAAGTTGGATGAGCCATCTCGACATGGATCGTGCAACACACGTGGAGACTACAATTAGTGTTCAGAAGGGCTGCTGATGTCTCCCAGGATTTCCTGAGAAGGCTGTCCATCTTGCGGTCCAGAGGATCCTTCAGTTGCGATGAATCCTCGAATGGAAATATTGTTTTTTTTAGCGACTCTTGCCACTTGAATATCGACCTTAGGTATCTCGGTCCAACATTTTGAGGTTTCTTCATCTACCGGAAACCGGTCTTTCAATTCTGCTGGTATATTCAGTCGTCTTTCAGGATTTTCCCATTCGTCCAGGATTAAATCCTGAATGTTTTTGTGTATCGGGAACACCATCTTTTTCTTTGAACAGAGACCACCGAACATCTCTTCCTGGATTGATCTAGTGGGCTTCTCTTCTTCCACCTCCATCGTTCTTCTTACTGCAGTGAGGAGGTCTTCCATAAATTCCGTCGAGAAATAGTATTTCTTATTTTCCAGACCTCCTTCTGCTGGGCTGAGTTCACCTTCCTCTATGAGGTCTTCTTGTAGGGATATTTCGTCCTGGGAGTCCAAGTCTCTTCTTTCTTCCAGGGAAATCTTCCTCTTAGCCTTTGGAGGAGAGTCAGAAGTGGATAGGGAAAAGGAGGCCAATGAAGATTGAACTTCCTGAGGGACTAGCCCCTTGATTTCATCTATGATGGATGGCTGCTCTTCCCTAATAATCTTCTCCGTACATTTCTGGCATAAATATTTTTTGTTTGAAGATGCTTTTTTTGTGCATATAGCACACTTGTGGCTAGACTTATTCCCTGGTGCAGAATCATTGTCCCCCTAAAAAAGAGGGAGAAGGGTAAATAACATACCAATTCTAACCTGCACCTAGGAAAGGACCCCCAGTGCCAGACTTACTGGGGCTGGAATCGCGCTGGGCTCCGCAGACATGAAGATAGATTCCTGGCCATCCAGTGAGTAAATATACAAAATGGATTAGGTCCTACCTTGGATGTCTTCTGTCCAGGGCTCTTAAATAGGCGACTGGACACAGAGCTTTCTGTCACTCCCTAGGTAGGGGTGTGGGACGGCTCCTCCCCCTTGGTCCAATTGGTGAAGCAGGAACACCTGCAATCACCTGCGGGTTTTTTTGCTTTTTATTATTTCCATTTTCAGAGGCCCCCATTGTCCTAAACGTACCGGAAGTAACCTAAGGGACCCTGTTTCGGCGTCCCCCATCACTCTCCAGCCGATTTTACGTAACTGCTTTCCAGGGTGGAACGCAGACCGGAAGTGACATCAGCGGTCCGCGTCACTTCCGGGATCCAGCGCGCGTCTCTCCCGCTATGGAGAACGCCGGAGGCCGTCAGAGGGGGGAGGAGCTGGGCTGGAGAGCTCGGGGAGACCTCCAGCCCGACACCCACCGGACCTTACCCGCAGGCACAGACTCTATGGGGATGGGGGTCCCGAGTCCAGAGGAGACCGGAGCAGCATAAGGGGAGGAGGAGAACACCACTCGGTCCCAGCTGCCCAGCTTAAAAGGTATGCTGGTTCTCTGCCGCCATAACAGAGCACCCTGGATGACCTCTTCATCCCAATAGGGACAGGAAAAACACTGGAGGGAGGGGCTATTTAACCTCTGTGTTTCCTGTCCCTATTAGGGTGGGGCGACATCCTCCTCTGGTGCTGTCGTGGGGGGGGGGGGGGGGGGGGTTATTGGAGAGAGAAAAAAAAAAAGATTCCCCACCCCTGCCGTTGCTACAGTATGCTATAAAAACATTGACTACTTTTGAAAGTATTCAGTCATCTAAACTATCATGAATAAAAAAATTACGTATCAACCTTTGTATGTGAAGACTGTAGATACAAACCATCAAACATCTCCACAGCAGTCTTTGCAGAAGGTGGATCCTCAAATGAAACTGTTCCATCACCCTTTGGTTTACCAGTCTCCTTGTCTGTAAATATGTTCACTAGAGGCTGTCCTGTTCTTTTGTTCATCTATAAAAAGGAAATGAGATCATTAAAAACACAACCACACAAGTGTAACTATAAAAGAGTACATTCCCAAACAGCATTTCCACTGTTGACCTCCCCTTTATTGGGCACCACGGTGATAAGTCTTATGAAGGTAGCAACATACTCACCTGTCGCAGTCTTCCCCCAGTCCATTCCAGCACCATGTGACTGCATCTGTAACCTCCAGACCACCATGTGGAGCAGTGGTTACTGTCTCAATACAAGTCTATGAGACTCAAAATGAGCCTATCTAGCCTTGCTCGGAGTCTCAGACTAGCACTGAAAATTCAAAAAAGTAATCTCTGCTCCACACAACCACCATTGTTTGGCAGTTCACAAATGCAGTCACTCCGTGCTGCAATAGACCATAGTGCCACAGAAACCGGGAGAAGGCAGCAATCTGAATATGTTACCACCTTCAGGACACTTACATACGACCACTAAGGTAAAATCACTGGAGTGGGGCTATAAATGTTGTCTGGGGAATGCACTTGAGCACACAAATCAAGATCTGCTGCTGGCAGCTTCCTTTGCAATTGCCAGCCAATGAAGACCCAGATGTGCTTGATGGGAAACAAATCCAGAGCTGCTCCATGGCATAGTCGCCTGTTTAGGCCACACAGGCAGCTCAATACCAAGAACAGGCAAGCCTGGGAGTTGTCTTGTTGAAAAAACGCTCCTAGAACTTTGATAGTACAGCCTTTTCCTGAATACGTTAAGCTGTTAAGTGTACGTGGGATGAAGACTACAAGGGTCAGGCTACTATACATTGCCACACCACACCATAATCCCAAGAGTAGGACCGGTGTGATAATCCCTCGTGCACGCCTCTTCATGGCGCTGTGCACGCCTCCTCCAGACCAATCTTTGGCTATAATTCTGTCCAAAACAAAACTGGGACTCTTCAATGAAAAAGGATAGTCCACCATTCCAGTCTTTTGCTGCACCATGACAGCCTGCAAGTGGTGTTGTGATGTCAATCTGACATCTGAATCTGGACCTCTGGTATATAATCCAATGCCATGCCAACACCTTCTGAAGGTTTGTCTAGACACTGACACCTTAGGCTTGATGTCCAATATCACCTTCAGTACAGAATGGATCAATTGTGGAATCCGTGGTACAGCCATTTCTACAAAATGTCCCAGGAGCCATGCTGCCATTGCCTGCAGCATCTCTAGATTCAATCTCCCATGGAGCACATCTGGGATGTCATTGTGACTTCACATTCCTCAGACAACCATTGATAACCTCATAGATAGCATGCAAAGGCTTGAAAATGCATACATTTCTGCATGTGGTGCGCATACTCTATACTGAAGAAAATAGAGATGTTCTGTGCCCATTTTTTCATCATTTGCATATCATTACTGTGCAGCAATTCTGCAATTTCCATATTCCACGACTTTTCTTTGTGCTACAATTTCAATTTTGAAGTGTATCGAGGGGACTGATAATGGGACCTACAGCTCAAAAATGCACACACACTGACACCTACTAGTTACTGTAACTACTCTACTTCTAGGGCCCTGGCTACACTTTGTACCTCAACTGTTCCAAGAATCAGCATAGGGTATTTGTAACTTATTACCTAAATTCCATAAGGCAAATGATCCCTAACTAAAGCTTCTCCATTATTAAAAATACAACTTATTTACCAACTTAAAAAAATATATAGTGCAGTATTAAAATAATATTTGTGTTTGTTTCTACAGTCCATTGTGAAAGTATTTGGCCCCCTTGAACTTTTATACCTTTTGCCACATTTCTGGCTTCAAAGATCTAAAATTCGAATTTTTTTGGGCAGCATCAACAAGTGGGACACAATCGTGAAGTGGAAAGAAATTTATTGGAAATTAAAAACTGAAAAGTGGGGCGTGCAATATTATTCGGCCCCCTTGAGTTAATACTTTGCTGCGATTACAGCTGCAAGTCGCTTGGGGTATGTCTCTATCAGTTTTGAACATCAAGAGGCTGAAATTCTTGCCCATTCTTCCTTGCAAAACAGCTAGAGCTCATCGAGGTTGGATGGAGGGCGTTTGTGAACAGCAGATTTCAGCTCTTTCCACAGATTTTCGATTGGATTCAGGTCTGGACTTTGACTTGGCCATTCTAACACCTGGATACGTTTATTTTTGAACCTTTCCATTATAGATTTTGCTTCGTGTTTGAGATCATTGTCTTGTTGGAAGATAAGTCTCTGTCCCAGTCTCAGGTCTTTTGCAGACTCCAACAGGTTTTCTTCCAGAATGGTCCTGTATTTGGCTCCTTCCATCTTCCCATCAATTTTAAACCATCTTCCCGGTCCCTGCTGAAGAAAAGCAGACCCAAACCATGATGCTGCCACCACCATGTTTGAAAGTGGGGATGGCATTTTGAGGGTGATGAGCTGTGTTGTTTTTTTACGCCAAACATATCGTTTTGCATTGTGGCCAAAAAGCTCGATTTTGGTTTCATCTGACCAGAGCACCTTATTCCACATGTTTGGTGTCTCCCAGGTGGCTTGTGGCAAACTTCAAACATGACTTTTTATGGATATCTGAGTAATGGCTTTCTTCTTGCCACTCATCCATAAAGGCCAGATTTGTGCAGTGTACTGATTGTTGTCCTATGGACAGACTCTCCCACCTCAGCTGTAGATCTCTGGAGTTCATCCAGAGTGATCATGAGCCTTTTGGCTACATTTCTGATCAGTCTTCTCCTTGCTTGAGATGAAAGTTTAGAGGGACGGCCGGGTCTTGGTAGATTTGCAGTGGTCTGATACTCCTTTCATTTCAATATGATCGCTTGCACAGTGCTCCTTGAGATGTTTAAAACTTGGGAAATCTTTTTGTATCCAAATCCGGCTTTAAACTTTGCCACAACAGTATCTCGGACCTGCCTGGTGTGTTCCTTGGTCTTCATGATGCTCTCTGCACTTGAAACAGAACCCTGAGACTATCACAGAGCAGGTGCATTTATACGGAGACTTGATGGGTTCTATTTATCATTACCAGTCATTTAGAACATTGGATCCTTAGAGATCCTCACTGACCTTCTGGAGTGAGTTTGCTGCACTGAAAGTAAAGGGGCCGAATAATATGGCACGCTCCACTTTTCAGTTTTTAATTTAAAAAAGTTAAAAATATCCAATAAATTTCGTTCCACTTCACGATTGTGTCCCACTTGCTGTTGATTCTTCCCCCAAAAATTAGAATTTTATATCTTTATGTTTGAAGCCAGAAATGTGGCAAAAAGGTAGAAAAGTTCAAGTGGGCCAAATACTTTCACAAGGCACTGTATATAATCTTACCGTAAATCATTTTAGATTATTAATTTGTCTTCAGTGGACAGAATCCCACTTGCAGCCTCATTTTCCCCTGACGTCAGTTATGGCGAAACATGTTGGGTGCATGTGTGCATGTATAATACACAGCCACCCTCTCCATGAATTGGTAGGTTAGTGCGTGGCTGTTTGCATCAGTATTGTGCACCTGTGCTCCCCCGCCTTTATCATGGGGGCCTGCTGCATCATGCTAGGTTGTTGGTAAGGCTTTATCTTTTTCTGTGGTGGTCTAAGAATAAGCAATAAGTTGTGGTCCGTAGCCACACCAAGCAAATCGATAATAGATTCAAATAATCTGAATAGTCCCAAGTTGATAAAGGGAATTTGGCAGTGGTGAGTCAATAGTGGAACTGAACCGCTTGTGGATGGGTACAGTGGGTACGGAAAGTATTCAGAAACCTTTAATATTTTCACTCTTTCATTGCAGCCATTTGGTTAATGAGAAAAAAAAATGAACTTTTTCTTATTGAAGTACATTCTGCATCCCATCTTGACTGAAAAAAACAGAAATGTAGAAATCTCTGGAGCTGAGCCACAGTGATCTTGTGGTTCTTCTTTACCTTTCTCACCAAGGCTCTTCTCCCACGATTGCTCAGTTTGGCTGGACAGCTAGGTCTAGGAAGACTTCTGGTGGTCCCAAACTTCTTCCATTTAAGGATTATGGAGGCCACTGTGCTCTTAGGAACCTTGAGTAATGCAGAAATTCTTTTGTAACCTTGGTCAGATCTGTGCCTTGCCACAATTCTGTCTCTGAGCTCCTTGGGCAGTTCCTTTTGAGCTCATGATTCTCATTTGGTGTGACATGCACTGTGAGCTGTGAGGTCTTCTATAGACAGGTGTGTGCCTTTCCAAATCAAGTCCTGTCAGTTTAAACACAGCTGGACTTCAATGAAGGAGTAGAACCATCTCAAGGAGGATCACAAGGAAATGGACAGCATGTGACTTAAATATGAGTGTCTGAGCAAAGGGTCTGAATACTTATGACCATGTGATTTCAGTTTCTTAAATTTGCAAAAAAACTACACTTGTTTTTTTTCGGGTTGCAGAGTGTACTTTAATGAGAAAAAAAAAAAAAAGACCTTTAGAATTAACCAAATGGTTGCAATGAAACAGAGTGAAAAATTTAACCACTTCGCGCCAGAGCCTGTTTTTGCCTTCGTGACCGGGCCAATTTTTTCAATTCTGACCACTGTCACTTTATGAGGTAATTACTCTGGAACGCTTCAACGTATTCCCCTGATTCTGAGACCGTTTTTTCATGACATATTGTACTTCATGATAGTGGTAAAATTTCTTCGATATAACTTGCGTTTGTGAAAAAATCGGAAATTTGGCGAAAATTTTGAATATTTTGCAATTTTCAAACTTTGAATTTTCATGCCCTTAAATCAGATATGTCACACAAAATAGTTAATAAATAACATTTCCCACATGTCTACTTTACATCAGCACAATTTTGGAACCAAAATTTTTTTTTGTTAGGGAGCTATAAGGGTTAAAAGTTGACCAGCGATTTCTCATTTTTCCAACAAAATTTACAAAAACATTTTTTTAGGGACCACATCATATTTGAAGTCACTTTGAGGGGTCTTTATGACAGAAAATACCCAAAAGTGACACCATTCTAAAAACTGCACCCCTCAAGGTGCTCAAAACCACATTCAAGAACTTTATCAACCCTTCAGGTGCTTCACAGGAATTTTTGGAATGTGGAAGAAAAAAAATTAACATTTAACTTTTTTCACAAAAATGTTACTTTAGACCCAATTTTTTTTATTTTCACAGGGGTAACAGGAAAAAAATGGACCACAAATTTTTTTGTGCAATTTCTCTTGAGCGTGCTGATACCCCATATATGAGGGAAAACCACTGTTTGGGCGCACTGCAGGGTTCGGAAGAGAAGGAGCGCCATTAGACTTTTTGAATGTAAAATTAGTCTGAATAATTAGCAGACGCCATGTTGCGTTTGGAGAGCTCCTGATGTGCCTAAGCAGTGGAAACCCCCCACAAGTGACACCATTTTGGAAACTAGACCCCTTAGGGAACTTCTCTAGATGTGTGGTGAGCACCTTGAACCCCAAGGTGCTTCACAGAAGTTTATAATATTGAGCTGTAAAAATAAAATTTTCACATTTTTCCCACAAAACCGTTTTTCATCCCTTAATTTTGCATTATCATAAGGGTAATAGGATAAATTGCACCATGAAATTTGTTGTGCAATTTCTCCTGAACACGCCGATACCCCATATGTGGAGGCAAATTACTGTTTGGGCACATGGCAGGGTTTGAAAGGGAAGGAGCGCCATTTGACTTTTTGAATGTAAAATTTGTTTGAATAATTAGCGGACGCCATGTCACATTTGGGGAGCCCCTAATGTGCCTAAACAGTGGAAACCCCCCACAAGTGCCACCATTTTGGAAACTAGACCCCTTAGGGAACTTATCTAGATGTGTGGTGAGCACCTTGCACCCCCAGCTGCTTCACAGAAGTTTATAATATTGAGCCGTAAAAATAAAATTTTCACATTTTTCCCACAAAAAATGTTTTTCATTCCCTAATTTTGCATTATCATAAGGGTAATGGGAGAAATTGCACCATGAAATTTGTTGTACAATTTCTCCCGAGTACGCCGATACCCCATATGTGGGGGAAAACCACTGCTTTGGTGTACGGCAGGGTTCGGAAGAGAAAGGAGCGCTATGTTGGCTGGGATAGGTTGCAGACACCATGTCACATTTGAAGAGTCGCTGACATGCCGAAACAGCAGAAACCCCCACAAGTGACCCCATTTTGTAAACTACACCTCTCAAGGAATTCATTTAGGGAAGTAGTGAGTATTTTTTAATTTTTAAATGTATACCATTGGGCAGTGAAAAAAGCATAATTATATTTTTACCACAAAAAAATGTTTTACCCTCAGATTTTACATTTTCACACAGGGCAATGGGTAAAAATGGTGCCGAAATGTGTCACACAATTTCTTCTAAAAGTGTCAATACCCCATATGTGGCTGTATCGTACCACTTAGCCATACGGTGAGATTTGAGGGGGAAGGAGCGCTATTTGACAATTGGAGAACAAATTATTGTAGAATAGGCATTTGGATTTGGGAGCACAAAATTTTCTGAATTTCTTTTGGGGGGCAAGGGCCATTTTGCTTTTCCAGAGCCTTTCTGCTACCAGTAACTTGGAAGTCCCTTATATTTTTAACAGATGACGGACCTGAGTGGGAACTAGCTTTTTTTGAGGACTGAGTTGAAGCTTTTATTGGGAACATTTTACGTAACATTTATCCGGCGCTCTAGGCTGAGCACTTATATCGGGGTTTCCATCTAAATTCCAAGTGATGTAATTCAGATGAAACCCCTGCGGGATCCATTCACTAATGAGGCAGCAGAGTTACTCTGGACTCCGTCTGGCCTCTGTTTAGCGGTGTCCTTTTTTTCAGAAGTGCACAAAACTGTGGTCAACCGCACTTTTATGCACGCCTAAAACAAATGACACCGTGGGATCCCAGGCTAGACGGCATCCACAGTGGCCTATATCTGTCTCATTACAGGGAATCTTCCGTCATGGGTTCCGGCTGAATCATGTATTTCAGAGATTTACACGGAAACTCTGGTGTAAGTGCTCAGCGCAGAGCGCAGGATAAATGTGGGCAGAGCCTTACTGGGATCTTTGGGGACATAATAAACAAATCAGTACCAGGTGAAGAATTGGTTTTATTTATTTTTTTACGCCGTTCCTCGTGTGATATAACTGATTAGATTACTTTATTCTTCGGGTCGGTGCGATTACAGAGATACCAGATTTATATCGGGTTTTTATGACTGACAGCTGTCACACACTAAAAGACTTTTTTTTGCAAAATCTAGTTTTTGCATCACCATATTTTGAGAGCTATAATTTTTCCATATTTCGGCCGACAGTCATGTGACGGCTTGTTTTTTGCGGACGAGTTGACATTTTTATTGGTACCATTTTTGGGTACGTGACATTTTTTGATCGCTTTCTATTCCGTTTTTTGGGAGGTAAAATTAACAAACAATTCAGGAATTGTTTTTTGAGGGTTTTTTTATGCCGTTCTGCGTGTGGTAAAAGTGATCAGGCAGCGTTATTCTTCGGGTCAGTACGTTTACAGCGATACTACACTTACTGTATTTTTTTTTATGTTTTGGCGCTTTTACACAATAAAACAATTTTATAGAAAAAAATATTTTTTGCATTGCTTTATTCTGAGCGCTATAGCTTTTTTATTTTTCAGCTGATGGAGCTGTATGGCAGCTTTTCTTTTGCGTAACAAGGTGACGTTTTCAGTGGTACCATTTTTATTTCTATTTTGTTTTTTGATCGCATTTTTTTCCACTTTTTGTTTGGCGATATGATGAAAAAGCATATTTTTTTGCTCCGTTTTTTATTTATTTTTATTACGGTGTGCACAGAAGGAGTTAATTAGTGTGACAGTTTTATATAGCTCGGGTTGTTTCGGACGCGGCGATACCAAATGTGTACTTTTTTTGGTTTTGTAAAAATATACGGATTTATTGGTTTAATATTTTATTTATTTATTTTTATTTATTTTGTGATTTTTTTTTTTAATAGTTTAAAAACTTTTTTTTACATTTTTTCTTAGTCCATGTATGGGACATTAATTTTTATTTTTCTAATCACTGATCTCATGTAATGTAATAGACATGTATTACATTACATTACATGAGATCTTCCCTGACTGTTTCAGTCAGAGTCTCCTGTCTGGCTACAGCTGCAGCTGAGCCAGACAGGACACCATATATGGCAGAGCTGGAGGCGGTCATGTGATCTCCAGCTGCCATAGCAACCCCAGGTCCTGGAAGGACTCAGAGGTCTTCGGAGAGGTAAGTTGACGACCCCCTCTCCTACTGCTGTCTCCTATATGCCGCGATCACTATAGATCACAGCATATAGAAGACAGGTAAGGGTTAACATCACTGGGACCTGATCTAATCAGGTCCTGATGATGTTCCCTGTCAGAGCTAACGCTCTGCACCGGAATCGCAGCGCTTGCAGGACCCTGGGGGTCCTGAGCGCTGCGAGACCACCCACCGTTTTTAAACGTCGGCGCTGCACAGAGCCCAGCAAGCGCCGACGTTTATCTACAGTGGGCGGTCGGGAACCGGTTAAAGGGGTCTGAATACTTTCCATACCCACTGAGATAGACACCTCAAAAAAAAAGGGAACACTCAAATAACACATCCTAGATCTGAATGAATGAAATATTCTCATTGAATACTTTGTTCTGTACAAAGTTGAATGTGCCGACAACAAAATCACACAAAAATCATCAATGGAAATCAAATTTATTAAGCAATGGAGGCCTGGATTTGGAGTCACCCCCAAAATTAAAGTGGAAAAATACACTACAGGCTGATCCAACTTTGATGTAATGTCCTTAAAACAAGTCAAAATGAGGCTCAGTATTGTGTGTGGCCTCCACGTTGCGGTATGACCTCCCTACAATGCCTGGGCATGCTCCTGATGAGGATGCGGATGGTCTCCTGTGGGATCTCCTCCCAGACCTGGACTAAAGCATCCGCCAACTCCTGGACAGTCTGAGGGGCAACGTGACGTTGGTGGATGGAGCGAGACATGATGTCCCAGATGTGCTCAATCGGATTCAGGTCTGGGGAACGGGCGGGCCAGTCCATAGCTTCAATGCCTTCATCTTGCAGGAACTGCTGACACTCCAGCCACGTGAGGTCTGGCATTGTCCTGCATTAGGAGGAACCCAGGGCCAACCGCACCAGCATATGGTCTCACAAAGGGTCTGAGGATCTTATCTCGGTACCTAATGGCAGTCAGGCTACCTCTGGCGAGCACATGGAGGGCTGTGCGGCCCTCCAAAGACATGCCACCCCACACCATTACTGACCCACTGCCAAACCGGTCATGCTGAAGGATGTTGCAGGCAACAGATCGCTCTCCACAGCGTCTCCAGACTGTCACGTCTCTCACATGTGATCAGTGTGAACCTGCTTTCATCTATGAGATAACATGGCGCCAGTGGAGACTTTGCCAATCCTGGTGTTGTGTGGCAAATGCCAAGCGTCCTGCACGGTGTTGGGCTGTGAGCACAACCTCCCATCTGTGGACGTCGGGCCCTCATACCACCCTCATGGAGTCGCTTTCTAACAGTTTGTGCAGACACATGCACATTTGTGGCCTGCTGGAGGTCATTTTGCAGGGTTCTGGCAGTGCTCCTCCTGTTCCTCCTTGCACAAAGGCGGAGGTAGCGGTCCTGCTGCTGGGTTGTTGCCCTCCTACAGCCCCCTGGTGTACTGGCCTGTCTCCTGGTAGCGCCTCCAGCCTCTGGACACTACGCTGACAGACACAGCAAACCTTCTTGCCACAGCTCGCATTGATGTGCCATCCTGGATGAGCTGCACTACCTGAGCAACTTCTGTGGGTTGTAGAGTCCGTCTCATGCTACCACGAGTGTGAAAGCACAACCAACATTCAAAAGTGACCAAAACATCAGCCAGAAAGCATTGGTACTGAGATGTGGTCTGTGGTCCCCACCTGTAGAACCACTCCTTTATTGAGTGGGTCTTGATAATTGCCAATAATTTCCATCTATTGTCTATTCCATTTGCATAACAGCATGTGAAATTGATTGTCAATCAGTGTTGCTTCCTAAGTGGACAGTTTGATTTCACAGAAGTTTGATTTACTTGAAGTTATATTCTGTTTAAGGCTGTGTGCCCACGATGCGTTTTTAATGCGTTTCTGCAGCTGCGGAAACGCTGCAGAAACGCATTAAAACGCATGGTAGAAGGCCTGCCATGTCCCCCAATGATAATCCGCATGTGCTGTGCATATGCTGCGGAAATTTCCGCTGCGGATTATCATTGCGGAAAAAAACGCAGCACTACCAATTATTTTGCGGAAATGCTGCGTTTTCGCCGCCATTGACTTGCATTGGAACGCACCAATTTCGCAAGACTGCATCTGTACTTGTGCAATTGGTGCGTTCTAATGTGCGAATGGTACCCGGTTGTAGAGGAGAGGAGAGTCATCCACACCCAGGTACAATTAAAAAATATGTAAAAAAAAAAAAAAGAATAAAATAAAAAATAAATGTATATTTACCTTCTGGCGGCCTGCGGTGCGCTCCTCCTTGCTTCCCGGCACTTTGCAGTGGATTGAAGGACCTGCGCTGACGTCAGAGTCATGTGACGGGTCAAGCGACGCCGACGTCGGCAGGTCTTTCAATCCACCGCTGCGGGCACCGAGTGAAGCAAGCCAGCGCGGGCCATCGGAGGGTAAGTATATTTTTATTTTTTACCACTCTCTCGGGTCACACTATATAAATCCATGCAGTTTGCATGGATTTATATAGTGTGACCTAGTTGTCACAAGCACTTTCCAAGTGATGCTAATCGCTTGGAAAGCGCTTGTCAATCCGCATGCGGAAATGTCAGTGAATAACGCTCCATTTCCGCATGTCCCTGGCAGGAAAACGCATGTACAATCCGCATGCGTTCTTTTCTGCCAGGGAGATGCAGAAACGCTCAGGAATAAATCCTGAGCATTTCTGCATCGTGGGCACATAGCCTAAGTGTTCCCTTTATTTTTTTGAGCAGTGTATATGTATATATAATGTTTGACACTGAACACTGTCAGTGCTAATAGTCAACTAAGTGATAACAATATTGAGTCCCATATTAATATAGGGGATAATTGGAATACTGGAAGTGAGTTATCGTACTAGAAGGAGATGTCCTCTAGTGGACGTAATCTTGAAAGTCAATATAGGGATTCTCTCCTCTGAAGACAAATAATCTAGGATGATTTACAGTAAGATTATAGAGAGACCAACACAAGTATTGTGATTTAAATACTGCACTATATATATTTTTTAAAGTTGGTAAAAAGTTATATATTAATAGAGAATCTTTAGTTAGGGATCATTTGCCTTATGGCAACTGGCTACACTGTGGGCTTTGTAGGATGTCAGTGATTTTTCCATATACACTCAAGGAAAGAGGGGGAAAAAAAAAAGGGAGAAAAAAAAAACTGACAAATTTTACCATCAGTTATTTCCTTTTTTTAAAGAAAAAGATGACAACTTCAAGCAGCATCCATGCGCAGATTATTTTCATGGCCCCTTCAGTGCCAATGCCTACATGTAGTCTACCTACTTGTAACTTATTTGAAAAATGGTCATCCCTACAAAAAAAATTAAAACCATAACGATTTTCTGTGAGTGGTCTTCTATACATTTGACCAGTCGATTTTTTACACATTGTGCCAAAAGGAGCAGAGAGACACAAGACAGCAATGGATGTCAAAACAGTCTGAACAAATAGCAGCATTTATACAAGGGACTGTACAATAAACATATGTAAAACACTGTCATTTTAATATATTAGCTAACTAAGACTGATATGAATGTGTTTGGCAATGAGCAAACAAAAAATTGGTAATATTTATTGTAGATATAAGTGGACAAAGATCTGTTCTAATTGTTTGAATAAATTTAGAATTAAAGGGGTATTCCCATCTCCAAGATCCTATCCCAATATGTAGTAGGTGTAATATTAGAAAATGCCTCCAATTAGAAATGTAGTATAGTATTTTTGATTTGCTGTGTCTCTTTCCTCATGTGCAGGCATCACAGGACCTTAGGTATCCATGGTTACGTCCACTGATAAGTCAGTTAGCTAGTGGTCGTAACCATGGATACCTAAGGTCATGCAATGCCTGCACATGAGGAAAGACATAGCGAATCTGAAAAACTATACATTTCTAATTGGAGATATTTGCTAATATTACTATTACACCTACTACATATTGGGATAGGATCTTGGAGATAGGAATACCCCTTTAACAGAAATATTAAAAGCCTAAAATGCAAAACACCTACCTTTCTAGATCTAATGTAGTTAAAATGGCTGCAAAATGGAAACCTACAACATACCGCTGTGGTGTGTTTAAAACTGCAGAATAATCATATGGCGGCATGCACTTGGCTGTGTAGAACAGAAAATATACACAAAAGGCACTACTCACCTTCACATCGCCAGAGTCTTTGAAAAATTCTACTATCTCTTCAACCGTCACATCATCACTCAGGCCCTGCACATAGATTGTGTTGTTCTCCGGTTCCTCTTCAGGTTCCATAGGGGGCACTAAATAACAGGAGTTTAAAAACAAAAATAAATAAAACATTGCACTTGAAATTAAACATTGTCTGCTGGGAACGTTAAGTAGGTGAGAAGACAATATAAATTGCAGCTTATTTTTTCTTCAAAATGTACTTACTAAAATCAAGATCAGGGCAGTCATCCAGAAGACCTGGCAGATGAAAGCACAAAGAGATAATCACTTGAATAGAAGACGCAACCTGTGCTACACAAAAACATTATCAAAGCTAGATAAGACCAATGTAAGAAGGGGGCTTCAAGGGCACACAAGTAGGGGCCAATATAAGAACCATCTCTGGAGGATTGGTTCTTTAATACCTCAGAATTTATAGGGATTAAATAAACCCCTCAAACCATACAAATACTGCACAATTACCACAACCTACTGCTAAAGGAGTATGGTAGCAGTAAAAGGGCAAGCATTTACGTGTCAACAAGGATCCTTAACACTTAAAACCAGGAGTTGGAAAAAGTTTGTGTGCCCAAGTGTGTGTAGATTTCACACCCAATGTTGTGCAGTCATTTTCGCTTTCCCCGTGTTACACACAATTTTGTATCCATTTGTGTTAGCTTCCTGTGGTCTAACCACATAAACCATGTATACCCCTCAGTAATGCCGGCCAGAACCTTTTGCACATGAGACATTTTACACCATGGTTTTAATGTGACCAAAGAAAAAAAATGTAGCTAAAAAAATTATAATCAATATTATAAAAAAAAGGGAAGGGACATTGTTCTGTGTTACACTACCCATTTGTAATACTCAAAAACTTACCACCAGGCTTACTGAAGCCAGCTCGCTCTCCACCGCTGCTGGGAGAATAAAGGTGAAGAAATGAAGGCCTTTTCCCTTTAAAGAGCCATAAAGCATTCTGGGCCTCGCAGGGGGTTCATGGGTACAGAGCCGGCAGTGGCTTAACATGTCCGTACAAATCATCTCAGCGGAGCACTAATCTTCTAAGTATGTTGTATCGTTTTAAAGTCCTTCCTATACATTTATACACTTCTAAACGGTGTACTTTTAAAACCTTAATGACTGTATTAAGCGTGCAATGCTTAGACATGAAGACCACCACAAATGTCCAGAAATATTACATTTTTTTTTTATCATAGATCACTGTCATTTAAAGTTAATTTGAATAGGACCCATGCCAGTTGTCCCAACTATCGTATGCACCAGGGGCATGGTGAACATTACATAAAACTCCCTACAGATGAAACCTTTTATTCTGAGGTTTAGAAGTCAGATAGGCAGTACCCAAAGAACACCTTTATGGTACACCAACAACCAATGAGAAGCATTGCACCTTTAATTTCAGTAGTTCCAGCTTTATTATAAAACATTAAAGTTGATAAGAATTTCTGCCCTTAAAACCTTTACAATTAAGAGTTTACAGATCTACAATGGAAATTTACATAGTTGCATTAAACCTTGGACCATATAACTACTCTGAGATTTACATTCTAGTATATTTACATAGTATTCTGATTAAACTAGTGATCTGATAAAATTAGATATTCTCTCCATTTAGACATCGAGTCCCACTTTTCATTATGCTGCCGGCTGAGTGGGTACTTTTAAGAACTGATGTGTATACAACGCTCTCACTTTGTAACCTGTGGCATATAAATTTGACAAAGCATGTTAAAATAAGGGATTTTCATGTGCATCCAAGTAAAGCAAAACAAATCCAAACAATCAAGTCAGTACATATATATGATATTAATTTGGGGGTGAAACATGTTACCTACCTTGTGATAGCTTTGAAAAACCTGCACAGTTCACTTATGCTATATAATTTTCTCCAGAACTCCCCCACCACCCAAATCATACAAGTTTACAAAATATAGCAGTACCCAGTCCATTTGTACTGCTCCATACCGGGACAAAGCAATACAGGAAAACATTGTGATTTTCCTGCTTGGGATCTGCATTTAGATATGGAGCAGATACTAGACAAACGGCAGGTTTTTCAGAGCTTAGTAACAAAACAGGTACATCAACACTGCCAATATAAACACAGACTGCAAGGAAAAATAGAAAGGGCCGCACAATGAAGCTGAACAGCTCCACAAAAGTGTTTTCTGCTGACTAAAGCTGCACAAAACAATACAGTGTACCCCTCTGCTGATGTACGAACATCAGCGTGGAGTGGGTATTAAAAAAAAAAAATTTAAAAAAAAAATTAAAATGCTATGAATACAAAACTAAACTATAGAGCTCTGTGCAGCTTTACATGAAATGAACAAGCATACTTACTGAAACCCTCCTACTATTACTGGAGTGTAAGGGATGTGATAACATTGAAGTGGCGCCCAAACAAATCAATTATAACCCAATGAGTGTCATGGGTCTGAAAACCCAGATACCCCTAATAGTGCTGCTCTGAAAGGTAAAAAACAGAACCATTAATATTGCAGTAACCATTAAACATCCATTATGCACTTTTACCAATAGGGCTCTTCAGAACAGCACACTGGGGCCATCATTATCAACATTCACTTCATCAGCGATTCCAGAACCTTAACAGATGCAAATCAAGGACAGACATTGTACAGCAAAAGAAAGCCATGACTGGTCCTTAAAAAGCATTTTTTTGTTAATATATAAACTAAAAAAAGGTAAACTCTGCTGACTGCAGGTTACAAGTTTGTTTTTGCATCCTCACGGCCATCTTTATGTGTGCAACCAAAACTCAGGTCAGTCAACTCAAATGCAAGTGAAATCTGGGAGAAAACCCAGCAGCCGAATCACCACTAGTTAGAGATGGCCAATAAAGCCATATATACCATTAACCATTAGTGTATTGTGTTTGGAGTTGATACTAGAGATGAGCAGATCAATTTGTGGGACAGACATCCAGGCCAGTTGTATCTGGCCGCTAGATGGGAGGCATGCGAATCTCTTACCTTCTGGTGTTGCTTTTGATTAGCCAGGGCTGGCGCCCCCACCATGAATTGGTAGGTTTGAGTGGCTGTTTGCATCAGTATTTTGCACCCATGCTACCCCTGCCTTTATCATGGGGGTCTGCTGCATCCTGCTAGTGCACTGGTAATCTGACCTGGTGTTTGTAAGGCTGGTTTCTTCTGTGATGTTTTTTTGAATTATTTGTCTTTTACTGTGGGCAGTGATTAGCCAGGGCTAGCAACATAATCTCTGCATTGTGACGCACAGATGACATGGCACCAGCCCCGCAGGCCTCCCATCTAGCGGCCAGATACCACTAACCTGGACGCTGGACCGGAGTCCCGTGAATTGATCTGCTCATCTCTAATCGATACCTTAAGCCCATATTTTCTGTAGAGGAAAGAATTAAAGGTTAATTAATTAGATTGTAGATATCAACTTACCCCATGCCTCCACGGCCTCCCCTACCACCACGGCTCATGCCACCTCTGTCAAACATGCCCCGACCTCTGCCACGAGAATCAGAACCCCCAGAATTGCGCCCTTCAGAACCAGAGAAACCTTGGTGAGAATCCTGACCATATGGTCCTTTGTTGCTTGAGTGATCTTGACGGTAACTGCCTAAAAAACAGGTGCAGAAGTAGATTTAGAAATGCGATACTTTTCAAAGTTTTTTTATTTTTTATTTTTATTTATTTTATTTTTTTTTACCATTAGTAAAACATACTCAAATTACTTCTCAAATAGGTAAATGTAGGGCAGACAGATGTCTAGGAGGGGATTAAAACTACATCTGTGTGTAAATTACTGACATGTGTCAGCTATAAATTAATCATTAAATAAGCTTGTTTACTTAGAACTGTTTTGCAGTTATTATTTCTCCACAAAACGAAGAAACATCTGGGTGTTACTGTTCATGTTGTCACAGGTAGAGATTGTCACCACTGATTGGACGATGTCAGAATGTAAGAACCCCCCTTCAGGTTACACCCAGTTGTCAATACATTCATACATTTCCTACAGGAATAGCATAGGAAACCATTTCCAAGAAAAATACTCCTGAATTATTTCATACTGAAGACAAGTAGTTTTAAAGGTTCTTAAAACCAATTCATACTATTTCTGGAATGGTAACAAAAAGACGTTTTTAAACGTCAGCTTTTTAGATTGTTACTTTCAAATAGGTATATCTAGAGTTCCAGTCCGTTCCCTCTTGGAGAGGCCATTTGAATAACTGCTTTATTAAAAAAAAAAGACTATCGGCTGGCGAGAGAAGACTGGGATCTCACAAGTTAACTCCTCAGCCTGAAATGTAGCTACTGTATACACCCTCAGTCTCTGGTGATATGTTTGGCAACAATTTGTACACTGTGCAAGACAGAAGTTCTCAAAGCAAGAAAATGTTAAAAAAAAAAAAAAAAGTTGGATTGTCTGTGTCGATGTTAGATTACAGGAAGTTTTTTTTTTTTGTTGTCGACACTGCACTTTTAAGGGCTTGATAAAAATGCAGTTATGAAAATATTGTTTTCAAACTTTCTTTTATAAGAGAATAAAAAAATCTTGTTAATTTGTTTATTTTTTGTGCGTGTGGTATGATGTGCACATGTATAACATTTGCAGCAGATTTTTCTGGAGCAAAAATGTTGCGTAAAAGAGGGATTTTTGGTACTCACCGTAAAATCTCTTTCTTGGAGCCTTCATTGGGGGGGGACACAGGACCATGGGTGTATGCTGTCACTAGGAGGTTGACACTAGGCAAGAAAAGAAATAGCTCCTCCTAAGCAGTATACACCCGCCTACAGGCACCAAGCTCACCAGTTAGTGGCTAAAGCAGTAGGAGGAACTTAAACCATTAACTATGCAATGCCCAAAGGGGCACAACCGTGAAAACTAAATTAGATGCCCAACCGGGCCAACTGTACCTATGCCCAAAATCAGGGAGGGTGCCGTGTCCCCCAATGAAGGCTCCAAGAAAGATTTTACGGTGAGTACCAAAAATCCCTCTCTATCGCTTCATTGGGGGACACAGGACCATAGGACATCCAAAAGCAGTCCCTAGGGTGGGAGAACAAGAGATAGCCACAGACTAGGTCTGACTGCAGACAACCGCTGCCTGCAGAACCTTCCGTCCAAGACTGGCATCAGCCGATGAATAAGTGTGGACTTTGTAAAACCTTGAAAAGGTGTGGAGTGAAGACCATGTTGCGGCCTTACAGATCTGAGAAGCTGAAGCCTGATGGCGAACAGCCCAAGAGGCCCTCACCGCCCAGGTGGAGTGAGCCCTTACCCCTAGATGGGGAGATATGTCCGAGACGCGATATGCCTCCAAAATGGTCGAACGTATCCAACGGGCGATGGTGGACTTGGAAGCAGGAAGACCCTTGCGACGCCCCTCAGGGATGACAAACAGGGCGTCCGAACGCCGAAGGGAAGCCGTTCTAGACAGGTACACAAGTAAAGCTCTGACCAGATCCAGTTTGTGCAGGGATTTCTCCCGAGGGTGCACTTTGGCTGGGCAGAAGGAAGGCAAAACAATGTCCTCATTGATGTGGAAAGGGGAGACTACTTTTGGCAAAAAAAGAAGGCACTGGCCTGAGCACTACCTTGTCTTGATGGAAGACCAGAAAAGGCGACCAACAAGAAAGGGCTGCGAGTTCTGCAACCCTCCTAATAGAGGCAACAGCCACCAGAAAAGCCACCTTCCAGGAGAGAAGAGAGGCTGAGATGTCCTGAATGGGTTCAAAAGGGGGCTGTTGAAGGACGCTCAGGACCATATTAAGGTTCCATGGATCCACCGGGGGGCGATAAGGCGGCGCCAGGTGAGCCACCCCTTGTAGAAACGTCTTGACCTGAGGACGGAAAGCCAAGTTACGTTGGAATAGAATGGAAAAGGCCGAAACCTGGCCTTTGAGAGTGCTTAGAGAGAGTCCAGCTTCCAGGCCAGACTGAAGAAAAGCCAAAATCACCGGTAGCGAAAAGGACATGAGAGCTAGCTGATCCTTCTCGCACTGACGAAAAAAGGCTCTCCAGGTTCTGTGGTATATGCGCGAGGTTGCGGGTTTCCTGGCACTAATTAGGGTCTGGATAACGTTGTCCGCAAAACCAGCCTTCTTCAGCACTGCGGACTCAACGGCCATGCCATTAAATTCAGAGAACGAGAACTCTGATGAAGAATAGGTCCCTGAGAGAGGAGGTCCGGACGTCTCCAGGGGGAGTCGACGAGCAGGTTTACTAGATCTGCGTACAAGATGCATCTGGGCCAATCCGGGGCTACTAAAATTACCGGTACTCCTTCTATCTTGATCTTTTTGACAACCCGAGGTATCAATAGTAGAGGGGGAAAAAGATAGGGCAGCTGGAACTGAGACCATGAAATGACTAGCGAGTCTTGAGCGATCGCAAGAGGATCTCGGGACCGGGCTACGAAGGATGGAACCTTGTGGTTTAACAGACGCCATGAGGTAGACGTCCGGCGTGCCCCATCGTAAGCAAATCTGATGGAACACCTCAGAATGGAGAAACCATTCTCCTGAGGCAAGGCCCTGCCGACTGAGGAAGTCAGCCGCCCAATTGTCGACCCCCGGAATGTGGACTGCAGAGATTGCCGCAACAGTGATCTCGTCCCAAACTAGGACTCGTCACCTCTTTCAAGACGGACTTGCTGCGCGTTCCTCCCTGCCGGTTTATGCACGCCACCGCCGTGGCATTGTCCGATAGTACGCGGACTGGGAACCCTGCAAGAATGTCCTACCAGTGACGCAACGCCAGGTAGATTGCCCTTATCTCCAATATATTGATCGGTAGGGAGACTTCGTGGGGACTCCAACGGCCCTGCGCGGTGTGGTGGAGGAAGACTGCCCCCCAACCGAAGAGGCTGGCATCGGTGGTGACCACCTGCCAGCGAACGGTAGGAATGACCTCCCAGGTCTGAAGGAAGAAGGACGAGTCCACTATTAATGACCTTCTCACATAAAGAGGTAACCTGATGCGTCTATCTAGAAACGACGGGTTCTTGTCCCATGCCGACAGAAGTTGAAGAGGCCAGGTATGGAACTGGGCAAACGGCACTGCTTCCATAGCTGCCACCATCTTTCCCAAGACACTCATGCATAGGCGAAGACGGCGTGGACTAGGGTCGGAGAGAAGGTGAATCCCCCGACTGAGAGATAGCTTTTCCCTCGGGAGAAGGACCAGGGCATGGGTCGTGTCGAACTGCATCCCTAGAAAGGTTAAGCACTGAGATGGGACCAGGGAGGATTTGTCTGTGTTGATCAGCCAGCCTAACAGAGAGCACGTGCTCAGGGTGATCTGGAGACTGTGGAGACAGTCCCTGAACGTGGGACCCTTGATCATTAGGTCGTCGAGGTAGGGGATAATTACAATCCCCCTGGCTCGTAGAATGGCCATGACCGTCGCCATTACCTTTGTGAAAACCCTCGGGGCGGAGGCAAGCCCTAAGGGGAGAGAAGTGAACTGGTAATGTGCGTTCTGGAAGGCAAATCGAAGGAACTTCTGATGTGGTGCGCAGATTGGAATATGAAGATACGCATCCTGAATGTCCACTGAACATAGATATTCCCCGGCCTCCATCGAGGCGATTACCAACCTGAGGGACTCCATTCTGAAGTGCCGTACGCGTACCTGTCGGTTTAGTTTGAGGTCTAGAATCGGACGTAGTGAGCCGTCCTTTTTTAGAATGACGAGAAGATTGGAGTAGAAACCTGAACACCTTTCCTGAAGGGGGACTGGAACTACGACTCCTGAGCGCAGAAGGGAGGCAATGGCCTGAAGGAAACCGGGAAGCAGAGATGGATGCAGGTGGCGGGACCTGAGAAATAGTGTTCCTGGTATGGCGTTGAACTCGATCTTGTAGCCTGAAGTCACAATCTCCTTGACCCAGGCATCCTCTATTGCCGATACCCAAGGGTCTCTGAACAGAAGTAGACGGCTGCCCACCCTGGGAGAAATCCCAGGTGGGAGTGACCCGTCATGCTGAGGAAAATCTGTTGGATCGTGATCGGGATCCAGAGGGCTTGGAAGAGCAACCTTTTGCGCGCCAGTTGGGAGTGGGCCTAAAGGTAGGTTTACGTCTGTCTTGCTGTGGTACGGTCCTGTTGAGAGGAGGGTCCTGGTTGAGCGGACCGACGAAAGGACCGGAACTGAAGGGAACGTTTCCTAGGAAAGGGGCGATTAGGTCTCGGCTGGGGAAGGGAAGCGCTCTTACCCCCAGTGGCATCAGAGATGATCTGGTCTAGCTTAGACCCAAACAGTCTGGAGCCCTGAAACGGGAGATTTGTTAGTGATTTTTTGGAGGCCGGGTCGGCGTTCCAAGCCTTCAGCCAAAGAATCCTACGTATAGCAATGATATTGCTAGAGACACAGGCTGAACAGGTAGCGGCGTCAAGGGACGCCGTGAGCAGATATTTTCCTGCGTGGGCGATCTGATCCGCTAGGTCAGCCAGATCGTCTGGGGAAGCCCCCGTGATGATGCCCCACCTAAGCTGTTTGGCCCATGCGGAGACTGCTTTTGATACCCAAGTTGAGGCGAAGGAAGGACAAAGGGAGGTGCCAGCAGCCTCGAAGGCCGACTCAGCCAAGGCCTCAACCTGTATCCGTAGTGTCCTTGAGGGAAGAACCGTCTGGAAGGGACAGTACAGTCTTAGCCGCGAGAATAGAGACAGGAGGATCCACAGAAGGGGACTCCGTCCATCTGCTGACGAGGTCAGGGTTAAAGGGGTATAGCATGTCTGTTTCTTTCCAGTGAAGTGCTTTTCTGGATGCTCCCACTGTTTCTGAAAGACACCATCAAATTCTGAATGGTTAGAAAAGGTGCATGCCGGGCGCTTGATTCTCTTGAAGGAAACGGAGTAGTCCTGAGAAGGGCTCTCGTCCTCTTTAACAAGCAGAGTCTGATTGACGGCCGATATAAGGCTGTCAACCATGTCCTGGATTCTAGAATATTGGTCCGTGTCGGATCCAGAGTCAGAATCTGATGCAGTGTCTGATCCCGGAGCGACCTCTGGGGAAGAGGTGTGAGATGCAGGGAGCAATTTGGAGTCTGGAGAGCTGGAGGATGAACTTGTGTGAGTCAGTTTCTGAGACCGTGCCCTCAGTCTGCCCTTAGGAGGAGGGGGCAGGGGTGCCACCAGGGGTTGAGATACCTTGGTGAGGTCAGAGACAGACTGGGACATAGCAACAGCCCACTCCGGGGGAGGGGGCGTTACCTAGTCCTGGGCGGCGGGGGGGGGGGGGGGATCTTGGGGTGCCAGCATGGTGGGAGGCTTGCAGGTTGAGCAGAAAGCCGTTGTCAGACCCGCGGGCCACTTAGTACTGCAAAGAGCACAGGCGTAGTATGTGACTGTGAGCGGGACGGACAGGAAGCTCCCTGGGTTTGGGCATATGTGCCTAACCAGGAATACTACAGAGGGAGCCTGCGGTGTGTGTAGGTGCCAGAGCAGGGCCTACCCGGTCTGGAATGTGCACGGTCCCGTATCCCCCGTCGGAAAGTCCGGCGCTGCAGAGACAGGAGCAGGGCTGCGGTGATGAGGCAGTTAGAGTGATGCTGCCGGAGCCAGAACAGAGAGCAGCGTAGAGGGGCGGGGCAGGAGCAGAGCGTGCTGCCCTGAACAACCTAGGGGAGCCGAAGCTCCGATAGGCAGAAGGAATGGGGGTGGGCTTAAGAACTCAGCCGCTGATAAGTCCCCGGGAGAACTGTGGGCGTGACGGAAGCGTCACATTGCTCCTCGGTCATGATTGGCATATACCCGCCGGAAAGAGCAACGCCCCACCCGAGACAGAAGGCGCAGGCAGATAGGCCCCGCAAAAAGGAAAGAGAAAAAGGGGGGGGGGGGGGGGGGGAGACGCCATGCGGGGAGAGGGGGCGTGGCCAGGTAAGAGCTGCTGTAAGTGAGCGTCGGTGGGGATGTGATGCCCCCATTAATATCCCAGGATTTACGGGGCCCGCTGGCAGGCAACTCTGTGCCATAGCCGTGCGTTTTGAGGGACCTGGGGTTGAGGATGGGAGGAATTGTACCTTTACTTAAGGTCCCGATGACTCTTCTTCCTCTCTCCCTCTGAGGACGGTCACAGGAGGTCCTCCGTGGATAGGGGGGATCCGGGCTCTTCCTCCTTCCCGCACTGACCGGTCCTGGACAGTGCAGGAGACTGTCGACCCCAGAATCTGGGGGAAGGTCACCGCAGTGACCACAGTCTCCCTCCCAGGCCGCTCCGAGGAGGGGGCTGGGGAATAGGCAAGGACTGGCCACCGGGAATCACCCTGAGACACCTGAAGGTGACAGGGGATAGGTCCTGCCCAGCGGGTCCGAGAGTGGGCGATGTGGGAAATGCCACACTGCTCTCTCGGTCGCTTGAGAATGGGGATAACAGGGGATGCAGTGTTCCCCATTAACCCTGAAGAGCTGAATCTGAAAAATAAAGAACAAACATTAATAAAACACAACAGGGTTGGATCAGTTAGGATCCAGGTCTACCTCCTACAGACACAGCTTAAATTGGTGAGCTTGGTGCCTGTAGGCGGGTGTATACTGCAGAGGATGAGCTATTTCTTTTTTTGCCTAGTGTCAACCTCCTAGCGACAACAGCATACACCCATGGTCCTGTGTCCCCCAATGAAGCGATAAAGACATAAGCATTTTTTACATGTTTTTGTCCCCACCCCACCAATTTGAATGGGTTAAAAACACTGAAAGAATGGACATGCTGTAGCTTTGAAAAACAGTTTTACCAAAACCAGGAGGGGGACAATCGGAGGAAAAGTATAATAGAAACACGTCACCACTTCTGTATTTGTAAGCCAAAACCAGGAGTGGGTGAAAAATACAGATGCGAAATACTGAACGTGGCCTTACACACTGACAGGAGGCGTTGAGATCCTGCTTACTGGGCGATTACAGGGCAGAGATGGAGGTTGCCCGCCCCTCAAATAAGCATTTTGATGCCGCTTTCGCTATTGACAGCTGTATCTGAAGGGTTAAACAGCCATTGTCAGCACTGATGGCAGCAGTTACAGCACGGTGTCAGCTTTAATTCACAGCTGCTGACATCTGTTGAGGCTTTTGCCAGCTCAGGGCGGAAAAATAATGGCATCCCACATGTACGGCTTTGCTGGAACGCACTTCCTGCTGCATCATACAGGATTAAATGACAGAATAACCTTTTAATACATTTTGTTATTTGAAACCTTATTGCTTTATAAACATTTCTAACCATATGAAGTAATTTTTTTTTTTTTTTTTTTTTTTATTTATTTATTTTTTTAAGTAATTTACTCACTCTGCTGTCCATAACCACTACTCTGCTGGCCATACTGACTTGGGGGCTGACTTCCATAGGATGATGTTGGAGGTGGGTAGCTTGTGGGTGGTGGCTGCTGCTGCTGTTGTTGCTGTTGATAGCTGCTTTGCTGACCATAGCCACTCTGTTGACCATAGCCTCCTGCTTGGCCATAGCTACTCTGCGGAGTGTAGGAGCTCTGCTGTCCATAGCTACTTTGTTGAGTATAGGAGCTGGGTTGACTGTATGAGCTCTGGTCATAGGTCGAAGGCTGGGATGTCGAATAGCTAAAACCAAAATTCAGAATTACTATAGAATCTGCAACAGTTTAAATAATTTTTCTTGGCTACTAAAGAAGTTTTTTCAGCCCAATAAAAATAAAACAAGTCTAACTCAATTGCATTTTTTCAACCATGTCTAAAGAATACAGCGGCTGACAAGTTTGTAAGCTGCAGGAAAGGGAAATACAGACTACATATTTCTAAGCAGTTCATGTCTACAATTTAACATCTCGTAAGTAAAGTCGTACAGCCACTTCCAGAAGGCCACAAGGCAGCATGTGAACAGAATATTTTATGCAACAGGTTAAGTCACTAGGGAAACCGTTCCTATACCATTACATGTAGAATTTTTTTTTTATATATATAAATAAGTGCCAAAAGGATATCCACCATGGTAACCCCCCAGCAATCACTACAACAGGAGATTCCAAACCCAAGGCTCTAGTACTTTGAATAGAGCAGCGCTCATGTGGTTATGCTCAATGGGGCAGATTTAACAATCCTGGCTAATATTTGGTTCAGGTTAACATGTAAACATATCAGTGGCTCACTGTAGATGATAAATTGCAAGTTTAAAGGGGAATAATAAAATAATTAAAATATAAAATACAATTAAAATATAATCAAAATCACAACAACAACATTAGCAAACACCTCCAATTACAAATGTAGTATAGTTTTTCTGATTCACTATGTCCCTTTCCTTATGCACAGGGCATTGCAGGACCTTAGGTATCCATGGTTATGACCACTAGCACTAGCTAACTGCCACTACTGTATATCAGTGGTCAGAACCATGAATACCTAAGGTTCTGCAATGCCCTGTGCATGAGGAGAGACATCGCAAATCGCTGCTGCTGCCGCTACATATTGGGATAGGATCTTTGAGATGGGACTACCCCTTTAAGTGTAAAATCTTAACACTTTGGCATACAAACAGCAGAATTCATGAACTGGCCCAGTCTGAACGAAGAGTCTGCAGGATCACGTACAAGGTGCATGGTGTCTTGTCAGAAAGTGTTAACCCCTTCGTAACATGGCGATTTTTTTGTTGTTTTTTCCTCCCCCTTTTTTAAGAGCCATAGCTTTATCAATGTAGCCATGTGAGGGCTCGTTTTTTGCGAGACAAATTGTACTTTTGAATGACACTATTCACTCTACAGCATAGTGCACTGGAAAACAGGAGAAAAACAACAAGGGCGCAGAAATTACAATTCTACAATTTTTTTTTTTTTTATTATTATTTTAACTATAATGGTAAAACTGAAGTGGCAATTTGATTTTACAGGTCAGTATGAGTATGCAGATACCAAACATGTATAGCTTTTTTAATTTTTTGGGATATGATGCTATGTGAGCTTATTTTTGCACCTTGAACTGATGTTTTTATCACCTCTTATTGCATGTTATTACAATGTTGCTGCAGCCAAAAAAATATAATTTTGGAGCTTTGATTTTTTTTCTTGTTATGCCGATCAAATTAAATTTTATCTTTTGTTAGAATGGACTTAAGAAATCAGCCATCAGTTGCAGGGAAAAATGGGGGTTTGGCTTGAGAACCCGCACCAAGCACAGGGACACGACATATGACGTACATGCAAGTCATATGAAATGAAGGTGTTAACTTAAGGGGAGACACCATTTTACCAAGTGAGACTAAGCGGCACAATTCATAAAGACTGGCATTTAGTATGCCATTCTTGATGCGGAGTCAGCTGGAACATGAGCCCGTATAAGAATGTTATTAGATACTGTGCACCAGAGGTAGAAATGTACACCGCTCTTTGGAGTAAATGATAATGAATTAATCGAGCTGCAATAGGCCACACCTCATCCAGCTAAGCTCTAGCTACTTTTCAAAACGTTTGCAAAGTTGGTGCAAAAACTACAAGAGTTTTAAACTTTTTGCTCAATTAAACAAAACCTGTCACATGAAAAAAAAAAAAAACAAAACCTGCAGATATGGGGCTACTTTGCAGGTTAATAGCATTCTGAACCTGACCTGCACTGGCACTAAAATCCCCGCTGCCAAGAGGAAATTAACCTTATTCCTCCTAGTAACGTTCAGGTTTCAGTCACTGCTCTGTGTATAGAGAGCAGTAGCTGTAATCACGCCCTGGGCATGGACTGACAGCTCGCTCATTATTAGGGCCGGCTGTCCGTCAGTGCTCGGTGTGCGGCTACACAGAGCGGTGACTGAAACCGTGCCAGTGCTGCCCCTGTTACCGGGCAGGTTCAGAACGCCATTAACCCAATTTTTCACATGGCAGGTTCCCTTTAATCGTGCAAAATGTTGTAATAGTTTCACTACAATGTTCTAGAACAAACTGTTAATAAAAAACCTGTCATCAGGATTTTTTACTTTAAACTAATGATCTATCTGTAAATGACAATTAAAGGGGTTGTTCCGTGAACAAAGTACATTTTAATTAATAGATCTTGGAATAAAAATAAGTTGCACAATTGGAAGGGTTAAACAATGTTCCTGTGCTGAGATAATCTTATAAATGTGCCTCTGCTGTGTACTACTGTGTAATAGCTGTGTCTCACCGTGCAGGAACATGGCCTGATCATATCACATCTCCCAAGATCTTAATCTGCACATGCACCACTAGAGGCGGACATTTTCCCGAAGCCCACCATAGGGAAATCAATGGGCAAGGTACTCTGCTTACATCTTATGAGAGCCCAGGGCTTGCAGCCTCACACCGCCAGGACACCCCCTCCTTACAGCCCAGGGCCTGCATCACCCCACTCCTTATTGCCGGCCTCCTGAAGCAGTGACCTTGCCTCCTGTGACGCCGCTCCACCGCAACCCCCCAAAAAGCTAGCCTCGAATTATAAAAAGCAGCCCAATTTTCCTCCCAAATTTTTTTGGGAAAAAAAAGTGTGCGTCTTATAATCCGAAAAACATGGTACATTAATTGTGCGCTGTCACAGCTGCAGCCTGTGACATTCTATATTTTCCTAACATCACAACCTCCACACTTGCCATTTAAAAGTGGAAGCTCACAGCTCCCCCAACATGTTTCGCCTACAAGGAGTCATCAGGAGAAATGAGGCTATCATGATATTAACAAGAATAATTAAAACACAAAAAAACAACAATACCTTGTAGGTGGGTAAGATGGAGGAGCAGTCACTTGCTGCATAGGGTAGCTCGATGGGACTTGGGGATAACTATAGCTGCTCTGACTGTAGCCCATGCTGGTCTGAGCATAGGAGACTGTACTTTGAGGAGGCTGACTAGTGTCTGCTGGTTTGCTTCCATCTTGAGGCCTAGTAGGGGAAAAAAAATTATGGCCTCCACTATAGTATATAGCAAAAGCTTGGAACAATCGCTGACATTTTGACACATACGAAGATTAGTTACCAGTACAGTATGCAAATTATATGTATATTAGTTTGTGTTTGCTGCAATGGCTTCCACATAAAAAAGTGTCACAGGACCCAGGAAATGTCAGAAATATTTAATCATTGACCCCTTCCCGAGAAAGGACCATTTTCTAACTGGCTCAGGCAAATGATTGTACTGATACTTTCAAATAATCTTGTGGCCATAAAAGCTGTGCCCAGCATGATCACCACAGGAGCCAGGCTTGACAGCTGAGCTCCTGTAGTAACAGGTTGGTGACTACAAGACCCTGACTATATAACCCTATAAGTGCCATAGTCAACAACGGCATCATTTAGAAGGTTGTTAGAGGGAGGTGCTCTATTCTTCTTGCCCTTCTATATAAAATTTGTGATCATTGTAGTCGTACGGACCAGACCCGAAGAATAAAGTGGTCTTCTCACATTGCACTGTGAACAGTGGTATGTGCATTTTTATCTAGTATTTTTTGCCTATTTTGCCAGCAAAAAATAAAGATAGCATGCGATCAAGCACTCTGTACCCCAAAATAGTACCAATGAAAATGTCAATGCGTTTGACGCTGCGGAAACACTTAAAAAACGCATCGTGGGCACACAGCCTTACATTGGGATTTCTGACGGTTTCTGTCTAAAATACATGGAAAACAAGATTCAGTCACAATCATGAGGCAGACTGATTCACTTTAGACACTATGGCTTGTATCACGTTGCTGTCCAATCTTTTTAGGCATGCCCCAAAGTGCATTGGACAACCCTTTTGTGCAACTATAAATAAATCTGGAGGAACAGAGGGCCAAACTTCGTCCAAATTAGTGTACCAAAAAGATGGTACACCAATGTGAAAGGCCAAATGGAGTCTAAAGTGACGCAGTCAGTCTAAAAGTGAATAGTTTTTAAATCACGTTTTTCAGATATTTTACACTGAAACCCCAAAGAACCAACTCAATCCACCAAAAACAAGCCCCCACTCAGGTCAGACATCTGGCATTGGAAATTTCCACATTACTGGTAGCAGAAGGGTCTTATTTCCAGAGCCTGACTCTCTCCCACCCCCACCAGGCAGCACTGCAGCCCAAGAAAAAAAGAAGAAGTTCAGTGAAATCTGTGCCCCCATCCCCACTTAAAATATACCACTAACAAAAGTACAGGTGTCATGAAGAAAAAAAATAAAAAAAAAAATAAAATGGGATATGCAGATACAATCCAGAGTTATCCCCACATAATGACAGATTTGAAAAGTTTTGCCTGGTCAGGAAGGTGAAAACTTGCTACTGCGGGAAGATATGAAAGGAATTATACATTTTGAGACAATAAGAGTGGTTGTCACACATTTCAACAATACTGCCATAAACATAATATCTCTTTTCTGTGAAAATAAACAAGCCTTAGCCCTGCTCTCTTACCGTGCTGGAGCTGTGGTAGCAGGTTGCTGCCCATAGGAAGGGTATGTAGGCTGGGAAGTGTAAGCGGATGGAGCTGCATATGCAGCTTGAGTAGTTGAAGTGGTTGCAGTGCTGCTGTCATAAGCTGTTGTTCCATAGCCCTGTACTGGCTGAGCATAAGCCTGAGGTGCAGCTGGAGCAGTATAACCTAGGGACAGATGGTAGAAACAATACATTATAAACATGCCTCCTGTGGAAATTTCTTCTATCTGCATAAAATGAAAGCTTTTTAGTGGCCACAGTGGGACTAGTTGCAAAGCTATATTTTAGATTAACTGGCAAGATCGACAGTCTTTAAAAGGGGGTTTTCCCCTTTCAGAAAATACCAGTGTTTTTAAAAACACATGCTTTACTCATCCCTGCAGGTCCAGTCATGAGTCCGTGTGTTGCAAGTGTTTAATTTTGGCTGCTGCACAGTCACAGACAACGCAGTAGCCAGTCACTGAGATCAGCGGCTCGGCCCAAGGAGACGGTACGCCTCAAGAGCCACCAAGCTCAGTGATTTGCTTGCATACTGTCAGCATGGAAGCAAATATAAGACAGCAGGACGCAGTCGAGGGGACTCAGCATTGGACATGGATTTTCTGAAAAGGGACAACCCTTTTAGTACGGTTTTCACAGTTTTACATAGTAAAACTGCAAAACTTGAAGTTTGAAAATGCAATTTTAATCCATTAAACATTTGATTAACATAAAATGTGAAGACCATATTACAATACTGATAACAAAAAACACCTGACCCAATAAAGATCTATGGGTTGTTTTCATAAGGGATGGGTCCTGTCAAACTAATCTGATCAGTTTCTATGAAGAGCGAAAAGTGGAACAGGGTAAGGTCGTGGATGTCCTCTATATGGACTCTTCAAAATGTGTGTAATACAATGCTGTATCATAAAAGATTGGTAAAGAAAAAAAGATTACAATGTGACCAAGGGAAAATAGGTCATTGGGTTAATAACTGGCTCAGTGTTATTAATGGAACAATAAGATTGGGTTACAGTTAGCAGTGGGGTACCACAGGGCTAGTATCGGGCCCTCTATTTAACATTTATTAATAATTTGGTAGAGGGCATACAAAGAAGCATTTCAATATATTTGCAGATACTAAACTCTGCAAGGTAACAGACAGGAGGATAATTTAATATTAAGAGGGATTTATTTAAGCTGGATGCTTAGCTGAGAAATGGTAAATTAAATTTAATGTAGATAAAGGTAATCTCATGTACTTTGGCTGAGGAAGTTATACATCATTTTATGTACTAAATGGTAAAACACTGGGTAAAAGTGTGACTGAAAAAAAACTTAGGCATATGGGTGGACAGCAAATTAAACTTTAGTGACCAGGCCAGGCAGCTGCCGCCAAGGCCAAAAAATCATGGTATGCATTAAAAGAGGCATAGATGCTCATGATAAGAACATAGTTTTACCGCTTTAAAAAAAAGTCACTAGTGCGGCCACATTTAGAATACTGTGTAAAATTGCGGTCTCCGGTGTATAAGAAAGACATAGCTGAACTTGACAGCACAGAAGAGAAGTTAAGGGAATGGATGAACATGTGTTTTGTCTTTTTTTTTTGTAATATTTAAAAAAACATTTTTCTACTTCTTAGGGTATGTGCACACACTTGTGTTTTGCTGCAGATTGTTATGTAAATTTTCAGATGCGTCTGGCAGTACCAGCAAAGTCTATGAGAAACCAGAATTCACTGTTCACACATGTTGCTTTTTGTTTGCTGCGTATTTTCAGCATCACTTCTTTCAGCGTTTTTTCACCCATAGGAAGTAATGGGGGGGGGGGGGGGGGTGATGAAAAAATGCTACAAATACGCACCTGTGTATTTTTCTGCGTATTTTCAGCGTTTTTGATGGCAAAATAGAATGGGAGTCTTTTTTTTCCCCACAGAACTTTATGTGCATTACTAAATAGAGACAAAAGGGCAGTGAAAAAAACGCTGCAAAACCTGCGTTTTTTGACACAGCTAATCTCCTGCCAGATAAAAGTTATCAGCAGATTTCATGCAGATTTTGGTGCAGAAAACACAACATGTGTGCACTTACCCTTATTTGCTTCATCATCTGATCACTTGCATTACACATAGCAGGGCTATGAACAAAAATGCTCATCTGCTATAAACGCCGACCGCTGGGCAGCGCTCATAGCAGATCGGCTATGACAACCACAGTGGTTTCCTGCAGACCAGGGTCTTATGAAGAGCTTAAGGGGCAGCCATATTAAATACCGATGTGAGTTTGACAGCGGCATTTAACATGTTAACAGCCGCAGCTGTTAGGGGCACATGACAGCTGATCAGATCGCAGGATTTAAGAAAAAAGATGGCGGCCGTTAGCGCCTCATCTGCCGCACGGAGGTCAGCGGCGATGTAGCCGGGAGATGACCGGCGCTAGCTCGGTCATCTCCCGGCTGCTAGAAGCAGAGGGACCCCGACCGGCGGCGCCGCTGACCTCCATGCACTACCGTCGGGAGATCAGCGGCTAGGACCGCTGATCTCCCGACGGCAAGTGTGACCGGAGGACCGGGGAGCAGCGCCGCCGGTTGGGATGCTTCTGCTGTGAGCAGCCGGTCATCTCCCAGCTGCTCGTAGAGGAAGTACCCGCACAGGCAGCGCAGCTCCCAGGTCCTCACTAATACGACACTGATTGGTCGCGTCCGCCAGCCGCGACCAATCAGCGACTGCTGCAGCACGGCCGCGAATTGGCGCTGGATTTTAAACACGCAAGCCACCGTTGGGAGATCAGCGGCACGTCATTGGTCATGAAGGGGTTCTTCTGGATCACTATGCAAGGCTATTAGGTTGAACTCTATGGACTTGTCTGTCTACCTTCAACCTTAAAAACTATGAAATCTGTGCTCTGAACAAGTCATCAGTACAAGTTCTACAAAATTAAGCCTGTATGCAAAGCTTTTTAAAATGAATTAACATTGAGAAATTAGATTAAATAAATGTCCAAGGAGCCAAACAATAGAATTAGGAATGAGTTCCAGGACAACAGGGTCAAAATATTCCAGTTTAAAAATGACTGATTAAATTTAACAGAGCAATTAAAAAAAAAAAAAAATTAAGCATTTGTGATCATGGTAAATGAAGTCGGCCAAAATTATGGGAAAGGTTAAAAATTATTATGACCTTAAGAAACTAGAATTCATACATGCAACATACCAACCTGTGCTGGCCCCTCCAGTCCAGGCACAAAAGGCATGCAGGAAACTACAGGCCAGCTCAGCAACTAGAGTTGTTAAACAATAGATTTGCACAGCTGCTCAACTTTCATGTTTGGAACCTTCCAGGCATAGAAAAGACCACCCAATTACAAAGTCCATGTGGTCAACCATCAAATACTACAGATCTAAAGTTAAACACACAAACTAATGCAAACCTGTGCAGAGGGAAAGAATTATTAGAATTGGAGGGGTCCCACCTCCACTGATCAGAAATTTAAAAACATATCTTAAAAGGGAACCAGTCATTTGGTTCATACTGTAAGTACAACAGGCTGCATAAATCAGAGCCCGGACTGCAGCCAGGTATGTTTCACTCAAACGCTGCAGTCCTTTCCTGCCCCAGCTGACAGACAGGTCTCTCAGGTACAAAGCAACATGTGCACACAAGAGACCTCACAATCAACTTGAAAAGAGCAGCAAGAAACAAGCGAGTTCTCTCCCTATAGTCCCCCAGCCTGCTTTTAAAAGTATGAACCGCCACAGCCAGGCAGATTTATGCTGGATGGTGTCTCAGGCAACATGAATCTATTGACAGATTACCTTTAAAAGGGGTTGTTCGGTCCAAATTGATAAGTCTGTAGTCAGTGTGACTGCAGACTTAGGTTATGTGGCCACGATGCATACCAGCCTGCGGCCCGACGCTGCATAATAGCCGGCGGCGGCTTTTGCTTATTATGCAAATGAGTGGCGCCATTTATTTTTTTTTTCACATGTGGACTTTCCTCAGATGTTAGTCTATGGGGAGAGCCCACATGCGGACCCGCAAGAGAAATTGACATGCTGCGGTCTGGAAAGACGTGCCGCATGTCAGTTTCCGAAAGTGATCGGAGATTTCTACAAATCCCATCCACTATGCTGTAACATCTGGCCACTGTGGGTTTGACGCTGCATAAGCACGCAGCATCAAACCCACAGCAGCTCTGGAATGTGTGCACATACTATTAAGAATCACCCCAGCAAGCACACTGTGCGCTGCGAGGATTTGCTGGTTTCTGAGCCGGGACTGGAGGGTATGTATGAGTTGTACATACTACTGGCCAGAGCCAGTCTGATCGTTCACTGACTTGCCTCCTATTTTACATAATGCATCTAGTAGTTCCAGGCTAGGTAAAATAGCAGGCAGGTCAGTGAGCGACATTGTCATAAGAGCATAAGGATGAATATGTAAAGCAGAGCATCAGATAGAGCACGCCCCAAAGCACGAGCATCTCAATCTCCAAACTGAAAGTAAAAAGATTACACAAGAACCTCTGGACGGATTTTATCAATCAAGGTATCATTTTAATCAGTGCAATGGCGCACACCTGACAGTGTAGGTGGTTTACTGAGTGCAATCCTGCTGACAGGTGCACTTTAAATATTGGTAAAAGGGAACACCCTTTACTCTCTATAATGGGGCACAATATAGAATTATAGTCTGACAAAATCCAAACGCTTCAAGGGTTGTTGCCATAGCAGCATCCAAAACGACCACACAAAATCCCTCAGCATCATATACAGCTTGGATATTTGCATATAAGCAACTAATGCTAATAAACGTAGCTTTGTTCGGCAAAAAAAAAACAAAAAAAAAAAAAACAACAGTTTGGTTATGGTCAATGAAAGATTTTCACTAGGATCTTAATTTCTATAAGGCCACATTCACACATTCAGTATATGGTCAGTATGTTACATTAGTATTTGTAAGCCAAAACCAGGAGTGGGTGAGGAATACAGAAGTGGTTACGTGTTTCTATTCTACTTTTTCACTCCTAATTTTGGTTTCCAAACGGAACTAAAATACTGACCAAATACTGAACATGTGAATGTGATCCAATGGCAAGAGTCCTCTAAGCACGGTGGGCGGTGCATGCGGAGATTGAGAATATAGACTTTTAGATGCGCATTTTGTGGGAGACCTAATAAAGTACTGCACAGGTGCGATATTTAAGATAGAAGGCAGGTCACAACCTGATCAGTGATCTGTCATTCAAACAGGAGGCAGATGAAGGGGCCAGAGCAACAAGAAAAGAGGCTGCCCATAGTCCCGCCTGATGCAGACATGATTACAGCAAAACTTTATATCACTCATTACACTAGAACCACAAAACTGATTTCTTCACTGCAGATATTTTAATCAATATTACAGCACTAATATGGCCCTAACTGTAGTTTACATAGCAAAATCCTACTGACAGATTCTCCAAGTGCATGTTCCCAGCTGCCTGGTTTCCATCTATGGTCTCCCTTCTTTGATTAATGGCTCAGAATTCATAGGAGGGGCATGGAGATCGCTAGAAAACAAGCAGGTGGGAAGGTGCACTTAACCCTTTCACTGCAAATCCTGTTTTTGCCTTTGTGACCAGGCCAAGCTTTCTTTTTTTTTTTTTTTTTTTTTTTTTTTTTTTTTTTTAATTCTGACCAGTGTCACTTTATAAGGTAATCGTTTTGGAACGCTTCAACGGATCCAAGCAATTCTGAGATAGTATAACGACATATTGTACTTCATGATAGTGGTGAAATTTCTTTGATATGACTTACAATTGTGGGGGAAAAAAAATAAAATCAGAAAACTGAAAATTTTGCAATTTTCATGCACATAACTCAGTCATGTCACACAATAGTAAATAAGGGTATGTGCACACGATGCAGAAATGCTCAGGATTTTTTCCTGAGCGTTTCTGCATCTCTCTGGCAGGAAAAAAAGCATACGGATTGTACATGCGGTTTCCTGCCAGGGACATGCGGAAATGAAGCGGTCTTCACTTTCATTTCCGCATGCAGGTTGACAAGCGCTTCCCAAGCGATTTTAGCATCACTTGGAAAGTGCTTGTCAACTTTACACTATATAAATCCATGCAACCGGCATGGATTTATATAGTGTGTGAATGTCAAAAAATAAAAAATAAATCTATACTTTACCCTCTGATGGCCCCCGGTGTCCGGCTTCATCGGTCCCGGCTGCCGGCAGTGAAGATTTTAGGACCTTCCAACGTCAGCGTCACGTGACCCGTCACATGACTCTGACGTCAGCGAAGGTCCTTCATTCAACCGCGAAGTGCCCGGGAAGCCAGCAGGACGCAGCGCGGGCCGTCAGAAGGTGAGAATATATATTTTTTTTATTTTATTCTTTTTTTTTTTAATGGTACCTGGGTCTGGATGAGAGTCCTCTCATCCACACCCGGGTACCATCCGCACATTAGACCGCATGAAAAGCGCATCAACATATACAGTGATGCGGATTCCATGCGGTCTAATGCAAGTCAATGGCGGCAAAAGAGCAGCGTTTCCGCAAAATTAATTGACATGCTGCGGAAAAATCCGCATCATGGGCACAGCACATGCGGATTTCCATTGGGGAACATTGCTGCCCTTCTACCATGCGTTTTTCATGCGTTTCCGCGGCGTTTACGCAACTGCAAAAACGCCGCGGAAACGCATGAAAAACGCATCGTGTGAACTCAGCCTAACACTTCCCCCATGTCTACTTTACATTAGCACAATTTTGTAAACAATTTTTTTTTGTTAGGAAGTTATAGGGGTTAAAAGTTGACCAGCGATTTCTCATTTTTACAACAAAATGATTATTATTTTTATTTTTTTTATTTTGGGACCTCACCACATTTGAAGTGACTTTGAGGGGCCTGTGAGAGAAAATACCCAAAAGTGACAACATTCTAAAAACTGCATCCCTCAAGGTGCTCAAAACCACATTCAAGAAGTTTATTATTTATTTTATAATATATATTTTTCCACAAAAATTTTTGTTTTAGCTCCAAATATTTTCATTTTCACAAGGCCAGCAGGAGAAAACAGACCCCAAAATTTGTTGTGCAATTTCTTTTGAGTACGCCAATACCCCATACGTGGTCAAAAACTAACTTTTGAGGCACAGTGCAAAGCTCAGAAGGGAAGAAACGCCATATTGGAGTTCAGATTTTGCTAGACTGGTTTGAGGGTGCCATGTCACATTGGTAGAGCCCCTTAGGTGCCAGAAAAGCAGACCCCCCCCCATAACAGACCCCATTTTACAAACTATACCTCTCAATGAATTAAACTAGGGATGCAGTGATCATATTGACACCACAGCATTTTATACCATTGGGTGATGATAAAAAAAAAAAATTGCACCACCAAAATTTTGTTTTAGCCCCAGAATTTAAATTTTCACACTGGGAAATGGGTACAAATGGCACCAAAATGTATCCCACAATTTCAGCTGAATGTAGAAATACCCCATATGTGGCAGTACAGTACTGCGGAGCCACACGGCGAGACTTGGCAGGGGCAGAGTGCTTTTTGCCTCCTGGAGCGCAGATTTTCCTAGAATAGTTTGCAGACTCCATATACAGAGCCCCCAAGTGCTAGAAGAGCAGAATCCTTTCTCAAGTGACAGCATTTTGGAAATTACACCCTATTGGGAATTTATCTACAGGTGTAGTGACTATTTTGACCCCATGGGTATTTCCCAGAAAAAAGCAGCAGTGGATGTTGCCGAGTGAAAATTGCAAACTGATATTCTAGTGACAAGTACGGTCTACTGACTAGCTAGTGCTTATGGAGACATGCACCCCTAATTTAGGCGGGCTCTGATCACTACAGAAATGCCAAACATATGGACACGAAATGTGGTTTAGGCACACAACGGAGCTCAGAAGGGAGCGGAGCATTTGGATTTGAGCACAGAATTCGCTGGATTTCTTTTGGAGGGCGAGGAGCCATTTCGAATTTCCAGAGCCTTTGTGCTACCAGTAACATGGAAGCACCTAGGTTTCCGCTAACAGATGACAGACTTGAGTGGGGGCTTTTTTTTGTGAAGTTGAAGCTTTTACATAACATTTTGGATCACATTTATCCAGCGCACTATAATGAGCACTTATATCGGGGTTTCCATCTAAATCTCCGAGTGACGTGATTCAGATGAAACCCCCGAGGGATCCATTCACTATAATGAGGCAGCAGAGTTACTCTGGACTCCGTCTGGCCTCTGTTCAGCTGTGTCTTACAGAAATGCACAAAACTGTGGTGGTCCACGTTTTTATGCAAATCTAAAAAGATGGACACGGCCAGATGGCGTCCACATCTGCCTCATTACAGGGAATCTTCCTGAATCAAGTATCAGAAATTTACACGGAAACCCCAGTGTAAGCGCTCAGTGTAGAGCGCAGGATAAATGTGCGCTGAGCCTTGCGGCAATCTTTGGGAGGCAGAATGAACAAATCAACAGCAGGTGAAGAATTGGTTTTATGGTTTTATTTATTTTTTATGCCGTTCCTTGTGCGGTATAAGTGATTAGACGACTATTCTTTGGGTCGATGCGATTACAGAGATACCAGATTTATATTGGGTTTTTACGTTTGGCAGCTGTCACACACTAAAAGATGCTTTTTATTGTAAAAACAAGTTTTTGCATTGCCATATTTTGATGGTGGAATTATGGAAAAATTATAGCTCACAGTCATGCGAGGGCTTGTCTTTTGTGGGACGAGTTGATGCTTTCATTGTTACCATTATCGGACACGTGACATTTTTTAATCGCTTTTTATTCTGATTTTTGGGAGGCAGAATTAACAAAAAACAGCAATTCAGGAATAGTTTTTTTGGGGATTTTTTTTATGCCGTTCTGGTAAAATTGATAAGGCAGCTTTATTCCTCGGGTCAGTACGATTACAGCGATACCACATTTACACAAGCTATTTTATAGAAAAAAAAAAAACAACTTATTTTTACATTGCTTTATTCTGAGAGCCGTAACTTATTTTTCCGCTGGCGGAGTTGTATGGCGGCTTGTTTTTTGCGGGACAAGATGTTTTCAGGGATACCATTTTTATTTGCATTCGTCTTTTTGATAGTGTTTTATTTCGCTTATTGTTCGGCGGTATGATAAAGCAGTATTTTTGCCTCATTTTTCTTTATGGTGTTCACTGAAGGGGTTAACTAGTGGGACAGTTTTATAGGTCAGGTCGTTACGGACGTGGCTATACCAAATGTGTATGTTTATTTTACACAAATAAATTTTTTGGATTAATTTTTTTATTTTGTGATTTATTTATTTTTTTTTATTTTTATTTCTTTCCCTGCCCTGATCTAATACTCTGCAATGCTTCTGCACTGCTGGGCATTAGATTGGCATCTGACAGGCAGGGAGGAGACGTGTCAGCTCCTGCTCTGAGCAGGAGCTCACAAATCACCTTCCCTGAAGGACCCCACGGCCATCTTGGGACCTGGGGTCACCATGGAGACCATAAGCACAACGAGCTTGCTTCGCACTGTGCTGATGGGAGCACAGAGGGAGCTCACTCTCTCTGCGATGCCCCGTGATGTCATCACAGGGATTAAATGCCCAGATCATGGCCGTTGATGCGTGGTGTCAGCTCTCATGTAGAGCTGCCACCCGCACTCGATCATAGCAGGGCTCTGCGAGAGCCCGTGAAGCAGTATGTATATGGCAGTTTGTGGGAATGCAGCTTTGTGTATATACGGCGCATGTCGGGAAGGGGTTAAAGCACAACCGTAATTTTAATTTCATAAATCAATAGTACACTATTACAAAGTTGCTTATTTTCATATAAGAACTCTTTCTCTGCTAGAACTCAGTCGTTAATAAACTGGTTTATTTGTAATAGTGCAGTAATAATAATAAAAATGGTAATTCATTTGTGAGGCCTAGTTCCAGTAAGTTAGTGTAGTGTTGGTATGGGGAGTACAACTGAGGGAGAAAGGTTGAACTTTATGGACCTAGGTCTTTATTCATCCTAAGTTACTAGGTTACTATAACAAAATTCTCAATTCTGGAGGTAAAATCTAGACTTTCCCATTATGGAGACAGAATTGTATCTGCAGCAACTGCCATTTCCTATGTAAACTGATTGAGGGAGGAGCTGTAGCTGCAGCCATCATTTATCTCAGTAATGGGAACGTCTGTCTTCACTGAATACAGATTTTACATCAGAATTGAGAATTTTGATAACTGATCAATTCTGGCAGAGAAATAAGTTCTCTCAGATAAAATATATTACAAAGTTGCTAATTTTCATGTGTACTATTGATTTATGAAATAAGAATGAAAACGATGGTTACACTTTAAAATGATTGGCCACACCATGATGCACCAAGTGCCTGCACTGTGTTTGATCATTCTGTGCTAGAAGAGAGTAATCCAATTAAAAAAATAAAAAAAAAATTTGTATATTCATTTTACTCCTGAATTTTCCTATAATTACCTTCCACAGCCAAGACTCTGACAGGGCTACCTTGAAGCTAGACACTTAGCTTTTCTTTTTCCTTACTCTGTTTTCTCCTACGCTTTTTTTTCTTCATACAACGATTTGCCTACGAGGTCCTACCAGTGGTGGCGCATGTGCCATTAGTCCTGGACTAAATTACATCAAGTGTACTGACTATAGCAGCAATCTCCTCAAGGGCAGATATCAATTTTCAATAGTGTTCTGTTCAGTTTCATCTTCTGGCATATCACAATCTGTTAAGTGGTGCATGGTTTTCTATATTTGCTTGTGCTGTCTTTCTACAGCTTTCTTAGTTTTACACCCTTCTCTGTTTGTGCCTTCATTCATACAGTGGCTGCAGCTTTCCTATAGTCTACACGATATTGCTCAGCAATATTGTACAATTACACAAACAGACCACAGTGGCTATCTTCTTTGCAGTCCAAGTGTTTAAAGATCATTAGCTCTGAAGAGAACTTTATGCATTTTATGAACAAGTGGATTTGCTACCTCATCTGAGAGCAGCATAAGGCTGTGTGCCCACGATGCGTTTAAGCGTTTCCGCAGTGGCAAAAACGCTTAAAAACCGCATGGTAGAAGGCCTGCCATGTTCCCCAATGATGATCCGCATGTTCTGTGCACATGCTGTGGAAATGTCCGCTGCGGATTATCATTGCGGAAAAAAAAAGCAGCACTACCAATTATTTTGCGGAAGAGCTGCGTTTTCGCTGCCATTGACTTGCATTGGAAAGCTTGGATTCCGCATCACTGTATCTGTACATGCGGAATCCAAGCGTTTCAATGTGCGGACAGTACCCGGGTCTGGAGGAAAGGAGACTCTCCTCCGGACCCGGGTACCATAGAACCTGTAAAAAAAAAAAAAAAGAAAAAAAAAAAAGGAGAATAAAAAATAAATGTTATATTTACCTTCTGATGGCCTGCGGTGTGCTTGTCTTCGCTTGCCGGCAGCTCGCAGTGGACTGAAGGACCTGAGCTGCCATCATTTAGTCATGTGACAGCGGGTCCTTCAGTGAACCGCGAGCTGCCGGCAAGTCAGGACGGAGCGAATAAAGACTGCGGGGGACATCAGAAGGCAAGTATAGATTTATTTATTTTTTTACCATTCTTTAAAAGGTCATATTATATAAATCCATGCAGTTTGCAAGGATTTATATAGTGTGACCAAGTTGTCAAGCACTTTTCCAAGTGATGCTAAAATCGCTTGGAAAGCGCTTGTCAACCCGCATGCAGAAATGCAAGTGAAGAACGCTTTACATCCGCATGTCCCTGGCAGGAAAACGCATGTACAATCCGCATGTGTTTTTTTTCAGCCAGGGAGATGCAGAAACGCTCAGGAAAAAATCCGGAGCATTTCTGCATCGTGGGCACAGAAAGTAATATAAGAAAAGATCCAACGATGTATCACTTAGTTTATTGTGTGCAGCCGTTCGGACAGAGGTTTTAGATTTAGCATGAAGCAGAGCTTTGTATGTACATTGTCTATAAGCAGTGAGTCAGACTTGCAAGCAGTGCCAGCTAATCACAGCAATGATAATCACCAGGTGATAAAACCTTCAGTCTAAGTAAACAGCACACAGCTTGACATGTGACATCCTTGAATTGGGAGTTTTAACCCCTGTCTTATGCAGTCTTCACATTACATAGCAAAAATCTGCTGACAGATTCCCTTTATAGACAATCTTGGCTTTGTGCACAATGTATTTTGATGACAATGTGCTTTGCTGTTATAAAACTAAGATGTATGTGTACTATAACTATAAAAATGTTAAAAAAGTTAGTCTATGGTTTGACTGTACTTTTTTCGCTTTTTTTATATTATCGTCTGAACAAAGTCTGGGAATACAGACAGAAATATGACTGGATTGTTCTAATAAAATCATATGCATCTTTAATGTCATTGAGAGCGCGGAGCATCTTGCTGCCCTACAAAACTGGGATGGATAGGTGAGTCCTTACCAGCAGGAGGTTGCCCATATGCAGTAGCATATGCTGCCTGGCCATATGTAGCAGTGGTTTGCGCCTGCGTGTAACTGGAATCACTTGGTTGTCCATAGGTGCCATAACTCTGCTGGCCATAGCTTGCCTGTGGGACAATACAAAATAAAATTACTTCAGCTAAAGTGAGCACCAAGCCTCTTCACAAGACTTTACTGCTTTTACAAATTACCAGTTTTTGTTATTGGTTTATGTACACATGATTTTTTTATTTTTTATTTTAGGCTACTGACATTAAAAGGTGTTTTACCATGATGGTAAAAGCATTCTGTGAAATACAAATCAATTCATTTTCAACATTGCCTTATTTTCCTCTTACAGGCCATTAATGATTTAGCTCATCCAGTAGCAGGGTCTGTTTCGCTGGTTGAGCATGCGCAGATGTTTTTTTTGGTAGTGAATGGGTTGTGTGTGCCGAGATGGGGAGCACACAGAAGCTGATTGTGCAGTATTATGAGCGCCAGAGTGGAAACTGGGGTGCCATGTGAGGGAGACCGACGGTGTTGTTCTATGCACTTATCTGCCTGGCCCATCACTGAGAACAGATGAGTACTACTTCTGTGACTGCTGGGTTGCACAGTGTACAGACAGTTATATAGAATAACACTGACTCGGGCATGAGCAGTTCAAGTCAGCAGTCACAGAAGAATCAGTTCCCTGGAAAGCACAGGCAGACATTGTCTAGGACAACATGGTCTGTCTCCCTCACATAGATGCTCCAATTTCCTTTCTGCAGTATTACTGAGCACTAAGCACAGTGGGTTGTGTGCTCTTCAGTCTCCACACAACTCATTTTCTACAGAACATTACACATACAAAAGTACAGATATGCCCGTTTGCTATGGAGAAGAAAAAGTTTATTTCATATTTCAGAATAGAAACCGCATACATTAAATAAATCATCTTAGACCTGATGAAGCTGTTGTATATGCTTTGAAAATTCACCTTTAAATTGCTGTTTTTTTTTTTACAGTATGATATTAAGCATTTTAATATCAAGGTTATACAGCAATTCAGACATGGGTTTTCAAAGTAATTACACCGGCGTCATTAGTTTTACAATCTACTTGATAAAGTACACTATTTATTTTGAGAAATTTGGTGACAGAACTAAAAGGGTAACGTAATTTGTTACGTTACTAACAGTCAAGTCTTATTTTGCTACCACAATCTAACATAATGGAAATTTAGATGTAAAACACAAAACCTACAATAATTTTAACTAGAGTTGCCAAGTTAATTTTTCTCTTTTTCTGCACAACTTAATTCAAAAATCACTGCAAACTTTATTAAGAACAAATTGGAAAAATCATAATAAAACATTAAGACTTAAATTGATCTAGTTAGATAGCCCATAATACTTCTAAGCGCACATTGGCAGCATTCTCTGTAAAATAATGATGGTCACAAGCTCCTCCTGCTTCTCAAAAATATGATTTTTTTCTGTCTTCAAAGATCAGGAAAAAAAAATGCTTTACTTTTAAACTGTCCAGGAATTTCTGGACAGTTGGCAACCCTGGTTTCAATGATCTTGAATTACATATCTAGAGCTATGGCTTCTCAATAAAGGTTAATTTTCACATAACATAATTTAGTCCAGTAAATCTGATACCTGAGCAGTCTGTGTGTATCCTTGAGTTGGCTGGGCAGTATAAGCAGCGTAGCTAAAGGGGGACAAAATAAGAAAATCAATGTGTACAATATACAATATGTAAATGGCAATTTGAGGACACCAATCCCATACAGAAATTAAAATAAAAATGCTTACCTCTGCTGAGCACCAGCTTGGCTATAGGTGCTATAATCTACAAGACACAAAAAGCAACAACTATTAGAAACAGACACCAGCATCGCCCAATATATTGGGAATATTACAAGAAAAAATTTGTATATATTTTTGGGGTAAGCAGTGCAATGGTTACCTAGTCTCGTACCATTTTTTTTTTTTTTTTTTAAGACAATCACCAGCATCGTCACAAACCACTCCCTTGGACCAATTATGCTTATTCCACTGATTACCATCAATCTGGAGTATACTGCCCCATGGTGTGTATCCTCCCCATATCCTCCTAGTCAACCCTCCCATGTACGGTGCCATCAATATAAAAGTCAAAGACTTAACACAGAAAATCTTTGGTAATGCTTGTTTGCTGGCTGACTTGCTCATTTATGTTGGCAAGAAAATCATTGTTGCCAGCAGCACATCACCCAGTGTACACAAAGAAGGATGCGCTATCAACAACAAACGTACAGTCAACTGTATGGAGGTGGACGCTCAGACGTAGTAGACTATGTCCGGGTGTCCACGCCCGAAAATGATACACGTCAGAACGCACACTCTCTCTACCGTCACCATTATAGTCTATGGCCCCTTCGGCGCATGGCTCCAGATCCCCTTTTGCGGGGGGAGAGGGCTCGGCCGTAAGCCCCGACGGAGCCACTTAACATGTGCCTGAACGCAGTGTGGAAACACCCTTAATGCAGTCTACAAATTAGACAGATGTGGAAATCTGATATACTGCTTGTTTTAGGGAACTTTATATAAAAACATGGTACAAGTTAGTTTTTTCATAAGCAATGAATGGTATCTGATCCACCAAACTGGGCTTGGCTCCTCTGGAAGCCCCACAAATAAAGCCTCTGCAGATCATGACAAGGCAGTACTGGCATGCTACATCGAGTCGCTGCAGCATTGTCTGGCCACCACAGGCTTTAGCTGGGGCCCAGTTCTAAAAAAATAATAATGTAGTGTCAGAAATGAACGGTTGAGGTCATGCAAACGTTGACATGTACGTCTAAATGCAACTAGCCAAAAATGTCATTTGAATTTTAACTTCTGCCCATAGTGTCATGCTATAATAATTTTTATTTTTATAGCACCAACATATTCCAGAGCACTTTACAATTTTATGCTATTAATTTTTGTAACAAATCCAAAAGTGAATCCAGCATGAAGGAAGGCCGTGTCCCATCTTCATATTTCCAGTTCCTATTGAATCAATTTTGGCACAACATTTGGTGGATGGGTGAAATCATTATGACATTACACTACTTGGGCAAAAAATGTGACCAACATTTATAAACTGGAGGAGATATCAGGTTTTTGGTACATTGATAGCTTAAAGTGGGAAAGAATGCAATGGAAGTGTGCCCCTCTTAAGGGGGCCAGCAGCATAACTTTAATAAACATGTAGGGGACAGGATTTTGCGCCACTTACTAAGAGTTACAGGTTCTCCCCACCACAAATTATTCTTAGAAAAACTAGCTTTTCCAAATCAAATGGATTGGGTGGAAGAGGCTATACAGTTTTGAGTTTGGAAGTACATTGCTACATTGGAAAGTTTCCCATCCTGCCCTTGGGAATATGGAATAAAGCCCACCTCCATAACACAACCAGGTACTTGGAAAGACAATTACTAAAAGATCCACCTATTTAACACTCATCAAGCACCTTAAAGAACCCCAGTAGACTCAAAATTATTACAGGTTGTCCTCCTGAACTTGTTAGTACAGCCTTCCTCACAATGGTTGCTGATGGTGGAGCATGCGACCAGACGTGCCCATCAGCCTCCTCCATTTGGAAACCACTGCACACAGGAAAGCGGTTTTTCAATAGGAAGAGGCTGATGGACAGGTCTGGTCACAAGCTCTACCATCCGATGCCATTTTTGAAATTCTTAATTCCCAAGTAAAATCTGTATTCAGTAAAGACAGATTGTTACATTACGGAGATAGAATCTTATCAGAAGCCACTACCATCTGAGTAATGTAACAATCTCTTCACTGAATACAGGCTATACCTGGGAACTGAGAATGAAGGACCAGTCTCGCAGAAGAAGAAAGAAGCAGATTATTCTGAGGAGATTACAAAGTTGCTGATTTTCATGTAAACTATTGATCAAATAAAAACAATGGTTATTCTTTAGGTGCAACAAAATCACGTACACAACACACTTACTTTAGATAAAGACAGAGTCCTATTCATCAAAGCTTTTAGGCCAAAATTCCGGTGCAAAAAGCTCTGAAAGGGCAGAATTTTGGCACATCTCGAGGCTGCGCTAAAATTGTGACTCTTGGTGTTCGCACACCATTTTTGTGCAGAACCAACAAAGTGGGTGGAGATGGGACAGGTGACGAGCAGCAGCGTTCACTATGCCACAAATCTTACTCCAGCAGGGACTGGAGAAGGATTTGCAATGAGGCACACACACCACTATTCCAACATAACCAGAAGAGTCTGACTCCAGCACACCTACTCACTCAAAGACAAGCATGAACAATTCCAGTCTTGATGAATCGAGGCCAACCGCAATAATGAATGTGGAGGTGGGATGGCCCCCAATAAAATAAGTCTGTACACACTGGCAGCTAACAAAAAATACACCAATGTAATAAGCTAATATGGGAACCATCATAGAAGAATGACAACATTATGATGTGCCATCACTATATGATAGGTGGGAGATTTACATCCAATATGCCCACCAATCCCAAGAACAAAAGTGCTGCATCCTCTTCATATTGGCACTCAGGCTACCTGGCTGTACAGCACGGCTTTCTCGGCAACCCATTCATACTCCGGATCAATGGACGTCCTAAAAATCAGAACAGCTACAAAAGATAGGGATGGCTTATAACATTATACCATCAAGCTCGAAGATGGGAAAGACCTTCAACAGGTTTCCGGTGGTAGTAGGGAGAAGTCATGCTGGTCTATGGTCATCTGATAGCAACAAAGAAAAGTGGCCTGAACCCCATCAAATAATTGGTGGGGGCCAAGTGGACAGACCCCCCCCACCCTCCCAAGAGCCTGAAGGCAGGTACTAATGCTCTAGTACAGCAGGGAACACTAGTAGAGCGCAGATTCACCACTACAATCCCCATCCACAGGCACTATGTGGGCACATGACCACCACAGAAGCGCTGGGCTGCTCACCTGCAGAGTGCGGACCCCCAGCAATATCCACTGTACAGTCTCAGGCCTGGACATATCTACCCCCAGCCCAGATTCACATGCAAATACAAAGTTACATAGAAACATACTTTGGAAAATAAATTATATATAGACTATAAAATAAATTGTGTCTTGCGGCAACAATCCCTGTAATCGCCTATACTAGACCGAGTCCCAGTCGAAGAAGGGACTGCTGGGAGTTGTTGTCCATAACCTCCTGTTGCTACAGACGGTTGCTGTATATAGGGCAGCCAGACAGTATATACAGATATAGCTTACAGTAGTATTCAGACATCAGCGGGCCGGCTAATAACTGCGAGTAATGGCGCCTTACAGCTGCTGTATATGCTCTGTTACTGGACACAGCACACAACGGCCGCAGGTTGCGTCCCCACCGCGTGGATCAGGGATGAGAGCAACGACCGAGCTGACTAAGGCCTATGAGGGGCGCAGCGCCCGCGTGTGGCCGCCTGCAGGCCTCAGCCACTCCGGCGTTACAAGGAATAGGAGCCAGAAGACAAGGTGGCCGCTGCTACACTCAGGCCGGGCCGACCTCGCCCACACAGCGGCCACACTGGCGCCTCACAGTCCGTTACTCACCGGTGGAAGCCATTTTGTGTACTCTAACCACCTCAGCGTCCGTGTGGGGAGAGCGAGGCGCGCATGCGCTGTACTGAACGATATGGACTGTACCATTCATTGCCGGGGTAAATGAAGATCCGGGAACCTGGCTGTGCGTCATGTTTTGGTAAACACTGTGCCAGGTAAGGCTTATAATAGTCGGAAATAAAAGGATAACAGGTAGTTGAAGTGGAACGTTCCATGTAGCACCCAGAAGGTAAGCTTCTCTTATTACAAAGCCCCCCTAGATTTCGGTAGTGGTGTGATCCTTTAGTCCCCGCTACTGATTGAAGGTGGAGAGAGATAGAGATAGAGCTAGAAAGTTGTGTGAGGGAGGGAGCCGGCTCCTCTTCCGTCCATTGTGGTTATTATGGGTTCATTAGAAATGATATGGCGCAAACTGCTCAGTGTGAGCAGGAGGCAATCACTACACAGGCCGCAGTCAGGGGCTGCAGGGGAATGGGGGGCACTGAGCTATCTGCGGGGAATGGGGGGCACTGAGCTATCTGCGGGGAATGGGGGGCACTGAGCTATCTGCAGAGAATGGGGGGCACTGAGCTATCTGCAGGGAATGGGGGGCACTGAGCTATCTGCAGGGAATGGGGAGCACTGAGCTATCTGCGGGGAATGGGGAGCACTGAGCTATCTGCAGGGAATGGGGAGCACTGAGCTATCTGCGGGGAATGGGGAGCACTGAGCTATCTGCAGAGAATGGGGGGCACTGAGCTATCTGCAGAGAATGGGGAGCACTGAGCTATCTGCGGGGAATGGGGAGCACTGAGCTATCTGCAGGGAATGGGGAGCACTGAGCTATCTGCGGGGAATGGGGAGCACTGAGCTATCTGCAGGGAATGGGGAGCACTGAGCTATCTGCGGGGAATGGGGAGCACTGAGCTATCTGCAGGGAATGGGGAGCACTGAGCTATCTGCGGGGAATGGGGAGCACTGAGCTATCTGCAGAGAATGGGGGGCACTGAGCTATCTGCAGAGAATGGGGAGCACTGAGCTATCTGCGGGGAATGGGGGGCACTGAGCTATCTGCAGAGAATGGGGGGCACTGAGCTATCTGCAGGGAATGGGGAGCACTGAGCTATCTGCAGGGAATGGGGAGCACTGAGCTATCTGCGGGGAATGGGGAGCACTGAGCTATCTGCGGGGAATGGGGGGCACTGAGCTATCTGCGGGGAATGGGGGGCACTGAGCTATCTGCAGAGAATGGGGGGCACTGAGCTATCTGCACAGAATGAGGAGCACTGAGCTATCTGCGGGGAATGGGGGGCACTGAGCTATCTGTGGGGAATGGGGGCCACTGAGCTATCTGCAGGAATGGGGGGCACTGAGCTATCTGCGGGGAATGGGGGGCACTGAGCTATCTGCAGGAATGGGGGCCACTGAGCTATCTGCGGGGAATGGGGGGCACTGAGCTATCTGCGGGGAATGGGGGGCACAGCTATCTGCGGGGAATGGTGGGCCCTGAGCTATCTGCGGGGAATGGGGGGCCCTGAGCTATCTGCGGGGAATGGGGGGCCCTGAGCTATCTGCGGGGAATGGTGGGCCCTGAGCTATCTGCAGGGAATGGTGGGCCCTGAGCTATCTGCAGGGAATGGTGGGCCCTGAGCTATCTGCAGGGAATGGTGGGCCCTGAGCTATCTGCAGGGAATGGTGGGCCCTGAGCTATCTGCAGGGAATGGGGAGCACTGAGCTATCTGCAGGGAATGGTGGGCACTGAGCTATCTGCAGGGAATGGGGGTCACTGAGCTATCTGCAGAGAATGGGGGTCACTGAGCTATCTGTGGGGAATGGGGGGCACTGAGCTATCTGCGGGGAATGGGGGGCACTGAGCTATCTGCAGGGAATGGTGGGCCCTGAGCTATCTGCAGGGAATGGTGGGCACTGAGCTATCTGCACGGAATGGGGAGCACTGAGCTATCTGCAGGGAATGAGGGGCACTGAGCTATCTGCAGGGAATGGTGGGCACTGAGCTATCTGCAGGGAATGGTGGGCACTGAGCTATCTGCGGGGAATGGGGGGCACTGAGCTATCTGCGGGGAATGGGGGGCACTGAGCTATCTGCAGGGAATGGGGGCACAGATATCTGCAGAGAATGGGGGGCACTCAGATATCTACTGAGATATCTGCAGGGAATAGTGGGCCTGAGATCTGCAGAGAATGGGGGGCACTGAGCTATCTCTAGGGAATGGTGTGCATTGAGCTATCTGCAGGGAATGGGGAGCACTGAGATATCTGCAGAGTATGGTGGGCACTGAGATATCTGCAGAGTATAGTGGGCACTGAGATATCTGCAGAGTATGGTGGGCACTTACAGTTGAAACCAGAAGTTTACATACACTATATAAAGACACATATGCATGTTTTTCTCAATATCTGACATGAAATCAGAATAAACCTTTCCCGTTTTAGGTCAATTAGGATTACTATAATTTTTAATATTTGCCAAATGCCAGAATAATGAGAGAGAGAATGTTTTAAGGCATTTTTATTACTTACTGCAAAGTCAGAAGTTTACATACATTTCATTGGTATTTGGTACCATTGCCCTTAAACTGAATAACTTGGGTCAACCATTTGGGATATCCTTCCACAAGCTTCTCACAATAGTTGGTCGGAATTTGGGCCCATTCCTCCTGACAAAACTGGTGTAACTGATCCAGGTTTGTAGGTCGCCTTGCTCGCACCTGCCTTTTCAGCTTTGCCCATACATTTTCAATAGGATTGCGATCAGGGCTTTGTGATGGCCACTCCAAAACATTGACTTTGTTATCCTTAAGCCACTTTGTTATCATTTTGGCAGTATGCTTCGGGTCATTGTCCATTTGGAAGACCCATTTCCGCCCAAGCTTTAACTTCCTGGCTGATGTCTTGAGATGTTGCTTCAGTATTGCCACATAATCTTTTTTTTCCCCTTCTCCCATGACAGCACCACCTGAGAGAGGGTATCCGCCCACCAAGGACAGGAACCTACTGAATAAAAAGGCGGTACCTCTCTTCCGCATCAGTTTTGGTTCCTGTCCTTGATGGGAGCCTCGCTAGGTGGTACCTCGCCTACCTGGGATCCCAGGATCGGTGCGGCCTGGAGGCCGTGAAGAAGCAGCAGATGGCCCTCTGTTCTCAGCCCCATCTGGCTGCTACCTGGGTCTGCGTGTGGGGGGGGCTGCCTTCCGGGGTCCTCTCCCGCGTGTTCCGGGTCCCGCGGCCGGGTCTGCACTCACATGGTAGTGGTGATTGAGCGCGCCGGCTGGCAGGTCTTCCGGGTCTGCGCACGTAGGGGTAGCGTCACGCCCTGTGACGTAGCGTGCCGGAAGTCCAGGCTGCGCACGCGCGGGGTCGTGATGCACCCTATTACGTAGCGCGCCGGAAGCCAGGTCTGCGCATGCGCGGGGTGCGATGCCGGGTCATCCCCGCTGCAAGCGCGCCGGGAGCCGCTGGGCTGCGCACGCGCAGGGGGGGTCCTGTGGCATAGCGCGCCAGCTGGTGAAAAAAAAAAGGAGAGAGCATTTTGCCGGAAGGGGAGGAGCCTAAAGGAGATGGAGCCCTTACGCTTTAAAAGGATGGGAAGCAGTCAAGATGGCGGTGTCTGCATTCCCATCATCATGAGTGAGGAGCCGCAGTCACCTGGGCAGCAGCTGTCACCGCCGCAGGAGGAACAGCAGCAGCCGCAGCCGCCAAAAGCAGCGTAAGCAGCTCAAGCAACCAAAACGCCAAGAGTCTTCCCATCATCAGAGCCACAGCAGTGGGGGTCGTACGAGTGCCGGCAGAACTGGTCAGAAAAAACCTCGTCCATCCACCTCCGCCAGATGGGAGCCTTCATATGATCGGCAACCACCGCCTCCGGCCTCTTAAACCGGCAGTGGCGGCCACCTGCACCGCAAGGTTTATGATGATCCGGCTTCAACAGTTGGAAGACCAGATTAAGGGGAATGTCTCGAGGGAGAAGATTCTGTCAGACCTTCCCCTTGTGCAGGGGGCGGCTGCATTCCTGGCAGATGCATTGGCAGATTCAGTTAGGCTGGCTGCCCGGTCCGCAAATCTCTCCAATGCAGCCCGTAGGGCATTATGGCTCAAGAGCTGGCCGGGGGATGTGCAGTCGAAGTCTAAACTGTGCTCAATCCCTTGTGAGGGGGACTTCCTTTTCGGCAAGGGCCTAGATGATATCCTGGATAAGGCCGCAGACAAGAAACATGGGTTTCCCACTGTCTGTTCCCTGATTTAAAAGCTCCTTTCGGAAGAGAAAGTACAGTCGCAGCGAAGATCCTAGAGACCAGAGTAGCTGGAGAGACAGGAAGCCGTATAACAGAGGCTTCATGTTCGGGGGTCCATCCTCCGAGAGTAAGAAAGCTCCTAAGTGACAGTCCTCCCCAGGTGGGAGGAAGATTGTCCCACTTCCTGCCCGCTTGGGAAAAAATCTCGTCCAGTACTTGAATTTTAGGGATAATCAGGAGGGGGCTCAAATTGGAGTTCAGGCACATGCCCAGGAACACCGTCAGGATTTCAGCCCCCAGAGACCTAACAGAACAGATGGACCTGCAGCAGGAAGTTCTCTCTCTGGTTATGAAGGGGGTCCTAGTGGAAACACCTGTACCCGAGCAGGGAACAGGGTTTTACTCGACTCTCTTCCTAATAAAGAAGCCGGATGGCTCCTTCAGAACCATTGCCAACTTGAAAAAGCTGAACGACCATTTGATCTACAGGCCGTTCAAGATGGAGTCAATAAAGTCAGCCATAGGGATGTTATTTTCGGACTGTTATATGTGCGTCCTCGATCTGAAGGACACTTATTACCACGTTCCAATCTTTGCTGCACATCAACAATTTATGAGAGTAGCTGTACAGTTCGGCAAGCACGTAAGGCATTTTCAGTTTTCAGCTCTTCCCTTTGGCATCTCCATGGCCCCAAGAGTTTTCACAAAAATTATCTTGGAAATCACAGCGCATTTAAGGGAAAAAGATATCCTGGTCATCCCTTATCTGGACGATTTCTTAGTAGTAGGCAGATCAAAACAACTCTGTGCTCTGGCTCTGGCGGACGTCATGACCAGTCTGAAGGGCCTGGGTTGGCTGTTAAATTTAGAGAAGTCGAGACTGGAGCCAAGGAGGGTTCAATCTTTCCTGGGTCTCATTTTGGACTCAGAAAATCAAACTTGTCTTCTACCAGAGGACAAGAAACTGAAGATCAGATCCCTAATATCATGGGTTATCAGCAATCCAACCATGACCTTGAGGAGTGCAATGTCTCTATTGGGTACAATGACATCCTGAATCCCAGCAGTTCAGTGGGCCCAGTTCCATTCCAGACGTCTTCAACAGGAGATCCTGACAGCAGACAGGCGGCTCAGAGGTTGCCTGAATGGAAGGATATCTCTTCCGGAGGGAGTAATCAACTCACTGGACTGGTGGAGATCTCCGGTCAATCTATCTTTGGGGGTTCCCTGGTCCTTCCGGGTGTCGGATACAGTCACGACAGACGCAAGCGCAGAGGGCTGGGGTGCTCACCTAAGAGATCATTCTGTGCAGGGCCTCTGGTCGGACAGCGAGACGGGTCTCTCCTCCAATATGAGGGAACTGTTGGCAGCCAGAAACGCTCTACTAAAGTTCAGTTCTTTTTTCCAGGGTCATCACATCCGGATAATGTAGGACAACCGAACGACAGTCGCCTACATCAATCATCAGGGGGGTACCAGGTCTCTCCCTCTGATGTTAGTAGCGGATCAGATCTTTCGTTTTGCCGATAGTCAGCTGTTCACGCTCTCGGCACTGCACATAAGAGGAGAAGAGAACATAAAGGCCGATTTCCTAAGTCGTCGCATCTTAAAACAGGGAGAGTGGGAGTTGAATCCAGCCGTATTTCAGCAGATTGTGCGCCAATGGGGACAGCCCCAAATAGATCTGTTTGCAAGCAGACACAATCGAAAGACCGAAATCTTTTGCTCCCTGAATCCAAAGGAGAGGCTGTTTGCGGTGGACGCGCTGCAGATTCCTTGGCATTTCACTCTGGCCTATGCCTTTCCCCCTCTGATGCTGATTCCTACCATCCTAAGGAAGATCCGAGAGGAGCAGGCGAGCGTTATATTGATCGCCCCGTTCTGGCCCAAGAGACCATGGTTCACTTAGATGAGGAGAATGTCCCAAGCGGACCCATGGGTTCTTCCGGACATCCCAGATCTCCTCAGACAGGGCCCAGTCTGCCATCCCCAAAGATCGGGCCTGCATTTGACGGTCTGGATTTTGAAAGGTCACTACTGACGCAAGAGGGGTTTTCTCCGGATCTGGTAACTACTCTACTGGCGAGTAGGAAGCCAGTTACGACTAGGATCTATGGTAGAACGTGGGCTAAGTTTCTGTCTACCTCGGGTCAGTCCGCCAAAGGGAGGGTTCCTATTAGGGCCATACTAGAATTCCTCCAGAAGGGGTTAAGCATGGGACTAGCCACCAGTACTCTTAAGGTTCAAGTATCAGCTCTGGGGGCACTGTATAATTACGACTTGGCGGCGAATAGGTAGATCATCAGGTTCATTAAAGCTTGTGGTAGATCCAGGCCTATTCCTACTCCAAAGATGCCTCCTTGGGACCTTAGTTTGGTTCTAGAGGCACTAACCAAACCTCCCTTTGAGCCCTTAGAGGAAGTTTCAGGAAAAATTCTAACTTTAAAGACAGCCATACTGGTAGCTCTGACATCAGCTCGTAGTGCATGTAAATCACTAATTCTATCTGTTAACCCTCCATTCACTCAAGTATGTATGGAGTAATCTTAAGACCAGACCCGACCTATCTTCCTAAGGTAGCCTCCAGATTCCATAGGACGCAAGTAATCACTCTCCCTTCCTTCTATCCTAACTCTAAGGATTCTGAGGAACATAAGCTTCACACCTTAGATGTTAGGAGGGTATTAGTCCAGTAGTTGGAGGTGACCAAGGCCTGGAGGAAAAGTGACGCCTTATTTATCTCCTTTCAGGGGGCTAGGAAAGGGCTTAAAGTTACAAGAGGGACCATAGCTAGATGGGTCAGGGATACCATTACCTTAGCATACTCTTCTAGCAATCTGCCGGTTCCAGAGAACCTGAAGGCCCACTCCACCAGAGCGTTAGCGGCCTCCTGGGCTGAAAGGGCGGATGTTCCCATCAACATCATATGTAAGGCGGTAATCTCCCGCTACATTCTACAAACATTGCCGTCTTGACCTTTCTTCTTCTTCTGATCTGTCCTTTGGAAGGAAGGTGTTGCAAGCGGTGATCCCTCCCTCTGGTGTCTGATCTCTATAAATCTCTCAGGTGGTGCTGTCATGGGAGAAGGGGAAAAGATCCTAGTTACTTACCGGTAACGGGATTTTACAGAGCCCATGACAGCACCCTATTAATTCCCTCCCCTTTATCACTATGGTGTGCACTTTTTAAGGTGTTTTATTACAAATGTTGAGGTGGCAGTTATGTGTTAACCTATTTTTCGGAGGCCCTCTCATACTCTGAAACAAAAACTGATGCGGAAGAGAGGTACCGCCTTTTTATTTAGTAGGTTCCTGTCCTTGGTGGGCAGATACCCTCTGTCAGGTGGTGCTGTCATGGGCTCTGTAAAATCCCATTACCGGTAAGTAACTAGGATCTTTTCTCATGATGCCATCTATTTTGTGTAGTGCACCAGTCCCTCCTGCAGCAAAACAACCCCACAACATGATGCTTCCACCTCCATGTTTCACAGTTGGGATGGTGTTCTTAGGCTTCCGAGCTTCTCCCTTTTTCCTCCAAATGTAACGATGGTCATTATGCACAAAAAGTTCAATTTTAGTTTCATCAGACTACAGGACATGTCTCCAAAAAATTTTTTTCTATTTTTCAGAAAATTGTATGGTAAAATTAGTGGTGTAATTCGAAACAACAACAACTCATCCTACAAAAAAAACAAGCCTCACATGATTATGTCAGTGGAAAGATAAAAAAGTTATGGCTCTCCAAACAAGCGGAGGAAAAATCAAAAGCTCAAAAACATTCTCTGCTTAAAACTGCTTTCTCTGAAACACTACAGAGTACAACATAAGTCATTGTAATGAGGGAGCTTGTCAGTTCTGTGGTTAGCACTAGTGATGAGCGAGCATGTTCTGTTAACCCTTTCGGCGAGCATGCTCGGGTGCTCTCCGAGTATCTTTAGCGTGTTCGGGTGTTATGTTTTAGTCAATCTCTGTGCATGATTTGAGACTGTTTGACAGCTTTAATACATGTGAGGAATGCCTAAGAAACAGATATTCCTCACATGTATTAAAGCTGTCAAACAGTCGTAAATCATGCACACACAGTGACTCAAACATAACACCCGAGCACATGGAAGATACTTGGAAAACACCCAAGCATGCTCGTAAATCTCAAGTAACGAGCATGCTCGCTCATCACTAGTTAGCACACCATGAATCTGCTGACTGTTTCCCTTTAACCATTTTGCAGCAGCTTCCATGCCTAGCTCTGCTGCCAGGTAGTTTGACATGCACCTTTCACAGCAGCATTACTGCTTACACTGTACACAATATACAGTTAGGTCCATATATATTTGGACAGAGACAAAATTTTTCTAATTTTGATTCTAGACATTACCACAATGAATGTTAAACAAAACAATCCAGATGCAGTTGAAGTTCAGATTTTCAGCTTTCATTTGAGGGTATCCACATTAAAATTGGATGAATGGTTTAGGAGTTTCAGCTCCTTAACATGTGCCACCCTGTTTTTAAAGGGACCAAAAGTAATTGGACAATTGACTCCAAGGCTATTTCATGGACAGGTGTGGGCAATCCCTTCGTTATGTCATTCTCAATTAAGCAGATAAAAGGCCTGGAGTTGATTTGAGGTGTGGTGCTTGCATTTGGAAGGTTTTGCTGTGAACTAAACATGCGGTCAAAGGAGCTCTCCATGCAGGTGAAACAAGTCATCCTTAAGCTGCAAAAACAGAAAAAACCCATCCGAGAAATGGCTACAATATTAGGAGTGGCAAAATCAACAGTTTGGTACATCCTGAGAAAGAAAGAAAGCACTGGTGAACTCATCAATGCAAAAAGACCTGGGCGCCCACTGAAGACAACAGTGGTGGATGATCGCAGAATAATCTCCTTGGTGAAGAGAAACCCCTTCACAACAGCCAACCAAGTGAACAACACTCTCCAGGAGGTAGGCATATCAATATCCAAATCTACCATAAAGAGAAGACTGCATGAAAGTAAATACAGAGGGTTCACTGCACAGTGCTAGCCACTCATAAGCATCAAGAAGAAAAAGGCTAGACTGGACTTTGCTAAAAAACATCTAAAAAAGTCAGCACAGTTCTGGAAGAACATTCTTTGGACAGATGAAACCAAGATCAACCTCTACCAGAATGATGGAAAGAGAAAAGTATGGCGAAGGCGTGGTACAGCTCATGATCCAAAGCATACCACATCATCTGTAAAACACGGTGGATGCAGTGTGATGGCTTGGGCATGCATGGCTGCCAGTGGCACTGGGTCACTAGTGTTTATTGATGATGTGACACAGGACAGAAGCAGCCGAATGAATTCTGATGTATTCAGAGCCATACTGTGTGCTCAGATCCAGCCAAATGCAGCCAAACTGATTGGTCGTCGTTTCATACTACAGATGGACAATGACCCAAAACATAAAGCCAAAGCAACCCAGGAGTTTATTAAAGCAAAGAAGTGGAATATTCTTGAATGGCCAAGTCAGTCACCTGATCTCAACCCAATTGAGCATCCATTTCACTTGTTAAAGACTAAACTAAAGGCCCGCAAACAAACAGCAACTGAAAACCACCGCAGTGAAGGCCTGGCAGAGCATCAAAAAGGAGGAAACACAGCGTCTGGTGATGTCCATGAGTTCAAGACTTCAGGCAGTCATTGCCCACAAAGGGTTTTTAACCAAGTACTAGAAATGAACATTTTATGTACAATTATTTAATCTGTCCAATTACTTTTGGTCCCTTTAAAAACAGGCTGGCACATGTTAAGGAGCTGAAACTCCTAAACCCTTCATCCAGTTTTAATGTGGATACCCTCAAATGAAAGCTCAAAGTCTGAACTTCAACTGCATCTGAATTGTTTTGTTTAAAATTCATTGTTGTAATGTCTAGAACCAAAATTAGAAAAATGTTGTCTCTTTCCAAATATATATGGACCTAACTGTATACCAACTATCGGTGAGAAAAAAATGTAAAATCTTAAATGTAACATAAAAATTGTAAAAATAAATAAAAGCACACAAAAAAATCCCAACAAAAATGTTTTATTGTTCCAAAAAAATATAAAGAAATACAGGTACATCTAATCGGTATCACTGCATCCTTAACGACTCATACTATAAAGTGATCAGGTTATTTAACCCACACAATAAATGCTGTAATAAAAATAAAATAAAACCAAAACCAATATGGTGGTTTTTTTATTTTATTTATTTATCTCGCCTCCAAAAGAAGCCAAAAAAATCATGATAATAAAGTTGTATGTTCCCTAAAACTGTACCAATGGACGTCAACTCGGCCAGGAAGTAATAATCTGCCCATGGCCGTGCTAACATAACAAAAAACACTTACCTACTGAACCCCTGCCGGTCTCCTGGCTTCCTCCTCGGGTAGGGGGCTTAAGGTGATCACTGCAGACAAATCAATGGTCACTGACTGGCTGCAACAAGAGGAAGCCAGGAGAAGGTTGAGGGACACCTGTATCAGCTGGGGAATCCAGTAGTTGAGTATGTTGGATTTTTTTTACGTTAGGACTCCTTTAACATGTTATTTATACTGTATGTTGAATACGGTAAAAAAAAAAAAAAAAAAGACCCCACAAAAAAAACTCAGAAAATGGCAATTGATAAAAAAAAATTCTACATATCAAATGTATCCCAAAATGGTGTCATTTATCTCTTCTCACCGAAGGCTGTTTTCACCTTCCTCACCAGAACAAATTGTTCAACTCTTGACATGTCACTTTATGTGGTAATAACTGGATTGCTTCTACATATCCCAGAGGTTCGAAGACTGTTTTTTTGTGACATGTTGTACTTTATGATAGTTATAGGTCGATATGATTTGCGTTTATGAAAATGTGAAAATTGAGAAACATTAGCAATTTTCTAAATTTGTATGTTTATTCCCTTAAAGACTCGCTCACATTGCTGCCTATTCTTTCATGCGAGAGAATCGGGCCGATTGTGCAAGTGACACTCAGCTCAGACTCTGTCAGAGTGTGAGCCGAGTGTCAGTACACTGTGCTCCAATCTCTCGCTTGGGAGACTGGCAGCACAGGTGTGGAGGAGACCAAGAAGAAACTAATTTCTCAATCTCCTCCATTGCCGGCGTCTGCAATAATCAGACTACACTGGGATGACAGGATGGCAAGTTTTTTATTTCGTTTTTTTTTTTTACGGTGTTCACTGTAGGGGTTAATTAGTGTAGCATTTTATAGTCGTTCCGGATGTGACAATAACAAAGACACTAAACATAAAAAATGGAGAAACATCTTTTCCTGATTTTTACGTTCCTTAATATTTATTAGTCAAATTTTTTAAACTGTTTTTTATTTAGTCCCTCTATGGAACTTGAACATTTTATAGTCGAATTGCTTGTGTAAAACCCTGCAATACTTAAAGGGGATATCCGGGCCTTTTTTTTTTTTTTTTTTACTATGGGCCTGAGAACTAACTGTCACATTGACAGAGCAGCTGCTTCTCTTTCGGCTGCTTTGTTTGAGGGGTTTAACTATCGATCTCATGCTGATAGACAGCCGGCTCCTCGCTGACGTTGGCAGTCATGCCCCATCGATAGATCAGTCCATAAGAGCTGCTCTGTTGACGTGACGCAGCAGAATCGCTGGCTGGAATGGTCTGTGATCGCTCTGAGCCAGCACTGGGTAGAAAAGGCAGATAGTGAGCAAGTACTTGCCTGTTACTTCTTAGGCCCATAGTAAAAAAATTAAATAGTCCGGATAACACCTTTAAGTCTAATGCTCTGCAATACTTGGGTATTGCAGGGTATTAGAGCTGTTGGTTACAGTGACAAGAAGCCTGTTAGACTCTGCTTGCCTAATAGGCCGTCTTACCTGGCAATCCCGGAGGTTATTCTTTGACCACCAGTTGTCTTGACAACCATCGGTACCCCAAAATCGTTTAGTGGGGGGCCATTGGGGTGAGAGAGGGTTACCCTTCACGCTAACAAACTTCAAAATGGAGAAAAAGCTTTTGCGCTCAGAATGCAGTGATGCAAAAATTAAAAAAAAACAAAAACGTTTTCCCTCATAGCCTACCTATTTATTGTAATGTGCTAGAATAACTATTCTGTTTTGCAGGTAATTAAGGGCATTCACACTCTCCACAGAGATGCTGAGATTGATGATTAGAAAAGGACCACCACTAGGATGCCTCTTGCTGATGCTTTTGTTGGTACTGGGGAATATCACTCTCTCGTGCAGTGATTTGCTTTTGCATCTGGAAACTTTACAAGAAATTTGGGATGGTGAGAACATTCATTACACCAATTGTCCAACAAAATTGTAATAATAATATGTTAAAGGGAACTTGACATCTGATACATACTGCCCAATCCGTGCATATTATGTATCAGGCACTGGCTGTACGATCTCAGCCTTGGATGCTCTGAAACGCTTCAGAGAAAAACATACTTTTAATGGCCATGGGGACCAAGCCGCATCGGTGACTAGTCGTAGAGGTGGGTCCATGTCAACTTGTGAGCAAGCTGAGAAAAACAGTGAACTGTTGAGAGTGAGCAATATTCCATCACTTTTTTTTTTGCAGTGAATCTGCTCGAAAATGTTCCTTAAAGGGACTCTGTCAGCACAGAATGATTGTTCAAACTAAGTACAGGCGCTCAGTGCTTCACGGCAGGGTCAGTCATTACAATACACCTTCCCATCTGCTTGTGGTCCCTCTATCTTCACCCCTTTCTTCTTTGATTGACAGCTCTGGCTTCATATAGCCAGTTAAGGGTGGAGATAGATGGAAACCAAGCCGGTGGGAAGATGTATGTAAATGATTGGCCACACCATGAAACACTGAGCGCCTGTACTTGGTCTGAACAGTCATTCTGTGCTGACAGAGTCCCTGGGCTGCCGCTGTCTACCAGCATTCAATTCCCCCTGTCAGCAAAGATATATCAGAGGGGATTGTGCGCTGTCAGTAGTGGCAGAGGCTTAATGAACTCCTTGCATTATGTGTTCAATATTGACCACTGCATGTAAGGAGGGTGATATAGGGAGATCGCTCTCCACAGCACAATTGTGACCAGGGTGCTGATGGTTATAGCAATCAGAAGCCCTACAAGAGCCTCCAATGTACCATAGATCAAAGCTTAATAGATCCTGCAAGACTCGTGACCTATTAGGCAGCCTGTTAGTATAAGGCCTCCTTCACACGTCAGTGTTTCCAGTATGTGTGATGACAGTTTTCACATGTACGGGAGACACTTACACGCGTGCACACATTGTAATCTATGGGGCTGCGCACATGTCCGTGTTCGGTCTGTGTGACCCACACGTGGACATGTCCATTTTTTTAACAGCAGCACGGATATCAATACGTCCCACACACGTGCAGACGGATGATATAAAGTGTGACTTCAATGCGCACCATTCATGTGACACCTACTGGAATAGAATGAGATAGATATCCGTGAGATTTATAATTAGTGTTTTACTGTACTTGTATTTAGCTATTAACCTCTTTAAAGCCCAGGCCATCACCCCCGGTTCAGTGAGGGCTCCGGCGCTGAGCCCTCACTAAACCGAGCACATGTCAGCTGATTATTACATAAAAGTTATTATATAAAAGTTTAAGTCACCCCCCCCTTTCGCCCCATTCAAAATAAAATAATAATAATAAAAAAAATGGTATCAATAAAAACGTCAGCTCGGCGTGCAAAAAATAAGCCCTCACCCGGCCCCAGATCTCGAAAAATGGAGACGCTACAGGTCTTGGAAAATGGCGTGGGTTTTTTTGTTTGTTTGTTTGTTTTCTAGCAAACTTTGGATTTTTCTTTCACCACTTAAATAAAAAAGAACCTATACATGTTTGGTATCTGCGAACTTGTAATGACCTGGAGAATAAGAATGGCAGGTCACTTTTAGCATTCAGTGAACGTGGTAAAAAAAAAATAAATCTGTGGTATTGCACTTTTTTTGCAATTTCACCACCGCGCTTGGAATTTGTTTCCCGTTTTCCCGTACATGATATGGTAAAACCAGTAATGTCGTTCAAAATTACAACTCGTCCTGCAAAAAATAAGCCCCCACACAGCCATATTGACCAAAAAATAAAACGCTATGGCTCTGGGAACAAGGAGAGCAAAAAACGAAAAAAGCAAAAATGGTAAATCCCAGGGTCCTTAAGGGGTTAAATAAATGGAAAAAAATTACTTGGGGTCCCCCCTATTTTTGATAAACAGGAAAGGTAAAGCAGACAGCTGTGGGCTGATATTATCAGGCTGGGAAGGTCCCTTGTTTTTGTGCCCTTCTCAGCCTAAAAATACAAGCTCACAGCCTCCCCAGACTTGGCGCATCCATTAGATGCTTCAATTATGGCGCTCTGCCTGGCTCTTCCCGATTGCCCTAGTGCGGTGGCAAACAGGGTAATGGTAGTTGAGGTTGATGAGAGCTGTGATTTGTTAAAAATCACAGCTGGCATCAAACCATGGGGTTAGTAATGGAGAGATATCTAGCAGACACCCCCATTACTAATCCAGTAATCCAAAAAAAACACACACACACAAAAATACTTTAAGATTCCCCCACACTATCCCTCGTTCACCACTTTATTGGGAAAAAAAATCCCACGCAGTTCCGCCGTAGTCCTGGGAATGCTATGTAGTCCAAAAATGGATACCTAAAAAGCATAAAACGAGAGGAATAAACAGAAGGGACAGTCCCTCGTTTACCAATCTATTATCAGAAATATTCCAACGTAAGCGAAAAACATATGACACATTTAACCCCTTCGTGGCATGGCAATTTTCAGTTTTTGCTCTCTTGTTTTTCCTCCTTTTTCCAAGAGCCATAACTTTTTTATTTTTACATCGATATAGCTGTATGAGGACTGTATGGGGAAACAAAATCCAAGTTTACAAAAACCGCAATTTATTTTTGCGATTTTTTGTTTACGGTCAGGTCAGAGTTGATGGGAAGATGGATGGAGCTGAATACAGGGCAATCCTGGAGGAAAACCTGTTAGAGACTGCAAAAGACTTGAGACTGGGGTGTTGGTTCACCTTCCAGCAGGACAACGGCCTAAACATACTGCCAGAGCTACAATAGAATGGTTTAGATCAAAGCATATTCATATATGTAAATGGCCCAGTCAAAGTCCAGACCCAAATCCCATTGAGAATCTGTGGCAAAACATGAAAATTGCTGTTCACAGACGCTCACCATCCTATCTTGCTGAGCTAGAGCTGGGCAGACCTGAATTGTCTATTTTCTAGTACAGTAATGCAATTCCAATTTCATATATTCCATGTTTGCATGCTATAGCGTTACAGAGTGCAGCTTTATTTATTAGTTCTATATGGAGATGGTACTCTTAGCTTGCACCAGTTCACACCCGTTTTTTGTTTGGAAGTGACTGGTCAGTCTTTGAGATATATAGATATATGTGTATATATAATTTTAATTAGTCATGGCCGAAAGTGTAGGCACCCTTGAAATTCATTGGTCATCAGTTCAATGCAAATTTGTTTTTTGTTTTTTTCAAGAGCATAAGCATTTCATGCACCAGTAGGTCCTGTGTTATGAAACTGCATGAATTGTACTATACATTATGTCCATATCATAGGCTGAACTCCTATCACATATACTGATGATGATTACACAGCTTCTGTCACAGTTATAACGAAGAAGATAATATTTCAATCTCCTAACTGTATCCTGATGTTTTATTAACATATTTAGGGGAAAATAGATGAGCGTCTAATCACACTGTTTCCACAGCAGGCAGACCTGTTACTAGCTCTAGATGCCCACGTGACACTGATCTCATGGGATTTATAGACGAGCATAAAAGAATAAAATTCAGGTTGAAATCTAGTAATCAGAATGGAGGCTGAAGAGAAGCAAACAGGAAGCTGAACTTCATGTCAGTATACCACGTATAAGAGTCGTACAGAGTGGTGTGATAGAAATCAGATGGGGTGCATTGATGGAAAAATTAATGCTTAAGAGCTTCTTTAAATATTATAATATTAGTTATCTTTTTTTTTAGGGCATCGACTCTTCACACACATACTCTGTGCCACTGACAATCAGCACTTTGTATTATCATTGGTTCTCTTCCCACTTCTGTTCTGGAGGATGGAGGAACGTCTTGGCACCTTTTACTTTCTGCAGTTGTCCTGCCTGGGCACACTGTGTTCTGCCATTCTTTACCTTCTAATATCCTTCCTCATGCCAATACCACCAGTGCCTGCTTCAGGATACCTTGCCACCCAGTTGTCACTATTGGTAGCTAAGCACAAAGCTGTCACATGGAGACTTGGCAAAAAGGTATCTTTTGTGTTACCTTATGGAATTGTATTGATCACTCAGCTACTCTTTCCAGAATCTTCACTTCTATTTCATATGTGTGGAATCATCTGTGGACTGGCCAGTATCCTTTCATGTGATATTCATTAGGAAAAGCAATGGACTCTGTTATATAATCCCATGTAACAACATTTTAAGTACTAAGTATAATTATCTTGTGGAATAGAGGCCAGATCCTTTTTTTTTTTAAAGGGGGGTTAATGTATATACAGTATTTACAGCCTCAGTAGCTGTGAAGTAGCGTCAGTCCTAGCAACTGCATAGCCATAAGTTTCTTTTGTGCAATCTGAAATCTTTAGATATCTTCATCTGCACAGCTAAGCATTATAGGATCCGGGGCCAGCTTTCATCTCAAAATTGGATTTTTAAAATGGTAAGTGCAAAATATAGCTAAATACAATAGTAATATGTCTAAGTCGAATCAGAAAAAATAACTTTTACGAAGTATTATTTGTTTTGGAAAGCCATGCTAGATAAATGGCAGCATTACTAGCACTGCATTATAGGAAACAATCTAAGGGTATGTGCACAAGGCATCTTTTAGATGCTGCAGCACCCACTGGGTTTTTAGAAGGCGTTTCAGGAAAATGCTGGGGGTGTTTTTCCTAAAGCGTCTTCTTTTGCATCTTTTTGATCATTTTTGCAGCAGTTTGGCCATTAGCGTATTTTTTTTTAAATGCATATATAAACTAGTGAGCGGTTTCCAAACAGAAGCTGCTAGAACAGTTTTCAAAACCTGAAGCAGGCTAAAAGAATGTAAAGAACACTGACTATACAATTGGGTCCAGAAATATTTGGAAAGTGACACAAATTTTGGCATTTTAGCTGTTTAACAATACATATTCAAGATACAGTTATATAATCAATATGGGCTTAAAGCACAGGCTCTCAGTTTTAAATTAAGGGTATTCATATACAAATTGGAGTAACAGGCCAAAAGTAATTGGACAATTATCTCAAAAGCTCTTTAATGGGCTGCATGGGCTTTTCCCTCATTAATCCATCATCAATTAAGAAGGTAAAAGGTCTGGAGCTTATTCCAGGTGTGGCATTTGCATTTGGTAGCTGTTGTGTGAAGCCACAACATGCTTTCAAAGGAGCTCTCAGTGGAAGTTAAACAGACCATTATTAAGCTGAAAAAGAAAAGAAATCCACCAGAGAGATAGCAGAAACATTAGAAGTGGCCAAATCAACAGTTTGGTATATTCGGAAAAAAAAAAAGAGCTTGGGAACTGAAAAAAGCCTGGACATCCACTGAAGACAACAGTGATGAATGATTGCAGAATCCTTTCCATGGTGAAGAAAAACCCTTTCACTACATTTGCGTGGCGTGAAGAACACTTTCCAGGAAGTAGGTGTTTCAGTATCTACGTCTACCATAAAGAGAGGATTTCATGAGAGGAAATACAGAGGGTTCACCACAATGTGCAAACCATTAATCAGCCTTAAAAATAGAGAGTCCAAAAAACATCCAAAGAAGCCAACCCAGTTCTGAAATAGCATTCTTTGTGCCAATGAAACCAAGATCTACCTGCACCAGAATGATGGGAAGAATAAAGTATAGAGAAGGCTTATAGCATCTCATGATTCAAAGAACACCACATCCTCTGTAAAACATGGTGGAGGCAGTGTGATGGCATGGGCATGCGTGGCTTCCAATGGCGCTGGGTCACTAGTGTTCATTAATGATGTGATTGAAGACAGAAGCAGCCAGAGGAATTCTGAAGTATACAGAGCTCTAATTTCTGCTCAGATTGAACCAAAGGCAGCAAGGTTAATGGTCGAGTCAATCACCAGATCTCCACCCCATCGAGCATGCATTTTACATGCTTAAGACAAAATTTAAGGCAGAAAGTCCCACAAACAAGCAACAACTGAAGTCAGCTGCAGTAAAGGCTTGGCAAAGCATTACACAGGAGAAAACCCAGCGTTTGGGGACGTCCATGGCTTCCAGAGTTCAGACAGTCATTGCCTGCAAAGGATTCTTTACAAAGTGTTAAAAATTAACATTTTATTCATGGTAAAGTTAATTTGTCCAATTACTTTTGAGCCCCCTGAAATGAGGGGGCTTTGTAGAAAAATGGTCGCAATTCCTTAACTTTTCACAGGATATTTTTGTTCAACCCCTTTAATTAAACTTGAAAGTCTGCACTTCAATTGCATCTCAGTTGTTTCATTTTAAATAAAAAATAGTGGCATGTAGACCTCAAATCACAAAGATTCTGTCACTGTCCAAATATATCTGGACCTAACTTTATACAGAGCAAATCATATTGACATTGCAGAGCATATGTAAATTAATTTTAGCACTTTTTAAGTGCTTTTTCAAACGGATTTCAACTGTCATAAGCCTATCAAGTATAAGTGCCACACGGAGAAATATACACAATTTAACGCCTTGGCGTGCTATCAACTAGGTTATTAATGGTTTTCTGAGCAATGTTCTGCCTCACTGAATGCACTTGGGCATGCAAATTATCAGCTCGCTTTGTAATTGCTAACCAAGTATGTTCCAGATGTGCTGCATGAATGCAAATTGAGAAACGCTACAAGCCTTGGTAACACGTTTAGGCCACATAGGCTGCTCACAATATCATGAGCAACATGCGACCTGGTGTTGTCTTTTGGAAAAATAGCTCCTGGGACAGTTTGGAGAAATGGCCGTACTACTAGCTCAGCTATTTAATCAATGTAACACCAAGCTGTTAGTGTAGCTGGAATGAAGAGTAGATGGCTCTAGCCACCTTACATCTTGCCACCCCACACGATACTCCCAGGAGTCGGATCGTTGTGAAGGTCTCTAGGCAATGCAGGCAATAATAGCACATTTAGGCTTGTGTTGCCTAAACGTGTTAACGTGCTGCAAAGTTTCTGGTCTTGACTTCCATCAAGCACATCTGCAATGACATTGGTCAACAATTGCAAAGCCAGCATCGGATTTGGATGATTTGTGCGCCCAAGTGCATTCAGCAAAGCAGAACATTCCTAAGAAAATCGTTAACACCTTCCCGCAAAATGATGTTGTATTCAAGTCCTGGGAATGGGTCCTCAGATGTGAAGGAGGCTCAGGAACTACTGTATGTTATAAAGCTGGCATCTGTTTCCAACAGCTGCGGCTGGTGCTGAGTTCTGGCCGTACCTTTTGACAATTTAAATGCCTCTGTAAATCTTTGACAGCGGTATATAAATGGAATGCGCTCCGATGCCTCTGCAACGCGATTCCAGGGGACTGATGGGTTACTATGACAGCCATGCAGTCTGCTGAAGAACCCTGTTGCTGTAATCTTGATCCTCATGTGAGGCTCAGCATTGGCATTGCATTGTCTTTTATAAGCTATCAAACCATCGCAGGTTCAAGTTCACCAAGGGGACTAAAAAATAATGCTTAAAATACAGAAAAAAAAGTATTTTAAAAATATATATGAAAGATCAGATAGCCTCCCTTTTAAAAGTAAAGGAAAATAATTAAAATAAACATACTTGGTATCACAATCATAAAAATCTGATCTATTAAAATATGGAATTAATTAACCCAATCGGTAAACTCCAAAAAGAGAAGAAAAAAATCAAAACACCAGAACTGCAAGGTTTTTTTTTTATTTTTTTTTTTAGGTAATCCCACCCTTCTAAAATAAAAAATAATAATAATCAAACAAAGAATCTTATATACAGAAAACTGGTATAGTTAAAAACATCAGCTCAATTCACAAAAATAAATCCCTTCATTAACAGAAAACTAAAAACGTTGCGGGTCCTTTTTCAGAATTTTCTTTCATCAGTTAAGTAGAAAAAACTGGCGTGGACAATTCTGTTTCCAGGTCATATGAACACATAAGTACAAACCCCCCCAAAAATCAATGGCTAAACTGCTTTTTTTTTTTCACCATTTCATCATACTTGAATTTTTTTTTCCCGTGTTTCAGTACATTATATGGTAAAATGAATGGGGACATTAAAAACTACATCTTGTCCTGCAATAAACAAGCCCTCACACATCTATATTTTTATTTATTTATTTATTTTACTCCCTTATATAGCGCTGTTAATTCTACATCGCTTTACAGACATTATCATCACTGTCCCCATTGGGGCTCACAATCTAGATTCCCTATCAGTATGTCATTGGAGTGTGGGAGCAAACCGGAGACCCCGGAGGAAACCCACGCCAACACGGGGGGAACATACAAACTCCTTGCAGATATTGTCTTTGGTGGGATTTGAACCCAGGACCCCAGCGCTAAAAGGCTGCAGTGCTAACCACTGAGCCACCATGCTGCCCTATATAGATGGAAATTTAAAAAAAGTTATTGCTCTGGAAACATGGTGAGGAAAAAAATGAAAAATCCCCTGGTTCTTAAAGGGTAAGTAACCTCATGACATGATTACATAGTTACATAGTTAATACGGTTGAAAACAGACAAATGTCCATTACGTTCAGTTGGGGGATGAGAAAGAACAATTGGAAGGAGCACATGAAAATCCACAATGCATGATCCTGTTCACCCCCAAATAGCTAATCTTTGCCTCCAGATCTCAGTTGTCGATATGCTGGAGTAAAGATTTATGCCAAGGCGTCCAGGTGTGTGTATTTCTGTGCATGGAGCTCATACTCAATACTGAAGATGTTTGAAAACGTTTCCATTGTTTCATCATTTGCATATCATTAACACAAGGGCGGACATACCGCTGGTGCAGTTAATAATGAAGGCAATCTGGCCAGTTGCTCTAGGTACTTTTTTTTACCAAACACACTATGGAGAGCACAGCATCAGCCCATTTTCCTTTTTGTAATTTTTTAAAATGTAAAAGATGAAAATATATATGTATTTTTTTGCCTAAAATACTAAGGAAATGTGACATCTTTAACTTTAGGCCATTTAGAGATCATATCATTTCATCTTCAATTTGCTTAACTGTTCACAATAATAGTAATTTTGACCAGGGGTGCCCAAACTTTTACATGCCACTGTATAGTGATGTCCTCAATTACATAGTTTTCTTTTCTATTATGTATACCACCGTCCCTTATTATGTAGTATCCTCTCAAGTTATGTATAGTGCTGTCCCTTATTATATAGTAATAATATATTGTATAGTTCATTTTATATCTAACAAGAGAGGATGCTATGTATTAAAGAGAGGTCGCTGTGAAGTATTGAACACGTCACCAATTTTCTAAGTAAATATATTTCTAAAGGTGCTATTGACATGAAATTCTCACTAGATGTCTGTAACAACCCATCCAATCCACAGAGGCAAAGAAATTAAACTATAGATGTCCATAATTTAAGTTTATGTAATAATGAGAAACAACATAGGGAAAAAGTATTGAACACATGAAGAAAGAGAGGTGCAAAAAGCCATGGAAAGTAATGACATTATCTGAAATCTATCAGTAATTAGAGAACAATCCTGCCACTTAGTGAAAATTATATATTTTACTTAGAAAATTGGCGATGTGTTCAATACTTAATTCCCCGCTGTACACATTTTAGCAGCAGCATCCCTTATAGTATCTAAGCAACTCAGATTGTTGGAGATATTCCTTACAGCTAACCTGTAGCTCGCGCTGGATTACTTCATCGCTTAGAGCTGCTTTCAAAAAGACATGCATTGGACAGCATGCACGTCTGCAACTGCCTGGCAACTTTTAACATGGCACGGTTTATACCAACTCAAGAAGAAAGTTCTTTATTATATGATGGGAATTCCACAGCCCAAGAGCAGTAAGTAATACATACATTAACATTTCATTACGTCTTCATGCAAGATGTTAAATATACAAAGTGATTTCTTACTTTAATCTTATAATATTCTTCCTCTTTCTCAGACTTCCATTCTCCTATACAGAGGCCTATGAGACAGATCTTTTCAACGATTTGGCGATACCTGGGGAAACGATAGAAGCTTCAAGCGTTTCTAATTTTAGAGAGACTCCTGTTTGGTCGGGAGATCAAGTATCCTTAGAAGAGGAGATGTTGGAAGCAGGTATTCTGGCTTCTCTGAGGGAATATGAAGAACAGGAAAAGCTGAAGCAAGAGCCAACCTTGAACAAATCCAGTGTATCGGCACTTAGGTGAAACAGTGTACATTCAATTGACCGATATGATGACCACATATTCTACAATCTCAGGCTTCCAAGTAAATTCAGATATTTCTGAAGCCTTATGGCTGAAATCTACTTTTTTTCTAAGTGGTAGGCTTTCACATACTTGGGGTGGTTATCAAGGGGTTCTTTAACAAAATACATTGATGTTATATATATATATATATATATATATATATATATATATATATATATATATATATATATATATATATGTGTGTGTACAGACCAAAAGTTTGGACACACCTCATTTAAAGATTTTTCTGTATTTTCATGACTATGAAAATTGTACATTCACACTGACGGCATTAAAACTATGAATTAACACATGTGGAATTATATACGTAACAAAAAAGTGTGAAACAACTGAAAATATGTCTTATATTCTAGGTTCTTCAAAGTAGCCACCTTTTGCTTTGATGACTGCTTTGCACACTCTTGGCATTCTCTTGATGAGCTTCAAGAGGTAGTCACTGGAAATAGTCTTCACTTCACAGGTGTGCCCTGTCAGGTTTAATAAGTGGGATTTCTTGCCTTATAAATGGGGTTGGGACCATCAGTTGTGTTGTGCAGAAGTCAGGTGGATACACAGCTGATAGTCCTACTGAATAGACTGTTAGCTGCTTTTTTCTTGCCATAATACAAATTCTAAGTAAAGATGAGTGGCCATCATTACTTTAAGAAATGAAGGTCAGTCAGTCCGAAAAATTGGGCAAACTTTGAAAGTATCCCCAAGTGCATTTGCAAAAACCATCAGTTGCTACAAAGAAACTGGCTCACATGAGGACTGCTCCAGGAAAGGAAGACCAAGAGTCACCTCTGCTTCTAAGGATAAGTTTATCCGAGTCACCAGCCTCAGAAATCGCAGGTTAACAGCAGCTCAGATTAGAGACCAGGTCAATGCCACACAGAGTTCTAGCACCAGACACATCTCTTCAACAACTATTAAGAGGAGACTTTGTGCTGCAGGCCTTCATGGTAAAATAGCTGCTAGGAAACCACTGCTAAGGACAGGCAACAAGCAGAAGAGACTTGTTTGGGCTAAAGAACACAAGGAATGGACATTAGACCAGTGGAAATCTGTGCTTTGGTCTGATGAGTCCAAATTTGAGATCTTTGGTTCCAACCACCGTGTCTTTGTGCGACGCAGAAAAGGTGAACGGATGGACTCTACATGCCTGGTTCCCACCGTGAAACATGAAGGAGGAGGTGTGATGGTGTGGGGGTGCTTTGCTGGTGACACTGTTGGAGATTTATTCAAAATTGAAGACATACTGAACCAGCATGGCTACCACAGCATCTTGCAGCGGCATGCTATTCCATCCGGTTTGCGTTTAGTTGGACCATCATTTATTTTTCAACAGGACAATGACCCCAAACACACCTCCAGGCTGTGTAAGGGCTATTTGACCAAGAGGGAGAGTGATGGGGTGCTACGCCAGATGACCTGGCCTCCACAGTCACCAGACCTGAACCCAATCGAGATGGTTTGGGGTGAGTTGGACCACAGAGTGAAGGCAAAAGGGCCAACAAGTGCTAAGCATCTCTGGGAACTACTTCAAGATTGTTGGAAGACCATTTCCGGTGACTGCCTCTTGAAGCTCATCAAGAGAATGCCAAGAGTGTGCAAAGCAGTCATCATAGAAAAAGGTGGTTACTTTGAAGAACCTAGAATATAAGACATATTTTCAGTTGTTTCACACTTTTTTGTTAAGTATATAATTCCACATGTGTTAATTCATAGTTTTGATGCCTTCAGTGAGAATGTACAATTTTCAAAGTCATGAAAATACAGAAAAATCTTTAAATGAGAAGGTGTGTCCAAACTTTTGGTCTGTACTGTATATATACACCTCCAGTAGGCGTTCAAGCTCGAAAATAATGCACGACAGAACACACGTTCGGTCTGTCGGCACCATTATAGGCTATAGCCCCCTTTACGCATACTTATGAATCAAATTTGTGAGGGATTCGGACGTAAGCCCCGACAGGACCAACGAACAGGTGCTGAAACGCAGTGTGAAAGCCCCCTTACCATCATAACCCACAGTCCGAGACTGCAAACCAGAACTTGCAGCATAGTTCTCTAGGCTAAAGCCCCCGTCTCACATAGCGAGATCGCTGCTGTGTCACGGTTTTGGTGAAGCAACAGCGACCTCACCAGCGATGTCGCTATGTGTGACACTTTGCAGCGATCAGGCCCCTGCTGTGAGGTCGCTGATCGCTGCAAAGTGTCCTGGACCATTTTTTGGTCGTTGCCCTCCCGCTGGTCAGCACACATCACTGTGTGTGACCAACGGGAGCAGCGATCAGGCTGGTAACCATGATAAACATCGGGTTACTAGGGGCACACGCGCACCTAGTAACCCGTTGTTTATCATGGTTACGAGCCTGCTAAAGTGAGCGGTAACCTCCCGCTCACTATAGCAGAGTGGTAACCATGGTAAACATCGGGTTACTAGGTGCGTGTGTGTCCCTAGTAACCCGATGTTTACCATGGTTACCAGCCTGCTCCTGCTTCAGCAGCAGGCTGGTAACCAGGAGCAGGACTTCGTGGAAAGATTCTTTCCACGATGTCGCTACTCCCCTGATTGTTGGTGAGCCTGCCTGTTTGACAGCTCACCAGCGACCACATAGCGACGCAGCAACGATCCCTGACAGGTCATATCGTTGTCGGGATCTTTGCAGCGTCGCTAAGTGTGACGGGGCCTTAAGAAGTAGATACAATTGTAACCAATTTACCTAGTGCTGTCTGAACTTGATACTTCAGCAGAAGCCTCACAAAGTTCTCTGCTAGTTTGTTACAATGCATCAGACTGGAGTTTAGACTTTTATCTCACCTTGACTGAATACAATTGCATTTTTCAGCTGAGACCAAAAAAAGCTTTGTAGGTTTGTTGCCTCTGACTGTAAACAAGAATGTTCTCATTCACAGACTGCAAACAATACAGTAGAATAAAGCAAGCTGGCACTGTTCTGTCTTGTAGAACTAGAAGCCACACATTACTCATGTGCTTATGGATCCACCACCATCTTATTGATTGTGCTCGGTGGCACAGAAATAGTCCATAATCCACTTAAAGTGTCAAGAATGAATAGAAAAACCATGCCAATCACCAAAAGATATGGTATACTTCTAATTTATTCCATCAGCTGCATACGAACATGGTTAAAAAAAAATTAGAAAGTTGTATTGATTTTTATTGATATAGTGATTAAGCATTGTTTTCATAAAAGCAGAAAATCTCCCCAAGTCGGAATTGAGGCGTAGGATTTTTAGAAAATTGCAAAAAGATCTCAGTATTAAGGTGATTTCTCACGTTTGACATTCCTGGTCTGAAGATGGATTATGATGTCTCAATTCGTCTCCTGACGAATTTAATAGCCTAATATGTTCCTAAAAGGCTGTTGAATTCACGTCAGAAAACCCATGACTGGTCCAGACATTGCAGTCCATGCTCTGACTATGACCTCTTTCATGTATTCAGCCACTGTAATCGGACCAGTCGCCTTAATTTTCATAACAAGATGTTTGAGAAGTTGGTTGCAATCCTCAGAGTCGCCAGTTTTGTTACTTTGTGTGGGAGCTGCCTTATATAGTTATATGAAAAAGTTTGGGCACCCCTATTAATCTTAAGCTTAATGTTTTCTTAAAATTGGTGTTTTTGCAACAGCTATTTCAGTTTGATATATGTAATAACTGTTGGACACAGTAATGTTTCTGCCTTGAAATGAGGTTTATTGTACTAACAGAAAATGTGCAATCTACATTCAAACAAAATTTGACAGGTGCATAAGTATGGGCACCCTTATCATTTTCTTGTTTTAAATACTGCTACCTACTTTTTACTGACTTACTAAAGCACTTTTTTTGGTTTTGTAACCTCATTGAGCTTTGAACTTCAAAGCCAGGTGTATGCAATCATGAGAAAACCTACTTAAAGTGGCCACTTGCAAGTTGTTCTCCTGTTTGAATCTCCTCTGAAGAGTGGCATCATGGGCTTCTCAAAACAACTGTCAAATGATCTGAAAACAAAGATTATTCAACATAGTTGTTCAGGGGAAGGATACAAAAAGCTGTCTCAGAGATTTAACCTGTCAGTTTCCACTGTGAGGAACATAGTAAGGAAATGGAAGAACACAGGGACTGTTCTTGTTAAGGCCAGAAGTGGCAGGCCAAGAAAAACATCAGAAAGGCAGAGAAGAAGAATGGTGAGATCAGTCAAGGACAATCCTCAGACCACCTCCAGAGAGCTGCAGCACCAACTTGCTGCAGATGGTGTCACTGTGCATCGGTCAACTATACAACGCACTTTGCACAAGGAGAAGCTGTATGGGAGAGTGATGCGAAAGAAGCCGTTTCTGCAAGCACGCCACAAACAGAGTCGGCTGAGGTATGCAAAAGCACATTTGGAGAAGCCAATTTCTTTTTGGAAGAAGGTCCTGTGGACTGATGAAACCAAGATTGAGTTGTTTGGTCATACAAAAAGGCGTTATGCATGGCGGCAAAAAAACACAGCATTCCAAGAAAAGCACTTGCTACCCACAGTAAAATTTGGTGGAGGTTCCATCATGCTTTGGGGCTGTGTGGCCAATGCCGGCACTGGGAATCTTGTTAAAGTTGAGGGACGCATGGATTCCACTCAGTATCAGCAGATTCTTGACAATAATGTTCAAGAATCAGTGATAAAGTTGAAGTTACGCAGGGGATGGATCTTTCAGCAAGACAATGATCCAAAACACCGCTCCAAATCTACTCAGCCATTCATGCAGAGGAACAATTACAATGTTCTGGAATGGCCATCCCAGTCCCCAGACCTGAATATCATTGAACATCTGTGGGATCATTTGAAGAGGGCTGTCCATGCTCGGCGACCATCAAACTTAACTGAACTGGAATTGTTTTGTAAAGAGGAATGGTCAAAAATACCTTCATCCAGGATCCAGGAACTCATTAAAAGCTACAGGAAGCGACTAGAGGCTGTTATTTTTGCAAAAGGAGGATCTACTAAATATTAATGTCACTTTTCTGGTGAGGTGCCCATACTTATGCACCTGTCAAATTTTGTTTGAATGCAGATTGCACATTTTCTGTTAGTACAATAAACCTCATTTCAAGACAGAAACATTACTGTGTCCAACAGTTATTACATATATCAAACTGAAATAGCTGTTGCAAAAACACCAATTTTATAAAACAATAAGCTTAAGATTAATAGGGGTGTCCAAACTTTTTCATATAACTGTATGTAACATGAGGTTGGTGGGAGCCTAGTATAGATTTTGCATTGAGGCTCCGTATTGTGTATACACTTTACTTGCCCATATACAGTTATATGAAAAAGTTTGGGCACCCCTATTAATCTTAAGCTTAATGTTTTATAAAAATTGGTGTTTTTGTAACAGCTATTTCAGTTTGATATATGTAATAACTGTTGGACACAGTAATGTTTCTGCCTTGAAATGAGGTTTATTGTACTAACACAAAATGTGCAATCCGCATTCAAACAAAATTTGACAGGTGCATAAGTATGGGCACCTCACCAGAAAAGTGACATTAATATTTAGTAGATCCTCCTTTTGCAAAAATAACAGCCTCTAGTCGCTTCCTGTAGCTTTTAATGAGTTCCTGGATCCTGGATGAAGGTATTTTTGACCATTCCTCTTTACAAAACAATTCCAGTTCAGTTAAGTTTGATGGTCGCCGAGCATGGACAGCCCTCTTCAAATGATCCCACAGATGTTCAATGATATTCAGGTCTGGGGACTGGCATGGCCATTCCAGAACATTGTAACTGTTCCTCTGCATGAATGCCTGAGTAGATTTGGAGCGGTGTTTTGGATCATTGTCTTGCTGAAAGATCCATCCCCTGCGTAACTTCAACTTTATCACTGATTCTTGAACATTATTGTCAAGAATCTGCTGATACTGAGTGGAATCCATGCGTCCCTCAACTTTAACAAGATTCCCGGTGCCGGCATTGGCCACACAGCCCCAAAGCATGATGGAACCTCCACCAAATTTTACTGTGGGTAGCAAGTGTTTTTCTTGGAATGCTGTGTTTTTTTGCCGCCATGCATAACGCCTTTTTGTATGACCAAACAACTCAATCTTGGTTTCATCAGTCCACAGGACCTTCTTCCAAAAAGAAACTGGCTTCTCCAAATGTGCTTTTGCATACCTCAGCCGACTCTGTTTGTGGCGTGCTTGCAGAAACGGCTTCTTTCGCATCACTCTCCCATACAGCTTCCCCTTGTGCAAAGTGCGTTGTATAGTTGACCGATGCACAGTGACACCATCTGCAGCAAGTTGATGCTGAAGCTCTCTGGAGGTGGTCTGAGGATTGTCCTTGACTGATCTCACCATTCTTCTTCTCTGCCTTTCTGATGTTTTTCTTGGCCTGCCACTTCTGACCTTAACAAGAACTGTCCCTGTGTTCTTCCATTTCCTTACTATGTTCCTCACAGTGGAAACTGACAGGTTAAATCTCTGAGACAGCTTTTTGTATCCTTCCCCTGAACAACTATGTTGAATAATCTTTGTTTTCAGATCATTTGACAGTTGTTTTGAGGAGCCAATGATGCCACTCTTCAGAGGAGATTCAAACAGGAGAACAACTTGCAAGTGGCCACTTTAAGTAGCTTTTATCATGATTGCATACACCTGGCTATGAAGTTCAAAGCTCAATGAGGTTACAAAACCAAAAAAAGTGCTTTAGTAAGTCAGTAAAAAGTAGGTAGGAGTATTTAAAACAAGAAAATGATAAGGGTGCCCATACTTATGCACCTGTCAAATTTTGTTTGAATGCAGATTGCACATTTTCTGTTAGTACAATAAACCTCATTTCAAGGCAGAAACAATACTGTGTCCAACAGTTATTACATATATCAAACTGAAATAGCTGTTGCAAAAACACCAATTTTAAGAAAACATTAAGCTTAAGATTAATAGGGGTGCCCAAACTTTTTCATATAACTGTACATAGGCGGATTATAATGAGGGCAATCCGGGCTACCGCCCGGGGCTCCGGGGTGTCTATGGCCAGATTGCCCTCATTATATGTGCGGCGCCGCGGCACATACTGGCAGACAGTGGCGGGGGGGCCCCTGGACCGCTCCCCCAACAGCGCTGCACGGACACTGCTTCTTCTCCGGCCGGGCCAGCACTGCAGCAGTTAACTTCCCTGTGCTGGCCCGGCCGCGTCACTGCTAGGAGACATGGCCCTGTGCGTGGCCATGTCTCCTAGCTGTGACGTCACGCAGTGCGCGCCCGGTCTGCAGTGCTGCACCGGAGAGGAGCAGGACTGGAGCCGAGCCGGGGGATGGTGAGTCTCTGTGTGTGTGAGAGAGTGTGTATGTGTGAGAGTGAGTGTGTGTATGTGTGATTGAGTGAGTGTGTGTGTGTGTGTGCAGGCAGATATCATTGTGTTATGTCTGCTTATATGTATTTTTGTGTTTCAAATGTGTTTATGCGTGTATGTATATGTCTGTATATGTTTGTGTGTGCGTGACTGCGTGCAGCCTCCCGCTGTCTCTGGGGGGGGGGGCGCCGTGCAGCCTCCCGCTGTGTATAGATGGCGCCTGTGCGGCCTCCTGCTGTGTATAGATGGCTACATGCGGCCTCCCGCTGTGTATAGATGGCGCCGTGTGGCCTCCCGCTGTGTATAGATGGCTACGTGCGGCCTCCAGCCGTGTATAGATGGCTACGTGTGGCCTCCAGCCGTGTATAGATGGCTACGTGCGGCCTCCAGCCGTGTATAGATGGCTACGTGCGGCCTCCAGCCGTGTATAGATGGCTACGTGCGGCCTCCCGCCGTGTATAGATGGCTACGTGCGGCCTCCCGCCATGTATAGATGGCTACGTGCGGCCTCCCGTGGTGTACAGATGGCTACGTGCGGCCTCCCGCCGTGTATAGATGGCTACGTGCGGCCTCCTGCCGTGTATAGATGGCTACGTGCGGCCTCCCGCCGTGTATAGATGGCTACGTGCGGCCTCCCGCCGTGTATAGATGGCTACGTGCGGCCTCCAGCCGTGTATAGATGGCTACGTGCGGCCTCCAGCCGTGTATAGATGGCTACGTGCGGCCTCCCGCCGTGTTTAGATGGCTACGTGCGGCCTCCCGCCGTGTTTAGGCTATGTGCCCACGATGCAGAAATGCTCCAGATTTTTTTTGAGCGTTTCTGCATCTCCCTGGCAGAAAAAAACACATGCTTATTTTACATGCATTTTTCCTGCCAGGGACATGCGGATGTGAAGCGTTCTTCACATGCATTTCTGCATGCGGGTTATCAAGCGCTTTTCCAAGCGATTTTAGCATCACTTGGAAAGTGCTTGACAACTTGGTCACACTATATAAATACATAATAGTGTGACCGTAAAAGAATGGTAAAAAATAAATATTTACTTACCTTTTGATGGCCTGCCAACGTCAGCGGTTGCGTGACCCGTCACATGACTAAATGACGTCACGGCAGGTCCTTTTCAGACCATCGTGAGCTGCCGGCAAGCCAGGACGCATCGGATAAAGACACGGGGGGCCATCAGAAGGTAAGTATAATATTTATTTTTTATTTTATTCTTTTTTTTTACAGGTACTATGGTACCCGGGTCCGGAGGAGAGTGTCCTCTTCTCCAAACCCAGGTACCATCTGCACATTGAAACGCATGGATTCTCCATGTACAGATGCAGTGATGCGGATTACATGCGTTCCAATGCAAGTCAATGGCGGCGAAAACGCCGAGCTTCCGCAAAATAATTGGTAATGCTGCGGATTTTTCCGCAATGATAAACCGCAGCGGAAATTTCCGCATTATGTGCACAGCACATGCGAATTATCATTGGGGAGCATGGCAGGCCTTCTACCATGCGTTTTTTTTAAGCGTTTCTGCAGCGGAATTGCTTAAAAAACGCATAGTGGGCACACAGCCTAAAAAAAATTATTATAATTAATATTGTGCCAAATTTCACGTGAACTATCACATGATCTATCACAGGGGATCATGTGACATGTGATACATGAGGTGTGTGTGTGGGGGGGGGGCCCGCGCCTTCTAAACTGCCCAGGGCCCTTGCTACTCTTAATCCACCCCTGCCCATATATTTCCAAAATTATAGCATAATGAGAAATATTTTTTCTGCTGTTGGTACCAATAAGTAAACAGTTGTGCACATAAAATTTTCTGGCAGGTTCTCCAACCATGGGAACTAGATCTGCTTTTCACCACAACCAGGTGAACCGGAACATAAAATAAATCTGTTCTATAGTGTCTTAGGGTGTCCAGACATTGCACCATAGAGTGCTAGAGTAATTCTCATATTGACTGACATATCAAAACTTACCAGAACTGTTAAGGATTCTACATATCACAGCTTTAGATGGATAAGACATTCAGGTCTGCCTGCCTCAGATTTACCCAACTTTAAAGGGTTGTTTCAACTTCCCTGACTTCCTACTTTGCAGGGGGCGGTGCGCTCCTGAAGACTGATAGTTTGGACTGGGAGCAAGGTCGCACCGCTGGTCTGAAGTGTGATGAACTGAACTGTGTTCTTCCCCAGGCTGCTAGCAGAGGCAGAGTGGCATGAGCAGTCTCTAAAGCAGACCTGGTCAAAGTGTGATCTGTGTGCCACATCTGGCCTTTTGGCTATTCCTTTTCAACTAATGGACCAGGACTTCCAAAGGGCAGGAAACAGTGACGTTCTGCAGCATGCGGCCGCTCCCCTCCTAGCGTCTCAATTTCACTAGTATCTGCGTCCTCAGGATGCGGATACTGTTCTGTGCCACCATTCAGCCTGTGCATCTGCATCTCCGTACAATAGGTGCAATGGCGTCACTAGATCACGCCTGCTGCACAGATAGATAGATATAATATAATCGTAGATGCGTCCCTCTGTCCTAAGCCTTTATAGACTGCGCAAGCGCGTCTCACCTGTGCAGTCTTGCTCCAGACAGAAGAACGCATTGAGCCTTTACAGGTAAGAGAAGTGTATGGCGCCGGAGATCGCGGTATGCATAGGCACTGAACGCATACCGCGATCTCAGGCGCCATACTTACATACTTACCTTACCGGGAGGAGCGTTGCCGCGGCACCTCTGTTCTGGACGGAGACTGGGGCAGGAGTGAGGCGTCGGAATCGGCGCATGCGCATAGCGCGCTATCTGGCGCCATTTTACTGAAGACACATTTGCAGTGTGTCTTCAGCAAAATGGCGCTGGATATAGCGGAATGGGCAAGCGCGTAGTCCGGCACCACACTCCTCCCCCGGCCTCTGGCAGAACAAAACGCAGCGCTAGAGCACAGGGAAGAAAGGTGAGTATAAGTGTTTAATTTTTTTTGTGTGTGCGCAGCGTGATAGGGATGAGGGGGACCATGAATACCAGGATGAGGGATGGGGTACCATGCATACCAGGATGAGGGATGGGCTACCATGCATACCAGGATAGGGATAAGGGGGCACCATGCATACCAGGATAGGGATGAGGGGGTACCATGCATACCAGGATACAGATGAAGGGTACCATACATACTAGGATAGGGGTGAGGGGGTACCATGCATACCAGGATGAGGGATGGGGTACCATGCATACCAGGATTAGGAATGAGGGGGCACCATGCACACCAGGATAGGGATGAGGGGGTACCTTGCATACCAGGATACGGATGAGGGGCCATGCATACCAGGATATGGATGAGGGGGTACCATGTATACCAGGATAGGGATGAGGGATGGGTTGCCATGCATATCTGGATTGGGGGATGAGGGGTGCCATACATACCAGGATTGGGGATGAGGGGTGCCATGCATACCAGGATTGGGGATGAGGGGTGCCATGCATACCAGGATAGGGATGAGGGGTACCATACATACCAGGATTGGGGACGAGGGGTACCATACATACCAGGATACGGATGTGGGGTACCATACATACCAGGATTGGGGATGAGGGGTGCCATGCATACCAGGATTGGGCATGAGGGGTACCATACATACTAGGATGAGGGACGAGGGGTACCATACATACCAGGATACGGATGTGGGGTACCATACATACCAGGATTGGGGATGAGGGGTGCCAAGCATTCCAGGATGGGGATGAGGGGTAGCATGCATACCGGCATAAGGCTGAGGGGGCCATACATACCAGGATTGGGGATGAGGGAGCCATGCATACCAGGATTGATATGAGGGGTGCCATGCATACCAGGATTGATATGAGGGGTGCCATGCATACCAGATTTGGGATGAGGGGTGCCATGCATACTAGGATTGGGGATGAAGGGGCCATCCATACCAGGATCAGGGATGGGGTGCCATGCATACCAGTATTGGGATGAGGGGTGCCATGCATACCAAGATTGGGGATGAGGGGGCCATGCATACCAGGATTGGGGATAAACGGTGCCATGCATACCAGGATTGGGGATAAGGGGTGCCATACATACCAGAATTGGGGATGAGGGGGGTACCATGTATACCAGGATAATGATGAGGGGCATACCATGCATACCAGGATAGGTATGAGGGGGTACGATGCATACCAGGATAGGGATGAAGGTGTACCATGCATACCAGGATAGGGATGAGGGGCCATGCATACCAGGATACGGATGAGGGGCCATGCATACCAGGATAGGGATGAGGGGGTACCATACATACGAAGATAGGGATGAGGGTACCATGCATACCAGGATGAGGGATGGGGTGCCATACATACCAGGATAGGGATGAGGGATGGGGTACCATACATACCAGAATGAGGGATGGTACCATGCATACCAGGTGTCTTTTATACTGATAACAAGTTCAGACAGGTGCCAGTACTACCGGTAATGAGTGGAGGACAGAGGAGCCTCTTAAAGAAGAAGTTACAGGTCTGTGAGAGCCAGAAATCTTGCTTGTTTGTAATTGACCAAATACTTATTTTCCACCAAAATTTGAAAAAAATTTCTTTCCAAATCAGACAATGTGACCTTCAGAATTTGTTTTCTCATTTTGTCTCTCATAGTTGAGGTCTACCTATGATGTCAATTACAGGCCTCTCTCATCTTTTTAAGTGGGAGAACTTGCACAATTGGTGTCTGATTAAATATTTTTTTTCCCCACTGTATATGTGGGGAGGGTAGTGGTGTGGGATTACTCAAACTATGTGTGGGGGTCCATCATTTTGTGCAGCGGCATCATACAGTGTGTGTGAGGGGGAGGGGGAGAGGGGTTTCACCATACTGTGTGTATGGGGGGGCTGTGGGGTCTATCGCGTGTGGAGGTCTGTGAAGTTCTTCACACTGTGATGGCTATGGGGTCTATCAAACTGTGTGGGAGCATCATGCTGTGTGTGGGGCCATCATATTATGTGTGGAGAGCTGTTGGGGCCATCATACTATGCGTGTAGGGAGCTGTGGGGTCTATCATACTGTGTGCGTGGGGGGCTGTGGGGTCCATCATACTTTGTGTGGGAGTATCATACTGTGTGAGGAGCAGTGGGGGTATCATACTGCGTAGGGAGCTGTGGAAGAATCATACTATATGTGGGTGGGGAGGTTGTGGGGTTCATCATACTGTGTGGAGAACTGTGGGGGCATCATACTGTGTTTGTGAGCGTATGTTGGGGCATCATACTATGTGTGTTCGGGGAGGGAGCTGTGGAGACATAATTTTGTGTTTGGGTAATGTGAGTGCATCAAAATGTGTGTAAGAGTAATGGAGGTATCATACTGCGTTGAGGCAACTGGGGGCTTCATACTGTGTGGGGAGCTATCATACTGTGTGAAGACCTATGAGGGCATAATACTGTGTGTGGGGTATCATACTGTGTGGGGATCTGTTGCAGCATCATACTGTGTGGGTGACTGGGGCATCATATTATGTGTGGGGTCCATCACACTGTGTGAGGAGCTGTGGGACCATCACGCTGTGTGTGTGGGACATCATACTGTGTGTTTGGTGGAGGGGCTTTGGTGTCATAATATTGTGTGTTTGTGAGCAGTGGAGGTATCATGCTGTGAGGACATAATACTGTGTGGGGGTGACTGGGTACATATTGCGTGTGAGTCCATCACACTGTGTTTGGGGAGCTGTGAGGGCATTAAACTGCCTGAGGAGCTGAGGGGGCATAATACTGTGTGGGGGCATCATAAAGTGTGTGTGTGAGGGGTGGCCATGGGAGCATTATACTGTGTTTGGGGGTGGGAATCATACTGTGTGGGGGCAACTGTGGTATCCTGTTGTGTGTAGATGTCGTGGGGCATCATACTGTATGTGGGAGAATCATACTGCGGGGGCATTATACTGTGTATAGGGGCATCATACTGTGTGGACAGTTGTGAGAGCATCATACTGTGAGGGGGTAAGTTGAGGCATCATATTATATGTGGAGACATCATACTGAGTTGGTGGATCTATTGATCAAGGTACGTCTATACTTATTACATATGCTTAAAAAGTAATTGTCATCTGAATTTTTATTTTATAGATCAATAGTACACAACGGTAGGTTCACACGAGCGTATAAAAAATAATTCAGTTTCATTCAGAAAACTCTGACAATTTTTTTCTCACGTGTCATCCGTGTGCAATCTGTGTGCAGTCCGTATGCATTCTGTTTTTTACAACAGCTTTAAAAGGGAATGTGTCACCCCCTGGGAGATATCAGACCTCTACTATGGGCATACAGGTTATAGAAAAGTAAATCTATACATACCTGTATGGCCCATAGCAGAGGTCTGATTGCAGAGAAATGTGTTTTTGTCAACTCGGTTTTGCACAGAAAATCCCTGCTTACCTTCTTAGTAATCCCTGAAATCCCCGCCTATGTGTTTATTTACCATATTCCCCCCATCCCCTGCACGTCACAGGGCCCTGTGACGTGCACTTGTCTCCCTCACTTCCCGGGCATGCGCAAAGCGCCGCTCCCATAGAGTGTGCTTTGTTTCCCCCCGGCCCCGTCTGTCTGTGCACAGCGCCGCAGGGTTCTATTGCGCAGGCACTGGGGAGTCACTGACCCCACCACTGATTTGGCAGTTTTATGTGTATATTGTCCATAGGCAGAAAGCTGTCAATCACTGGTATGGTTGGGGTTATACAGAGCTCGGCATACAGAGAACTGGTATCAGCAGATAAAATAGTGATTTTATCAAAACTACACTAAGCAGCCCAGTAAGTGATACATAACAGGAATCAGGGTCTCTTTCCCTATATTATGCTGCTCTTAGATTACATAGCAAAAACCTGGTGACAGATTTGCTTTAATTCTGCTCATTATTAAGTGATAACAATTAATATAAAATAATAATAAGCAGAATTAAGTTTAGCTTGTTGGTTCGGCCCCCCCAGAACATTTGTAGTCTCTCATATGGCCCTTTGGGAAAATTGCCCACCTCTGCTCTAAAGCACAGCACTTGCAATCTAGGTAACCTGCCACTTTAAGATCTTTAAAACAGGCAATCAGCTGTAAACTATAAAATTAAAAATCCCTCAGTTTTTGAGAATGGACAGGACATTTAACAAGATATAAATTGCAAAGTTGCTTGTTTTTTTAAGCACTTTGTGCAATTTTAACGTCATAATTTGAGACAATTTAGGAAGTCATATTTCATGTTTTATTTTACTTCTGTCCTATAAACAGAAGAAACCGATATAACTAACTAATGGTTGAATTGAACAGTTTAAACCTAACAGAAGTGGAGACATCAAGAAAATATCAGGGTTTTTGTTGTATGTGTTTTATATTTTTTGTTTTTCTGTATTTTCTCTTAATTGCACACTGGCTTCCTTTTTCAGGCTACAGCAGCTAGAGCGCATGGGATTTCCCACAGGACAGGCGGTTGTGGCATTAGCTGCCACAGGAAAAGTGGAGAGAGCTGTGTCCCTTCTTGTGGAAGGAGAAATTGGTGGAGACATTACAGTGACTAATGAAAGACAGCCTTCTTGTGGACAGCTAAATACAGCTGATACGAGACACTTAAACCCTTGAACGTGGAAATAATAACAGATTTGTAGACGATAAATAAAATTTGCAAGTGTTACAAAAATAGGAGTTTTACAAACTTCCTAAGGGGTATGTGTCATCAGAAAATCTAATTTTTACAATAAAATATTTTTTTAAAAACATTTTTTTCCCACATCCCTATCTCAATTAAATGAAAAAATCCTGAAAGCTTGCAGTTTTCACTCTGACTGGCACTTCTTGCTCGGCTTCAGAAGTCATTATCATCACAGGCTGGATTACAATGAAAAGTATCTCCAATATATACAGTAGATATTATGAATGGTGGATACTGTGCTAAGTTATGATCACAACTCCATCTCCCTGTACAATGACTTCTGCCCAGGGCACAGAGCATGCCGTAAAGCAAGATGGCCATCCTGGTAATCATGTATCCAAAATAGCATAAAAAATAATTCTGCAATCTGAAAATAAAGATTAGCTAAAAAAAAGTTTCACTATCTTGTTTTAGTGATAAAAAGTGATACATTCCCTTTTAAGAGCCATATAATTAAAAGGGTTATCTCCTGTCCATATACCTTATCAGGAGATATGCTTGTCATGGCATTGGCATGGGACCCCACCCAATGAGCAAAACAGAAAAAGGAAAAAATGACCTCACCGGTAGGGGCTATTAAACAATCCTTGAAGGGTTCAGTGCACAGGAGAGTCATTGGGCCAGTTTCCCATGTAAAGTAATTAGAATAGACAGAGAAGATATACAGCTACCGCCTAAAAATATTTTACAACAAAAACATATTTTATTGATATGCTCTAAAAATATAGAAAAATGTATAAAATAAGAAACCCTTGGCCTATACGTTTCGAGCATTAAAAGCTTTTAATCCTATCAGGCTATGATTTTTGGGGGGTAGCTGGATATCTTTTCCGTCTGTTCTAACCCCACCTAATGAATCAAATCTTTGGAAGACTTGAAACATGCATATATTACATGGAAGACTATTCATCTGTATGATCCCAATGTAAAACAACAATCCCCTACAATGGGCGCTGCATAGATGATGTCTGACTGGCAGCAGCTTCCCACAGTGGCTCTAATTTTATCTGGCAGCGACTTCTTAGGCAGCTTCAATGTGAACAAGGTTGTCTGTAAGAGACAAGGGGGTAGCTTCACTCAAAATTCGAAATTTCAAGTATAACTTTTTTTTAGAGTGAGGAAAGGGTGACAAGCTGCTGCCAAACAAAGGTTCAGGCATTCTTTTAAGTTTGAGCTCAGTGAGGTTTAATCAGGGGCAGCACGGCGGCTCAGTGGTTAGCATTGTAGCCTTGCAGCGCTGGGGTCCAGAGTTCAAATCCCACCAAGGACAACATCTGCAAGGAGTTTGTATGTTCTCCCCATGTTCGCGTGGATTTCTTCTGGATACTCCAGTTTCCTCCCACACTCCAAAGACATACTGATAGGGAATCTGTGAGCCCCAATGGGGACAGTGATGATAATGTATGTAAAGAGCTGTGGAATTAATGGCACTATATAAGTGAGTAAAATAAATATTGGGACAATGTGACTTACACTTTTAATGAAGCAGTTTGGTGCATACTTTTATTGAACAGCGTCAATGGCACCAATAGGAACTCGTTCATCTGACATGCATTGATATTAGGAAACAGTGGTTGGCGCATCTGTGGGTGCGGACTGCTCTGACACTGATCTTAACATCTCATCACCATCTTGGTAATGACCAACTCATCTCTTTTAGAGTGATAGAATAATACAGTGAAAAAAAATCTTATCGTAATTGTTGTATACGAGTAACTTGCCAAATAACATTCAATAAAAAATGTTTTTTTTTTTTTTTTTATACAACTTGTTTTTCCTATTGTGGATTTCAAATAATACACGTGTACACAAGAAATAATATTACACAACCTCTTATCAATAGAATCACACCAATCTGATTTTATTAACCTCTTGATTTTTTCATGATCATCGCTTTCCTTTCATGTAAAGTGTGGCACTACACCAAACTTATCTTCAGAATTGGTTGCTGCCGCCATGATAATCTCTTTTTTTTTTAATTATTAATATCTTCTTACTTATGATCTGTAGTAAATAATCTGGAGGGTGTTTTCTTTTCTCATTCCACTTCATGTCTACTAGGCAACTTAATGGTCGTGATTTCTGCATATCATTTGCATTACCATATAGACAGTTGGAACAACTTATTTTAGATTCAGCCATTATAGACTCTTTCTGGAGTAGCTGAATGATGATCTGACAAGCTGGTGGCCCTGTAGAAATTATCAGTAAAACCTTCAATTTTATTGAAGGTAATAATTTAAGTACCATTCCCACACTCTTCCATAATTTATATTATGCAAAAGTAACAAAACTGGAATCCTTTTTGTGTTTGTTGTAGCTCACAACTTGAAATGGTAATGGCTTCTAGACTAATGTTTTCAAACCGATATGAAAGGAACAGACCTGAGCCGAGGCTTTTGTAGATGTCCTGCCGGAGCTTATATACTGTATGATAGACCCACAAACATGGATATGTCATGTGAATTCGTGCAGTAATATCTTTAAATCCGGACCTTGAACATGTCTCCAGAAAACCACAAACCCTTGGACTCTCTTTAAGAGTAAGAAAACGAGGTACAAATATGAGCCACAGTGGATATAAAAGCCTAGTAAGGTTGTCAGTGGCAAAGTGAAATATTCAATAGTTCTCATCTTCTTCCTCATCGTTTTGTGATAGTAGTAGATTTTTGTGAAACACTGGTCCATTACGCCTTCCCCTGTAGAATCCACTGGCGCTGGTTGGCGATGGTTCTGTACCAGACCCTGGGTCTGTTTCTAAATTGAGAGAAATAAAAGGTGATAATGAATAAGAGACAAACTCAAAATAGGATAAACCAAAACCTCATTATTCTTCCCTGCACTTCATAGTTTACCAACTAATCTTATGCCTCCAAAACACTGATTTAACGCTGAATACATAAGGAACACAAGTAAACATTCCAGGTTAATGCAAACTCTTCAGCAGGTAAGTACTTTCTATATCAATATATCTAAAACTACTGGGTGCAATTATTGGACATCTACATACAATTAACCACGGACAGCGGCATAAAAATGTAATAGCCAGATAATGTTAGTATTTAATTTTCAGCGTAGGATAAATCAACACTGTTACTTATTGTTGTGTAAACTTTGTATTTTATTGAAAATTGAATGAAAATGTATACCTTTTTATAGTTACAAAAATGGTGACTACTGTATTATATGTATTTAATCCATGGAGTCTACTTTCTTCAAAAGATATTTAACTCCTAGGTTCTGTGCTGTGAACAATATAGAAACTGTTTGAAATCTTTAGAACACTGCGCACAAAAAACCCAAATATTGTTACACAATGTGTTTTGCGCACCCAGTGATATCAGGCAGCACTGTTTTTCAAAGGAAGCAGAATCCAGTGATTAAATATATAGAAGTGATCTCCTCTCCTTCTATATAAATGCTGTCATATTTCATTTTCTCCAGAGTACACTTAAACGGGGTCTGTCAGCAGGTCCCACCAGACAGCAGAAGGTCCCTGTGCAGTAACAGTATATGGGCCAACTGCTTTCCAACATAAAAATCATCTCATATTGACAAGCATTTGAAAGCTATGAAATTATTTAACTTTGTCTTACATGTCCTCTAATAGACAATCGGTAGCTGTTTGTATAACGGGCCCCTTACCCACCATCGTGCAGCGTTACAAGTTGCACATACAGCACTGTGCAAAAGTCTTAGGCAGGTGCAGAGAAAAATGCTGCAAAGTAAGAATACTTTAAAAAAATAAAAGTGCTAATTGTTTTTTTCCATCAATTAACAAAATGCAAACTGAATGAACAAAAGAGAAATGTAAATCAAATCAATATTTGCTGTGACTATCCTTTGCCTTCAAAGCAGCCTCAATTCTTCTAGGTACACTTGCACATAGTTTTTGAAAGAATTCGGCAGGGAGGTTGTTCCAAACACATTGAAGAACTAACCACAGATCTTCTGAGAATGTAGGATTGAGAAAATCCTTCTGTCTCTTTCATGTTTTCCAAAACAGACTTGATGTTGAGAGTAGGGCTCTGTTGGAGCCATGTCATCACTTCCAGGACATCTTATTCTTCTTAATGATTAAAGGGGTTGTCCACTACTAGGACAACCCCTTCTTGATCTAAATGTTTAGCCCCGATAAAATAAAAAAGACTATACTCACCTCCCGTGCCGGTGCACTGCAGCACTCGCTTTCCCGGGGCTCCTGTGCAGTTGTTGTGACACGTGAGCCTGGCGCACAATCTGTGCTGGCGTCACTGCCACCATCTTCGTATGAATTGAACATGAAGAGGAAGTCCGTGCTGCGGCTGGTCTCTGACTTCCTCTGCATGCTCAATTTGAATGTGGGGACAGTGACGCCAGCACTGATTGGATGCCAGGATCACGTGTCACAATAACCGCACGAGAGCCCTGGGATCACGAGTACTGACCACTGGAACAGCGCCGGCACGGGAGGTGAGTATAGGCTTTTTTATTTTATTGGGCCAAACCTTTAGATTAAAAAGGGTTGTCCTAGTAGTGGACAACCCCTTTAAGATAGTTCTTAATGACATTGGCTGTATGATTGGGTTTGTTGTCCAGCTGCAGAATACATTTGAAGCTAATTAGATGCCTCCCTGATGGTATTGCATGATGGATAAGTATCTGTCTATTTTTCAGCAGTGGGTACACCATGAATCCAGACCAAATATTAAAGTCCAACTGCTGAAATACAGCCACATTCTTGCAAGGAACCTCCCCCATGCTGCACTGTTACCTGCAGACACTCATTATTGTACCGCTCTCCAGCCATCCAGAGAACAAACTATCTTCAGTTATAGCCTATTATTTCAAATTTGACTCATCAGTCCAGAACTCCTGCTGCCATTTTTCTGCACCCCAGAGCCTACGTTTTCTTGCTTAGCTGAGTTGCTTAGTCTTGTTTCCATGACGAAGGTATGGCTTTTTGGCCACAATTCTTCCATGACCATTCTTGGACATACTTCTCTGAACAGTAGATGGGTATAACTGACTCCCACTGATTGCTGCCAGTTCTGAACTGATGGCACTGCTGAACATCTTCTGATTTTGAAGCATTGTGTTTTGTCTTTCCTCTGCTGCACTAAGTTTCCTTGGCTGACCACAGCATCTACAGTCCTCAACGTTGCCCCCCCCCCTCTTTTAGTGTTGCTTCAAAAATGCTTGAATAGCACATCTTGAAACTTCAGTCTCTGCTTTGAAATCTTTGCCTGGGAAAAATCTTGCTGATGCCGTATAACTACCTTGTGTTTTTTTGCAGAGCACAGTGTGCCCAAGTGTATTACCTGTGACACTGTCTTCCACAACCTCACCTTTTTAGCAGAGTTTGGTTGTTCCTCATTCAGTTGTAAGCTTAGTACACAGCTGTTTCTGTTTATGACTTTGTTTCAACTTAGATATGAAAATGATGATCATAATCATTTGTTTGGTACAACTGCATAATCATACACCTGACTAAGCGTGATCACACCAAATATTGATCTGTCTTAGATTTCTCTTTTTATTTCGTTAATTGATAAAAATAAACTATTGACACTTCTATTTTTGAAAGCATTATTACTTTGCAGCATTTTTTCCACACCCGCTTAAACTTCTGCATAGTAATGTATACTATGTCCACTATATCTCTTTATATATCTCCTAAGTTTAAGGTCTCCAGCTGAGTGAACGTCTTTACAATGGACTCATTTGTGCTACTGTATGGTCCCTTCTAATGAAAGAAGCATTGCATACAGGTGAGAATTCCCTCAGGGGTTGTTCACACCATTTTCGGTCCAAGTGCTGTCCGTGAAAACAACGGACATCACTCTGACCATTGTTATTCAATGGGACCGTGCAGATGAGAGATTCAATTCACTAACCAAATCTGCGTGTGAAAAAGATCGTAGCACTAGTTTCTTCCATAGATCGGATGACATTCACCTATTCAAGTCTATGGGTGCGTAAAAAAATCGTACCCATAGACTTGAATAGGATCGGATTGCATATGGACTGCATACGGATAACAAGTGAGAAAAAAAAATTACAGAATTTTCTGGTTTTTATATGCTTGTGTAAACCTACCCTCATAGTAATACTGTATTAATCTAACAAAAAAAATTATATTCCTTTATGTGCAATCAGAGGTATACAAATTTACATTATAGCCCTATGAACAGAGCCATAATACAGTCATTTGCATTAACCCTTTCGTGCAGAGCATTATGCTTGATTAAAAAGTGAAAACTGGCATCCCAGTGGAACCCCATTCTCTCAATTTATGGGAAAGTGGCCACTTCTCACTACAGCTACATGTAATGAAACATCTGCTTAGGATTGAAAATCCATTACATTTCAAGGCCCTTCCTTACTTTGGGTAGACATTTGTATATGCACCTATTATAGTAAAATCTGTGCTTGTTTCTGTGCGAAAAATGTTCTCTTCTTGAAAAGAATGTGCGGAATAAAAAGGCAATCAGACACTGCAGAGGACCTGCTGACAGTTACCCTTTACACAATAGAAACCTGATCCACTTGTAATTATGGGTTACTGAAATACATATAAAGTATTTCTGGTTTTGGTAAAATATTATTTCTCCATTATTGCAGACAGTGCTACAAATTATACTAGTTTATCTGGGACAATAGTTGAAAATCAGTTCTAAAACAAGTCATGATCAGCAGCGTGCAGTTGTCTCGTGCATAGTTACAGCACATGCACCAAGACATCACAGTCAACATGCGCACTTAGTGGTCTACCTAATTGTATCACAAGGGCTCTAATGTCAGCTATACACCTTCTGTGCAAAATCAGGGAGAATAATTGAATGCGTTAGGCTATGTTCACACATCATGGTTTTTTTTTCAGCGTTTTTGATGCGTTTTTTTATGCAAATTTTCAGATGCATTTTGCAGTATCAGGAAAAAATCTAATGCGAATGCCGGTTTTTTTTGTTTGTTAAGGATTTTGTGCTTTGCATGTTTTTTTGACAGAGCAAGTCACTTCTTTGAGCGTTTTTTTCACCCATTGGAAGTAATGGGTGATGAAAAAAACGCTGAAAAAACGCAGGTGTCAAGTTTTCAGTGTTTTTTCTGCATAAACCAGAATGAGATTTTTTCTTTTCACTGAACTTTATGTACATGCACAACAGAGACAAAAGGAGAGTAAAAAAACACAGGAAAAAATGCACCAAAAAAGCAAGAAAACAGCAACAAAAATCCTGAACAACCTCCTGGCAAGAGATCAGGTTTTGCTGCAGAAAATGAACGCAGAAAAAAACATGATGTGTGAACATAGCCTTAGTCGCACAACCTGTCTCTACTGACAGTCTTCTCTAATTGTAGATCAAAAGTCACAATCCAGAAATTACATGAATTGCATAGAAATATTAAAACAATTTACATTATTGCCCCAGTTATTACAAGCTGTATTTCGAGCAGCTGCATTTCCAGCCCATGGATACAAGGGGTGAGCAGGGAATGTTTGCAAGCACTCCATCAGCAAGGAGCAGAACACGGCTATTGTTACCTGGCCACATTATGTACTCAAGCAGAGTGACCCTTTTAACCAGCAGCTCCAGCTGTTCTTGAAGCTGGAGAAAGGAGGCTAAGCTGACCACCTGCCAGACCGAAAACAGAATGGGACAACAGACCAAGGTGATGGAGGTTAGGAGAAATCTGAGAGGGTGTGAATACAATGGCAAGATGCTGTGTACGAACATATACATAGGAAGTGAAGGTTGGTGAAAGACATCTGAAATATGAATTCATAGAATATAGAAAATGCATGGAAAAATAAAGGAATATGAAGGCACCATAAAAGCAAACAGTCAAATGATATAAAGAACACGGCGTATATTGGAGACATTATTATAAACCTGTGTGGATTATGATCGCGTTTTGTATAAGGGTTAATATGATCTATAAAAAGCAGACTGTTCATAGAATATCAGTATAATATATGATCTACAGATAGTCCACCAGAGGGCAGTAAAAAAAAGAATAGTTATCTAGAACTAACCTTTATACAGTATATGAGCTTAATGGGAATCTCTATCAGAAGAGAAACTATTTATATGTGTATGTAGATCTTCCAAAGACAAGTCCAGCAATACCTTTACATGGCCAGTCCGTTCTGTTTGAACTGATATGCAAATGAGGCTGAAGAACTATTTGTAGATCTGAAGCCTCTGTCACTCCAGCTCTTTTCCCTGCCCAGCGCTGCCTCCTCCTGCTTGTATGACAACCTCTGTTTCAGGCAAAGGAGTTGTCAGTCAAGCAAAAGGTGGTGGTGCTGGGTGGGGAATAGAGCGAAAGTGACAGAGGCTTCAGATCTACCATTGTGCAAAGTGGCTTCGGAGATAAGTGGCAGTTATTTCAGAGGCAGTTAGTCAGGGCAGGAGTCAGGTAACCAACACTTTGACCACTTACTCTCTTTTAACTATGTTTCTGTTAGCTTTCACTTTTTCCCCTATAGTCCTCCACTTTCTAGTATTCCCTCAAATCCCTACACCTAGTAAGGAACTGTTCATCTCTGCCTCCATCCTCCCCATTCATAAAGATGGTCACACGCTGGACCTCATCTTCACCCGCCTCTGTTCCCTATCTAAACTGTCTAACTCACCTCTCCCTCTCTCTGAACACAACCTCCTCACATTCTCTACCCTCTCCTCTCCAGGTCTACAATCCCCATTCCACAAACTTACACACCTTTGCAGAAACCTCAAACACCTTGACCTACACTCACTCTCTGAATCCTTCCTCCCTCTTACAGACATAAATTCTTTACATGTACACGACGCAGATGTTGCTGCTGCTTTATATAACAGCACAATATCTGCAGCTCTCAACTCGATCACCCCTCTCACACATACATAAGCTCGCACAATCAACAGGCAACCCTGGCACACCAACTTTACTAAAGAACTGCAACGGGCCTCCAGGGTTGCAAAGCGGAGATGGAAAAGGTCTCACTCCATCGAGCACTTCATTGCATTCAAACAATCCCTCACTATTTTCAAGTCCACACTCACTGCAGCAAAACAAACATACTTCTCATCTCTCATATCTTCCCCATCGCACAACCCTAAACAGCTATTCAATACTTTCAATTCTCTCCTTCGTCCCCCAGCGCCTCCTCCCTCTTCTCTCATCTCAGCCAAAGACTTTGCCTCATTCTTCAAGCAGAAGACTGACACCATCAGACAAAGCTTTTGCCTAAAGTCCCCACAACCACTCCTCATATCTACTCAACCTTCCTCCTCCAAACCCCACTTCTCCACCATTACAGAAGGTCAAGTCTCCTCTTTACTCTCCAAATCACACCTCACCACCTGCGAACTTGACGCAATCCCATCCCACCTCACCCCTAACCTTACCACAGTCTTCATCCCAACCCTAACCCATCTCTTCAACCTGTCACTAACAACCAGTGTCTTCCCCTCATGTTTCAAACATGCCTCAATCACACCCATCCTCAAAGAGCCCTCCCTTGACCCATCCTCTCTGGCTAGCTACCGCCCCATATCACTTCTCACCTATGCCTCAAAACTACTAGAAAAACATGTCCACCTTGAACTGTCCTCCCATCTCTCCTCATGTTCCCTCTTCGACTGCTTACAATCTGGCTTCCGACCGAATCACTTTACTGAAACTGCCCTGACCAAAGTCACCAACGACCTACTAACCGCCAAATCCAAGCGACATTACTCCATCCTCCTCCTTCTGGACCTGTCATCTGCCTTCGACACAGTCGACCATTCCCTCTTACTACAGATTCTCTCATCTCTTGGCATCATGGACTTGGCCCTATCTTGGATCTCCTCATACCTAACAGACAGGACATTCAGCGTCTCCCACTCACGCACCACCTCCTCATCTCGCCCCCTATCTGTCGGTGTCCCCAAGGTTCAGTTTTAGGACCTCTGCTCTTCTCCATCTATACCTTTGGCCTGGGACAGCTCATAGAGTCTCACGGCTTTCAGTATCACCTCTATGCTGATGACACACATCTCTGGACCCGATATCTCCTCCCTACTAACCAAAATCCCACAATGTCTGTCCGCCATCTCATCCTTCTTCTCTGCCAGATTTCTAAAAACTTAACATGGATAAAACAGAATTCATCATCTTTCCACCCTCTCATTCATATCCCCCATCTGACCTATCCATCAATGTCAATGGCTGTTCACTCACCCCAGTCCCACAATCTCGCTGCCTTGGGGTAACCCTGGACTCTGATCTCTACTTCAAACCACATATCCAAGCCCTTTCCATTTTCTGCCGACTCCAACTCAAAAATATCTCCCGGATCCGTGCATTCCTCAGCAAACACTCTGCAAAAACACTAGTGCATGCCCTCATCATCTCCCGCCTTGACTACTGCAACCTCCTGCTCTGTGGCCTCCCTTCCGACACTCTCGCGCCCCTCCAATCTATCCTAAACTCTGCTGCTCGACTAATCCACCTGTCCCCCCGCTATTCCCCAGCCTCTCCCCTCTGTCAATCCCTTCACTGGCTCCCCATTGCCCAGAGACTCAAGTTCAAAACCCTAACCATGACATACAAAGCCATCCACAACCGGTCTCCTTCATACATCTGTGATCTAGTCTCCCCGTACCTACCCGCACGCAACCTCCAATCCTGAAAAGATCTCCTGCTCTACTCCCCTCTTATTTCCTCTTCCCACAATCGCATACAAGATTTCTCCCGCGCATCCCCCTTACTCTGGAACTCTCTACCCCAACACATCAGACTCTCGCCTACCGTGGAAGCCTTCAAAAGAAACCTGAAGACCTACCTCTTCCGATAAGCCTACAACCTGCAGTAACCACCGCTCCACCACATTACTGCATGACCTCCTCTACCCCCACCTACTGTATCCCCACCCATCCCTTGTAGATCGTGAGCCCTCGCGGGTAGGGTCCTCTCTCCTCCTGTACCAGTCACTGACTCGTTTTGTTAAGATTATGTAATTGTTTTTGCTATGTATACCCCCTTTTTCACATGCAAAGCGCCATGGAATAAATGGCGCTATAATAAATAATAAAAATAATAATTACCATTTACATATCAATTCAAATGCTGATTTCTCAGTAATTAAAGAACAGACTGGCCATGTAAAGGTTTTGCTGAACTTGTCTTTGTAAGAGCTACATGCATATATAAATAGTTTGGGGGGTGAAATCCTGCTGACAGATTCCTTTTAAGGGAGTTTTCCACTTTCAAGAAAGTGGACCCCAAAACGTTCTAAGATAACAAACAGAACAGGTACTCGCCAGAGCTAGCTCCCCACCGCTGCTGGAGTGTCTGTGTTTTGCTGCAGCCGCGATGTCACGTTGACAGCATGCATCACTGCCGTAACACATCTCTGGGCACTGCCGCTGAGCTCAGTGATTGGCTGCAGCTGTAATGTTAGCACTGCAGCCAAAACATTGCGTTCCAATTCAGGACGTAGATCCAGCACTGAACCCAGGTACGGTGAGTACCTGCTCTGTTTGTTATTTTAAATTGTTATTTTAAAGTGTTTTAGGGCTCACTTTCCTGAATGTGGAAAACCCTTTTAATGAATTGTTGTGAACTAGCAGCTTGAACATCTATCGTACTAACTGAACTTCCAATTAAAAATGGTAAATAAAATGACTTACTGTATATGTGCATTAAAAATGTAGGAATAGAACGAATATCAGAGAAGTGAAAAAATAAATTATTACACAAGACAAAAGTTTACAAAAACAAGTCATAACATGGGTCCTCAAATTTGGACAATCCCCTTATAAGACGTTCTCATTGACAATACGCTTATCATAAAGTGTCCAAAGAATGCACATTTTGCCACGGGCTGAAACCATGCTTGTTAGCTGAGGCTAGAGGCTGCGCAGTGATGGTTACACAACATGAAGATCACAATATCGTATCGTGAATGATTGTCCGTGTAGTCATATTGCAGCATATGACACAACACAAACTAAATGCGACTGTTGCCAAAAATCCAAACCAGCTCGGTTTTTAATAACAAACTGAAAATTACTTTGTGAACATAGACCATAGTGTAAGTCGATTGTGACTTGTTTGTGATCAGGCAGCAATTTTATTTTACAGCCAAATGGCAAGTTTAACATAGTCTCATGACAGCAAATCACAGACAAATCTAATCTATCTTTAGGATCTGTCATAAATATCAAACCAGTGGGGGTCCTACACCTGCCACCCCACTGATCAGCTGATATCAGCTTATCAATATCAATAGTCCTGGACAAACTCTTTACGTGATCCAGATATCCTTATTTAGTGACTAAAGATCAGAGACATTGATAATGAATTCATGTTATTCTAAGGATTAATATTTATTTATCTGTTTATTTATGAATTAAAACTTTATTATAATATTTGGCATGTTTTTAGCACAGCTGAAACTTGCTGGCCATTAGGTTGCATATTTATGGAGCACTTACCTTGAATAGTTAATGTTCTTTACATAGTATTTTATTTTTTTACAGTAAATATTAAAATATTAATTGATAAAAAGAAGAATTGTTTTATTTTAAACAGGTTTGTCTCCTTTGGTGTTGGATTTCAGGACAATATTCTTTGTCTGTTTATTTATTAAGTTATTTCATTAATCTGGTTGGTAGCCCGACATCAGAGAATATCAGTAGCCAGATACAGTTGAAACCAGAAGTTTACATACACTATATAAAAAAGACACATATGCATGTTTTTCTCAATATCTGGCATGAAATCAGAATAAACCTTTCCCGTTTTAGGTCAATTAGGATTACCATAATTTTTAAGATTTGCCAAATGCCAGAATAATGACAGAGAATGTTTTTGTCATGGGTGTGTCATAGGTGACAGACAGTCACCCTGCAGTGGGTTGCAGGAGATCTCCACTTTTGCATTGCAGACAGCTGCTTAGATTGGAGGCTGTCTTTAGGACCGAGCAACTACCTCTCTCTTGCTAATTTGCTCTATGGCCTGGGTGTATATATACCTGGTGTGTCTGAGAGGGCATCACCAGTTATATTCATTTCTACTTGTGAAGCTTAGCAGGAGCAGTACCTCGTCCTCTCTGGAGCTTGAGGCTGTGTGCACATTTGGCGTTGATCTAAAGCTAAGCCATTTTCCCCTGTTTTGTCTACCATTGTTGTCTTTAGAGTTTTAGTGGAGGTTGACTAGTGCTCATCTCCTTCCATCCTTAGCCGTAGTCTTATGCCATGGAAAGTAGGGCGAGGCACACGATCGGCGATAGCTGAGGAGGCTATATAGGGATGTTAGTTGAGACAGGGTGACCCTAGACCAGACTAGGAGGTCTCCACTTCCCCCTTTCCCTAGTGTCTGGGTTACCTTTCCCTTTTCTCTCTGTGTTGCACTTATACCTGGTGTGACAGTTTTAAGGCATTTTTATCACTTACTGCAATGTCAAAAGTTTACATACACTATGATTACTATGTCTTTAAACAATTCTGGTCTGCCCATATGATGATGTCATGTGTTTGGAAGCTTCTGATAGGTTTTATTGCAACATCTGATTTAATTAGAGAGACTCCTGTGGATGTATTTTAATGCACATCTGAAACACATTGCTTCTTTGTGTAGCATCATGGGAAAGTCTAAAGATAAGCCAAGATATCAGGAAGAGAATTGTGAACTTGCACAAGTCTGGCTCAACCTTGGGTACAATTTCAAGATACCTGAAGGTGCCTCATTCATCTGTACCAACAATTATACGGAAGTACAAACTAGATGGGAATGTCCAGCCATCATACCGCTCAGGAAGGGCTCTGTGTCCCAGAGATTAATGTGCTTTGGTCCAACATGTGCATATCAACCCAAGGACAAAAGCAAAAGACCTTGTAAAGATGATGGTGGAAGCTGGGAAGATTGTGTCAACATCCACAGTGAAACGAGTGCTGTATCAACATGGGCTGAAAGGCCACTCTGCCAGGAAGAAGCCATTACTCCAAAAGAAACATAAAAAATCCAGACTAATGTTTGTAAATGCACAAAGGAACAAAGACCTTAATTTTTGGAGACATGTCCTGTGGTCTGATTAAACTAAAATTGAACTTTTTGGGTATAATGACCATCGTTACGTTTGGAGGAAAAAGGGAGAAGCTTGGAAGCCTAAGAACACCATCCCAACTGTGAAACACGGGGGTGGCAGCATCATGTTGTAAGGTTGTTTTGCTGCAGGAGGGACTAATGTACTTCACAAAATAGATGGCATCATGAGAAAAGAAGATTATGTGGCAATACTGAAGTAACATCTCAAGACATCAGCCAGGAAGTTAAAGCTTGGGCAAAAATTGGTCTTCCAAATGGACAATGACCCGGAGCATACTGCCAAAATGGTAACAATGTGGCTTAAGGATAACAAGGTCAATGTTTTGGAATGGCCATTACAAAGCCCTGATCTCAATCCTATTGAAAATTTATGGGCAAAGCTGAAAAGGCAGGTGCGAGCGAGGCGACATACAAACCTGGATCTGTTACACCAGTTTTGTCAGGAGGAATGGGCCCAGATTCCTACCAACTATTGTGAGAAACTTGTGGAAGAATATCCCAAACATTTGATCCAAGTCATTCAGTTTAAGGGCAATGGTACCAAATACTAATGAAATGTATGTAAACTTTTGACTTTGTAGTAAGTAATAAAAATGCCTTAAAACATTCTCTCTCTCTCATTATTCTGGCATTTGGCAAATATTAAAAATTATGCTAATCCTAATTGACCTAAAACGGGAAAGGTTTATTCTGATTTCATGTCAGATATTGACACAGCCGCACGGTTAGAATTACAGTGCGGTCTGGCGGCTGCTGAGATTGGCTGATTGGGGACCGGGCCAGCCCTCCTCTGGTCCGCGATGTTGACGCAGACACACTTAAGTGCAGCAGTCGCAGGAGATCCGGGGCTCGGGCCAAGATGTTCGGGGCTGGAGCCCCGGATCTTTGATGCTAGCGACGCCCCTGGTTTGTCTATTGTAATTGCTTTGTGTTTTATGTACAATACTAATACCAAAAAAGTTGGGACGCTGTATAAAATGTAAGGAATGCAATTATTTTGAATTGTCAACTGGTAACAAGCTGGATGGTCCCTCTGCTCTTGCGTCCACACAGTGCAACGTCTGTGATTTCCATAAAGATTTCAAATTTTAAATCATCGGACGACAGAACAGTTTTCCATTTAGCCTAAGTTCATTATAAATAAGCCTTCATCCAGAGAAGACGGCAGCGCTTCTGTATTGTGTTGGTATATGGTTTCTTCTTGGCATGATACAACTATAACTTGCATTTGTGGATTGCAGGGTGAACTGTGTTCACAGACAATAATTTCTATGTGTATTCCTGAGCCCATGTAGTGATTTGCACGACTCAATCATGTTTGTTTTTAATCCAGTGACACCTGACGGCCCATAGATCACGAGCATCCCATAATGATCGTCAGCTTTGTCCCTTATGTGCATGGATTTCTGCAGAATCTCTGAATCTTTTGCTGACATTATGTACTGTAGATGGTGGGACAATCAAAGTCTTTACAATTCTACCATTGAGGAACATTTTTCTGAAATTGTTCCACAATTTGTAGACGCAGTTGTTCACAGATTGATGAACCTCTGACCATCTTTGTTTCTGAGAGACTCTGCCTCTCTAACACGCTCTTCTTATACACAGTCATGTGACTTAGCCATTTTCATTAGTATCACTTTTTTCAGCCTTTTGTTAACCCTGTCCCAACTTTTTGAGATGTGTTGCTGCCATCAATTTCTAAATGAGTGATTTTTTCAAATGAAACGGAAAAATGTCTAACTTTCAACTTCTGATCTGTGTTCTGTTGTGAATAAAACATGGCTATAAATTTTTTTACAAATCATTGCATTCTTGTTTTCTTTAGATTTTACACAGCGCCTCAACTTTTTTGCAATTGGGATTGTATTTAAACCCTTTTCACAGGTACAGCACCCTGGATTATTGGTGCTTTAAAATAATATGAATACAATTATTCTTTGTATTCATAAAAGCGTTACTCTACATTCAATAGAAACCTGAATAAACCTGTTGAGGACCTCACGCACAAGAATGTGTGCATTTCAATTCATTTCACAGAACAATGTTTCCCATAAAAGCCCTGAAATCGCTGCTTTTAAAGCCTCATTCAGAAATCCATGAATCTCATATGTGTCTATATGTGTATTTCATCGATAGAACACGTACCCATTATAGTCTATGGGGCTGTTAATATGTCATTGTTTTTTATGTGAGCCGTGAGACAAAATTACCCATGCGTTTCTTATTCGTTAAAAATCACTGACAGCGCACATTGCCATCCCTGTGTAATCTGTGTGCTGTCCGGGATTAACATTGCAATGAATAGGAGACACTTTGTAATTTTTTTTTCCATACACGAAAATCACTGATGAAACTGATGTTAAAAACTGAAACCCCAACCAAACACTGCTGAAAATCGCTCAAAACACGGCTGAAACGTGGACTGTTTTTTTGCATACAAAAATCACTGATGTCTGAATAAGGCCTAAAGGAGAAGTTTAACCGATATACAACTGTCGTTGCAGCACGCAACATCATGCTGTCATACGTGTGGTCACACTGAGTAGCATTAAAGGGGTATTCCCATCTCCAAGATAGCATCCTAATATGTAGTAGGTGTAATAATAATATTAGCAAATACCTCCAATTAGAAATGTATAGTTCTTCTGATTCGCTATGTTACATACCCCATGTGCAGGGCATTGCAGTAGCTTAGGTAACCATGGTTATGACCACTAACAACTAACTGTCACTATATTAGTGGTCATAACCATGGTTACCTAAGCTACTGCAATGCCCTGCACATGGGGTAAGCGACATAGCGAATCAGAATAACTATTACATTTCTAATTGGAGGTATTTGCTAATATTAGTATTATTACACCTACTACATATTGGGATAGGATCTTGGAGATGGGAATACCCTTTTAACAATGCATTTGGGATCTGTGTTATACACATTATTATATGCTCAATAACATGTTTCCCTAAATTGGCATAGTAATTTCCTTACACTTGGCCTAATAATGCCTACACCTTAGGACTCGTTCAGGCGACCATATTGAAATATGATTGAATGTGAAAAGATGCAATTTACTGATAAAAAATAAGCACTTCTTAGACATATACTGTATATATGTGTTTTTATACCAGTTTCTGTTTAGCATTTGGTCCATTTTTTTCATAGTTCCATGAGAAGCCATGCAATGGGGCATTTTGAAAATTTTGGAAACAAAAGTATGAAAAAAAACCAAACGGAATAAATCTGGAAGAAATATACTGTTGTCTGAATGAGTTCTTACTCATATAACTGTGGCTCCCCCTCCATTGTCATGTCCTCTGAGATTCCCTATTGGTATTTTTATATTCTCCCTTTTCTTCCCACAAATTCACATACTCACCGTGAATGCCAATCATTGTCTCCAATATTAAAACTCTTTCTGCTAATATCTTCAATGCTTCTCTGATCTGCAGCATCCTTTCCCCCTGTACAAGCAAGAGACAGACACAGCTGTGAGGGATCAACCCCCTCCCACCCAGATGCAACCATTACAACGTCTTCACTTTAGCATTTTACAGGGCTATTTCTACTTGTGGTTTTCTAAGAAAAAGTGAGAATCCCGAGATATGGGAGAAGCATAAGGGCTCGTTCAGACGTCAGTGATTTTTCATCACTATTTGTATGCCAAAACCAGGAGTGAAACTTACAGAGAAAAACTGTACTTGAAAGATTGACACCTACTTTGTGTTTTGGAGACACTACTGGTTTTGGCATACAAATGCTAATGGAAAATAAATGATGGGTGAATGAGCCCTAAAGAGGCCATTTTTCTGACATAAAACTCAGAAATTTGAAATGTCGCAAAAATTTGGAGTTTCTATCCCAGTCCTGAACAACTGCGGCAAAGTCAGCAGAGATGAGACGGGAGACGTGGGGAAGCTCGCTCGTCAAATTAATCATAATTTGCACCACAAAAATGGCATAAATTACACCAGAAATGCACACCAGCCCCTGGTTGGAGTAACATTTCTGGTGGAGGCCTACAACAGTTTTAAGATGTGCCAAATTAATTTAAAGGCGAGTGCCTTTTAATGAATTTGGTGCTTTTTAGTCCATTTCACCTAGCATTAAGACTGGTGTGCAAATGGCAGTATTAAAGGGGTAGTTCACTACTCGGACAACCCATTCTCAATTACTATATTCCCTAATGTAAAATAATAACAGCTTATACTCACCTCTGGTGCTGGCACTGTTCCAGTGATGTCATCACTGGGTCTCCATGGGCTTGCGTGACATTGTTATGTCATGTCAGCCCTTCAGCCAATCAGCAGGTGCTAATGGACTGCTTCACTTCCTTCAGACGAAACTGAAATCCGGAAACAGAGCGGCTGCTGCTCTCTGACTTCCAATGTCAGTTACCGCCAAAGGTAGCAAGAATGAAGTGGCCCATCAGTGGCTGCTGATTGGCTGCAGGGCTCACGTGACATAGCAATGTGTCCCGAGCCCCAGCTCCGATATCGCTGGAACGGTGCCGATGCCGGAGGGAAGTATAGGCGGTTTTACATGAGCATAAAGTGGATAAGCCCTTTAATGAATTGGGGTCAAAGTAGGCGCCATCTATGCTGGGGGGGAAATACTATACAACCTGTGGAGCTACATCGGGCCCAGGTGTTAAGGGGTCCACTATCAGACAATTGCTATGTATTTGCTGCATTTAAGGGCCAGAACTAAAGGATTTCATAGCTTATAATTACTGGTGAATTGTTAAAGACACATGAGATGAGCTATTGCAGAGCAAGGGCCCATAATATGTTCTTGTACAGGGGCCCTTTGATGTCTTTATCCGCTCCTTACATCTATGACTTCTGATCCTTCTTTATCTTAGAAAAGTGCAAGCTGAAACTGCACAATAAATCACTAATGTGAACAAGCTATTTGTGATTAATACATTTTTTAGTTGCAATTACAGTCAAAACAGAAATGTATGAGGGGATTAGTGGATCATGCGGGATCATTGTAAGTTTGATACAGAAGAAAACCTAAAATGCAAAAAATGTCTACTACGAGCAATCAGTAGCCATACTTACATAGCATATAGTAATGCTAAGCTAAATAATCAAGTTTTCTGTGAGATAATTTACAGAACATTTTTCCTATATTCTTCTTAACCCTTTGAGTTCCAAACCTGCTTTTGGTTAAAAAAAATACATGTAAAAATGCAAAGTGTGGCCTTATAAGGTCTTTCTTCTGAAGTACTACACTTGGGTGAGTCTTCAAGTGAATTGAGTCAATAAACCCACTAGTTCCATGTGAACCAGATTAGGAATTAGGCCTCATGGATATGAAATAAGCAGCGATTAGTGGGGATCTCATTTTATGGTATAATTTGAGCCAGATTGCTGAAAGTCTATATGGCCATCTTCATGTGTCAGGTGATGTCAGTTTTGTTTCCTAGCCCAGCTGAATCTGGATCTGAGTCTGTTATAAGACTCCTATCAAAGAATTATCTGATATTGGTATTAACTGTCAAGCCCCAAGGCAATTACAGGAATACTACCCCTAATTTCTAAACTACCATTTGTAAAATGTGCGATATAGAACAGGTTCAATGTTGGCACAGCAAATACCGGTAGATCTCTTAGACCTGATTGAGGCTGGTGTACATACTCTGCAAATTCATGTCAGAATGGCAGTATAATCCCAATAAGAAATTGCATCCAAGTGCTCATCTATAATATAACCGGCCAAGCGTCCATCTGTCTGAAGCCTCTATAGACTGCGCATGCGCATAGCGCTATCCGGCGCCATTTTACTGAAGACACATTTGCAGTGTGTCTTCAACAATATGGCGCCGGACAGCGCGGTGCTCCGGCGCTGCACTCCTCCCCTGGCCTCCGGCAGAACAGGACACAGCAGCGCTGGAGCACAGGGAAGAAAGGTGAGTATAATTGTTTATTTTTTTGGAAATGAGGGGGCCATACATACCAGGATTGGGGGGATGAGGGGGCCACGCATACCAGGATTGGGGGATGAGGGGTACCATGCATACCAGGATTGGGGGATGAGGGGTACTATGCATACCAGGATTGGGGGATGAGGAGTGACATGCATACCAGGATAGGGGATGGGGGGTGCCATGCATATGAGGATTGGGGATGAGGTGTGCCATGCATACCAGGATTGAGGAGTGAGGGGTGCCATGCATACCAGGATTGAGGGGTGAGGGGTACCATGCATACCAGGATTGGGGTATGAGGGGTACCATTTATACCAGGATAGGGATGAGGAGTACTATGCATACCACGACTCGGATGAGGGGCCATGCATACCAGGATAGGAATGAGGGGTACCATGTATACCAGGATAGGGATGAGGGGTGCCATGCATACCAGGATTGGGGGTGAGGGGTGCCATGCGTACCAGGATCGGGATGAGGGGTGCCATGCATGCCAGGATTGGGGGCGAGGGGTGCCATGCATACCAGGATTGAGGGTGAGGAGTGCCATGCGTACCAGGATTGGGGGTGAGGGGCCATGTATACCAGGATAGGGATGAGGGGGTACCATGCATACCAGGATAGGGATGAGGGCAGCACATAACAGGATGGGGGAACAGGATTGGGGAGCAAAAATACCAGGATGGGGGCAGCACAAATACCAGGATGGGGGCAGCACAAATTCCAAGATGGGGGACCATATACCAATAAAAATGCTTGCCACCCGGGTGTAGAACGGGCTCAATTACTAGTTTTAATATAACATGGGAAAACTTTCAAAAAATATTATATAGCAATTCTGACAAGGTTTTTCAAATTAAGTACATCAGCCTCATTAGGTCTAAGAAATCTATTAAAAGGGAGTCTGTCATTGCAAATTTACACTTCAAACTAACCACATTGTTAGAATCTATTTTGTTTTACTATCGGCCATCTTGTTGTGGTTTGCTGGCTTCTAGTCTTTTCCTCTGGTGCTGGGTTTCTTGGTCACGTAATCTCTGCACCCTTTATTACTCAGCATCTGGCTCTCATTCCCCGCTGGACATCAGTGTTGTAACGCTCGTGCTCTGGCTAAGTAGCCTTGTTTAGTTCTTCTTGCTTTGGACTATTGTTATCCTGGGACTTCTTGTTCCAGCAGTTTTGTTTCCTTTATTTTTCGTTTCTGCAACTAACTTTTCTGTTAGGAGGTCTCCTGCTTTTGCTCCCAGTCCTTAGATCTTTTAGGGACCCCTTTCCCCTTCCTACAGGTCTACGTTTGAGTTCAGTGCAGGAGTTTCGGTGGGGCTATTCATAAGGACACCCACCCCAGCATAGGGTAAAGCTGAGTCTCAGTGCAGGGTCAGCTTTTCCCTCCTATTCCTTAGTTCTAAGTTGCAGAACATAACACACATAGCCTTCTAGGAGATCAAGTATAATACAAATCATTCTTTTTGTTTTTAAATCTGTTTCTCCTTTGCCCCCAAAAACAACTTTATTGTAGTATGCAAATGAGGGTGCTCAGTCCACTCTTGAGGTGGCTAAATGCCTTTGTGCACCATCGTTCCCCCTACTTTTTTAGACTGCTGCCACTCCTTCTGTTGATTGACAGCTCTGGCTTGTCTAGAGCCAGCACAGTCTGAAGATAACTACAGTTTATGTGATCATTGACCCTGTTCAGTAGAGAAAACACAAATCTCTCTCCTTCCTGATTACATTGCTAGTGCAAAGCTGTATAGCAATGTCAGCTACCAGGTGAGAGTGATTTGTGTGTTCTCTCCAGCACTGAAGTGATAGCAAAGGAGACGAGCATTGTTAGAAGCGAGGAGAGAGTGATTTGTGTGCTCTCTCCTGCACTGAAGTGATAGCAGAAGTGAAGAGCATTGTCAGCAGTGAGGAGAGAGTGATTTGTGTGCTCTCTCCTGCACTGAAGTGATAGCAGAGGTGAAGAGCATTGTCAGCAGCCAGGAGAGAGTGATTTGTGTGCTCTCTCCTTCACTGAAGTGATAGCAAGGGAGAAGAGCAATGTCAGAAATGAGGAGAGAGTGATTTGTGTGCTCTCTCTTGCACTGAAGTGAAAGCAAAGGTGAAGAGTAATGTCAGAAGCGAGGAGAGAGTGATTTGTGTCCTCTCTCCTGCGTTGAAGTAATAGCAAAGGAAAAGAGCATTGTCAGCAGAGAGGAGAAAGTGATTTGTATGTTCTCTCCTGCACTGAAATGATAGCAGAGGTGAAGTGCATTGTCAGCAGTGGGGAGAGAGTGATTTGCTCTCTCCTGTACTGGGATAGTAATTATATAACAGAGGTTTATCGTCAGTCAATGAACATAAAATGAGGGGCAGCAAACTAAATAAGTGTGTGGAGTGGTGCAGTGAGGCATTTAGCCATGCAAAGGGAACACGTCGCACCTATATTTGCATATTACAATAAAGTTTTTTTGAGGAGGAGCAACAGAGGAACAGATTTAAAAACAAGAAGAATGCTTTTTATTGCTGCTTCATCTCCAACAAGGCTATGTGGTTAGTTTGAAGTTTAAATTTAGGGTGACAGACTCCATTTAAGGCCTCTTTCACATTTCACTTTTCCAGATATTTTCGGTACTGGAAAAATCAGTACCGGAGATATCCATGTCCGTGTGTCTCTTTGTAGCATACGTGTGGCAACCGTGTGCCTGTGTGCCACATCAGAATCACACGGACTGGCGCTTGGGAACAGTGCAAACTGTACCCCTGATTCCCAGACGCCGGTCCGGGTGCTCCAAGCAAGTCTCATCATTGTCCCCTGCTTGCGCTGCAATCAGCGTGAGCAGGGGACAATGCTGAGAGTAGTATTCTGCTCCTGCTGTCTTCAAGTGTAAAAAAAAAGAATAAAATAAAAAAATATACTCACCTGTCCGAAGTTGAAATAAGTGTCCCTCGCTGTAATCCATCTGACCGATATTTCTTCAACAGCATGATGAGTAGTTTAAGGCGACCGCACATGCTGATGAGAATGACTCGCTGAGCTCACTGAGCGGTGTCCTGTCACTCAGCAAGGTCAGCGCAGTTCAGGAGTCCGCTCACTGCAGGGAGTCATTCTCCTCTGCTCCTCAGTGTGTGCAGTCGCCTCAAGCCCCCAATCACGCTGATGAAGAAATGTCGATCAGATGGATTACTATGAGGGACACTTATTTCATCTTTGGACAGGTGAGTGTAATTATTTTTTTTATTTTATTCTTATTTTTACACTTGGAGACAGCGGGAGCAGAATACTACTGTTAACATTGTCCCTTTCTCGCGCTGATCGCAGTGCAAGCAGGGGACAATGATGAGACTTGCCTGCAGTACCCGGCGCTTGGGAATAGCGCGTATTGTACCGCTGATTCTCCGGTTCCGGTATCACACTGATCACACACGGATATCATCCGTGTGTGATCAGTGTGCATGTGTGTGGGATGTTTTGCAGCCGTGCTGCGGCTAAAAAACGTATATATGTCAGCGTGTTTCGCCCACGGACATACGGTCCATGAAAACACACTGACATGTGCACAGACCCATTCATTTGAATGGGTCTATGTGTGTATGTGTCTCCGGTACGTGTGAAAACTGACACCACACGTACTAGAGACACTGAGGCCTAACAATGTATTCATTGTAAAATCTCAAAAGATCTTCATTACCATGTGCCAGCAGCTTTTATTTCCTAATCAACTGACTTGGCTTTTTTGTCCTTTGATTATATTTGGATCTATATTTAATTTGTTTTAATACAAATGTAATTGTGCACTGACTCATTTCATTGCATTGCGGATCTGTATCATAACCATTAATGTTAGCAAAGAATAAACTTAATTAGTACTTCTCATCAAGCAGCCTATTAGTTACTATGATTATGAAATTACATGCACTCTACTTGTTATTCTGATGCATACGTAATTAACGCCTTCACTGCTGGAGTTAAAAAGTGTAACAATTTATTTGACTACGTCTTTATTAACCAAATTTTTGAGGAAAAATATTTAATTTAGTGGTATCATTTTATTACAGCATTTGTCTTATTTCTTTAAAGGAATGCTGTCACCAAGCATTCCAGTATGGATACATTGCTTGAATCAGGATCTTTGCCCCCACATCATGAGAGGAGAATGATGTAGGGGCAGAGATCCTGATTCCAGCAATGTATCCTTTACTGGACTGTTTGGTGCAGTTTTGATAAAATCAGCGTTTTATCTGCTGCAGATTTATCAGTTTTCTGAATGCTGAGCTCTGTATAACCATGCCCACACCCCCGATTGAAAGATTTCTGTTTATAATGTCCATAGGCAGAAAGCTGCCAATCAGTAGTGGGGTGGGGTTAGAGTTCAGGAATATGGCGGACTACATGGCAGCAGGTTTACGTGTCATCTAGTGATAATCTCCTGCTGATAAAACAGTGATTTTATCAAAACTTCAGTAAGCAGCCCAGTAAGTGACACATCGCTTAAATCAGGGTCTTTGGGCCCAATTCATCATTTGCGTTTTGTTTTTAAGTTCCTTTCCTTTTTTGTCTTGTGGTATTTTGGTGTACTCTAAAATACACCAGGGGAAGACTAGAGTGAAGCCAAATTTTGCAACTTTTTATAAAGTTGCAATTGATGAATCATGCAAAAGCATCTGGAGTTGCTAGACTCCATCCGTAAAGTGTGTGGGGAGGGGGGGAATTAAATCCTTTTAATATGAAACCAGAGTAATTTTACAACATAGTATTCTAATTTTTATGTTTCAGTAAACCGCACTTGGATATGGTAATTTCAAAAACATGACTAGTATGTCCAATATCTGCAATTCTCCAGAAGGGAAGGGGTTACAGGTAAAGAAAGGGTTAAATGGCAGGCTGTGGGGTAAGTGGAGTATGTGAGACAAAAGAAACCCCCACAGCTGTATCAGCCCTTATCAAGGAACCCATCACCCCAAAATACAATCAAGCGGAGCATCATGAATGGTACATGAGAATGGTGTAGGTGTTCATTCCTCAAGATGTATATTACTGATTCATCAACTTAGTAAAACTTTCCTGGCTAAAATGTGTTCCTATTGGTTATACAGTAACTACTGGTTTCCTAGAGTAAATTATTTCAGTTACTGTGTACCTAGATTTCAGTAGATGTTAACTCAGAAAGACACTTCATACGGTTCACTAGACTGATTCATAGAGGAGATTTGTATTCAAATGAAAAAGAGAATAAGAAATGCAGAAATGAGTATAGGGAAAATCTACAGTATCTTATAAGCTGGCAACCCTGCATGTACTTGATTTCTAAATAATGGCTGATACATCCAAAACCAACAGTACACATTTAAAGGGAATCTGTGGGTAGGATCAACCCTACTAAGCCGTCTATATGGACATGTAGGTCATAGGAAGCTGAATAAAATTATATCTTGATATCTGCGATCCGATGTCTTATTCCAAAGAAATCCTCGTTTTCTTGTATGTAAATGAGCTGTTCAGGACTATGGGCTGGACGCTGGTCTGCATAAGAATCAGCTTCCATTTATTATTTTTAATAAAAGGGGGAGTTACCAGTGTGAGACATGTATCTAACACAGCACAGAAGAACTGAACTTTGTCTCCTTATAAACACATTTACTGCAGCTCTCACAGCTCTGCTGTATTACAACACTGACAGCCTGTGAGATGGAAGCTGCAGATGTGTCAGGTATAATCACACACAGCTCTGCATCAGGAGAGCAGAGAGCGGCTATTACATAACACACTGGTAATGGTCCACTTTATCTAAAATCAGCTCTGGGGGCAGATTCTCAAGTGTCCGGCCCATAGCCTGGAACAGCTCATTTATATATATAAGAAAAACATGGATTTCTCTGGAGTAAGACATCAGATCGCGGATATAAAGGTATCATTTTATTCAGCTTCTTATGACCTGCATGCCCATATAGATGGCTTTGGAGGGTTGATCCTACTGACAGATTCCCTTTAAGATCTATCGTTTATAAATCCATTTTTATCAGTATTTCACACAGTATAAATCTATATAAGCAGCTGAGAAACCTTGCAATCATTTAACTTCATTTGTTCTAGGTTTGAGTTACATCATGTCGTTACCTTAGTCGCATTCACATCTGCACACTTTCATGTGACAGACAGGCCGGCTTAATTCATTGCCTCTTTTTGACCTATAAATTATTGGGGTTCTAAACTAATAGTAAGCGCATATCCTTCAAATCTGAAATAAGGATTTTACAGTTTTATGTAGACAAAAAAGGGTAAGCAATTATATAATATACTTTTAAGAGCAGTGAAATTCCACAACTCTGGAAAGTTTGGTCCAGGCATGTGATGTATATAAGACTAAGGGAATTAAAAGGACAATGGGCCTTTATGTTGTTACTCATACAATGTAGAATATTTATCAAGCTAAATGTGCCAGAATTCTGGTGTAATTTGCACCAAAAAAGCCTCTTTCATGACTTGCATGTTATTTAGGAAGTGTTTTAGAAACTTTTTACGACTTGTCTGACAAGGGGGTGTGGCCTTGCAGCAAAGGGGCATGTTTAATAAAAAATGGGAACGGTCAGTTAGTCAAGAGATTTGCTGGAATTGTGGATATTTCTGGCGCAAGTAAGCCAACTAATAAGTGGTGTGAACTTAGACTAGGCATATGTATCAAAGAACATGAACCGCTTGGATAAGTATGGAGTAATTTAAGACCGCCTAGTCTAGGTTTGCATTGTCTAAGAATTTGACAGTGCTGATAAATAAGGCCAAATCTCTTTTCCATCTTTTATCACCACAAACCCATAAAGGCAGAACCAGACATGTAACTAAAAGCTCTTGTGCCTTAATGCAAAACCTGTAACAGTGCTCTTATCATGATATAGGTGTCTTCTTCAAGGTACAGAGGCCTTTGGGCCCAACTTCTACACCAGGTCCCTAGTGTCTCTGCTATTTCTTATCCCCTTATAGGTATTCCCTTGGGTAGAACTGCTTATTTTTATTTCTAGATCCCTCACTATTTTCACAGCTGCTTATAGAGGTATATTTTATAAAGTATGAGCATTTTTATGCTTTCATGAGTAAAATGTACCTTAGTTTAGGATCTCGATAAACAATATGGATACTTTCGGTGGCATTTGTTATTGAAATGTGTGTATTTTGGGCTGAAAAAAAAAGCATTTTTGCAATATTTCTTGATACAAAATGTATTATAGTTAGATATGAGTGGATCACTATGCACAACCCTCGTCCATGGACCGGGTCAAGTGTTCTCTGGTTGTGGACAGGAACTGCATGATGTTACTGGGGTTCCGGGCTTGGCGTTTGATTTACCGGCCTGACGGCGTACTTCATCTGTGGGGTGTGCGGCACACAAGTGACATTTTGCCAGCCCAGTTAATCATAAACAAAGCCTGGGATCCCAGATGGTAAGGATATTCACGCAGCTCCTGTCCATGGTAAGAGAGCATTGACCTGGACCATGTACCGGGGTTGGGTGAAGCAATCCGCTCATCTCTAATGGCAGTACATAGCAATATACAACATTGATTTGGTCATGTATCAGCTTAGCAGATTCTGACAAATGGTTCAAATTTTTAATGAAACCTTTATACAAATGCTTTCCAGCCAAATATACATGCATTTAAGTAAAAAAATGCCCTAAAATGTCTCCATATCCTCAAAACTATAGTTGTTAATGGAGAAGAAAACATCAAGTAACTCATGATTAGTACAAATTAAAGCAAAACAGTTGCACTGTTACTCAACATTTAATGCAGATGAAGACTGTGAAGAGTAATATAATTGTCAAATTTGGAATGATTGGTAGTGATGCTATCAGCTGACACCTTGACTTTGGAGGACTACTGCCTTGAAGTTCAGAGTCTTCACGGTAGAAATTGTTGCCACCTGTTATGGTTAGAATCAGGTATATGGAACAAGCTGGAGGACTCATTTTACATCATTTACACGTACGTGCCTGCCTGATCCGTTTGGCTGCTGGGAGGAAAAGATGTACTGTGTTATAGAAATACAAATGTTTTTGACAGTTGCATATCCTCCATGTCAAATGGGGGACAAAGTAGTTCTCCAGTTCATGAGATGTCAGTTCTGAGTGGCTTTTGGATTTAAAATGCTAGGAAATAATCTACTGAAATTCTCTGTACAGCATATGTCAGGGTTCTCCAATGGTGGTTAGGTGGTGTGAAAATGGAGTGAGGTTGAAAGAGGAATGGGAATAGTGAAAAACATACCGGCTCTCCTTTTTCCCCAGGTTCACCTTTCAGCCCAGGAGGACCCTGTGATGACATGGAAAGGGAGAAAACACAGTGATGTCAGAACAAGTTTCAGATCAGCATACAGAACGGTAAACTTTCCCCACTGAGCAAAGTCAGCACTTCCACTGGTAAAATAATTCATCTTTATTCTGCATACATAAAAAAAAGTATTCCCATACAGTAGAAAAAACTGACGAGTTTCTGGCGCTAAATGCACCGTTAGTCGAACTATGACTAAGGGCGTACTTAGCACGCGTCAGTTATTTCTACTGTACGGGAATACTTTTCTGATGTATCCAAAATAAAGATTTATCATTTTACTAGTGGAAAGTGCCGACTTTTTCTCACTTTTCTTCATGATTGCTGATCTTCACTAGTGGGATTCTTTTTATCCTTCCTGATTAACATATGTTGGGTTTTTTATTTAAGTGGTGAAAAAAATTCAGAACTTCTGAAACTTGCAACATTTTACTTTTTCGTCAGTGGAGCCATGTAAGGGCTTGTTTTTTTGCATGGCAAGTTGTAGAGTTTTCAGTGGTTTCATTTTGGCATACATAAGATATTTTGATTACTATTTATTGCATTTTTGGGGGAAGTATGGAGACAGAAACTAGCAAATCTGGCATATTTTTTTTTTGTTTATGGCATTTATCCATTTACCCAAAAATTAAATACTTTTAAATATTAGACGTTTATAGACTTGGTGATACTAAATGTATTTTTTTTGTTTTTTTTAATGTTTTTCGTTTTTTTATTTCAGTATTGAGAAAAGGAAGTGATTAAGAATTATTTTTTCAAAAATTTTCAATATTTTTTCAACGTTTTTTTTTTTATTATTTATTTTTTTTTTTTTAGCTCTTTTGGGGTACCTGAACCTGCAATCCACAGTAGGCTTCTGGCTTTGAAGGCAACTCACCAGCTCCCCGCGATCTCATCGCAGGGGGCCAATGGGCCACTCAATAGCAACACATAATTGTCACTATCATTGAATGACTGCGCCATTTAAATTGTTAAACAGCAACGATCAGAGCTAGCTTTTATAACATTCTGAACTAGCCAGTATAATAAAGCCAGGACCTGCCGTGTATGGTACATACTGAACATCCTCTTACTTGTGACTATGAGCAGCCATATTTTTCAAATTCTCTCTGTAGTAATTTATAATAGTTTTACACATGGCAAACAAATTAAATTTACCAGATGGGGCCCTGGCAGCAAATAAGCAGCTCCCCATTCATACAGCGGCTCCCAAGTAGGGTACCTCCTGTAAGGTCCAAAGCAAATGGACAGGTCTCAAGAAAAAAAAGTTGCGCTCAACTATAGATGTAATGGATAATTACAATTTCAAAAGATTATGGGTCAGTAAAGACACAGATATAAATAAGTGTAAGTGGGAATAATGACATTAAAATTCTTACCATTTCCCCTTTTGCCCCAGAATCTCCAGGCAGGCCTATTTCACCCTACATTACAAGACAGATCTGTAAGTCCCAATCATTACCATGAGTTAATGATGAATTAATGCAGTATGCCATGTTTCACTCATACTCACACTGTCTCCTTTCTCCCCTTTGGGACCATCTCTTCCGGGTGGACCAGGTAACCCCTGCATAATGAAACAACATTTCTTAATTTTAAGAAACAGAATATATGTATGGTTGTTCAAGTCAACAGTTTTTTTTAAGGATAGGCCAGTGATTGGTTGCAGATGTCACATGGGGTATACAGGCTGTGATGTTTGTATCCGATATAAACAGTATACAGTATACCGGGGAGCAGTGGGGACAGAGCTGGAGGGTGGATAAGTATTACTTCATTGTTTTAGCGCTGCTGTGACTGTGTATAGCATTTTGCATATCTCTGACAACTATTTTAACCTGTTCAAGACCAGGCCATTTTCCCCCCTTCGTGAGCAAGAACTTTTTGGCGTGCACTTTTAAAGGCAATCTGTCAGTAGGATCAACCCTCATAAGCCGTCTATATGGGCATGTAGGTCATATTAAGCTGAATAAAATGATACATTAATTTATGCAATCTGATTTCTTATTCCAGAGAAAGCCATGTTTTTCTTAATATGTAAATGACCTGTTAAGATCTATAGGCTGGTCATAGATCTTCTGGAGAATCTGCCTCCAGAGCTTATTTTGAATGAAAGGGGGAGTTACCAGTCGTAGAAACGTAGATCAGGAGCGCAGACAGTCTGTCATTACATGTCTCACACTGATAACACCTCTTTTTCATTGAAAATAAGCTCTGGAGGCAGATTCTCTAGGAGATCTTTATCTGGCCCATAGATCTTAACAGCTCATTTACAAAGGTCACAGAAAACATGGATTTCCCGGGAATGAGATATCGGATCGCAGATATCAAGGTATCATTTTATTCAGCCTACAAGCCCATATAGACGACATAGAAGGGTTGATCCTACTATAAAATCCCTTTAACGGACGTTAAAAAAAAATTCTTGTTTGGATATTCAAATAATTTTTGCCTCTTTTATTTGCGATACATTAAGCTTAATTTTTTAATGTCATTTTTATATTTCTTTTCTTTTGTTTTTGCTGGTAGAGGAGGAAATGTAAAGAAAAGTAGGAAATACGTGTTTACTTTTCACTTTTTTTTTTACAACCACAAAGGACTGCCAAAAACATTTTAAATTTAATAACTTTTTTCACAGAAAATATTTTTGTATATTAGACATATTTTTTTCAATGGGGTCAGGGCTAGAAACAGTGATTCAGTCTGATAGTATCTTTTTTTTTTTTTTAGTTTTATTTATTTATGCTTTTTTTTTTTAAAATCAAATGTTTTTTATTGATTTTTATAAAGATTTATACAAAGGGAAAAAAAAAAAGGAAACAACAACAACAACCAGACAAACATTGGAGTAACACAGTTATCCACCCCCAACCTTAAGAAGCATTAAACATGAGCTATTTATACATCTTGGATTTATGCTTTTTTAATTTATTTATTTATTTCATTTAACATAATTTTTATTGTTTATTTCCCCTGGAAATGGGGCTGATCTATAATAATAATAATAATAGTAATAATAACACATATTAAAAAGTTTCTTATTTCCATATGTACTATTGAATATTGTAATACTACTATTGAATATTATAATAATAAGATATATTACAATGCTTATTTTCACATGTACTATTGATTGAATATATATATATATATATATATATATATATATATATATTATTTACAGTGGCATGTAAAAGCTTGGGCCCCCCTGGTCAAAATCACTGCTATTGTGAACAGTTAAGCAAGTTGAAGACAAAATGATCTCTAAAAGGTCTAAAGATAAAGATGAAACATTTACTTTGTATTTTAGGCCAAAAAAAAATATATTGTCATTTTTTTCATTTTAAAAATGACAAAAAGGAAAATGGGTCAATGCAAAAGTTTGGGTACCCTGCATGGTTAGTACCTACTAACACCCCCTTTTGAAAGTATCACAGCTTGTAATCGCTTTTTGTAGCCAGCTAAGAGTCTTTTCCCATAAAGTGGAAAGCCACTTTATGGGGAAAGTTTTCAGGAACAGACGTGTGAGCAGTGGGAAATTTCCCATAGATAAGGGTCGTGTGATACACACTACAACTTTAAACACTTCTCAGAGCTCTTTAGCTCTGGAATCAGTGGTTGTCTGTAATCACAAATGTCACCATTGTTGAAGAGATTCAAAGGGACGTCTAAAGGCCCCGTCACACTAAGCGATATCGCTAGCGAGATCGCTGCTGTGTCACGGTTTTGGTGACTCACCAGCGACCTCACCAGCGATGTCGCTATGTGTGACACTTTGTAACGATCAGGCCCCTGCTGTGAGGTCGCTGATCGCTGCAAAGTGTCCTGGACCATTTTTTGGTCGTTGGCCTCCCGCTGGCCAGCACACATCGCTGTGTGTGACCAGCGGGACCAACGATCTGGCTGGTAACCATGGTAAATATCGGGTTACTAGGGGCACGCGCGCACTTAGTAACCCGCTGTTTACCATAGATACCACTCTGCTACGGTGAGCAGAGGCTCCAGCGCACCGTAGCAGAGTGGTATCCATGGTAAACAGCGGGTTACTAGGGGCACACGCGCACTTAGTAACCCGATATTTACCATAGTTACCAGCCTGCTCCTGCTTAAGCAGCAGGCTGGGAACGGGAGCAGGACATCGTGGAACGATTCTTTCCACGATATCGCTGCTCCCCTGATCGCTGGTGAGCCTGCCTGTTTGACAGCTCACCAGTAGTGTTGAGCGATACCTTCCGATATCAGGAAATATCGTATCGGATTGGATCGGGCCGATACCCAAAAAGTATCGGATATCGCCGATTCCGATACCGGAAACCAATCAAGTCAATGGGACACAAATATCGGAATGAAAATAAACCCTTTCTTTCCTTGTAGGTTAATTCTACATGAAGTAAAACAACTAAGAATAATGTAGAATGACATGAAAAGCCGTCAATTCATCAGCGGCATACACCGGTACCCGACAATTTACAACAGAAAGAATAGAGCATCACACATAGATTAGATAGATAGAAACATGTCAGTCACATATATATGAAGTACAGTGACAGTGTTGCTTACTGTACTTGTCATTTAGTGTAAAGGATTTATTAAAAAAAATATTAGTGTTTTCGTGCACCGTCTCTTTAAAAAAGCCGGCCGGCAATTCAGCATCTGTACCCGACAATTTATAACAGACAGAATAGAGCTTCAGACATAGATTAGATAGATAGAAACATGTCAGCCACATATATAAGAAGTACAGTGACAGTGTTGCTTACTGTACTTGTCATTTAGTGTAAAGGATTTATTTAAAAAAATAATAGTGTTTTCATGCACCGTCTCTTTAAGAAAGCCGGCCGGCAATTCAGCATCTGTACCCGACAATTTAGAATAGAAAGAATAGAGAATCACACATAGATTAGATAGATAGAAACATGTCAGTCACATATATATGAAGTACAGTGACAGTGTTGATTACTGTACTTGTCATTTAGTGTTAAAATAAAGGATTTATTTTAAAAAAAATTGGCGTGGGGTTCCCCTTAATTTTAGGCTCTAGCGGAGGTTAAGCAGACAGCTGGGGCAAATGTTTGAAGCCTGGGAAGGGGGTAATACCCACGGAGCTTCCCAGGCTACTAATATCAGCCCCCAGCTGAATACCTAGCCTTTACTAGCTATTAAAATGGGGGAACCCCCCCAAAAAAATAACGTGGGGTCCCCCCTAATTTAATAGCTAGCACAGGCTAGGCAGACAGCTGGGGGCTGATATTAATAGCCCAGGAAGGGTGCCATGAATATTGGCCCCCTCCCAGGCTAGAAACACCAGCCGTCAGCCGCCCCAGAAATGGCGCATCCATAGGATGCGCCAATTCTGGCACTTAGCCTTGCTCTTCCACGCTGCCCTGGTGCGGTGGCAGGGGGTAATAGGGTTGGGGTTGATGTCAGCTTATAATGCCAGCTGACATCAAGCCCAGGTTAGTAATGGAGAGGCGTCTATAAGACACCCCCATTACTAACCCCATAGTCAAAGTTAAAAGAAAACACAAACACCCAGAATAAAGTCCTTTAATTGAAATAAAGACACAATTCTTTATTGTTCTAAATTAAACCATACTTACCATCATGCCCATTCCAGCTGAAGCCAACGATCTCCTGCAATAAAAGTAAAATAATAAAGCAACCTCATCCTTACCTTTCCATGGTTCCCACGACAGCTTCAGCTCTGCTACATCGGCAGCGGGAGCCACTGACTGAGGTCACCGGAGTGCATTCAGGCAGCGCAGCTCCGGAGACCTCCTTTACGGCACTGCTGTACCGTGGGAATTTCTCACGATACAGCAGGGCCGTAAAGGAGCTAACCGGAGCAGCGCTGCCTGAACTCCGGTGAACCCTTACGGCCCCGTCATTCTAGCGGCGGCAGCGGTTCAGAGCGGTCACATTCTATGTGGCTGCTCTGAACTGGAGATCTTCGTGGGACACTCGTGGACTGCTACGGAGGGGTAAGGATAAGGTTGTGGTTTATTATTTTATATTTTATTACAGGAGATCGATGGCTTCGGGGAATTAGGTGTCTTGGTGAGTATAGGTGTAGTTTTTTATTTTTTTACTTTATTTTAGGTGGCGATCGGCGGGGACAGGTAATGTATGAACTAATTTCTTTTAGGTAACCACTGGCCACCAATGACATGTATTTAACATTTATTGGGGACACAGTAGGGCAATTTAAATAGCAGGATCAGGCTGATGGGAACTACTGCTCCCATCGAGCTGATCCTGCTGGCAGGAGTGGACGGGGGACAGACATAGGCCGATGGGAGTAGTAGTGTCACATCGGCCTATGTCTGCCTGCACGCACACACACCGCACACACCCGCACACATCGCACAGACACCGCGCACACCCGCACAAACATCGCGCACACACCCCGCACACATCGCACAGACACCGCGCACACCCGCACAAACATCGCGCACACACCCCGCACACATCGCACAGACACCGCGCACACACCCCGCGCACACACCCCGCACACACACCCCGCACACACACCCCGCACACACACCCCGCACACACACTAATCATGACGGGTCTGGGAGGTGAGGCTGACCTGTGCGGCCGTGGGAAAGTTCATGTGAGTTCATGCAGTCAAGTATGAACTCACATGAACCCTCTGAGGGCACCGCGGCGACTTCAAATGAACAGCTGATCGGCATCACCTGATACCTCAGCTGTTCATTTGAAATAACCGGCGGGAAAGCGCAGCACAGAACGGGAAAGCCGGCGGTGAAGTCTTTTCACTGCCGGCTTCCCCGCCCGGGTCCTTCGCTCCTTGGTGCTGCGCTCCCCGCCCGGTCCTAATTTACGATTGGGATTGGAGGTGGCGAGGGGAGCGGAGGATCGGGGTGGGAGGCTGCGGGGAAGCAGTATGGGGCTGTGTGATTGTTTAAAAGCCGGCGGCTTTATACCGCCCGCCGGCTTTTACACAATCAGGAGAATTCTCCCCCGCTGGGATGGCATTCTGATGACAGGCTGGATCGCGCTGCCATCCAACTTGTCATCCTTCACAGACACTGCAGAGCGCAGGCATTATGGGAACTTCCGATTCCGGTATCCGATATTGTAAAAGTATCGGAAATTAAGTATCGGAATTCCGATACCGCGAATATCGGCCGATACCCGATATTACAGTATCGGAATGCTCAACACTACTCACCAGCGATGTATTAGCGATGCAGCAACGATCCCTGACAGGTCGTATCGTTGTCAGGATCGCTGCTGCATCGCTTAGTGTGACGGGGCCTTAATGCATAAAATGTCTGTCCATAGTACAGCACCCAAATGAGTCTACAGAAATACTGGGCATGATGCAGAATTCCTCATCCATTTTTTTGGCATTTGTCCATCTTAGAGAATTCATCGTAAAGCATGAATTCCAGCACCCTTGCTGTTTACCCAAACATCTAGCCATCATTCAGGAATTTCAATTGCAGAAATATAATGTTTAGACAAAGTCTGAGGACAGTCTTCTTATCTAATACATTGTTGCCGAATAGGAAACGGATAAACGGATCTGTCTGTTCATTGTCATGTATGATGTGTGATTATCAAAATACTGGCATATTAATTTTATCCAGATTTGACTGCAATTATTAAAAATATTCCATCAGACACAGCCCAGTTCATTTTGTCACTGACCTATAATTATGGAGAAGAAATAATAGCTCACACAATGAATACTACAATCATACATCCCTTGTAGACAAACTTGAAAAGTTTAGCAATTTCTAAATTAAATTCCACCAATTCTACTTATAATTAGTTATTAATCAAGGACTTAAAAATCAGACTGGAATTCGCTGATCATCACATGTTTTAATCAGTTACTTTAAAGAACATTTCAGCAGTAAAACTCCTGCTTAATATTTGTGGTCTACAGTGGTTGTCGCTTTTCATTCACTCAGCTTCTTAAAACTTATTTTTCTGATGTATTAAATTTTATCCAAGTTCAGAAAATAAGGTCTATTCTTTTTTTCTTTTTTTTTTCATTTATCATTCTCAACTTACGTTATTTCCCATTGGTCCTGGTGGCCCAGATTCCCCCTGAGGTCCTGGTGGCCCTGCGAGTTAAATAATGTTTTTATGAAATATGTTTTCATTTCATATACAGGACTTGAAAAGATGAAACACAAAGTAGTCCTTGGTACCTGATGGTCCTGGGGGGCCCCTTGGTCCCTGAATGGGGTTTCTTCCATTCTCAGTAAAACGATTGGAATTAAATAGATCTAAAAAACAAATAATCACAAATTCACTTTCTAAAATTCTTTAGAGAAGAGAAAGAACATGAATGATATACCTTAGTTCATTAGAAAGTGATTGTTACGTTACACAGCTATTGGCATTGCAAATATCGGACCTGTGCACAGCCCCATAGAATATCAAGGTAGGTACGAGTGCTATCCATAAAAGCCACGGCTAATACTTCTCCGAGAAAATCTGTCATGTGCACAAGCCCTTATAGTGTATATGGCTTTTAAAATCTATCAATTCACCTCTCTAAAACCAAATCTAACTTGATCCCACATGGCAATTGGATCTCACTAGATCAACTGAGCATCATTTATCAATGTAATAATTATAACTTTCACTGCAATTAGTTGTGAAAATAAAACCTGTTTTGAATCCTGTCATTGTATCCAGGAACGGACTGGGACTGAAATTCAGACCCATGTTGTCTCCCCCCAGAGCTCCAGATGGTAATCTCTATTAATAATATTACCCTGCCTGGAGAAAATCAAGATTTACTATATGACCAATATTTCTAATAATACTGATATATAAAACTTAAATATAACAACACCGCAATAATAATATTGTAATTTAACAGACAGATATTATCAAACCATATCCAATTATTACAAGCATATACAGTAGTGATACTACCTACAGTCTGATCATAAAGGGTTGTCCAGGCGCTGGGTGCAGGCAGTCATGTGATCGCAAGTATTCTATTTGCACACATGCAGTCACATTCCGACTAGACGTGCGCAGCCTCGTTCAATACAAGTGAATTGAATGAGGCCTGAATGTTGGAAGTATACAAATCGCATACTTGCGGTCACATAGCCGCCCGCTCCCTGCGCCAGAGAGTCCTGAGAGAGCATGATGCAGACTTTAACCTCAAGCCTGGACCACCACCCCTTTGACCAAAACAACTGTACTGGGACTTATATTACCACAATACAGTGACCACATAATGATAATATCAGTTTTACACCAGTTCTCTGCAGACCTTATACAGTTAGGTCCATATATATTTGGACAGAGACAACATTTTTCTAATTTTGGTTCTAGACATTACCACAATGAATTTTAAACAAAACAATTCAGATGCAATTGAAGTTCAGACTTTGAGCTTTCATTTGAGGGTATCCACATTAAAATTGGATGAAGGGTTTAGGAGTTTCAGCTCCTTAACATGTGCCAGCCTGTTTTTAAAGGGACCAAAAGTAATTGGACAAATTAAATAATTGTAAATAAAATGTTCATTTCTAGTACTTGGTTGAAAACCCTTTGTTGGCAATGACTGCCTGAAGTCTTGAACTCATGGACATCACCAGACGCTGTGTTTCCTCCTTTTTGATGCTCTGCCAGGCCTTCACTGCTGTGGTTTTCAGTTGCTGTTTGTTTGTGGGCCTTCCTGTCTGAAGTTTAGTCTTTAACAAGTGAAATGCATGCTCAATTGGGTTGAGATCAGGTGACTGACTTGGCCATTCAACAATATTCCACTTCTTTGCTTTAATAAACTCCTGGGTTGCTTTGGCTTTTTGTTTTGGGTCATTGTCCATCTGTAGTATGAAACGATGACCAATCAGTTTGGCTGCATTTGGCTGGATCTGAGCACACAGTATGGCTCTGAATACATCAGAATTCATTCGGCTGCTTCTGTCCTGTGTCACATCATCAATAAACACTAGTGACCCAGTGCCACTGGCAGCCATGCATGCCCAAGCCATCACACTGCCTCCGCCGTGTTTTACAGATGATGTGGTATGCTTTGGATCATGAGCTGTACCACGCCTTCGCCATACTTTCCTCTTTCCATCATTCTGGTAGAGGTTGATCTTGGTTTCATCTGTCCAAAGAATGTTCTTCCAGAACTGTGCTGGCTTTTTTAGATGTTTTTTAGCAAAGTCCAGTCTAGCCTTTTTCTTCTTGATGCTTATGAGTGGCTTGCACCGTGCAGTGAACCCTCTGTATTTACTTTCATGCAGTCTTCTCTTTATGGTAGATTTGGATATTGATACGCCTACCTCCTGGAGAATGTCGTTCACTTGGTTGGCTGTTGTGAAGGGGTTTCTCTTCACCATGGAGATTATTCTGCGATCATCCACCACTGTTGTCTTCCGTGGGCGCTCAGGTCTTTTTGCATTGATGAGTTCACCAGTGCTTTCTTTCTTTCTCAGGATGTACCAAACTGTAGATTTTGCCACTCCTAATATTGTAGCAATTTCTCGGATGGGTTTTTTCTGTTTTTGCAGCTTGTTTCACCTGCATGGAGAGCTCCTTTGACCGCATGTTTACTTCAAAGCAAAACCTTCCAAATGCAAGCACCACACCTCAAATCAACTCCAGGCCTTTTATCTGCTTAATTGAGAATGACATAACAAAGGGATTGCCCACACCTGTCCATGAAATAGCCTTGGAGTCAATTGTCCAATTACTTTTGGTCCCTTTAAAAACAGGCTGGCACATGTTAAGGAGCTGAAACTCCTAAACCCTTCATCCAATTTTAATGTGGATACCCTCAAATGAAAGCTGAAAGTCTGAACTTCAACTGCATCTGAATTGTTTTGTTTAAAATTTATTGTGGTAATGTCTAGAACCAAAACAAGAAAAATGTTGTCTCTGTCCAAATACATATGGACCTAACTGTATGTGTACTGTACAGGTTCTTATAAGTGACATTCTTGCTGACTGTTGTCAATCATTTTCCCTTCTCTTTTCTATTCAGCCATGACCACCACAACCACTTCTCTCATCCATAACTTGTCCCTACAAAATGTAATACAGAGACATCTTTGGCTTACTGCTTTCCAGCCCCCACCTCTACACAAACCATATAGTGCTATAACCAGTCCCGTATACAGTAATAATGCCCCTTCTGTGCCCTGTATAATAATAGCACCTTTGTGCCCCTACAGAGTAATAATGTTTACTCTGTACTTCCTCATAGTAATAATGCTCCCCTGTGGCTCCTTACAGTTATACAGCACCTTATAGAAATAACATCCCCCTGTGCCTTCCTATAATAATAATAATGTTCCCTTGTGTTTCTTTACAGCTCTACAACACTATACAGTAATAATGTCCCCGTGTTTTTTTTATAATAATAATGCCTCCTGTGCTTCCCCTATAATGCTAACGATACTTCAATGTGCCTCCATATAATAATACCACCCCCACATTGTACCTCCTTATAGTAATGACCCTCAGTGCCTCTTTATTGCAATAATGCCTGTGAGTAGGAGCTTACATAGAAATCACAGGGCTCTATAGCAAAAGTCCTGTCAGGGAAAATATGCGCAGCCACAGAAGGGCATATCTACCAACTTTTTAAGAAACGGAATGGGATATGTATTACAGCACAGTTATTTTGCCCCTACTAAAGCCCTTAGTGTTTCATGGCCCCCACAGAGTATGATGCTCCCACACAGTATGATGGCCCCACAAACTTGACACAAATTATGATGCCCCACAGCACTCCACACAGTAAGATGGTCACCACAGCCTCCTATACAGTATGATGGTCTCCCTCAGCCTCCCACACAGTATGATGGTACCCCACAGCCCCATATATAGTATGATGAATCCCCCCACAGCCCTACATACAGTATGATGTCATTCCCACAGCCCCCATTCAGTATGAGGTCTCCCCACAGCCCTCTATATAATATGACGGTACCCTCCCCCCCCACCAACTCCATACATTATGATTGTAAAATCGAAGACTCACCTAATCCAGATTCCCTGTTCTCCGCAGCCTTCATCTCCTCTTCTATCCTGTCTCTCAGTTGACATGGACACCACGTCGCCTGGCGTCCCCTGAGTGGCTTTGGCATTCAGCAGGCCGCAGACTAAAAGTATCCTGCGACCTGCCAGAGTAAGTGATGTGGCACTTAGCCCGTGGCTCTGTGCTCTGTCACAACTGTTAACAGTATCAGCTTCCTGTGGATGTCTGTTAACAGAGTAGCAGATAATGCGGCCCATGGAAGGACAGGCCCATCTGGTATTTGTCAGATTTGCCCAATGGGCAGTCCGGTCCTGATTTTATCTATAGCTTGGTAGGTTGACAAAGAACGCACCATAAGCATTCGAAACGCGTTGCTCTTATGGGCCCCTTTTTGGACATGTGCTGTAGTGTCTGTATTTTAACTCAATAAAGAAGATTTTTTCGGGACTCACCTGTGGCTGGAGCCTCTTCCCTTTCTCACTGATTTTATCTATCTTTACTATCTCCTGGCGATAGAGCACTTTAAAGTTCAACTGCTCTAACAGTAAAGAACTCTTTCCTATAGCCATGATTAAGCAAGCTACAAAAGTTCAGTGACTAATTTTGGAATTAAGGCATTATATGTCACATTTTTTAATGTTCCTGCATATAAATCTTAAAGAAGCACAATTTTTCCAATCATATATTACAGAAGAGATCTTCTACTCATTATTCAAAGGAATCTGTCAGCGTGATTTCACCCCCACAACAAACTATTAATATGTGCATTTAGCTCTTTCAGGGCAATACCTTTACATTGCCAATCCATTTGTCCACTATTGTGAAATCAGAATTGATATGAATTGATATTCAAATGGATTTGGTAAATCTAAAACCTCTGTCACTCCAGCTCTGAAGTCACACAGCATAAAGGCTGTCAGTCAAGCAGCAGGAGGCGGTGCTAGGTGGGGAATTATTATAATTTTTATTATTATTATTTATTTTTAGAGCACCATTGATTCCATGGTGCTGTACATGAAAGACGGTTACATACAAAATACAAATATATATTACAGTGAACAAATTAACAATGACAGACTGGTACAGAGGGGTCTTACATACTACCGGATAATAGGGAAGGAGACAGTAGGTTGGGGGAGGGGAACAGAGCTGGAGTGACAGAGGCTTCAGATCCACCATAACCTTTATATATCAATTAAAATGGTGATTACTCAGTAATGGAGGAAAGGCCTGTCCATCTAAAGGTATTGCAGGACTTGTCTTTGAAAGAGCTCCATGCACATACAAATGGTTTAGGGTGTGAAATCTTGCTGACAGATTCCATTTAATCTAGTTGTACTTCTTTGAACTCTCTCTAAAAGACAGTGTGGAGGCCAAAACTGTACTCCACATTCAGAGAAAGTCTTACAAAGGATTTATTCAACTTGGGGATGCTGGTAACATTCTCTTTTTCTATGGACAGAGCGGGTATCAGACTCACTCTTAAAACTTGTATGGGTCTATAACTGATATTAAAATATCAAGAAACTCAGGTAAATTAATGACGTGGCACAGACTCACTTTGTGATGTGTTTTTAAGCATACTAATCAATAATGGATGGTGTATGGCAGCACTAGTAAATTGGATCTGAATTTCAAACTACAATTCTAAAATCAGTATAGACTGCCATCTATTGGTAACCTTAAGGAAGACATGTGCTAGCTAAATGTGTGCAGCTAGCCGGAATCTTATCGTGAAAATTCTTGTGAAAAGTCTCGGGGCACCATATAATTATTACTCTTATTCTCCAAAACACTAAGGTCCCAATTCATCAGTGTTTACTCCACAATGTGCCACAATTCTGTAAAAATACCTCGAAAAGTCGCAGAATTTTATACGTTTCTCCTCTTCATTTTTTTATCTGTTTTCTTATTTTTTTATTTATTTTTTTTAATCCATTAACCATTAACTAAAACACCAAAAAAACGTAGAGGCTTTTTTGTAGCATTCCCATTGTAAAGAACGAAGAGGCTTCATAGCTTTAGATGAAGAACGGTCAGGTCACTCATTTTGAATGCTTGGCTTTTTTGAAAAACTCAAAGCTAAAAAAAACAATTAAAAGCCTGAACATATGAACAGCAATGTAAATGTTTAACAGACATGACTAGGAAGCATTTTTTAGCGATTTTTTTTTTTTCTTCAGGTGTTTTTTTGACATGGTGCAGCCCCAAAAATACATGAAAAAAGTTAGAAGCAATCCTAAAGGTATGAGCACATGGAGTTGGTCTTTTTAAGGCCTTTTCTGAGCAGTTCTGCTTCAAAAACCGCCTGATAAAGCACTCATCATGAACTGCTTGAAAACTCTCCCTTTTCATTTCTACTGAAAAACGTCTTTTTTCTTCCAAAAACACTGAGCGGTTAAAAGAAGTGAGCTGACCATTCTCCAGGCGTTTTCTGCTGCGAAGTCGCTCCATACTTTACAATAGAAGCCAAAGGGAAGGATAAAAATAATGTGCGGAAGACGCCGGGACATCTTATTGAGTGTTTACACCTCAAAAAACTCTAGTGTTTTATTCACTCCTTGATGTATTTAAAAAAACACACGAAAACTGCCCCCCCCAAAGAAAAAATCTTTAAAGAAAATGCAAATTTTATTTATTTTACTGACTTATATAGCACTATTACTCCTGCAGCTCTTTGCAGACATTATGGGCACTGTCCCCATTGGGGCTCACAATCTACATTCCCTATCAGTATGTCTTTGGAGTGTGGGAGGAAACCGGAGAACCTGGAGGAAACCCATGCAAACATGGGGAGAATATACAAACTCCTTGCAGATGTTGTCCTCGGTGGGATTTGAAGCCAGGACCCCAGCACTACAGTGCTAACCACTGAGCCACCGTGCTGCTGCAGGATAAAAAAAACATTGACGATTGAAGTGGTTTCGGCCTTGAAAATATTTTTGTGGTGACTATTTCTAATTACTTCCCTAGAAGATGTGTAATCACCTGACTACATGTATATGTAAACTTTGAAAAGTCATTATCCTGTCTTGGATGAGAAAGAAAATTATGGACTTTAACCTTCGTTCACTCCTACATTTGAGCCTTCGTTAGGAGGTTTTGCCATTTTAACTAGTAGCGCTATTTGAAATGACCGACACCCCTACGGAAACTCAATTGATGCTCTTGCAGAAGACCGTATTATCGGTCTGAGTGCGATCCGACAAAACATGTTATGCTGTAGGGTTGTGCACATGAGCGCTATAAAGATCCCCACGGTGCCGGCGCCGGAAGCGGGCGGGCGTGTGACCACAAATATGCGATTTGTATACATGCGATCAAATGCTGACTTCTTTGTGCACAACCTCGCTCAATTGAAGCATCCGAGGAAAAAAATTTGCAGCATGCCCAAATTGGATCCATTATACAGATAGCAGTCGGCCATGCAAGTCAATGAGTCTGTAGAATAGAAATCATCTGGATGCACTCAGATGACACATGAGTGCAGTCAGATTTCCACAGATTGACAGAATGGAGAAGATAGAGAATTTTTTTTCTCCATCTTCTCCTCATCCGAGAGAATCAAATGACCCACAGAGTTTGATCAGAGTGTGATTTGCATAATCAATCCAATTCTCTCGGATGAGAGAATACACTGTCATCTGCACCTGCCCGAGGTGTGGGGGGGGTGCATGACCACATGCTGACTAGACATGCGCGGCCTTGTTCAATGCACTTGCTAGACATGTCTAGTCGGATTGTGGCTAGAAGTATGCAAACCGCATACTTGCGGTCATATGACCGCTTGCACCTGGCTTCGGCAGCGGAGAATCCTCACAGCACACAGGGAGGATTCACAAGTCTCCAGTCACATAGAGTGATTGCAGACTTGTAGCCTAAGGCCAGACAACATCTTTAAGCTTCATTTGCACATGGACCCTTTAGACAGAACCTGAAAACCCATCTCTTCAAACAAGCTTACAGCCTGCCATGACCTTGCCTGCTGCCACCTCATCAACACCGGAGCTACTGCAACCCCCCAACCTACTGTCTCCTTCCCCATTCCTGTAGAATGTAAGCCCGCAAGGGCAGGGTCCTCTTCCCTCTGTACCAGTCTATCACTGTTAGTTCGCTTACTGTAAGTGACATCTGTATTTGGTATGTAACCCCTTCTTATGTACAGCACCATGGAATCAATGGTGCTATATAAATAAATAATAATAATAATTTGCACATGAATTAAGACAGCAATTTTTCAATCAGGGAGAAACAGTAAAGGTGTGGATGACATCTTTCAGAGAGGATCATAACCGTATAAACAGTTTAAGAGGGAGGCGTTTCAAGTTCAATGGGGTCCATCAGGTGTGTTGTTCTGAATCTGTTTCCTACAGATCTGATTAATCTGTTTCCTACATGTGTTCTGTTTTTCTGTTCCTACAATGGGATGCTAGTTGTACTACAACATACATTTATAAATAAAGTTTATGGGTTTAAATAATTGCAATAATTACCCTGATCCATTAGTCTCTGCATTGCCGGAGCAGGAGGGCCAGATGGCCCAGGAGGGCCTCTTTCTCCAGGAGCACCTGCTGGACCATTCCTTCCTGGGGGTCCTGGGGCACCAGGAGGACCTAGTGTGTGAGAATGTTAACACTGTTGAAGGTGGTTTACAGGTCAGTTAAATATCATGTACACAAATCTATACAGTCGTTCAAAAGAGAACATAAAATAGAAAGTTGTATAGGAAGTAAAGACAAAGAATTAAGAATGAAAGTAAAAAATGAAGATCCTTGTCATACTATATATGAATAAATACAGCGGAGGCAATTTAAACCAAGGGAAGGACCTTTCAGGGCTTCTTCTCACATTTTGTACCATCTTAATAGCTTAAAATACACAGCAAACTATTGAGACGTTTCTGAGTTTCTGTAATATAGCTGATTATTGAATTTATTCAGCCTTTTCTTAAAGATAAACCATGAATATTAGATAGGTGGAAGACTGACTCAAGATTTAGGCTTTGGCCTCTCCAGAATGCTCAGACCTCTGCTCTGCATGAGAGCAGATCTCAGGGTCTCTAAAGGATTCACCTCGCACACACTCCTCAGAGGTGTAAAGCACATGATGTATGGGTATACAGTAACACCACTTACAGACAGGAGTGTAATGATCATAGTTACAGATGGTGCAACCACGACCTGACCAGTGCAGGAGGTGGGCCCGACGACGCCAGCACATACTTCAGCTGGATGTGCGTCTGACGCACATTTAGTTGAAATGCATTGCAATGCAGAGACCCGCCAGGTCCCTACACTGCAATGCACATCGCCAGCCAATCAGAGGTCGGCAGCTGACACTACTACATAATCGAGGAAGGGGGGAAACACATATGTCCTTATAGGCTTTAGAACACTACAAGGGCCCATACATCTAACCAACGTGCAGGTGGAGCCTATCGGACTCTAGTTACGCCACTGCCTGCAGACACTGGCATAACAATCCTAGCACAAAAGCATTAGGCTGTCTGACTGACGCCTTCTCGATGTCATCAACTAGTGCAGAAATGGTGACACTGTTGAGCGAATTCTTTGCTAGATACTGCACAATACATCATTATTCAAATTAGGCACTTTAACATACAACTGGTGAACTTGCAGCAGAATATCTGTGTCTGCCTCTGGCTCACTCTACTTCCTTGACCCCTAATCTTTGCATAGACTTTTATAAGCAGTAATTATCTGATAGCCTCCACTTCACACTCCAAATAGTATGATGCCCCTCAAATAGTATGATGGCTCACAAATAGCACTCCAAATAGTATTTATTTATTTTACTCACTTATATAGTGCCATTAATTCCACAGTACATTTCAGCAATACAGAATACATAATACAGACAATATAACTGTCCCCATTGGGGCTCACAATCTAGGTTCCCTATCAGTATGTCTTTGGAGTGTGGGAGCAAACCGGAGACCCTGGAGGGAACCTATGCAAACATGAGGAGAACATGCAGATATTGTCCTTGGTGGGATTTGAACCCAGGACCCCAGCACTGCAAGGCTGCAGTGCTAACCACTGAGCCACCATGCTGCCCACATAGTATGTTGGTTGCTCAACATAGCCCTCCAAATACTATGATGGCCCCCACATAGCACTCCAAATAGTATGATAGCCCCACAAATAGCCCTCCTATTAGTATGATGAGATCTAGATAGCCCTCCAAATAGTGAGATGGCCCACACATAGCCCTCCAAATACTGTGATGGCCCTCCACATAGGCTTCCAAATAGTATGATGGCCCCCCACATCTTTCATACAGTATGATGGCCCCCCAAGTAGCATGATGGCTCCCACATAGCACTCCAAATAGTATGATGGCCCCACAAATAGTAATGGCCCACACAAAGTACCCATTGAGTAAAAAAAAAAAATACTCACCTATCCCCATTCTCTCGAAATTCCCGTCTCTGCAGCATGTGGTCTGCACCGCTTGGTACAGCGGTCGCGATGTAGTGACGTCATTGCATCCGCTGCACTGGTACATCAAACACACAGGGAGAATGATGAAGGCGAGAGCTTCAGCTGAGGGCTCCCTTAAATCATTGCTTTAAACTGTGTCTGCATCCAGGATGCGGATACAGTTGAAAGTCAGTGGGGTGGGGGGCCTGGTGCCGGCAATGGCACCGGGCCCCATACTCATGGATCCCATAACGGCTGCGTGTTCTGCTGCTATTAGCGGTATGCCACTGCTATATGCCTTCTACAGGGGTATTAAAGGGCATCTGTCAGTAACAACCCTCCTATGCTGTCTATATAGGGTTATTCCAGAGAAATCCATGTTTTTCTTATATTTAAATTAGCTGTTTAGAACTATGAGTAGGACACAGTTCTTTATGAGAATCCAGAGCTTACTTTATATGAAAGGGGGCATTACCAGTGTAATGTGTAATGGCTGCACTCTGCTCTTCTGATCTAACTGTAGAGCTGTGAATGGATATATCTGACACAGTATAGCATTAAACACATCTGCAGATGTCCTTTCATAGTGCCTCCATCCCACAGGCAGTCAGTGTTGAAATACAGCAGAACTGTCAGAGCTGCTGCTGCAAATGTGTTTGTAATGAGAAAAGTTCAGCTATACTGTACTGTGTTAGTTACATCCTGAACACTGGTAATACCCCCTTTCATGTAAAATAATCTCTGGAGGCAGATTCTCATGCAGATTTGTGTGTGGGCCATAGTTCTTAACAGCTCATTTATATATTAGGAAAATGAGGATTTCTTTGGAATAAAATATTAGAATACGGATATCAATGTATCATTTTATTCAGCTTCTTATGACCTGCATGCCCATATAAATGGCTTAGGAGGGTTGATCTTACTGACAGACTCCCTATACAAACCATATTGGAATTAAAAGGACCCAATACTGACCCCTGTGGTACTCCATTCTCAACTATAACCCAATCAAAATGTGTTCCATTAATAACCACCTTCTGTTTCCTACCACTGAGCCAGTTGTTAACCCATTTACACATACTGTCCCGTAATCCCATTATTCCCATTTTAGGTACCAACCTTTTGTGCTGCACTATATTGAAAGCCTATGGTGAATCGCCACCAAGCCCATCTTTTCTGCATCTTTGCATGTGTATAATGCTGTTTGTAAGGATGTAATCTGTGGCTATTTTATGCTGCCCATAGTCCGGCAGCATGAATCGCTAGACAGGCTAACTTTAAAGTGAACCTGACTGGAAATTCATGCTGTCCAAACTACAGACAGAATGAATCATACACTGGCTACATGACTGCAGTTGTATATATTTCACCTGTTCCTGACATGGCTATTTTCTTTTTTTGCATTTTTGTTTTTTTCCTTCTTCTTCAAAGAGGCATAACTTTTTTATTTTTTCATTGATATAGCCATAAGAGGGCTTGTTCTCTGCGGGACAAGTTGTACTTTTAAATTACACCATTGATTCTGTCATGTGATGTACTAGAAAGCAGGAAAAAAATTCCAAGGGCGGCAAAATTGCAAAAAAAAGTGCAATTCCACAAATTTTTGGGGAGTTTTTATTTACCATTTTCACTATACAATAAAATGACCTGGCAATATGATTCTTCAGGTCAGTACTAATATGGAGATACCGAAATCTAATTAGTAGAAAATTTCTAATGGTGATTAAAGAAGAACAACAAAACAGATTTCTTCACCAAAGGTATCAATGTAATCAGTATTACAGAGCCATTACAGCCATGTCTTTACTTTACATTACAGAATTGTGCTGACAGGTTTTCTTTTTAAGGCTACATTCCTATGATGAGTATTTGGTGCGTTTTTAATGTTGCAGATTTTCAGCAGCATTTCTGCACCTGTTAGACAAATTAGGTTACTTGAATTTTTTCATTGCGTTTTTGCTTTTGAGTGCGTTTTTTTACATGCGTTTCTGTCACATTTTTTACGCTACGGTTTTTGCCTCTTTTTGATGTGTCATGTTTTAAATAAAGTTGCTTTGTTTTTGATACTTTCTAATATTTGGCTTTGACAAAACTTTATTGACACAGTCGTGCAGATATTTAGTGTGCTCAGCATGGCACAACATGTCTCATACAACCATTAATAAACTCATTGATAGCAGCCAATGTGTGTAAGTGCGTGTATTTCTGAACATGTTGCTCATACTTAATGTTTTGACATTTTTTTCCATATTTTCATAATTTGCATATTATTAACTTGTCTATCAATGCTGTGATTTCCATAATTGCACAACTTTTCCTTCTTGGTGTTGCAATTTCAATATTGAAGGATGCACATATCCGACTATTAACAGATGGTTCAGTCATTACTGAGGTAAGCAGGTACAGTTGTGCTCAAAAGTTTACATACCCCGGTAGAATTTTTGCTTTCTTGGTTTCAGAGAATATGAATGATAACAAAAAACCTTTTTCTCCACTCATGGTTATTGGTTGGGTGAAGCCATTTATTGTCAAACAACTGTGTTTTCTCTTTTTAAATCTTAATGACAACCAAAAACATCCAAATGACCCTGATCAAAAGTTCACATACCCAGTTCTTAATACCGTGTATTCCCCCTCTAACATCAATGACAGCTTGAAGTCTTTTGTGGTAGTTGTGGATGAGGTTCTTTATTTTCTCTGATGGTAAAGCTGCCCATTCTTCTTGGCAAAAAGCCTCCAGTTCCTGTAAATTCCTGGGCTGTCTAGCATGAACTGCATGCTTGAGATCTCCCCAGAGTGGCTCAATGATATTGAGGTCAGGAGACTGAGATGGCCACTCCAGAACCTTCACTTTGTTCTGCTGTAGCCAATGGTAGGTTGACTGGTCCCTGTGTTTTGGATCATTGTCATGTTGGAACGTCCAAGTACGTCCCATGCGCAGCTTCCAGGCTGATGAGTGCAAATTTGCCTGCAGTATTTGCTGATAACGTGCTGCTTTCATCTTTCCTTCCACTTTTACCAAGTTTCCTGTGCCTTTGTAGCTCATTGTAGGAATTTACCTTTTGCTTTACTGTAGGAATGGTGTTCCTTTCATCATAGGTCTTGTTGACCTCTCTCCAAATGTAACGTTTATGGTTGTGGCCAAAAAGGTCAATTTTGTCTCATCACTCCAAATGACCTTGTTCCAGAAGTTTTGAGGCTTGTCTCTGTGCTGTTTGGTGTATAGTAGGTGAGATACTTTGTGGCATTTGCGCAGTAATGGCTTTCTTCTGGTGACTCAACCATGCAGCCCATTTTCCTTCAAGTGCCTCCTTATTGTGGATCTTGAAACAGCTACATCGCTAGTTTTCAAAGAGTCCTGAATTTCAGCTGATGTTATTTGTGGGTTTTTCTTTGCATCCCGAACAATTTTCCTGGCAGTTGCGGCCGAAATCTTTGTTGGTCTACCTGACCGTGGTTTGGTTTTTACAGAGCCCCTGATTTTCCATTTGTTAATCACAGTTTGAACGCTGCTGACTGGCATTATCAATTCCCTGGATATTTTTTTGTATCCCTTTCCTGTGTTATACAGTTCCACTACTTTTTCCCGTAGATCCGTTGACAATTCTTTTGCTTTCCCCATCACTCACAATCCAGAAACGTCAGTGGCTGAATAAAAGATGCAAGAGTCTGTCTGGATCCAAGAAACTCACTCAGCTTTTATGCACACACACTGAGTACAAGCAAACAGGTCACAGGTGAGGATGGTACCTTTAGTAGCCATTCAAACCAATTTGTGTCAAATTCTGTGCATGTTATCAGGCCAAAATCACCAGGGTATGTGAACTTTTGATCAGGGTCATTTGGATGTTTTTGGTTGCCATTAAGACTTAAAAAGAGAAAACACAGTAGTTTGACAATAAATGGCTTCACCAAACCAGTAACCATGAGTGATAAAAAAGTATTTTTGTTATCATTCACATTCTCTGAAACAAGGCCAAGAAAGGAAAAATTCTGCCGGGGTATGTAAACTTTTGAGCACAACTGTATGTGCTTACATGTGGAAAGGGTAGCATCTAACTATTTTCATGCTTCAAGGATCAATATGGTGGGAATATGTGCTGAAGTTACATAGGTAATAAATACCAGGATTATGCTTTACACAAATATCTGTGCCAGTGTTCAGTTATGATGCAATCTGCTTTGTGTTCAGAATGCACCATAGACAAATGCTTCCAACTACTTGTTTGAGCACAACGGTCTCTTTTCATTGCACAACATTTGCCATTTTTTCCCCAAGGCACAGAAAACAAGTAATAACAGAGTCCTAATGTTGACTACTCTATAGACACTTATTCTGCCGCTGCAAACAGTAATGTCTATTGTTGTATCCGTTTGTGTGCTGTCTGATAAGTGTGAACAGAGTCATATTCTCTAGCAACATTTTTCCATGGTATTTAATTGCTTGGTCCTGCATCTTTTTGTCTTTTTTTTTTGTTTGTTTTTTTGTTTTGTTTCTATTTTAAAATGTTCAAAGCCTTCTCTTTCACTGGTTTACGGCCTCTGTGTTTATCTTACATAGCATTGCCTGCTCTAGCCCAGTGCTAATTGGCTAATTACTCAGTTTGTCCAACTGGTGCTGGCCTCTAGCAGACATTTCATTTCATATATATTCAGCTCTGGCTGGGAATAGCACGCGTGCTGGGTCACGCGTGCAATAGATTTTAAGTGCAATAATTACAAGTGCAGTTAGACAATGGCAGTTGGGCAGGAGACAGGTAAGGTGCATAAAATATTCATACAAACATGCTTCTCGGTCACTAATACTACATTTTGCATTATTCTTATCAATCTGCTTTTTATTTGTTTTTACTTCTGCTTTCTCACAACTCACCCGCCCTTCAACACATTCTGTGCACTCTCTCTATATCAGCCCCTCCCTTCTCCCCTCTCCCATGTATAACTCTGAGGCTCTACTGACATTCCTCACCCACTGCAAACCATCCTCTACCTCCATACAGCACTCAAAACGTTCATACAAATCATTAGACCACCTGCTCTTTCTCTTCTTTCTCCTTTTACTAGTCGCAGGCGACATCTCCCCCAACCCTGGGCCTCCCTCCACTAGCATACACCACTCTCCTCCAGCTGCATATAGAAACCCTGCTAATCTTATTAACGTTCAGTGCATGCCCTCTCCTATCGATTTCCATTGCGCTCTCTGGAACGCACGGTCTGTGTGTAACAAACTAACTTACATCCATGATTTTTTCCTCTCTAATTCTCTTAACCTTCTGGCTATCACAGAAACCTGGATTCAGCAGCCAGACACCACCACTGCTGCTGCTCTCTCGTTTGGTGGGCTGAAATTTTCACATACCGCCAGACCTGGCAACAGACAGAGTGGAGGTGTTGGTCTGCTCCTTTCCTCACAATGTGCTTTCCAGGTCATCCCCCCGGTTCCCTCACTTATGTTTCCTTCCTTTGAAGTCCACACCATCAGACTCTTTAAACCCTTCTCCCTGCGAGTGGCAGTAGTGTATCGCCCTCCAGGCTCCCCCCGCCAGTTCTTGGATCACTTTGCCTCCTGGCTTCCTCACTTTCTATCCTGTGACATCCCCACCCTCATCATGGGCGACTTTAACATCCCCATCGATGATCCCCTCTCCCAATCTGCCTCTCATCTACTTTCTCTAACCTCTTCATTCCGTCTCTCACAGTTTACTAATTCTCCTACCCATGAAGACGGGAACACTCTGGACCTGGTTTTTTCCAGTCTCTGCTTGCTGGATGACTTTATCAACTCCCCTCTCCCGCTCTCGGACCACAACCTTCTTTCCTTCTCTGTTAAGAATTGTCTCCTCACCCGGGACACCCCCACTTACCACACTTATAGGAATACACGTACCATTAATGCCCAGCAGCTTATGGACAATCTCCATACATCTTTAGCCCCCATCTCCTCCTTCTCCTGTCCAGACTTAGCATTGTCACACTACAATAATACACTGAAGAGCGCCCTAGATGAAGCAGCTCCTTCTACTCGCAGAAAGATCCGACACAGACAACGGCAGCCCTGGCACACGATGCAAACACGTTTTCTTCAACGTTGCTCAAGGTGTGCTGAGCGTCAGTGGAGAAAATCTCTTTTAGAAGAGGACTTCATCCACTATAAATTCATGCTCAAAACCTATAACTCTGCCCTTCATCTGGCCAAACAATCCTACTTCACCACCCTCATCACTTCACTGTCCAACAATCCAAAACGACTTTTCGAAACCTTAAACTCCCTCCTGAAACCTAAAGCACAGGCCCCCACCACCAACCTCAGCGGGGAGGATCTGGCCACTTATTTCTTGGAAAAAATCAACCACATCCATCAGGACATCTCAGCCCAATCTCCTCAGTGCCTGGATCCCCTTCCCTACCGCACTTCAAGCTCACTAGCCATCTTTGAGCCGGTCACAGAAGAAGAAGTTACCCAGCTCCTCGCTTCTTCTCGGCCTACAACCTGCAACAGTGACCCCATTCCTTCACATCTCCTGCAGTCCCTCTCACCGGTGGTCACCACTCACCTGACTAAAATATTTAACCTCTCTCTTTCGTCAGGTATCTTTCCCTCCTCATTTAAACATGCCATCATAACCCCTTTACTTAAAAAGCCATCCCTGGACCAGAACTGCACTGCTAACTACAGACCTGTCTCTAATCTTCCTTTCATCTCTAAACTCCTGGAACGCTTGGTCCACTCCCGTCTATCCGCTATCTCTCAGACAACTCTCTCCTCGACCCTCTACAATCTGGTTTCCGCTCCTTACACTCCACTGAAACTGCCCTCACTAAAGTCTCTAACGATCTACTAACAGCCAAATCCAATGGTCACTGCTCCCTGCTGATTCTCCTGGATCTCTCTGCAGCATTTGACACTGTGGATCACCAGCTCCTCCTCACTATGCTCCGCTCTATAGGCCTCAAGGACACTGTTCTCTCCTGGTTCTCCTCCTACCTCTCTGACCGCTCCTTCACTGTATCTTTTGCCGGCTCCTCTTCCCCTCCTCATCCCCTTACTATCGGGGTTCCGCAGGGCTCAGTCCTAGGCCCCCTCCTCTTCTCTCTATACACTGCCCCTATTGGACAAACAATCAGCAGATTTGGGTTCCAGTATCATCTCTATGCTGACGACACCCAACTATACACTTCTTCCCCTGACATCACCCCTACCCTAATACAAAATACCAAGGATTGTTTGTCTGCTGTGTCTAGCATCATGTCCTCCCTCTATCTCAAACTGAATCTCTCCAAAACTGAACTTCTTGTGTTTCCCCCATCTACTAACCGAACTGTATCTAACATCGAAATTACCTTGGAGGGTTCAACCATAACTCCCAAGCAGCACGCCCGCTGCCTTGGGGTCATATTCGACACTAACCTTTCCTTTACTCCCTATATCCGATCACTCACTCGCTCTTGTCACCTGCATCTTAAAAACATCTCCAGAATCCGATCTTTTCTCACTTTGGAAACTGCTAAAACTCTTACTGTCGCTCTTATTCACTCTCGTCTGGACTACTGCAACTCTCTTCTGATCGGTCTCCCTCTTACCAAAATTTCCCCCCTCCAATCTGTCCTGAATGCGGCAGCCAGGGTCGTATTTCTGTCCAGCCGCTTCACCGATGCCTCCACCTTGTGCCAGTCATTACACTGGTTACCCATTCGCTACAGGGTCCAATATAAACTCATTGCTCTCACCCACAAAGCTCTCCACAGTACTGCACCACCTTATATCTCCTCTCTCATCTCAGTCTATCGTCCTACACGTGCCCTCCGTTCCACAAATGACCTAAGGCTAACATCCCCCATAATCCGAACCTCGCACCTCCGTCTCCAAGACTTCTCTCGTGCTGCACCAGTTCTCTGGAATGCTCTACCCCAGACGATCCGATTGATGCCTAGCCCTGATGTCTTCAAGCGTGCTTTAAAAACCCATCTCTTTAAACAAGCCTACCATCCCAAATACCCAGTAAACTAACTTTCCCCTGTTCCCTCCTGAATACTACTCAGAATCTGCCCCCTACTGTTCATCTGTTTCTACACCCTCCATGCACACGATAACTGCACTCGGTAATTGAGTATTGCACTTTAACATACAGGCTGATGACCGGATTATACAGCTTTATATGATAATCCCAATTTATTATAATTGCCTGACCTGAAATAACAAGCACTTTCCACCTATTGTGTCCCCCCATTTCCGTGTAGAATGTAAGCTTGCGAGCAGGGACCTCACTCCTGATGTAACTGTTTAAACTGTCTCACCTTGTCTTGAATTTATTGTTTGTACATGTCCCTGCTTAATTGTAAAGTGCTGCGGAATATGTTGGCGCTATATAAATAAAAATTATTATTATTATTATTATTGTATGTTGATGCTTTCAAAATTACACAGAGATCAAGTTAATAGAGTAATGGGAAAATGCTTTTTTTTGGTAGGACTTTATATTACAAAAAAATATCAAAACTACTTCTACCTAGTTTACAATAGTCCAGGTTACTTAGACCTGGGGCAAGGGAAATATTGCACCCCTAATTCAGTAATAATTTTACCCCCCCAAGGCTGTTTGCACGTTAATGACCAGGCCAATTTTTACAATTCTGACCACTGTCACTTTATGAGGTAGTAACTCTGGAACGCTTCAACGGATCCCCCTGATTCTGAGACATATTGTAATTCATGATAGTGATAACATTTCTTCGATCTAACTTACGTTTATTTGTGAAAAAATCAAATTTGGTGAAAATTTAGAAAATTTAGCAATTTTCAAACTTTTCATTCTTATGCCCTTAAATCAGAGAGATATATCACACAAAATAGTTATTAAATAACATTTCCCACATGTCTACTTTACATCAGCACAATTTTTGAAACAATTTGTTTTGGTTAGGAAGTTATAAGGGTTAAAAGTTGGCCAGCGATTTATCATTTTTACAACAAAATTTACAAAATAATTTTTTAGGGACCACATCACATTTGAAATGACTTTGAGGGGTCTATATGACAGAAAATACCCAAAAGTGACACCATTCTAAAAACTGAAACCCTCAAGGTGCTCAAAACCACATTCAAGAAGTTTATTAACCCTTCAGGTGCTTCACAGGAATTTTTGGAATGTGGAAGAAAAAAATGGACATTTAACATTTCACAAAAATGTTACTTTAGACCCAATTTTTTTTTATTTTTGCAGGGGTAACAGGAAAAAATGACCCCAAAATTTGTTTTGCAATTTCCCCTGAGCACGCAGATACCCCATATGTGGGGAAAAAACACTGTTTGGGCGCACGGCAGGGTTTGGAAGGGAAGGAGCGCTATTTGACTTTTTGAATGTAAAATTTGCTTAAATAATTAGCGGACGCCATGTTGCGTTTGGAGAGCCCCTGATGTGCCTAAACAGTGGAAACCCCATTTTGGAAACTAGACCCATCAGGGAACTTATCTAGATGTGTGGTGAGCACCTTGAACCCCAAGGTGCTTCACAGAAGTTTATAACATTGAGCCATAAAAATACAATTTTTTTTTTCAGCCCCCAATTTTGCATTTTTATAAAGGTAACAGAGAAATTGCACCATGCAGTTTGTTGTGCAATTTCTCCAGAGTAAGCAGATACCCCATATGTGGGGGAAAACCACTGCTTGGGCATACGGCAGGGTTCGGAAGGGAAGGAGCACCATTTGACTTTTTGAATGTAAAATTTGCTTGAATAATTACGGATGTGCCCCTGATGTGCCTAAACAGTGGAAAAACCCCACAAGTGACACCATTTTGGAAACTAGACCCCTCAGGGAACTTCTCTAGATGTGTGGTGAGCACTCTGAACCCCCAAGTGCTTTACAGACATTTATAACATGGAGCCGTGAAAATAAAAAAATCAAACTTTTTCCACAAAAATTATGTTTTAGCCCCAATTTTTTTATTTTCACAAGGGTAAGAGGAGAAAACGGATCCCAAAAACTTTTGTGCAATTTCTCCTGAGTACGCCAATACCCCATACGTGGGGAAAATACAGTGTTTGGGCTTACGGCAGAGTTCAGAAGGGAAGGAGCACTGTGTGTGACTTCTTGAACGCAAAATTGGCTGGAATTGAGACCGGACGCCATGTCGCGTTTGGAGAGCCCCTAATGTGCCTAAATAGTGGAACCCCCCCCCACAAGTGACCCCATTTTGGAAACTACACCCCTCAAGGAATTTATCAAGGGGTATAGTGAACATTTTGAACCCAGAGGTACGACACAGAATTTGATAACATTAGGTCATCATATTGAATAAGTTGTCATTAGTCTTGAGTTTGCATCGGGTACTCAGGTATGCACCATGTATCGTGGGTGCTCGAGTGACATGCTCGAGTCCCCGCCCGCATATTTCATGGTTATTAGACACCCAAAAAAAAAACATGCGGGGATCGATCGTACATGGCAGGCAATCCCCGCGAGGTTTTTTTGACTGCGAAGCACATGGGGCAGAGACTCGAGCATGTCACTCGAGCACCCGATGCAAACTCAAGTAGCAAACACTTGCGCTCAACACTAGTCGCCATATCGTCATCTTTTTTTTTTTTACTTTTGAAAAAAATCCCAACCCTAACCCTAGTCCAACACTTACCCTAGCCCAACCCTAACACCAACCCTAACCCTAACCCTAACCCTAGCCTAACCCTAACCCCAACCCTAACCCTAGCCCAACCCTAACCCTAGCCCAACCCTAGTCAAACCCTAACCCCAACCCTAGCCCAACCCTAACCCCAACCCAAACCCTTGCCCAACCCTAACCCTAGCCCAAACCTAACGCTAGCCCAACCCTAACCCTAGCCCAACCCTAACTCTAACCCTAACCCTAGTGTTAGAACCCTCCTGTTTGTTTTTTCCATCTTGTGTTTTGCGGTCACATGACCATCTGCCTTTATATTCCAGCTCCGCCCTTTGGCTGTGCTGGACTTCAGTGTTTGACTGTTTCTCTAGCCAGGTGCTTCTGTGCCTTTCTCTGTCAGTTCGCTTGGTCCTTCTGGGACCTCTAGTACCTTTTTGTCAGTTTGTTTTTTTGTGTTCTGCAACTACTCTGTTTAGGAGGTGTCCCATTTTTTGTCCCAGTCCTTAGTTCTTTTAGGGACCCCTCCCTTTATGCTATAGGTCTTCGTTCAGACTATCCGAGGACTAAGGTGGGTCTGTTCGCTAGGAACAGGCAGCCCGCTACATCGTAGGGATTCAGCTTAGTCTTACTGTAGGGACAGCTTTCCCCTATCTTTCCTTAGTTCATGTTGCAGATCATAACAGTAAGTCCAGCCCAAAAAACTAAAAGGAAAGAAATTCGGGGATCAGTATGGTTTCCGTCCAGGATTTGGCTCAATGCCTGCAGGGATTGTCTCTGGAGGTGGCCGAGCTTCAGCAACACGTGAGTAGCTGTTCTGGAGCGTATTTTGTCGAACCCAAGGTAGGACTGCCTGATGTTTTTTATGGTAAACAGCAAGATTTTTTTTCCTTTAAAAATGCTTGTTTGCTATATTTTCGTTTGAGAACAAGGTCCTCTGGGAATGAATCACAGTGCATTGGTTTTATTATGTCACTTTTGTGCAATGAACCACAGTGGTGGGCCTTTTCTCTCCAACCTAATGATCCATGTTTAAGGTCTGTTGAAGAATTTTTTTCTGCTATGGGGCTATTATATGACGATCCTGATCGAATCTCATCTGCTGAGGCAGAACTCAGGCGTTTGAATCAGGGGTCAGGTGATGTTGAAAATTATTGCACACACTTCAGGAGATGGGCCTCAGAAGTTAAATGGAATGATTCTGAACTGAAATGTTTATTTCTTGCTGGTCTGAGTGAAAGGGTTAAGGATCTGCTAATTGCATTCCCTGCACCTGAGACTTTGCAGGATGCCATGCAATTAGCTGTTCGTGTGGACAGGAGGCTGAGGTTCAGGCTGAATGAGGTAAAGACTCCTGTAATGTCAGTTCCTAGTCCCCAGAAAATCTGCTCAGACGGCGGAGAACCGATGGAGGTTGGGGTGATGCCACTCAGCTCTCAGGAAAGAGACTGGAGGTTCGCCGAGGGATTGTGTCTTTATTGTGGTAAAGCTGACCATTTGATTAAGTATTCTGAGCTTCGTTTAAGTAAAGAAAAAAAAAAGGTCAGTTACGCCCGTATAGCTTGTTTACGCTCTGCAGGAGTATTTCTTTCTGGGAGTACTACTTTGCAGGGAGATTTGAATGAATTTCAGGTATTTGTGGATTGTGGTTCAACACTTAATGTGATTGATAAAGGGTTTTTGGAAAACCTTAAACTGAAATCCAAACCTTTGTCATCACCTATTTCTGTGATTGCAATTGATAACACTCCCTTGAAATGTATTACTCACAAGGTTGCTGCATTTCCCCTCACTATAAATGGTGTTCACCAAGACATTTTGGACTTGGTTGCTTTAGATAATTTACCCTCTTCGGTTGTTCTAGGATTGCCTTGGTTAAAACTGCACAATCCTTTACTGGACTGGTCTACTAATGTGATTAAGTCTTGGAGTCCGAAGTGCTATGATAAATGTTATAATGGTCGCATTGCGGCTGTGGAAAAAGGGGAATTACCTGTACCTATTCAAGATTTTTGGTGGGTTTTTTTGGAGGAGGAGTCGCAAGTTTTACCTCCTCATAGGGATTATGATTGCGCCATGGAGTTTGTTCCGGGAGCTACTCTTCCCAAGAGTCGCTTGTTTAATCTGACTATCCCTGAAAGAAAGGCCTTGGAGGAATACATACAGACTAGCCTGGCGGCTGGTCACATTAGACCTTCTAAGTCGCCTGTGGCAGTTGTATTTTTCTTTGTTAAAACAAAAAGGGACGGGGGTTTACGTCCATGTCTGGATTTTCGTGAAATTAATAAGATTACCGTACACAATTCCTACCCATTGCCGTTAATTCCTGACTTGTTTAACCAGTTAGTGGGGGCCAAGTGGTTCTCTAAAATTGATCTCCGGGGGGCATACAATTTGTTACGAGTGAAGGAGGGTGATGAATGGAAAACTGCTTTTAACACTCCGGTAGGTCATTTTGAGAATCTGGTGATACCTTTTGGTCTTACCAATGCACCTGCATTTTTTCAGAACCTTATTAATGACATCCTGAGACCTTTGATTGGTAGGAATGTGGTTGTGTATTTGGATGACATTTTGATTTATTCACCAGATCTAGAGTCCCATTGGCAGAGTGTACGTGAAGTTTTGCAGTTATTGAGTGATAATTCACTCTTTGCTAAGCTGGAGAAATGTGAGGTTCGCTGTGCAGAAAATTAGCTTTTTGGGCTACATTGTCTCCAGCGAGGGCTTTGAGATGGACCCTGTGAAGGTTCAGGCTGTGAAGGAATGGCCTAGGCCTATTGGTTTGAAATTCTATACAGAGATTTTTGGGTTTTGCCAATTATTACAGGAAATTCATTAAGAATTTTTCTGTAATTGTTAAACCTCTAAACGATCTCACCAGGAAAGGTGCGAATACGGCCCAGTGGACTACTGAGGCCATTGAAGCGTTTGAGTATCTCAAAGAGAGGTTCAGTTCTGCCCCTATCCTTATGCAGCCTGATGAGACCAAGCCTTTTTTGGTCGAGGTCGATGCTTCATCGATGGGGGTCGGAGCAGTTTTGCCTCAGGAGAACAAGAGTGGAGTACATCCTTGTGCCTTATTTTCGAAAAAATTTTCGGAAACTGAACTGAATTATGATGTTGGAAATCGGGAGTTGTTGGCTATTAAACTCGCGTTTGAACATTGGTGTCTTTTTTGGAAGGTGCTAGATTTCCTATTCAGGTTTTCCCAGATCATAAGAATTTGATCTATCTGGATGCTGTCAAGCGCTTGAATGCCCGTCAAGCTAGGTGGGCACTTTTTTTTTCTTGGTTTCATTTTTCTGTTACCTATATCCCTGGTACTAAGAATGTTAAAGCCGATGCTTTATCTCGCAGCTTCTCTCCTACGGTCGGTGCCGAGGAGGAGGAGAGCATTTTACAGAAAGGAGTTGTGGTGGTGGCATTGGACTCCATGTTGGAGAATGGGATTCTGAGAGCTCAAGATGATGCTCATCTAACACTCCCCATGGGAGGTTGTTCGTGCCTAGAGCCTTTAGGAGAGATTTGTTTGTGAAGTGTCATGAGTCTCGGTTGACAGGTCATCCAGGAATTTCGTAGACTAAGAGGCTTATCAGTCGCAGTTTTTGGTGGCCTGGATCGCAGAAGTAAGTCATCAAGTGGGTGCGTCAATGTACTGTGTGTGCTAGGTCAAAGGCTTCACATACTCCTGCTGGGGGTTGCTTTGCCCTCGAAGAGGGTCCATTTAAAGTGCTTCAGGTTGTTAACCCGTCTGCTGTTAGGTTGGATGTCCCTACTTCCTGGAAGATTAATCCTGTGTTTCATGTTTCCTTGTTGAAAAGGGCTGATGTATCTGATAGGGACGCCACTGTCACAGTTCCTCCTGTGGTGGAAGACGGCGAATATGAAATTTCTCGTATCTTGAATTCTAGATGGCATAGAGGGAGATTACAGTATCTTGTCTCCTGGAAGGGTTTCGGTCCCGAAGACAACTCCTGGGTAAGGACGGATGATGTCTCTGCTCCTAGGCTTGTTAAAGCTTTCCATAAGAGGTTTCCGGATAGGCCTGGGCCTGGAGGATCCAGAGGATCCTCATAAAAGAGGGGGTACTGTTAGAACCCTCCTGTTTGTTTTTTTCATCTTGTGTTTTGCGGTCACATGACCATCTGCCTTTATATTCCAGCTCCGCCCTTTTGGCTGTGCTGGACTTCAGTGTTTGACTGTTTCTATAGCCAGGTGCTTCTGTGCCTTTCTCTGTCAGTTTGCTTGGTCCTTCTGGGACCTCTAGTACCTTTTTGTCTGTTTGTCTTTTTGAGTTCTGCAACTACTTCTCTGTTTAGGAGGTGTCCTATTTTTTGTCCCAGTCCTTAGTTCTTTTAGGGACCCCTCCCTTTATGCTATAGGTCTTCGTTCAGACTAGCCGAGGACTAAGGTGGGTCTGTTTGCTAGGAACAGGCAGCCCACTACATTGTAGGGATTCAACTTAGTCTTACTGTAGGGACAGCTTTACCCTATCTTTGCTTAGTTCATGTTGCAGATCATAACACCTAGCACAACCCTAACCCTAACCCGAGAGTTTATTTTTTACGCCGTTCCTCGTGCGGTATAAGTGATTAGACGACTTTATTCTTCGGGTCGGTGCGATTACAGCGATACCAGAATCATATCGGGTTTTTTTAATTGACAGCTATCACACACTAAAAGACGCATTTTTTTGCAGAATCTAGTTTTCGCATCGCCATATTTTGAGGGCTATAATTTTTCCAGATTTTGGCCGACAGAGTCATGTGATGGCTTGTTTTTTGCGGCATGAGTTGACATTTTTATTGGTTCCATTTTCAGGCACGTGACATTTTTTGATCGCTTTCTATTCCGATTTTTGGGAGGCAGAATAAACAAAAACCAACAATTCAGGAATTATTTTTTTTTTCTTTTTTTTATGCTGTTCCGCGTGTGGTAAACTTTATAAGGCAGATTTATTCTTCGGGTCAGTATGTTTACAGCGGTACCACATTTATATAGTTTTTCTATGTTTTGGCGCTTTTACACAATAAAAGCTATTTTACAGAAAAAATTATTTTTTTGCATCGCTTTATTCTGAGCGCTATAACTTTTTTATTTTTCGGCTGATGGAGCTGTATGGTGGCTTGTTTTTTGCAGGATAAGATGATGTTTTCAGCGGTACCATTTTTATTTATAGTCGTCTTTTTGATCGCGTGTTATTCCATTTTTTGTTTAGCGGTATGATGATAAAGCATTGTTTTTTGCTTCGTTTTTTATATATTTTTTTACTGTATTCACTAAAGGGGTTAACTAGTGGGATAGTTTTATAGGTCAGGCTGTTCCGGACGCGGCGATACCAAATATGTGTACTTTTATTGTTTTGTTTTTATATATATAATATTCATTGATGGGTACATTATATTTTTATTTTTGGTGGATTATTGTTTTTATTTTTTTCTAATATTTGTCCAATTTTTTTTTTCTTTTCACTTTCTGACACTTTTTTTTATTTTTATTCTTTGTCCCGCTAAGGGATTTTCACTTTTTTTATTCTGATCGCCTGTATAGCACAGGAATGCAGCTGACAATCAGCTGACACCCAGTGGCGGTCACGCCCGCACAGCCTGTGTGCACGCGCGATCGCAAAGACGTATTAATACGGGTCAGGCTCTTAAAGCCCAGGGCACAGACACGTATTAATACGTCTTGGGCTTTAAAGGGGTTAATGCTTTATTAGTTCTATATTACAAAAGCAATAATGTTTTGAGTTGCCCTTCAAAAGTCGTAATGCCAACTAATTGCCACCGTTAGCAAAAAAACAAAATTTACACTCACCAATCCGAGTACCCGAGTCCTCTTTTTCCCCTGCACACAGATTGGGCTGGCGCATGCAACACAATGCAGAGACGTCATTGTGTCGCCTGCATTTGCCATATCTGCATTATGTTGACTCCAATACCGTTCAAAGGGGCACTTTCTTCGATATCCAGACCACCCTGCTAGAATTCCAGGCTATGTGCACTGCCTTAAGAACTTGCAATCCTACTTCATAAAAGCACAACTTTTAAAAGAAAAATGTTCTGCTTTTGAAATTTTACAGAAAGGGCAACTGCCTCTGTGCCCCACCATGCTACACCACTGCTTGAAACTCACCAATTCTCAAATGCAAACCTGTGTTACCCTCTACCATGATTGTTCCTCAACCTGTAGCCAGCAATTAAGGGCTCATACTCATCTGAGAGAAAAAAATATGAATGCAATCCGATAAAAAATAGGATTTCACTCTGACTAATGTTATTATCCCCTTCCCAGGCTATAATGCAATTCAATGGGTGCGAGAAAAAAATTGCACAGCACACGGACCATGCGTATGCTGTCCGATTTTTCCCACCCATCTCCTAGAAAACCCGACATTTCATCAGCCAAGTACAGTAAAATCACAGTGTGCCCCATCACACTAGAATAGATAGAATAAATATATACATAGAATAGATAGATAAAAATATGTGAGTGACATATATAATTAGTACAGTGCGGAATGGATGTGCCATTTCTGGGGAGGCTGATAGCTGATGTTTTTAGGCTGGGAAGGGGCCAATATCCATGGCCCCTTCCTAGCCTATTAATATCAGCCCTCAGCTGTCTGCATAGTCTTTTCTAGTTATTAACTATAGGGGGGACCCCACGCCATTTTTTTCTTTTATTTATAAATTAAATACACGTACAGTCAGCAACACATGCAAAGCACTGATTATATATCTCACTCACATATTTCTATCTATCTATGTTTAGAAGAATATTTACTTTGAAAACTATCTTTAAATGACAGAGAATTACTCTGTAAAAGCAAATGTTAAAATCGCATTGCATAAGGATTGCATTCACATGTCAATCGGATGTCATTCGGATGCTAGGTGAGAAAAATCGCATTGTACTCGCATGACACTTCCATGACACTTCTCATGAACAACATTGGACAGATTTTTTTAACGGTGATGGGTATGAGCCCTAATACTTTCTAATGGCACTGTTATTTTTCCTCATGTACGATAGGTTTTCTTCCTACAACCTTTACCAAGTTGTCTCCAATTTTTTCTGCTCGGACCTCACGTGACAGACCAAAGTAATGCATGGGCCGCACCCTCTGTGGAAGTCTATTTTTAAAATAGAAATCTCAGAATTTTTTGTTTCCTGACCTCTGCATAACATTAAAATAAGTACAAAAAGAGCCAATTTTGTTGCCAAACCAGAAATTTCTGCAGCGATAGAAAGGACTATGTTGTCTAAAATCACTTTTGAGAAAACTCTCTCCCCACTAACTGCTAGGGGGGCATCTTACAATTTTCAAAGAAGAAAATCAGATAAAAGGGGAAACAAGAAAAACAAGGGAGTGTCACACTAATGGAGTGGTACACAAATAAATACATCCGTGAAGACCCTTCTTTCAGTGTTCTCTTACCTGGCGGTCCAGCTGGACCTTTCATTCCTGGTGACCATTGTGTTCCTGGAGTACCAATGGGACCTATCGGTCCCTTCCTAGTATTCATACCTAAAAAAAAAAAAATCCAATCTGTTACTAACCTTCATTTCATGCATCTATACATTTTTAAAATAAATAGAACAAGATCTCTTTAGGTAGATTTTATTCAACTTTCTTTGATGTCAGAACCGAGGCACAAGATGAATAGTTACCCATTTCTCATACTCATATTTTATTTAACAATTGTGCAAGACCGTAAAATGTATTTTGCTCACCTTCCTGGGCTAAGAATGATCCTTTTTCCTGACGCAACATAGACCCTGCAAAAGGAAGTTACTAAGAAATTATGAAGATTACCAAAGAACAGGAGAATGTAGAGATCGTATCAGCTCATTGACAAGCAGTTGCGGAAGAACCCTATGAATAATGGTAAAGTTAAATGTACACAGCTGTGTAGGTGACACTTGTAAAAGGTTAATAAATTGGATTTATGGAAGTGAAGACACAGGATGTAGAACAACCTCTCCCGTTACTGGTTCCTTCCTATATCCTGTGACACATACTGTATACTTCTAAATGTTCGATCATGGAATGCGGACATGGGTCATATGAGAAGAGAAAGACGTTCCACCAGTGCACAGCAGGACAAGGAGCTCAAAGCTGCAGACAAGGTTTATTGTGCCTGACAACTACATCATTTCAGGGGTTTTTCTCCAGATAAAACACGGCTGCCTGTGACATGAAATATAACTAAGAAACACATACTCACCTTATAAATTCCCTTGCTCTCTAGTGCCATTGTCCTGCAGTCCCTACTAGTCTTAGTTTACATCTCGGCAGTACAGGCAGTGGTCACGTGTCATCATTTTATGGTATGGTATGGGATCAAAGGACTAACTGTGTGGGATCATCCTTTGCTTTATTAGGTGAGTAGATGCTATAAACAGCAGCCAGATTTTTTTTTAAGCCTAGGGAACCCCTTAATTTTAGTTTTGTTTCTGAGGAAAAGATTGTATTTAAAAAAAAAACGCAGTATCATTCAAGTCCTACCCTTCATGCCCACCTCCCCAGGACTACCACGTGCTGGTGGGCTTCCCAACAGCCCAGAGGATTCAGGAGGTGATCCATTGCTTTGCGCAATATCAGATGCCAAGATGGTTGCAACCTATCAACACAAATTGTTTATGCATATGAGTAAGGTACCTTATAAGTATCAAAGACTTACAGTATCAACTCTGACAAGTGAAATTACCTTTGCTTCCAGGGAGCTGAGGCGATCGGTGAGCTCTGGAATTTGGCTGCAGTTTAAGCATCCTAGTCAAAGAGTAAAAATAAGAAAAAAATAGAGAGCGTAAAATATAACAACATAAACATATTCTCATGTACATCTGATTTTGTAGCAAACTTACCTTATACAGCTGAAAAATTATAACCTCAACTTAGTTCAATCTACCATCCTGCAAACTTACTTCTGCCTTTAAAAAGGGTCTGTCAGCACAAAACGATTGTTCAAATCAAGCACCGGAGCTCAGTGCACCCTTGTCGTGACTGATCAGTACTGTGCCCCTTTCCATCTATCTCTACCCCTTTTTATATAATTTACAGTACCTTTCCATCTATCTCCATCCCATTTTATATAATTGAAAAGGTTTACTAGAGCCAGTGAAGGAAGGAGATAGATAGAAAACAAGCGCCTGTGCTTCGGCCTGGCCAAGGGTGCACTAAGCGCCTGTGCTTCGTTTGAACAGTCATTTTGTACTGACAGAGTCCCTTTAAAGTTACCTGGAATCTATAAACAATCGTGCAACCAACAGATGTTTCCTCGTACTTCACCATAAACAGACACTCTGGTTTTTGGGGAGCCTACATGCCTATATCAATGGGAAGAGGTACTGACTTATTTCCTAACAAAGCAACAAAGGTTTTGGCATGCTGAAATTAAGCATACTCATTCTCAATTTCCTGTTGATATTGGTGTTTTTGGACTTTATTTGTAAAAGTTGTATGCCTAGAGTAAGTACATAGGCCTCGATTCATCAAGACCGGCGTTCTTCATGCTCGTCTTGATGATGGGGCAGGTTGGACTCATATGTGCCTGATTCATTAAGAGTCTTAATTAAACAGGCACTCTTAAAAAATAGTGTGTGCCTCTGTTTGCCAAATTACAAATCTTACTCCAGTTATAGAAGAGCTGGCCCGCTCCAGCTACAACTATTTTGGTGGCACTTTCCAAGACTGTGTTCCGCAAAAATTTTGCAACTTTTCAAAGTGTTTTATGCTAGATAATTGGTGTAATTGATTTAATGAATCGGGGCCATAGTGTCTACATAGTCAGTCAGCAGAGTGTTAGTTTGTTACGGTAATCAATGGAAACCTTGAACCCCAAATCAAAGTTGGGAGACCCATACATATATATTATAAATTAGAGTTTACTTGATTACTTGAACTGTGATTATTTTTTCAAAAAGTTTTTTATTTATAGATATAATGGCAATTAGCATAATATGACAAGTGATGTGTTTTTAGGCTGTATTTCTTACATTTAGCTTTGTTTTAACTAGCATGGGGATTTCACTGAGCATAAGCAATTCCATCCGAATACATTCAGCTGCTCAGCTCAAGCTACTTTCAAGCTGGAGAGAACACAAACCATTCAGCATTTCTGCATTAAATAATGCAACATGTCCATTAAAATATTAAAGCAATTTCTGTTGAGAGGCTTTTTATGTGGTAAACAACATGCTGGATATTGTGACTCTCACTGTGTTCTGAGAGCAGTTTTCCGCTGCTGGTGCTGCTTCCCTTGTCTACATGGAAGTCAATGATCTCACAGTAGCCACACAGCAAGAATACTTGCTGCCTGCCATGGATGACATACAGATAATCTGCACTTGGATGGATAAGTTTTCATGTATGAAGTTCAAAAATTAAAACTATGATTCAGGAATTCTACAAAAATAAGAAATGTAAACTATGTAACTCTTGTGTGGCACCCCTGAGGGTTCGGTCGCCACAGAGGTATTGCATCTCACTCAGAGGAGTGGTATCTCACTCTCAGGTAAGGAAGGAGTATGGCTCAGGACCCTAACACTACATTCACTACACCACATTTCCAGGGGACAGGGCGAGATTGCTCCTACGGGAGAGCACAGTCCCTGATCCCTGGCTGGAGTGGGGAGGAACCACCTAGAGAGGGGGAGCTATGTAGTGGATGGGGTGGAGGACGTAGATCCTGGGAGCACTGGAGTAGGAGCATATAAAAGGGAGGAACCATCTTAGAAAGTTCAGTTCAGTCTGAGGAGAAGTGACAGGATCAGAGGCTCTGCATGAGCTCTGCTCCAGAGGCGGGCCTAGCCAGGAGGCCTGAGCCTGGAAGGAAAGAAGAGAGGAGAGGGAGCAGGAAAGGCTCCAGGAACGAGGAGAGAATGTGACGCACCCCCTGGGCCTGTGCTGCTTCTGCTGCGCAGGGGGATACCCGGAGCCGGATCTGCTGGGGATAGTAGTCCTCGTGGCGGTGACCCGGTCCGTGCCCAGGGTGTCAAACTAAGCGGCGGAGTTTAGTATAAGATGTTATAGTGTCCGACTACGCAACCCGTTGAATGCGGTTATGAAACCGCCGCTGCAGGGCAGACCGCTGAGGCCGGTGGTACGGTTGTGCAGCGTGGATAGTATAACCCCCAACGGGAGGGGTATGGCCTCAGGGCAGCGGACGTGGATGATTGGGATAGTGGAATAGCTCGCAGGCACCAGGAACCACTCAGAGACGGTGCGGTGTAGTTCAGGGTCTTTACTGGTGGCAAAGGTAGACCCTCCCGGGAGTACTGGCTAGCGATCGGGGCCTGGTCAGTCCGTGAGCAGATAGGATCTCCCCTGGCCAGGCGGAGTTGTAGGCCTCCCCATTAATTGTACTCTTCCTGGCTACCTTGCTAGAAGCGGGTAAAAGTAGCCCACATCCCTGAGTGTACCGTGTGGTGCTCACCCGTATGGCCGGTGACTCGGGGCCTTCTGGTAGCCTCCGCTCCACGACAGCGGTGCTGGTCCCTTGCGTGTGACCGTGCCTTCGGGTTTCTTGGCCAGAGGACCTGAAATCCCCTGCCGGTCGGTTTCTGCTGCTGGGTATGGCTCAGTCCCCACAGCCTCGGACTCCGTGTCCGGTGAGATCTCTTCAGTCAGGACGAGCTCTACAGCTTCCAGTCTCTGACCCCTTTTATCACTGCTCCCACAGAGCTCCTGATCTTGCTCTCCCTGTATCAGCTCCACTCCAGACCAGACTGTGTCTCTGTCTGGGACTCCTCTTCTTCTCTTCTTTTTCTTTTTCTTCCTAACCCCACCTCAGCCCCAGTTTATATAGGGGAAGTTCTTCCCCTCCCAGGACTGGGCAGGAGGTGTGGCATGCTTAGGGTTCCTGACCAGGAGACCTCCCACCTGCTCACAGACGTAATATTGCTATTACTGTGGTAACCAGACCCCTGGGGTTCCACATTCCCCCCTAGTAAAATTTAGTACTCCGGGACTAAACATATTTTTGAAAACATAACAGGGTATAAACAGGAACAATACAATAAGGAAAAACACGTTAGGGTGGTCACAGAGTGTCCGCAACCGGGTGCAATTTTTGAAGCAAAAAGGGTGTCCATTTCACCAAACAACGGGGAGCCGTAACCAGGTAGGGGTCTGTCCTGCCCCGAGTCTTTAACAGTCTATAGTCCGTTCCTGGGTTACGCTCCAAACATATATACAACAGAGTTCCAGTTAATCTACAAAAGACACCTATAAAATAACTGGAAAAACATAATTATTTACAAGCAACAGTAAACAGGTAAATACCAATAAGACAGTCTGAACACTTTAGATCCTCCAACGTACGGGCAACTGGCCTCTATTGGCCCTAGTAGACCTACGGAGCTTACTGACCGGTCCTGAGCTACAGGGTGTAGGAGCTGTCAAAGGTAAGCTGGGCAGCTGTCTACGGACTCTTTGGCTCACTAGGGGCACGGCAGGCTCACTATAAGCAGAGGGTCGATTCTCCTGGTCTGCTTGTGTGGGGTCTTCTGCCTCCTGGACCGGTTGCTCTTCCAGCTCTACCTGTTTTTCCGTAGGCACTTGGGATGCTGGCTGGAGGAAGGTGAGGACGGGTACCACAACAGCGCCATTTACTTGTGTCCAAGACCGAGGGAAGTCTCCGAATATAGTACTGACCATCTCTTCCCTTTCCTCTGCGGGTCGAGGGTTTTCGTGATCTTCTTCAGGGTTTCGTAGTTGCTCGGGACACTTCTTCAGGTGATCTCGGGAGACAATGGCTGTGGTTTCTCCTCCATCCTTACTGATTGTGCAGATTTTTGGGTTTTCATGGCTTGATGGCAGTACGGTGTACGGGTCCTTCTCCCACTGGTCGTCCAACTTGTGGAGCCGTCTTTTCCTCTTCAAGACCTGCTCTCCAGGTACCAGGGGAACAGCGGGAGCACACTGGTTGTAAGTCTTCTCCTGTCTTTCTCTTGCTTGACGGAGACTTCGCTCAACGCTCTCCTGTACTTTCCGGTACTGCTGCTGCCTCTCTGTGTCCCAGTCTGCTTCTGGTGAAGTGTCCTTGGGTGTCAGGACTCCCATATCCAGATCAACAGGCAGCTTACCAGGTCTTGCTCTCATTAGGTAAGCCGGGGTACAGTTGGTAGAACCTACAGGGATGTGGTTGTATAGGTCCACCAGATCAGGCAGTTTCTCAGGCCACAGACTGCGTTCTTCCAGGGGCAATGTTTTCAGAAGGTCTATCACCACCTGGTTCATCTTCTCGCAGAGTCCATTGGTTTGCGGATGATAGGGTGTTGTTCTTATCTTCCGGCAGCCATACAGAGTGCAGAACTCCTGGAAGACTTCCGCTTCAAAGGCAGGTCCTTGGTCCGTCAGCACCTGCTCTGGGTATCCGTGTGGACGGCAGAAGTGCTGCTGGAAGGCTCGAGCTGCTGTTTGAGCCGTTAAGTCCTTGACGGGGACTACAACCAAGAACCGGGAGTAGTGATCCACGATGGTTAACGCATAGACGTAGCCACTTCTGCTGGGGGTCAGTTTTACATGGTCCAAGGCTACCAGTTCCAACGGCTGCCTGGTGACGATGGACTGCAGGGGAGTCTTCTGGCTGGCACGGTCCTTCCTTCTTAGGTTGCATGGGCCACAGTCTCTGCACCACCTCTCGATGGTTCCTCTCATGCCTACCCAGTGGAACCGCCCGCGCAGCAGGAACTCCAGCTTCTTCCATCCGAAGTGCCCAGCTCCGTCGTGGTATGCCTCCAGTACCATTGCCGCGTCTCTTCTTGGCACCACTACTTGCCAGACCAGTTCATGCGTCCGGGAGTTAACCATTCTGCGGCACAACTTCCCCTTGTAAAGGAACAGTCGACTCTTCTCAGCCCACAGTTGCTTGGTCTCCTCCGGAGCGTCTGGGTCAAGGCGGGCATCTGGCTGAGTCAGCATCTCCTTCACCAGTCGGACGGCGGGGTCACTGTCTTGCGTTTCTGCCCAGTTGTAATGAGGTAAGGGGTTGAACGTAGCGGATTGCTTACCCCTTACACGGTGGGAATCCTGGGTAGTCCCATGACGGTGAAACGCGGGGAGTTCAACTTCTTCCAGTTCCCCTGGATCTTCCCCTACGTCCGGTAGGTTTGGCATTCTGGACAAGGCATCCGCGTTGGTATTGGAGCGTCCTGCCCGGTATTTGATCGTGAACTCATAGTTGGACAGGCGGGCCATCCATCTCTGCTCCAGGGCACCGAGTCTTGCAGTGTCCAGGTGTGTCAACGGGTTGTTATCCGTGTACACGGTAAACCGGGAAGAGGCGAGGTAGTGCTTAAAGCGTTCGGTGACTGCCCACACCACTGCCAGGAACTCTAGCTTGAATGAGCTGTAATTCTCAGGGTTTCTTTCGGTGGGTCGCAGTTTTCGGCTGGCGTAAGCAATTACCCGTTCTCTCCCCTGCTGGATCTGGGACAGTACGGCTCCCAGCCCGATGTTACTTGCGTCGGTGTAGAGGATAAAGGGCTGGCTGTAATCAGGGTACGCCAGGATTTCATCCCCCGTGAAGGCCATCTTCAGCTGGCGGAAGGACTCTTCTTCCAGCTTCTCCCATCTGAAGGGCGGCTTCTGGTTCTTGGCCTTCCTGGACTGGCCTATCAGGAGGTCCTGCATAGGAGCTGCCTTTTTGGTGAAACCGGGAATGAATCTTCGGTAGTAGCCTACCAACCCGAGGAACTGCCGCACTTCCTTTACGCTGGAGGGTCTTGGCCATTCCTTAATCGCGGTGATCTTATCAGGGTCGGGGGCCACTCCGTCAGCACTCACCACGTGTCCCAGGTACTGCACTTTTGGTTTTAGCAGGTGACACTTCGACGGTTTCACCTTCAGACCGTAGTTTGCCAGGGCTTCAAACACCTCCGCCAGGTGTTTCAGGTGGTCCTCGTAGGTTTTGGAATAAACTATAACATCGTCCAGGTACAGCAGGACCGTCTCAAAGTTCCGGTGTCCCAGACAGCATTCCATCAATCGTTGGAAGGTTCCTGGTGCGTTGCAGAGTCCGAACGGCATGCAGGTAAACTCGCTAAGTCCCATCGGGGTGGTGAATGCGGTCTTCTCCCGGTCCGCCTCTGCTACAGGATCCTGCCAGTACCCGCTAGTGAGATCCAAAGTGGAGAAGAAGTTAGCAGATTTTAAAGCAGCCAAAGACTCCTCTATCCTTGGTAAGGGGTACGCATCTTTGTGTGTGATACGGTTGATTTTCCGGTAATCTACACACATTCTCATAGTGTTGTCTTTCTTTTTAACCAAGACTAGTGGAGCTGCCCAGGGGCTACAGCTATCCCTGATTACCCCAGCCTCCTTCATGTCTCTAAGCATCCCCTTGGCGTGTTGGTAGTGTGCAGGGGGTACGGGTCGGTATCTCTCCTTTATGGGAGGATGGTCTCCCGTGGGGATGTGGTGTTCTACCCCCTTTACTCGCCCGAAGTCTAGCGGGTGTTTACTAAACACTCTCTCGTACTCTCGAACCACCCGATAGACTCCCTGTTTCTGGTGTGAGGGAGTGGAGTCAGTACCCAAATGCAGTTGCTGACACCAGTCCTCCATTTGTTGCTTAGAGCCATTACCTTCCTCTGGATGAGATGGAGGCAAGGGTTCCACGGACTGTACAGAATTTTGGTTGATGGTATACAATTTGGCTAGCGTAGCATACCGGGGCAGGTACACTTCCCTCTTCCCGATATTTATTATGCGAACCGGCACCCTCCCATGGCGTACATCAACCACCCCCCGTGCTGTCAAAATGGTGGGCCTACTGTCTGAGTAGACGGGTTCTACCATTGCTTGGTAGTCTCTACCTCTGAGACCAATAGCTGCCCGGCACCAAATCATCATCTCACTTTTTGGGGGCATGGCAATAGGGAACGGGTCATACATTCTCACGCTACCTATCTCACCACCGGAGAGTTCCACTTGTTGCCGTCGCATCAGTGCCCGGATCTCTTTTTGGAGCACCCGCTGCTGACCGGAGCTGGCGTTCTTGGCAACCTGCTGTAAAATGAGAATCACCTCTGCAAGACAATTTTCAATCACATTAGTTCCTAGAGTTATCTTTGGGTGACTCTCGCGCTTGTCAATGTCTACAATGATCAGTCCCTGTGCTGCCAGTTCCACTTTACCGATTTTAATGGTCATCTCTTTAAATCCGATCTGTGGCACGGGCTGACCATTGCTGGCGATGATACTCAAGTCGTCGTCTGGGTAGCGGGTTATATCCGAGTCATTCCAGTACTGCTTGAAGAGCACGTACGGGATGGTGGTGACCTGTGACCCGGTGTCAAGTAGGGCACTCATAGGAATGCCATCCAGTACCACAGGCAAGACTGGACGTCCTCCCACGTATTTGTCACGCCAGTTCGATGGGCCGGGTGATCTTATTCCTAGGGGTTGGCCCTCTACCCCAGGTTGTGCCAGTTTAAAGGACAGTACCTTGCCATATGTCCGGGTTGATTGCAGCGGCGGCAGATGGGTTGTCCGTCCTCGTTGTATCGGTCGCTGGGTCTTCCTCTGGCCGGTGGGGTCCTCCTTGGTCGGCGCCACGGGATATCCTCCGGTCCGGATGCCAGCTGGATCTTCCCTGGAGTAGAAACCTGTAAGGACTGCACAGTTCGGGTTAGCTCGGCAAAGCTTTGAGTTAGCTCGTGGACCTGATGGTGCAGGTCTGTAGCCGGGTCATTGTTTAAAGCCTGCGCATCAGCTCCCACAGGCCCTGCCGACAAGGGCGCCGTCTCCTGGTGGTAAGTGGTAGCAGGGTGTTTGTGGGTCACAGCGCCACCTGGTGCCGGTTCTCGGAGCACCCGGATGGCTCTGTCCTTGAACTGTGCAAAGTCCAGATGAGGGTCCTCTAAGGCCATGGCCCGCAACTGGGTTCCGTGGGCATTACAATGTAGACCCTCTATAAATTGTTCAGTCAACAGTTTGTCTTCGTTTCCCACGCCGTCAGGGTCGGCCTGCTTAATGGCTCTCAGGGCCTCTTGTAGGTTTAGTGCATAATCCCTTATATTCTCATGTGCTCGCTGCTTGCACCAGTAGAATCTAAGCTTGATCTCGGCTGAGGTACGGGTATCAAAGGTGTCCTTCAGCCGGGCTAGTATCTCTGCGACAGTCCTCCTCCTCCCAAGTGGCCAGGACTTTACCTCCCTTTGGGCTGCCCCTGTTAATTGAGCCACCAGGATGCTCACTTTTTGCTCTTCTGTGAGGGGGTACACCTGGAAGAGGCTATCCAGCCTTTCTCTGAAGTCATTTAGGGTATGTGACTCCCCTGAGTACTGGGGTAGCCAGGCTGCCCCCGGGATGTAGGGCATGGTGAAAGGCATGACCGCAGCAGCGGTGGTGCTGGCGGTGGCTGTGGCAGTGAAGCTCTCCTCCGTATCCGACATCCTCCTCCCCCCTAGTGGACCGTGGCCTACCTTGCGATGATCCTCTTCCGTAGGCCGCGGCTCCGCAGTGGATCGTCAGGGTTGAGGACCTTCCGTCGCGCTCCTGTGACGTCGGCGTCTGCTGGGTTCCTTCCAGGACCTTACGCAACGTCCGGACGTGAGGCGGGGCTTCAGTTCTCGCGCGCTTTCGGAGTCCACGCCCCTCTTCTTCCCGCGCGGCGTCCTCGAGATGGCGTCCAACGGCGGGAAAACTCCACGGATGGCGGGAAGAAGGCAAAAGATGGCGTCGGATGGCGGGAAAACTCCACGGATGGCGGGAAGAAGGCAAAAGATGGCGTCGGATGGCGGGAATCTTCACCACAGGTAAGTTTAACAGTCTTTTTCAGGCACGCAGTACCCGGTGGTTGCGGGCACGAAATCCTGCCGACTACGCCAAAATTTGACGCACCCCCTGGGCCTGTGCTGCTTCTGCTGCGCAGGGGGATACCCGGAGCCGAATCTGCTGGGGATAGTAGTCCTCGTGGCGGTGACCCGGTCCGTGCCCAGGGTGTCAAACTAAGCGGCGGAGTTTAGTATAAGATGTTATAGTGTTCGACTACGCAACCCGTTGAATGCGGTTATGAAACCGCCGCTGCAGGGCAGACCGCTGAGGCCGGTGGTACGGTTGTGCAGCGTGGATAGTATAACCCCCAACGGGAGGGGTATGGCCTCAGGGCAGCGGACGTGGATGATGGGGATAGTGGAATTGCTCGAAGGCACCAGGAACCACTCAGAGACGGTGCGGTGTAGTTCAGGGTCTTTACTGGTGGCAAAGGTAGACCCTCCCGGGAGTACTGGCTAGCGATCGGGGCCTGGTCAGTCCGTGAGCAGATAGGATCTCCCCTGGCCAGGCGGAGTTGTAGGCCTCCCCACTAATTGTACTCTTCCTGGCTACCTTGCTAGAAGCGGGTAAAAGTAGCCCACGTCCCTGAGTGTACCGTGTGGTGCTCACCCGTATGGCCGGTGACTCGGGGCCTTCTGGTAGCCTCCGCTCCACGACAGCGGTGCTGGTCCCTTGCGTGTGACCGTGCCTTCGGGTTTCTTGGCCAGAGGACCTGAAATCCCCTGCCGGTCGGTTTCTGCTGCTGGGTATGGCTCAGTCCCCACAGCCTCAGACTCCGTGTCCGGTGAGATCTCTTCAGTCAGGACAAGCTCTACAGCTTCCAGTCTCTGACCCCTTTTATCACTGCTCCCACAGAGCTCCTGATCTTGCTCTCCCTGTATCAGCTCCACTCCAGACCAGACTGTGTCTCTGTCTGGGACTCCTCTTCTTCTCTTCTTTTTCTTTTTCTTCCTAACCCCACCTCAGCCCCAGTTTATATAGGGGAAGTTCTTCCCCTCCCAGGACTGGGCAGGAGGTGTGGCATGCTTAGGGTTCCTGACCAGGAGACCTCCCACCTGCTCACAGACGTAATATTGCTATTACTGTGGTAACCAGACCCCTGGGGTTCCACAAATGGACCCTAGGGGTACGGGCCGTGCAGCAAGCCACCCGTACACCCGCCGCTACTAGAAAGTAGCCCGCCAAGGCCCGAGGATACCGGATAGAAGTGTCACTGGGTGTGAGGTGCAGGGAGAAGGCCAGAGAAAGGACACACAGAAGGGGGTCCTGCTAAATGCTCCGGAGTTACCTGGGGGTCGGCTGAACCCCTCACTGAGTAAACACAGGACGACGTGGGAAGTTGTGATCTGCAGTGATGACTTGGAATGAAACAACTGTGAGTAAAGGACCTGAGACTGCATCCCATTGACTCCGTGTTTATTACTGACTCCCTGCACTACAACCACCATGATCCACCTACACTGCCCTGAGGCTGCACTCTTCCTGTGGGGAGTTATACCACCCTCGCTGCTATACCACTGGCTTCAGAGGACTGTTCCGCAGCGGCAGTTCCTATTGACCGCATTCCACAGGTGGAATAGTCGGACATTTACATTCATATACAAATACTACCCCTTGGTTTGACCGCCCTGGGTCACGGACCGGGTCACCGCCACGGTGACTACAACCCCCAGTGTCTACCGACCCGGCTCCGGGTACCCCATGGCCCAGGGGGCGCGTCAACTTTGGCGTAGTCGGCAGGATTCGAAACCGACCCGTTATCATCGGGTATTGTGTGCCTAAAAGACTGTGTTTCCTACTGAACGTGGCACCCGCCCCAGAAGAACGGGCGCCATTATGTGCGTGATCAAAAACAACAATACAGAACCTCCCATCGTGGGCCGGGTCCCAGAATGGCGCCAAAAGCGCAACCAGCCCCCTGCAACTGTGGCCATACACATAGATGTGTCCATCCAGGTGGGGAAGACGCCCCCAGGTGTGACCGACAGCCAGCAGCAATGGGACCGCCCCAGAAAGGGGAGAGGAGGAAAGAAAACAGAGAGATAGGGGGTGGTCTCCAGCAGACCAGAGAGAACACCCCCGGCAGGCAAGATGGTAGGGAAGTGAGCGGAGTGAGCCTGAAACCCCAGTCCGCGGCCTGCAGCTAGACGAGACACCTCCTACCCTGACGGAGGTGATCTACAAACTGACCTTGGAGGATGCAGAGTTCCTCCAGGCGGAGATGCGTGAGCTCAGCCGGCGGGTAGGAGAGGCCGAGAGAAACGCCAATGCCAGCTGGAAGAGGGAAGTGCTGGAGAAGATAGGTGCGAGACGGCAGCCAGCAACGGAGAACACCAGCAGTGCCAGACCAGGACCAGGAGGCAGAGAGCAGCCAAGGAGCGGCCGCGGGAGCAGGTAGGAAGAGTTTCCCTGTCCCGGGCGCAGACCGCACTGACCTGCTCCTGGGCCCTCTGGTGGCGCCTCCATACCCGGGCACGCACGCTCCAAGCTTACCTCCAGGCCCAGAATCCATCACGGCACCGAGCGCCTCCACCGCCGACCAGCTCCGCAATCCCCAGGCGGAATCGCCCTACCACCTGACCAGCTCCGCCGACCAGCTCCGCAATCCCCAGGCGGACTTCCCGCATCATCCGGATGCCAGCTCAGCTAACCTGCTCCTGGGCCCGTTACCGGAACCGCCTACCCCCGCATCTGGGTGGGACTCCAGGGCCTCTGCCCTCGACTGGTCCACCAGGAATGAAGGCCAGCAGAGAGCCCCCCTGGCTCCCACACCTGCACCCCCGATGGCCTGAGCGGAGGGAGAGGAATTTCGGTGGGACAACCAGGAGGGGGACCTCATCCGTTTCCCGCAGGAGACGCAGGCCCAGGCCCTCCGAAGGGAAGAGTACTGCAGGAGGGAGCTCCTGCAGATGGAGAAAGAGTGGTATGACCGGCAGGTGAAATGGGAACGTATGGAGGCCCGAAATATGGCGGCCAAGACTCGGGTCCGCCAGGAAAGACCAACCACCCCAAGTCCCCGTCTGGAGGGGATCATAGTCAAATTTGACTTAGACGCCGGGTGGGGCTTCATCTGGGAGCCACAGACCGATAGAGATGTCTTCGTCAACCGGTGGGACATGGAACCCCACTTCCAGCAGGGGCACCCCGGACGGGACCTCTATCCTGGTGACTACGTCACTTTCACCTGTCATAAGGGAGAGCGCGGGTGGTATGCCCTCCACGTCCACAAGGTGGCGAGAGAAGGAAAAGACCTACCCCTGCAGTACCCGGCTAAGCCAGTCGGTAAGAATGAGAAGTTTCCCCGGCTGGAACCCCACTATTGAATAAGTCTCTACAGAAACTGTAAATAAGTTACCTGTAAGGGTGCAGGAAACTTTGCAAGTTTGACCGGTTTTGTGTCTGTTTAATTAGTTACCCGTGTGGGTATAGAGACAATAGGGAAGAGGACGGTGATCTCCCGAAAAACTTTCCTTGTAAATAATTGCACTTATTAAAGTGCCCCCTATTGGTTTTATATTAATACAACCTATGACCTCAGAACAAAAACCCGTTGGAGGTGGCCGAAGACGTGGTCCAACACCTGGAACATCTATGCCCTGCAGCCACCCCAGGGCCTACGTTGAGGGTTTGGGACGGGTCCCTCATGTTCGTGTTTGCAAATTTGCACTTTATATAAAAATGGACACCTGGTTGCAAAGTGCACTGTGACCAGTTGATAAAAGTGTTACATGAAGAATGTTTATGAAGAAAAATGTTTTATATGTGACAAATGTGTTTATGCAAGTGAAAAGAGTTTTATAATGTCTTATATATGTGAAGAAAGTATTATAATATTTTTTTGAAAAGAGAAAACGTAACCAGTAACGTTAAAGAAAAAGAACCTCCCATAAAGGGAAGAAGAAATGTTGTGTTTATAACCTTCTATGCGAATGCATTCTAAAAAGTTGCATGTGTTTAAAATAGTCTTTTACTCCGTTCCAGCCCGCGGATGTTCTGTGTTTTACCAGGGGGGTGTGTGGCGCCCCTGAGGGTTCGGTCGCCACAGAGGTATTGCATCTCACCCAGAAGTGTAGTATCTCACTCTCAGGTAAGGAAGGAGTATGGCTCAGGACCTTAACACTACATTCACTACATCACATTTCCGGTAGACAGGGCGAGATTGCTCCTACGGGAGAGCACAGTCCCTGATCCCTGGCTGGAGTGGGGAGGAACCACCTAGAGAGGGGGAACGAGGAGAGAAGGGACCCAAGGGGTACGGGCCATGCAGCAAGCCACCCGTACGCCCGCCGCTACTAGAAAGTAGGGGGTCAGGCCAGATAAAGGGAACCGGTCCCTCAACTAGCACGGAGCTACAAGGCCCAACTAGGAAACCGGAGGCTGCAGCACTTCAAGTACCGCAGGCCACAAGTCCACACCAGTACACTAAGAAGGTAGCCACATAGGACCCAGGGGACGGAACACACGTCGCCCGCCAAGGCCCGAGGATACCGGATAGAAGTGTCACTGGGTGTGAGGTGCAGGGAGAAGGCCAGAGAAAGGACAAACAGAAGGGGGTCCTGCTAAATGTTCCGGAGTTACCTGGGGGTCGGCTGAACCTCTCACTGAGTAAACACAGGACGACGTGGGAAGTTGTGATCTACAGTGATGACTTGGAATGAGACAACTGTGAGTAAAGGACCTGAGACTGCATCCCATTGACTCAGTGTTTATTACTGACTCGCTGCACTACAACCACCATCATCCACCTACACTGCCCTGAGGCTGCACTCTTCCTGTGGGGAGTTATACCACCCTCGCTGCTATACCACCGGCTTCAGAGGACTGTTCCGCAGCGGCGGTTCCTATTGACTGCATTCCACAGGTGGCGTAGTCGGACATTTACATTCATATACAAATACTACCCCTTGGTTTGACCGCCCTGGGTCACGGACCGGGTCACCGCCACGGTGACTACAACCCCCAGCGTCTACCGGCCCGGCTCCGGATACCCCACGGCCCAGGGGGCGCGTCACTTGCGCAGAACATTATTCAGTTGTACAGTTCAGCCTTCATATTTAGACACCTTTAGCTTGTAGGTTTTACATACAGTCATGGCCAAAAGTGTTGGCACCCCTGAAACTGTTCCAGAAAATGAAGTATTTCTCCCAGAAAATTATTGCAATGACAAGTTTTCTTATACATATGTTCATTTCCCTTGTGTGTATTGAAACAACACAAAAAAAACTGAAAAAAAATGCAACTTGGACATAATTTCACATAAAACCCCAAAAATGGGACAGTCAAAATTGTTAGCACCCTCAACTTAATACTTGCTTGCACACCCTTTGCAATAAATAACTGCAATCAATCGTTTGTTATAACCATCAACAAGCTTCTTACACCTCTCAACTAGAATTTTGGACCACTCTTCTTTTGCAAACTGCTCCAGGTCTCTCATATTTGAAGGGTGCCTTCTCCCAACTTTAAGATCTCTCCACAGGTGTTCCATTGGATTTAGATCCGGACTCATTGCTGGCCACTTCAGAACTCTCCAGTGCTTTGTTTCAATCCATTTCTGGGTGCTTCTTGAAGTATGTTTGGGGTCATTGTCCTGCTGGAAAACCCATGACCTAGGACGCAAACCCAGCTTTCTGATACTCGGCACTACATTGCGACCCAAAATCCTTTGGTAATCTTCAGATTTCATGATGCCTTCCACACAGTCAAGGCACCAAAACAACCCCAAAACATCTTTGAACCTCCACCACATTTGAATATAGGTACTGTGTTCATTTCTAATTCCATTTTCAGTAAACAGTAGAATGATGTGCTTTAACAAAAAACTCTACCTTGGTCTCATCTGTCCACAAAAAGCTTTCCCAGAAGGATTTGGCATACTCGCGTACATTTTGGCAAACTGCAGTCTAGCTTTTTTATGTCTCTGTCAGCAGTGAGGGTCCTCCTGGGTCTCCTACCACAGTGTTTCATTTAATTCAAATGTTGACGCATAGTTCACGCTGACACTGATGAGCCCTGAGCATGCAGGACAGTTTGAATTTCTTTGGAACTTGATTGGGGTTGCTTATCCACCATCCGGACTATCCTGCGCTGCAACCTTTCATCAGTTTGTCTCTGCCGTCAACATCCAAGGAGATTAGCTACAGTGCCATGGGTTGTAAACTTCTTAATTATGTTGCGCAACGGGGACAAAAGAACATCAAGATCTCTGGAGATGAACTTGTAACCTTGAGATTGTTGATATTGTTGGTATTCAAGTACTCAGACCGTTCTATTCTCCTCTTCCTGTTCTCTATGCTTAGTGTGGCACACACAGATACACAATGCAACGATTGAGTCAACTTCTCCCCTTTTTATCTGGTTTCAGGTATGATTTTCATATTTCTCACACCTGTTACTTACCACAGGTGAGTTTGAACAAGCTTCACATGCTTGAAACAAACTTGTTTACCCACAATTTTGGAAAGGTGCCCACAATTTTGTCTGGCCTATTTTTGGGGGTTTTGTGTGAAATTATGTCCAATTTGCCTTTTTTCTCTGTTTTTTTTTGTGTTCTTCCAATACACAGAAAGTAAATAAACATGTGTATAACAAAACATATGTAATTGCAATAATTTTCTAAGAAAAATACTTCATTTACTGGAACAATTTCAATGGTGCCAACACTTTCGGCTATGACTGTAGGTCTTTAAATTAGGTATTTCGTAAAGGAAATCTGAAATATCATTGCAATCATATAAATGTCATAAAAAATGTGTACTCAATATGTATACTGTTTCTATAATGTTGGAAAAAATCTGAAAACATAGGCATTTTGGAAGTAAAGCAGTGGTTGCACATATACTACAATGTGTGCACACTTATTAGTATTAGTATTTTGACCATATCATTATTTTTATGCAGATAAGTCCAAGCTCTATAAACTTGAATGCTTATTGGATGAAGCAGATCAAGTGATGTGTATTTCTGTAATTAGGGGGGTGCGGTCTAAGGATATCAACATCCTTTATCAAGGTATGAAGCATTATAAGGCAGATTGTTTCCTCAGGCAAAATGGGACAAAAAGAAGAAGAATCAAATGAGAATCACCAAGAATCCATTATCCTCCAGTGCTGCCATATTCCAGAACTGCAACCTCCCTGGAGTGCCCAGAAGTACAAGGTGTTCAGTGCTTAGAGACATGGTCAAGTTAGGGAGGCTGAAACCTGACCACCACTGAGCAAGACACAGAAGTTGAAAAATCAAGACTCGGGCAACAAATATCTAAAGACAGATTTTACAAAAGTTTTATGGACTGATGAGATGAGAGTTACTCTCGACAGCCCAGACCTCCACTTCGACTCAGACCCCAGCAAGGTGGGGTATTGCTATGGACTGGTATTATTAAAAATGAGCTAGTTGACCTTTTCGTGTTGAAGATGGACCCAGAATCAACCAATGAACCTACTGGCAGTTTTTAGAAGACACTTTCTTCAAGTAGTGTTACAGGAAAAAGTCAGTATCTTTGAAGAAAACCATGAATTTTATGCAGGACAATGCTTCATCGCATGCATCGATAGTACTCCACTGCTGGGCTAGCCAGTAAAGGCCTTACAGATGAAAGAATAAAGAAACGGCCCCTTCCTCATCTGACCTAAACCCTATTGAGAACTTGTGGACCTTTCTTAAATGGGAGATTTCAGTGAAAGAAAACAGTACACCTCTCTAAACAGTGTCTGGGAGGCTGTAGTTGGTACTGCCTAAAAAATTGATTGTCAACAGATTAAGAAACTAACAGACTCCATGCATGGAAGGGTTATCGAAAAGAAGGGTGGCTATTTTTGTACATTTTGAGTTGTTTGGTTATTATTCTCACTTTAACAGATGAAAATAAACTATTAGGAAAGTTTACATCTTTAATTTAGTTACATAATAATTCTGCATACAAATATTCTCCTGAGAAAGACAAAACCTCACTTTTACTTTCTTAAATATTAATGTTTTTGGTTTATTGGATTGAGCAACAACACTGTAGTTGCTCAATAATAAAGTTACATATACAGTGAAGGAAATAATTATTTGATCCCTTGCTGTTTTTGTATATTTGCCCACTGACAAAAACATGAACAGTTTATAATTTTAAGGGTAGGTTCATTTTAACATAGAGAGATAGAATATCCCCCAAAAAAAATCAAAAAAATCACATTGTGTAAATTAGATAAATGTATTTGCATTTTGCAGTGAGAAATAAGTATTTGATCCCTCTGGTAAACAACACTTAATAGTTGGTGGCAAAACCCTTGTTGGCAAGCACAGCAGTCAGACGTTTTTTGTAGTTGATGACGAGGTCATCACGTCAGCACGTCAGGAGGAATTTTGGTTCACTCCTCTTTGAAGATCATCTCTAAATCATTAAGATTTTGAGGCCGTCGCTTGGCAACTCGGAGCTTCAACTTCCTCCATAAGTTTTCTATGGGATTAAGGTCTAGACACTGGCTAGGCCACTCCATGACCTTACTGTGCTTCTTTTTGAGCCACTCCTTTGTTGCCTTGGCTGTATGTTTTGTGTCATTGTCTTGCTGGAAGACCCAGCCATAACCTATTTTCAATGTCCTAGTGGAGGGAAGAATGTTGTCACTCAGGATTTTACGGTATATGGCTCCATCCATTCTCCCATTGATGCGATGAAGTAGTCCTGTGCCCTTAGCAGAGAAACACCCCCAAAACATAATGTTTCCACCTCCATGCTTGACAGTGGGGACGGTGTTCTTTGGGTCATAGGCAGCATTTCTCTTCCTCCAAACATGGCGAGTTGAGTTAATGCCAAAGAGCTCAATTTTTGTCTCATCTGACCACAGCACCTTCTCCCAATAACTCACAGAATTATCCAGGTGTTCATTGGCAAACTTCAGACATGTGCCTTCTTGAGCAGGGGGACCTTGCGGGCACTGCAGGATTTTAAACCTTTAAGGCGTAATGTGTTACCAATGGTTTTCTTGGTGTCTGTGGTCCCAGCTGCCTTGAGATCATTAACAAGTTCCCCCTGTGTAGTTTTAGGCTGATCTATCACCTTCCTCATGATCAAGGATACCCCACGAGGTGAGATTTTGCATTGTGCCCCAGATCAATGTTGATTGACAGTCATTTTGTATTTCTTCCATTTTCTTACTATTGCACCAACAGTTGTCTCCTTCTCACCCAGCGTCTTACTTATGGTTTTGTAACTCATTCCAGCTTTGTGCAGGTCTATGATCTTGTCCCTGGCATCCTTAGAAAGCTCTTTGGTCTTGTCCATGTTGTAAAGGTTAGAGTCTGACTGATTAATTGAGTCTGTGGACAGGAGTCTTTTATACAGGTGACTATGTAAGAGAGCTGTCTTTAATGCAGGTAACGAGTTGATTAGGAGCGTCTAACTGGTCTGTAGGAGCCATAACTCATAATGGTTTGTAGGAGATCAAATACTTATTTCTCACTGCAAAATGCAAATAAATTTATCTAATTTATACAATGTGATTTTCTTGTTTTTTTTGGGATATTCTACCTCTCAATGTTAAAATTAACCTACCCTTAAAATTATAGACTGTTCATGTCTTTGTCAGTAGGCAAACTTACAAAAACAGCAAGGAATCAAATAATTATTTCCTTCACTGTATATATACACACAGCGGGAGAAATCAGTATTGAACACGTCACCAATTCTCTAACTAAATATATTTCTAAAGGTGCTATTGACATGAAATTCTCACCAGATGTCGGTAACAACCCATCCAATCCACACAGGCAAAGAAATCCATAGATGTCCATAAATTAAGTTATGTGTAATAATGAGAAATTACACAAGGAAAAAGTATTGAACACGCTTACGGAAATTTAATTAATACTTCGTTCAAAAGCCTTTGTTGGTGATGACCGCTTCAAGACACCTACTGTATGGAGAAACTAGTTGCATGCATTGCTCTAGTGTGATTTTGGCCCATTCTTCCATCTAAACACTCTTCAAATCCTGAAGATTCCTTGGGCTCCTTCTATGAACTCTGAGCTTTAGTTCCTTCCATAAATTTTCTATTGGATTCAGGTCAGGTGATTGGCTGGTTCATTCTAACAGCTTTATTTTCTTTCTCTAAAACCAATTGAGAGTTTCCTTGGCTCTGTGTTTGTGATCATTGTCTTGCTGAAATGTCCACCCTCGTTTCATCTTCATCATCCTGGTAGATGGCAGCAGATTTTTATTAAGAATGTCTTGGTACATTTGTCCATTCATCCTTGCTTCAATTATTTGAAGTTTGCCAGTAACATATGCTGAAAAACAGCCACACACCATGATATTCCCACCTCCAAACTTCACTATTGGTGTGGTGTTTTTGGGGTGATATACAGTGCCTTGTGGCCTTCACACATGTTGTGTATTATGGCATCCAAAGAGTTCCATTTTGGTCTCACCTATCCAGACTATTCTCCCAGTATTTCACAGGCTTGTCTAAATGAACATGCTTTTTGTTCAGCAGTGCAGTCTTGCATGGTGAGTGTGCATAGAGGCCATGGAGGTTGAGTGCATTACTTATAGTTTTCTTTGAAACAACTTTACCTGATGATTCCAAGTCTTTCTGTAGCTCTCCACAGGTGGTCATTGGCTCTTGAGCAACTCTTCTGATAATTCTTTTCACTCCTCTGTCTGAAATCTTGTGGGAGCACCTGGTCGTGGCCGGTTTATGATGAATTTATGTTCTTTCCACTTCTGGATTATAGCCCCAACAGTGTGGTTGGGGCTAGGTGTCCGTTATGGACCCCGAATTTTACCGTTCAGGTTCACCCATCCCTAATCATGAGATGTTTCTTGTGTGGCACCATGGTAATGAGACACCTTTTTATAGGCCATCAGTTGAACCAGCTGACATTATTTTTCACTAAATGGCAGGATTGCTTTCTAATTACTGATAGACTTCAGACTGTGTCATGAGTTTCCATGGCTTTTTGCATCTCTTTCTTCATGTGTTCAATACTTTTTCCCTGTTTCATTTCTCATTATTACACATAACTTAATTTATGGACATCTATGGTTGATTTATTTCTTTGCCTGTGTGGATTGGATGGGTTGTTATTGACATCTGGTGAGAATTTCATGTCAATAGCACCTTTAGAAATATATTTACTTAGAAAATTGGTGACATGTCCAATACTGCACCCACTGTGTGTATGTGTATGTATGTATATATATATATATATATATATATATATATATATATATATATATATACACAGTACAGACCAAAAGTTTGGACACACCTTCTCATTTAAAGATTTTTCTGTATTTTCATGACTATGAAAATTGTACATTCACACTGAAGGCATCACAACTATGAATTAACACATGTGGAATTATATACTTAACAAAAAAGTGTGAAACAACTGAAAATATGTCTTATATTCTAGGTTCTTCAAAGTAGCCACCTCTTGCTTTGATGACTGCTTTGCACACTCTTGATGAGCTTCAAGAGGTAGTCACCGGAAATGGTCTTCCAACAATCTTGAAGGAGTTCCCAGAGATGCTTAGCACTTGTTGGCCCTTTTGCCTTCACTCTGCGGTCCAGCTCACCCCAAACCATATCGATTGGATTCAGGTCTGGTGACTGTGGAGGCCAGGTCATCTGGAGTAGCACCCCATCACTCTCCTTCTTGGTCAAATAGCACTTACACAGCCCGGAGGTGTGTTTGGGGTCATTGTCCTGTTGAAAAATAAATGATGGTTTAACTAAATGCAAACCGGATGGAATAGCATGCCGCTGCAAGATGCTGTGGTAGCCATGCTGGTTCAGTATGCCTTCAATATTGAATAAATCCCCAACAGTGTCACCAGCAAAGCACCCCCACACCATCACACCTCCTCCTCCATGCTTCACGGTGGGAACCAGGCATGTAGAGTCCATCCGTTCACCTTTTCTGCGTCACACAAAGACACGGTGGTTGGAACCAACGATCTCAAATTTGGACTCATCAGACCAAAGCACAGATTTCCACTGGTCTAATGTCCATTTCTTGTGTTCTTTAGCCCAAACAAGTCTCTTCTGCTTGTTGCCTGTCCTTAGCAGTGGTTTCCTAGCAGCTATTTTACCATGAAGGCCTGCTGCACAAAGTCTCCTATTAACAGTTGTTGAAGAGATGTGTCTGCTGCTAGAACTCTGTGTGGCATTGACCTGGTCTCTAATCTGAGCTGCTGTTAACCTGCGATTTCTGAGGCTGGTGACTCGGATAAACTTATCCTCAGAAGCAGAGGTGACTCTTGGTCTTCCTTTCCTGGGGTGGTCCTCATGTGAGCCAGTTTCTTTGTAGCGCTTGATGGTTTTTGCAACTGCACTTGGGGACACATTCAAAGTTTGCCCAATTTTTCGGACTGACTGACCTTCATTTCTTAAAGTAATGATGGCCACTCGTTTTTCTTTACTTAGCTGCTTTTTTCTTGCCATAATACAAATTCTAACAGTCTATTCAGTAGGACTATCAGCTGTGTATCCACCAGACTTTTGCACAACACAACTGATGCTCCCAACCCCATTTATAAGGCAAGAAATCCCACTTATTAAACCTGACAGGGCACACCTGTGAAGTGAAAACCATTTCCGGTGACTACATCTTGAAGCTCATCAAGAGAATGTCAAGAGTGTGCAAAGCAGTCATCAAAGCAAAAGGTGGCTACTTTGAAGAACCTAGAATATAAGACACATTTTTAGTTGTTTCACACTTTTTTGTTAAGTATATAATTCCACATGTGTTAATTCATAGTTTTGATGCCTTCAGTGTGAATGTACAATTTTCATAGTCATGAAAATACAGAAAAATCTTTAAATGAGAAGGTGTGTCCAAACTTTTGGTCTATACTGTATATACACATGAGTATGTCAGCATTGTTAAAGTAGAAGTCACCTGACACATGCAGTAAATGTGTGCATTGTATATATTTGGATATGTCAGGGGGGAAAAAAGAAAAAAAGTAAACAATGTTTTACTTCCTCTTCCACAAATTCTTACGTTTTCAGACTTTTTTTTCAACTTTATGGATCACATGTTCCTTGAACAAAGCCGTGAATAAAATGCAGGGTTCCAATAATTTCAGCGTGTGTTCTTGCTTTCTCGATCCGCACATAATACCAGAGCTCCATCGTATTATAACAGATGTTTTTAATTCAATCTTTCTCGTCCTCGTTCCTCCGCTTCTTTCTCATACCCCTCCCTTCTCGCTCATGCAATCACTGCTTCCAGCCCGCCTTGCCATCCGTTCTGTCTGCAGTCATTTCTCATCCCTGACCTATTCTCCTATTCTGTCCCTGCTTTCCAGCCTGTTTAGTTTTACTAACGTTGTTTTCCTCCATTCATTTATCACTCCTCTGCTGTTATTCACTCCTTTATTGCTGTACATTGTGCACAATATATACCTTCTTTTTTTTCAGCGCGATGGCTGAATTATTGTGCCCTTTACAGGAATCTTCCCATTACTAATTTGCCAGTGTTCTATACATTTCACTCTTCTTTTGCCATCCTATAATCATCTCATTTCCTGGCCACATTTCAGCCGTTGCTCCGGCAACAAGTGGATCGCGCTGTGCAGCACCCGCCCTCCCCACTCCAACCCCTAGAAGGTTATGGGTAAGAGCCAAAGCCAGCCCTATTATACATTGTGATGTCATCACGTCTCGGGCAGGAACCTAAAGAGCCACCTAAACCATTTACAGCACAGATTTTGCCTTTGTTCTCTTTGGCTAGCCCCAGGCAATAGGCAAAATTGAAGTATAAAGAGTTCAGCTATGAAGGGCCATGTTGGAAGTGGCTCTGAATGGGTTAAGTAGCTTTCCCTGAAGCCCGCTGATTCTCTCACAGCTGCCCACTCTGTCCCAGCTGGCTTGGCAGAGTTTGTCAACTCTGCTTTTAACCCCATCTGACCTCAAGAACAGTCTGGAAAACAGGAAGGTTAAAAGCAGGACAGACTTCTGTGACCCATAATGAGCATCAGAAAATAGTAGACCGTAGGCACCATGCCATGCCATGTCATACATACAATGAATCCTGCCAGTTATAATCCTGCGGTTGGATCTATTTATTGGAGTCGATCAGCCCCAATATTTGTGTTTCATTTCATACTTTTTTTTGGTTGCTGTTCTCATTTTTTCTATTTTAACAAGACATGCTAATGATTATTCCAGGCAAAGTAGCAAGCAGTGGCATACATAGCGCAGAGGAGTGCAAGTTGCAATAATCAAGACAGTACACCCCAATAGTTTTTGGTCTATGCTACATCCCACTCAGTGGCGGACACAAACGAAAGAGGACCCCTGTGAAAGAACAGTATTTGGGTCCTTCTTTGTGTCTGGGACAGAAGCTGCTTGCTGATTTGAAGGTAGAAGTGGGCCGCTTACCTTTTGGGCTCCTTACCTCTTGGCCCCCTTACCTCTTGGCCCCCTTACCTCTTGGGCCCCTTACCTCTTGGGCCCCTTACCTCTTGCGCCCCTTACCTCTTGGCCCCTTACCTCTTGCTACACAGGTTGCACCAATGACCTATACGCCCTTGATCCCACTATTCTGGAACAGGACTGCTGGGGCTTCATGCCCTCTGCACCCTACCCTACCCCACTCCTGTCTCTTGTAGAAAAGATTGGACATTAGCATCTTGCCACTTCCCTCCTTTGTTTCTCAATGTTGCTATTAATATTGGAACCTGTTTTTTTTTATTTTAGTATCCTTTACATTAGTTACGTTGTTACATTCCATGCGTTCGTTACCTGAGAAGCTAGCTCCTTCTCTAGGAGGCATTTTACGAACGACCGTACTGGTGCGTGAAGCCTCTTGTACCTCAGCCAAGGATGTAAGACCTATAAAATAATAAAAATACATTTTATATAGAGCAGTTGAGTTTACTACTTCCTACCTACACTTGGTAGAATCTGTATAATTACTTTGTTGTGTATAACATTGTTATTATGTTAGGTACACACAAGTTTAGCCTGCTTTTCTAAAAGCTTTAATGGTTGTTACTTGCTGTGCGCCTCTTCAACTGCTTCAATATCATATTTATAAGCGAAACTGCCACTTAATACATTAGGAACATGAATTACTCTGCAGTAGATCAGTTCCCACCCAACAAGTATATCAACACTTCCATAATTGCAAGATGAGGTTGCATGCTTAGTTCATACAGTGTGGGGGTAATTTTATATAGTTAATGTCTAGTAATGGTTTTACATGCCTGTGGTTATAATTCATTCAAAAATGTAAAGGAGTAGGAAGCATCTAAGCAGACATTAGTGGGGCCAGGGCTAAGATTGCAAGTGGTCACGCAATCATCATTGTAAAGCATAAAGACGAGCTTGTGGCCATTAAAAGCTACATTGTAATATACAGTGTTACAAAAGTATTCTATGTAAAGTACTAAATACTCAGCATTACCAATATAGAACCATTGTTTTGTCCAGGGAGCTCGAAATATTGTTTAAAGTCATGGTGTAATTTTTAAGATTGGCCATTATGGTGCTATGGTTTTGCCATCCTGGACTCGATACTTGTTTTCCTCCTCCATCATCTTTTTTTGGGCCTTAGGCCAATTCCTCACCCTCTTTTTTTTTCATTCAAATCAATGCAGTTCATCTGTCCATCTGTAGAGGGGAGTATTGTACAGGTTGCCTCCACTAAATAGCAAAGGGGATAGCTCCAAGCAGGGCTGAGTCCACTCTCTAACTGCCTCATGGCAACTGCATGTGCTGCCCCTTTGTCATATAGACTCTAGAATAGAGCTTGAGCAAAGTTTGCGTTTACAACATGACTTCCCTTCAAGACGGGAGCAAGAGCAACACACAAATAACTTTTTATACTAAAGTATATACAGTAACGTGCCAAAGTATTAGACAGATGTGAAAAAAATGCTGCAAAGTAAGAATCATTTTGAAAATAGAAGTGTTATTAGTTTTTTTTCATCAATTAACAAAATGCAACTGCAAAATGCAAAGTGAGTGAGCAAAAGAGAAATCTAAATCAAATCAACATTTGCCTTCAAAACAGCATCTAAGCATCAATTCTGCTAAGTGCACTTGCACACAGCTTTTGAAGGAACTCGGCAAGGAGATTGTTCTAAACATCTTGGAGAACTAACCATAGATCTTCTGTGGATGTAGGCCTGCACAAATCCTTCTGTCTCTTCATGCAATCCTACTCAGACTTGATGATGCGGAGATCAGAGTTCACCACTGTTAGGACTCCTTGTTCTTCTTTACACTTCTTTACACAAGCCTACGTCCACATAAGATCTGTGGTTGGTTCTCCAAGATGATTGTAACAACCTCCCTTCCGAGTTTCTTCAAAAACTATGAGCAAGTCTACCAAGAAGGATTGGTGCTTTGATGCTGTTTTATAGTCAACGGGTGGTCACACCAAATATTGGTTTGATTTAGATTTCTCTTTTATCCATTCACTTTACATGCAACCTTAACGATAAAATCTAACACAACTGGTGCCATAAGACACAAAACTCTTCCCATATGAGACTATAGAATCCCTTTGGCATTTTTGTAGGACTTTTGAGCAAATTATGATGGGAGGCCCAGACATATTGGAGGTCTAATACGGAGTTACAGTGGTGGCCAAAAGTATTGGCACCCCTGCAATTCTGTCAGATAATACTCAGTTTCTTCCTGAAAATGATTGCAATCACAAATTCTTTGGTATTATTATCTTCATTTAATTTGTCTTCAATGAAAAAACACAAAAAGAATTGTCCTAAAGCCAAATTGGATATAATTCCACACCAAACCTAAAAAAGGGGGTGGACAAAAGTATTGGCACTGTTTGAAAAATCATGTGATGCTTCTCTAATTCGTGTAATTAACAGCACCTGTAACTTACCTGTGGCACCTAACAGGTGTTGGCAATAACTAAATCACACTTGCAGCCAGTTAACATGGATTAAAGTTGACTCAACCTCTGTCCTGTGTCCTTGTGTGTACCACATTGTGCATGGAGAAAAGAAAGAAGACCAAAGAACTGTCTGAGGACTTGAGAAACCAAATTGTGAGGAAGCATGAGCAATCTCAAGGCTACAAGTCCATCTCCAAAGACCTGAATGTTCCTGTGTCTTCCGTGCGCAGTGTCATCAAGAAGTTTAAAGCCCATGGCACTGTGGCTAACCTCCCTAGATGTGGATGAAAAAGAAAAATTGACGAGAGATTTCAAAGCAAGATTGTGCGGATGGTGGATAAAGAACCTCGACTAACATCCAAACAAGTTCAAGCTGCCCTGGAGTCCGAGGGTACAACAGTGTCAACCCGTACTATCCGTCGGCGTCTGAATGAAAAGGGACTGTATGGTAGGATACCCAGGAAGACCCCACTTCTTACCCTGAGACATAAAAAAGCTGGGCTGGAGTTTGCCAAAACTTACCTGAGAAAGCCTAAAACGTTTTGGAAGAATGTTCTCTGGTCAGATGAGACAAAAGTAGTGCTTTTTGGGAAAAAGCATCAACATAGAGTGTACAGGAAAAAAAAGAGGCATTCAAAGAAAAGAACACGGTCCCTACAGTCAAACATGGCGGAGGTTCCCTGATGTTTTGGGGTTGCTTTGCTGCCTCTGGCACTGGACTGCTTGACCGTGTGCATGGCATTATGAAGTCTGAAGACTACCAACAAATTTTGCAGCATAATGTAGGGCCTAGTGTGAGAAAGCTGGGTCTCCCTCAGAGGTCATGGGTCTTCCAGCAGGACAATGACCCAAAACACACTTCCAAAAGCACTATAAAATGGTTTGAGAGAAAGCACTGGAGACTTCTAAGGTGGCCAGCAATGAGTCCAGACCTGAATCCCATAGAACACCTGTGGAGAGATCTCAAAATGGCAGTTTGGAGAAGGCACCCTTCAAATATCAGGGACCTGGAGCAGTTTGCCAAAGAAGAATGATCTACAATTCCAGCAGAGCATTGTAAGAAACTCATTGATGGTTACCGGAAGCGGTTGTTCGCAGTTATTTTGGCTAAAGGTTGTGCAACCAAGTATTAGGCTGAGGGTGCCAATACTTTTGTCTGGCCCATTTTTGGAGTTTTGTGTGAAATGATCAATGATTTGATTTTTGCTTCATTCTCTTTTGTGTTTTTTCCTTGCAAGTAAATTAAATGAAGATAATAATACCAAAGAATTTGTGATTGCAATCATTTTCAGGAAGAAACTGAGTATTATCTGACAGAATTGCAGGGGTGCCAATACTTTTGGCCACCACTGTAAACTTAGGATTGGAACAACTAATGAAATTCATTTACAGTTATTAAAGTTATCTGACATCAGAATGAGCTGCCCTATACTATGCAAGGTAGGGCAATATGTAAGCGTAGTCATCTCTCCTTTTAGCCAAAATTGAAAGAAAAACCATTGTGACATTTAATTAATGTGCAACTTTGATAGTCCTCTCAATAATGACCTTATGAACTCTTGTCCTCCATATTCGAAACAGTGAAGAAACCCATATATTGTGCATATATTATTTAACAAAATATAATTCAACAACAAGAGGGTTGGGGTAAATTGGAGCTCATGAATATTAAGGACTATGCAGCACCATGCAGACTAGCTCATTACTGAGACCACTAGCAGAGCTAGCATGGCAATTGTAAAAAAAAATCTTGTCATTACCTGATATCTGATTACCTAAATATATAAATTTACAGATGTATGAACATATAGTGACAAGTGTTAAGACTAGACCTAAGGGAATGGGAAGATTCCTTGTTAGTGCATACCAACGCAATCCTGCATATATTGTATGCTGACCCTTAGTGTTACTGGGAGACGGGTACAAATCTACCTAATCCCTGTGAAACACACAAAACCCTCAGTAATCTTCTACTATATGGCATAATCCTTTGCAGGAGATTTAATGCTGTTCCATATGCATATATGGGCTTACCTCCTCCTTCTTGCAAGACTCATGTGAAAAGCAGTACTCTACAGCCAACTTGGATGGTTTATGTTAGTCACATGTTTTCCATTTTCTGCATTGGTGTTTCCTATTAGAATTTCCTTGCCCTCAAGGCTGTAAAGACTGCTGTAAAACATGACTCAAAGGAATATGTACTAGAATGGCTGGTTTTGAATATGTAGTAAGTGAAATAAGTATTGAACACATCACCAATTTTCTAAGTAAATATATTTCAGACGGTGCTATTGACATGAAATTCTCACCAGATGTCGGCAATAACCCATCCGATCCGCACAGGCAAAGAAGTCATGGTAAATGGCAGCAGATTTTCTAACAGAATGTCTTGGTACATTTGTCCATGCATCCTTCCTTTAATTATATGAAGTTTGCCAGTGCCTTATGCTGAAAAACAGCCGCACACCATGATGTTCCCACCTCCAAACTTCACTGTTGGTATGGTGTTTTTGGGGTGATATGCAGTGCCCTTTGGTCTTCAAATGTATTGCGTATTATCATGTCATCCAAAGAGTTCAATTTTGTTCTCATCTGACCAGACTATATTCTTCCAGTATTTTGCAAGCTTGTCTAAATGTTGTTGAGAAAACTATAAACGCACTTGAACATGCTTTTTTTCAGCAATGTAGTCCTGTGTAGTGAGTGTGCATAGAGGCCATGGAGGTTAAGTGCATTACTTATAGTTTTCTTTGAAACAATTGTATATGCTGCTTCCAGTTCTTTCTGTCGCTCTCCACAGGTGCTCTTTGGCTCTTGGACAACACTTCTGATAATTCTTTTCACTCCTCTGTCTGAAATCTTGTGGGGAGCACCTGGTCGTGGCCGGTTTATGGTGAAATGATGTTCTTTCCAACTCCAGATTATGGCCCCAACAGTGCTCAATAGAACCTTCAGTAGTTTAGAAATTCTTCTGTAACCAATGGCATCAATATGCTTTGCAACAATAACATTGCGAAGGTCTTGAGACAGCTCACTGATTCTATCCATCATGAGATGTTTCTTGTGCCGCACATTGGTAACGAGACATTATATATCATAATCAGCCATTCTATTCTATATAGATAGATAAATATTTTTTTTTTCAAATTTAAAGTTTATTTGAAGAAGATATTTTTAACAAACAATAAACAATAGATATGGCAACATTGTAGCATATAATATAACCATGAATCTCAAAAAAGAGTAAATGTGCTAAAGTGAATAACGTGAATATTACGGTTAGCCATTATTAGTTAGATACTATGCACTACAGGGTGGGCCATTTATATGGATACACCTAAATTAAATGGGAATGGTTGGTGATATCAACTTCCTGTTTGTGGCACATTAGTATATGGGAGAGGGAAAACTTTTCCAGATGGGTGGTGACCAAGGCGACCATTTTGAAGTTGGCCATTTTGGATCCAACTTTATTTTTTTCAATGGGAAGAGGGTCATGTGACACATCAAACGTATTGAGAATTTCATAAGAAAAACACTGGTGTGCTTGGTTTTAATGTAACTTTATTCTTTCATGAGTTTTTTACAAGTTTATGACTACTTATAAAATGTGTTCAAAGTGCTGCCCATTGTGTTGGATTGTCAATGCAACCCTCTTCTCCCACTCTTGATACATTGATAGCAACACCGCAGAAGAAATGCTAGCACAGGCTTCCAGTATCTGTTGTTTCAGATGCTGCACATCTTGCATCTTGATGGTATGGTGTGGTATATGGGGTACAAAGATAGTGGGGCCATTCTTCATCAATGGAAACCTCAATACCACTGGATATCTGAAATTGCTACATGATGATGTGTTGCCCTCTTTATGCACTGAAGATGGCGCGTTCCCTGAGTTTTTCCAACAAGATGGTGCACCACCACATTATGGGTGTCAGGTCCGAGCATTCCTACATGAACAGTTTCCTGGAAAGTGGATTGGTCGTTGAGGGCCAGTTGAATGGCCACCAAGGTCTCCCGATCTGACCCCCTTAGACTTTTATCTTTGGGGTCATCTGAAGGCAATTGTCTATGCTGTGAAGATACAAGATGAGCAGCATCTGAAACAACGAATACTGGAAGTCTGTGCTAGCATTTCTTCTGCGGTGTTGCTATCAGTGTGTCAAGAGTGGGAGAAGAGGGTTGCATTGACAATCCAACACAACGGGCAGCACTTTAAAACACATTTCATAAGTGGTCATAAACTTGTAAAACAACTCATGAAAGAATAAAGTTATGTTAAAACCAAGCACAACATTGTTTTTCTTATGAAATTCTCAATACGTTTGATGTGTCACATGACCCTCTTCCCATTGAAAAAAATAAAGTTGGATCCAAAATGGCCAACTTCAGAATGGCCGCCATGGTCACCACCCATCTGGAAAAGTTTTCCCCCTCCCATATACTAATGTGCCACAAACAGGAAGTTGATATCATCAACCATTCCCATTTAATTTAGGTGTATCCATATAAATGGCCCATCCTGTAGATACTAGACATTAATACTCTATCAACACTGAGCCTCGTATAACTATGAAAGTAGTTTTTAACTTAAAGAACAGTCTAGTAGACTATGTGTAACGAGAAGGAATATAGCGACCTCTAAAAGGAAAAAAAAAAATAAAAAAAGGGGGAAGAGGAAATGAAGGAAAAGGGTAGACCACAAAGACAAAGATGGAATGGTACGGGCCACAAATGAAGGCAGACCTCCAAGAGAGACAACTGTCGTAAGGTGCAACCAGCTCAGTGAAAATATATTATTGTTAATAATACTAGTTTCCAATGGATCTTTATAAGGGTGAGGCCAAGAAAGAGTCCCAATGGAACCATCTAGATAAATATTTTTAAAGAGAGGAAATTTCTATAAATTTAGACAGAGGAGGACAATGAGTCAATGCTATTTCAAGTAAAAAATATAGTTTATTTCATAATAGATAAAATTGATCATTATACACAATGTAAGAAAAAAGAAAAAGATAGGGAGGGCAGAAAGAGTATCAAAAATATTACAAAGTAGAAGCAAAAGCCAGAAAAGGGGTCTGTTTGTGCCAACCACTACTCAAGTGAGCATAGTGCTATGCATGACCATATAAAGGGCAGAGGTACAGTAAATCAAATTCCCTATCAGGTATACAAAGAGAGGGCAGTATGATGCAACCATGCACTCAATATCACAACAGTGTGTACTGGCATCTATCACTAGTAGCCCACTCACAGTATGAAACCATATAGGGATGAAATAACTGTATAAGTGTATACATAAAATAAGTACCCATGGTCCAAAGCGGTGGCAGTCCAGACTCCCAATCCCCAACGTGCGTTTCGCTATAATAGCTTCCTCGGGGGCATGCAAATCGGGAGTCTGGACTGCCAGCTATGGTCATGCATAGCACTATGCTCACTTGAGTAGTGTGGTTGGCACAACCAGACCCCTTTTCTGGGTTTTGCTTTTACTTTGTAATATTTTTGATACTTTTTCTGCCCTCCCTCTCTTTTTCTTTTTTCTTACATTGTGTATAATGATCAATTTTATCTATTATGAAATAAACTATATTTTTTACTTGAAATAGCATTGACTCATTGTCCTCCTCTGTCTAAATGTATTTAGAGTCGCTAAAACTATATGGGCCTTACATAAATTATAAAATGTCATTTTGGATATCTCTCTAAATTTGTAGCCACAAAACAGCAGAAGAAACATTTGTAGAGTGTAATAATAAAAATCTAATATTAAGGAATTGTTGTTTTTGGCATTGCCTTATATGTAAATGTAGGTTCAGTAATGACAAATTGATTAAAGCCTAAATCTATTTAAGGCTAGGGCTGAATGTTCACTGTATCTGGGTAACTTTAAGGCTGTGTGCCCACTATGCGTTTTTAAGCAATTCCGCTGCAGAAACGCTTAAAAAACGCTTGGTAGAAGGCCTGCCATGTTCCCCAATGATAATCCGATGGTTTGGAGAAGACGATACTCTCCTCCGGACCCGGGTACCATAGTACCTGTAAAAAATTAAATAAAATAAAATATAAATATTATACTTACCTTCTGATGGCACCCCCTGTCCTTAGCGATGCGTCTCGGCTTGCCGGCAACTCGCGATGGTCTGAAAAGGACCTGCCGTGACGTCATTTAGTCATGTGATGGGTCATGCGACCGCTGACCGCTGACGTCGGCAGGTCCTTTAGTCTACTGCGAGCTACCGGCAAGCCGAGACACATCGCATAAAGACACCGGCGGCCATCGGAAGGTAAGTATACATTTATTTTTTTATTTTTTACCATTCTTTACGGTCACACTATATAAAATCCATGCCGTTTGCATGGATTTATATAGTGTGACCAAGTTGTCAAGCACTTTTCAAGTGATGCTAAAAACTTCCGCTTGTCCCTGGCAGGAAAAACGCATGTACAATCCGCATGTGCAATCCGCATGTACAATCCGCATGCGTTTTTTCTGCCAGGGAGATGCAGAAACGCTCAGGAAAAATCCGGAGCATTTCTGCATCATGGGCACATAACCTAAAACTGATAAATTGCAACTATTGATAGAGAATGTGGTCACATTGTGACACACAAAAGTTACCATAAACGCAACAAGACAGTCACCAGAAATCCAAACTTTCTGAATTTCAATTAGATCACAGGGTGTTGTCACCCTTGAAATTGTTCCAGAAAGTTAAGTATTTCTCCCAGAAAATTATTTCAATTTCACATGTTTATTTCCTTTGTTTCTATTGAAAAACACAAAAAAAAAAACAGAAAAAAAGGCAAATTGGTCATAACTTCACTCAAACCCCCAAAAATGGTGTAGACAAAATTGTTGGCACCTTTCCAAAATTTTGGGTAAATAATTTTGTTTCAAGCATGTGATGTTCATTCAAACTCACCTGTGGCAAGTAACAGATGTGGGCAATATGAAAATCACACCTGAAACCAGATAAAAAGGGGAGAAGTTGACTCAATCTTTGCATTGTGCACCTGTGTGTGCCACACTAAGCATAGAGAACAGAAAGAGGAGAAGAAAACTGTCTGAAGACTTGAGAACCAAAATTGTTGAAAAATGTCAACAATCTCAAGGTTACAAGTCCATCTCCAGATATCTTGATGTTCCTTTGTCCACAGTGCGCAACATAATCAAGAAATTTACAACCCATGGCACTGTAGCTAATCTCCCTGGATGTTGACGGCAGAGAAAAATTTATAAAAGGTTGCAACGCAGGATAGTCCGGATGGTGGATAAGCAGCTCCAATCAAGTTCCAAAGAAATTCAAGCTGTCCTGCAGGTTCAGGGTACATCAGTGTCAACACAAACTATCCATCGACATTTTAATGGAATGAAATGCTATGGCAGGAGACCCAGGGTGACCCCCACTGCTGAGACAGAGACATAAAGAAGTTAGACTGCAGTTTGCCAAAATGTACGTGAATAGGCCAGAATCCTTCTTGGATAGCGTCTTGTGGACAGAAGAGACCAAGATAGAATTTTTTCTTAAAGCACATCATTCTACTGTTTACCGAAAACGGAATGAGGCCTACAAAGAAAAGACCACAGTACCCACCGTTAAATTTGGTGGAGGTTCAAAGATGTTTTGGGGTTGTTTTGCTGCCTCTGGCATTGGGTGCCTTGACTATGTGCAAGGTATCATGAAATCTGAAGATTACCAAAGGATTTTGGGTCGCAATGTACAGCCCAGTGTCAGAAAGCTGGGTTTGTGTCCTAGTTCTTGGGTCTTCCAGCAGAACAATGATTACAAATATACTTCAAGAAGCACCCATAAATGAATAGAAACAAAGCACTGGAGAGTTCTGAAGAGGCCAGCAATGAGTCCGGATCTAAATCTCATTGAACACCTGTGGAGAGATCATAAAATTATTGTTGGGAGAAGGCACCCTTCAAATATGAGAGACCTGGAGCAGTTTGCAAAAGAAGAGTGGTCCAAAATTCCAGTTGAGAAGTGTAAGAAGCTTGTTGATGGTTATAGGAAGCGTTTGATTGCAGTTATTTATTCCAAAGGGTGTATAACCAAATATTAAGTTGAGGGTGCCAACAATTTTGTCCTCCATTTTTGGGGTCTTGTGTGAAATTATGTCCAATTTGCCTTTTTTTCAGTTTTTTTGTGTTGTTGCAATACACACAAAGGAAATAAATGTGTATAATAAAACGTGTAATTGCAATAATTTTCTGGGAGAAATGCTTCTTTTTATGGAACGATTTCAAGGGTGCCAACAGTTTCGGCCATGACTGTAGGTTACACTGCATATTGTGCAGGGTCAATACCCCTGTGTGCCTGAGAGAAGCTGCAGCACATAGTCTATGGTCGTCCTGAGTAACGGTTCCCCCAGAATTCAAAAGAATTCATGTAACCTGTCTCGCCCCTACCTGAACCTAGTGGCGTGCGTGTAACATCGTCTTACAAAGTTGGGAGGTATACAAGTAGAATTTTGCAAATATCGCCGACTGTCATGGTGGCATCAGGATCTGTGGAATCTCTAGGTGCTGGCACTCTTCCTTGTAACATCACTAATTGCTGTAATCACTGCAGGGAGAATCGGGCATCGACACAAAGACTTGTAGCTCCTAGACGGGTTACCAAGAGTTAAATCTCTGCTGGGCTGGGTTGTTAATACTCCTTGGTCACATTCTGTGGGAGAACCAATCATATCTTCTCTTCCCCTATATATTTGTGCTGGACTATTCAGGTAGTGGCAGCTATAGCTTGTCTAAACCTGGTCTGGAGAGGTGGAGATATCCAGGCATTTCTGGTTGTTGCTTTGTGATAGTTATGTGCTGTTTTTGGTGAAAACCTTTTCCTTCTCCTTTGGTGTTGTATGTAGTTTCTTTGCCTCATTGGCTTCTTACTCTTATTCCCTAATGTTTATTCAGTGTGAGTTTTGTGTGACTGAGCTTCTGTTTTTCCATCTTTCTTTTTTTGTATTAACCCTTTCACTTCTGCCCCTTTTTACCTGGGTGGGGGAGGGGATCAGATTAGTTCAGTGCAGGAGAATAGCGAGGTTCAAACCCCAGGCATCCCCATCATCAGGGGTAATCTGGAGGACAGGGATAGCCTATGGTCCCTTTAGCTTGAGGGACAAAACTAGAGCCCACAGTCCTTGCTTACAGTCACAACGTGACAGTCATAGTGCAGTGTCCAAAGTAGTTCTGGTACACTGGAACAAATCTACTGCCACACAACAACTGTTTCACTCAGCAGCCGTAGACCGGAGACTGGGATACCACAAATGTTAAAGACGTTGTCTACTTCAGGAGAAGCCCTGCTTAATCAATTCAGGGACCCATAGAAAATATAAAATAAAAAATAGAAATAATGAATAAATAAAGAATAGAAGAATAAAAACAATGCATACTCATGTCTCGCAGCATTGCCATTCCAGCAATGTCTGTGTTGCTGTTTCTGGTGGGTGACATGACATTACAGTGTCACGTGACCGCTGCAGCCAATCAGCCACCGCTGACCCTTTAAAAGACTTTGTGTCTTGTCTGTGCTTCTTCTCTGCCCAGAAAGAAGACTCTAAAGGCAGCAGTGTCCTCCAAATTATACTGATGTGGCTGTTTACTATGCAGAATCCACACACCTCTTACAAATATACTGCATATATGGCCGTGCCATGTACAATGCATTTGTGCTTATTTGGTTCTTCATAACACTGTCAATGTTTATTAAATGTAAAAAACTATTTTTATTTTAATGAGCGAGTGGGGGAAGTTGCTGTTTGTCATATATCATGCCATCTTTCCTGCACCCTTCACCCGCTGTTCCCTTCAGGAGATGCTAGTGTTGTATATTGTGCTATGTTAGGAAACTGTGAGATCCAGCACGAAGGGCACAGGTCACAGGGACTGAAATAATCTTAGATCTGCTGTAGATTTACATCTTCCTTCTGTCACAGCCAGGAAGAGACACAGCTGTTTTGCCAAACTGTACAACGCCAAAAAAATGCACCGTATGATGGAGTGTAAGGTCTCTCCCACCTCTAGGATTCAATCGTGATTGTTTGGAGCAAATCAATGTAAATACAGAAAGCTTAGTAACATTAAAGTGCTCTAGAATTTTCTAACATATCAATATGGTTGCATATTAAAATTATTTTATTAGACAGTACATCAGTTTTAAATCTACAGTAGGTACATTTTGAATCTTCTTAATCTCATTTTGCTCAATATACTAGATTATCTTCATCACTACAGAACCACTCAACACCTAGGGTTCAGTAGTCCACTCTGCCCACTGTCAAGTGTTATCACGGCCAACGGGCTAAACTGGATGGAGCTAAAATGGAGCTTAAAATAAAATTTGGAATCCACTGTGACCATGCTCACTAGCAAGTGTGTCCAAGGCATTAAACACCACATCAAATGTTTTTGATGAACCCTCCTCTGTCCTTCCTCCGCTCCTTCAGTCCTTGATCTGCTGGTGACCTGCCCTTAGTTTTCCACTTCCCCCTTCACTTTTCTCTGCCACCATCCACTATGATAACTACTGCACCAGTAATCCAACTTATGTGCACTGTATAGTTGACATATACTGTAGGTCATTTCTATGTTGACCACATGAAAATGTAATACACAAACTGTATTTGAAAGCTGAAAATATTACTGCTACTAATCTAAGTTCCTTGCCTCTAGTCTTATACATACCAGACGCTGTCTTCAATTTTTATCAGCACTGCTTCGGTTGGTCTTCAGCAGTTTGTGACCTTCTGGATCGCTTCAGTGTTTCCTGGAGCAATTCGGAAGTCACAAGTCAATGTAAGTCTACAAGAGCCAGAATGAAGTTCTCACAGACTAACATTGAGAACCGTCCAATAAGTCAGAAGTTGCGATCACAAGATGGCGACGCAGGATTGGAGTGGCGCTGAGAACAAAAGAAGACAGCAGCTGGTAATTATGAAACTAAGTGCAGGGAACTTAGATAAATGGCACCATTCCAGCGCTGTAATAAAAAAACTGACATGATGCTTTAAAATGAAGACCATTTGCTTCCAAGTGACACTTATACATGGCATAGGAGCTAAGGTATGTGAGAAACATTCTGGCTTTAATCGCACCTGTCGTTATTTGTGATTTGAATGCAGAACTATAATGTGGGTAGTTATAATGAGATACTTGACAGTGCTATGAAGGAACAACCCTTCCACATGAATGTGTTAACTGATACAGTTGTGCTCAAAAGTTTACATACCCCGGCAGAATTTTTCCTTTCTTGGCCTTGTTTCAGAGAATATGAATGATAACAAAAAACTTTTTCTCCACTTATGGTTATTGGCTGGGTGAAGCCATTTATTGTCAAACTACTGTTTTTCTCTTTTTAAATCTTAATGACAACCAAAAACATCCAAATGACCCTGATCAAAAGTTCACATAACCTGGTGATTTTGGCCTGATAACATGGACAGAATTTGACACAAATGGGTTTGAATGGCTACTAAAGGTAAAATCCTCACCTGTGACCAGTTTGCTGGTAATCAGTGTGTGTGAATAAAAGCTGAGTGAGTTTCTGGGATCCAGACAGACTCTTGCATCTTTGATCCAGTCACTGACATTTCTGGATTGTGAGTCATGGGGAAAGCAAAAGAATTGTCAATGGATCTACGGGAAAAGGTAGTTGAACTGTATAACACAGGAAAGGGATACAAAAAAATACCCAAGGAATTGATAATGCCAGTCAGCAGCGTTCAAACTGTGATTGACAAATAGAAAATCAGGGGCTCGGTAAAAACCAAACCATGGTCAGGTAGACCAACAAAAATTTTGGCCACAACTGCCAGGAAAATTTTTCGGGATGCAAAGAAAAACCCACAAATAACATCAGCTGAAATTCAGGACTCTCTGAAAATTAGCGGTGTGACTGTTTCAAGATGCACAATAAGGAGGCACTTGAAGAAAAATGGGCTGCATGGTCGAGTCGCCAGAAGAAAGCCATTACTGCGCTAATGTCACAAAGTATCTCGCCTACAATACGCCAAACAGCACAGAGACAAGCCTCAAAACTTCTGGTACAAGGTAATTTGGAGTGATGAGACCAAAATTAAATTTTTTGGCCACAACCATAAACGTTAAATTTGGAGAGAGGTCAACAAGGCCTATGATGAAAGGAACACCATTCCTACAGTAAAGCACGGAGGTGGATCGCTGATGTTTTGGGGATGTGTGAGCTACAAAGGCACAGGAAAGATGAATACAGCACGTTATCAGCAAATACTGGAGGCAAATTTGCACTCATCGACCCGGAAGCTGCGCATGGGACGTACTTGGACGGTCCAACATGACAACGATCCAAAACACAAGGCCAAGTTGGCCTGTCACTGGCTATAGCAGAACAAAGTGAAGGTTCTGGAGTGGTCATCTCAGTCTCCTGACCTCAATATCATTGAGCCACTCTGGGGAGATCTGAAGCACGCAGTTCATGCTAGACAGCCCAGTAATTTACAGGAACTGGAGGCTTTTTGCCAAGAAGAATGGGCAGCTTTACCATCTGAGATATTAAAGAACCTCATCCACAACTACCACAAAAGACTTCAAGCTGTCATTGATGTTAGAGGGGGCAATACACGGTGTTAAGAACTGGGGTATGTGAACTTTTGATCAGGGTCATTTGGATGTTTTTGGTTGTCATTAAGATTTAAAAAGAGAAAACACAGTAGTTTGACAATAAATGGCTTCACCCAACCAATAACCATGAGTGGAGAAAAAGTTTTTTGTTATCATTCATATTCTCTGAAACAAGGCCAAGAAAGGAAAAATTCTGCCGGGGTATGTAAACTTTTGAGCACAACTGTATATTCTACTGGATGTAGTACCTGGCTTTCAGGTAATTTTTACATTGACTGTGAGGTAATGCTTAATTTCCAGATATGTTATTGTGGTAATGTACTGTATGTTTAATATGAAGTCATGTCTATATTGTTCCGAATGTGTTAAATACACAGGCCAATATCATGCACTAAGGTGACGTAGTGCTGTGCAAGAGAATCTGGCCCTAATTGTCATGGTAGAAGAGGTAACATCCTATTCATCAGCCAGCGGATGGCAAAACAAAAGTGTCACCCTTGTGGACTTGCATGGTCATGAGTTAACCTTCAGTAGTTAGGGTGCTTCTTACATTTGGCACAGTCAGCCGGGTGGTAGAGCAGAGATGTGGTGGGCTCTGGAAAAGGAGTGGAAAACAGAGATGGTATATAAGCCAAAGATATGTCTGGCTGTTAGTGGTCAACTAAGCTACAGAATTTGTCTAAGGCCACGTTCACACGTTCAGTATTTGGTCAGTATTTCACATCAGTATATGTAAGCCAAAACCGGAAGTGGGTAAAAAATACGTAAATGTACGTGTTTCTATTATACTTTTTCTCTGATTGTTCCACTCCCGGTCCTGGCTTACAAATACTGATGTAAAATACTGACCAAATACTGATAGTGTGACTGTAGCCTATGTTAGAGAGACAGGACAAGTCAAGAGAGCCAGTAAAGAAGTTGAAGAATCATCGAATACACATAGTGGCTGGATAACTGAGTTGCTTGAGGCGTCAATGACCTCGATCATCATCCTGTGAGTGCTATACGTGGTCTAAGCATGCTGCCATGGAAAGTGAAGAAGGCTTTGTGTGTCCCAGCTCCATCCTCTTGAGTTGAAGAAGAAGCATCCAAAGTAAACTGACTGCTAAGTGAGAGACTCCTTTGCTTGTGAGGCTTGTGATATATACATACAGTTATATGAAAAAGTTTGGGCACCCCTATTAATCTTAAGCTTAATGTTTTTTAAAAATTGGTGTTTTTGCAACAGCTATTTCAGTTTGATATATGTAATAACTGTTGGACACCGTAATGTTTCTGCCTTGAAATGAGGTTTATTGTACTAACAAAAAATGTGCAATCTGCATTCAAACAAAATTTGACAGGTGCATAAGTATGGGCACCCTTATCATTTTCTTGTTTTAAATACTCCTACCTACTTTTTACTGACTTACAAAAGCACTTTTTTTGGTTTTGTAACCTCATTGAGCTTTGAACTTCATAGCCAGGTGTATGCAATCATGAGAAAAGCTACTTAAAGTGGCCACTTGCAAGTTGTTCTCCTGTTTGAATCTCCTCTGAAGAGTGGCATCATGGGCTCCTCAAAACAACTGTCAAATGATCTGAAAACAAAGATTATTCAACATAGTTGTTCAGGGGAAGGATACAAAAATCTGTCTCAGAGATTTAACCTGTCAGTTTCCACTGTGAGGAACATAGTAAGGAAATGGAAGAACACAGGGACAGTTCTTGTTAAGGCCAGAAGTGGCAGGCCAAGAAAAACATCAGAAAGGCAGAGAAGAAGAATGGTGAGATCAGCCAAGGACAATCCTCAGACCACCTCCAAAGAGCTGCAGCATCAACTTGCTGCAGATGGTGTCACTGTGCATCGGTCAACTATACAACGCACTTTGCACAAGGAGAAGCTGTATGGGAGAGTGATGCGAAAGAAGCCGTTTCTGCAAGCACGCCACAAACAGAGTCGGCTGAGGTATGCAAAAGCACATTTGGAGAAGCCAGTTTCTTTTTGGAAGAAGGTCCTGTGGACTGATGAAACCAAGATTGAGTTGTTTGGTCATACAAAAAGGCATTATGCATGGCAGCAAAAAAACACAGCATTCCAAGAAAAGCACTTGCTACCCACAGTAAAATTTGGTGGAGGTTCCATCATGCTTTGGGGCTGTGTGGCCAATGCCGGCACTGGGAATCTTGTTAAAGTTGAGGGACGCATGGATTCCACTCAGTATCAGCAGATTCTTGACAATAATGTTCAAGAATCAGTGATAAAGTTGAAGTTACGCAGGGGATGGATCTTTCAGCAAGACAATGATCCAAAACACCGCTCCAAATCTACTCAGGCATTCATGCAGAGGAACAATTACAATGTTCTGGAATGGCCATCCCAGTCCCCAGACCTGAATATCATTGAACATCTGTGGGATCATTTGAAGAGGGCTGTCCATGCTCGGCGACCATCAAACTTAACTGAACTGGAATTGTTTTGTAAAGAGGAATGGTCAAAAATACCTTCATCCAGGATCCAGAAACTCATTAAAAGCTACAGGAAGCGACTAGAGGCTGTTATTTTTGCAAAAGGAGGATCTACTAAATATTAATGTCACTTTTCTGGTGAGGTGCCCATACTTATGCACCTGTCAAATTTTGTTTGAATGCAGATTGCACATTTTCTGTTAGTACAATAAACCTCATTTCAAGGCAGAAACATTACTGTGTCCAACAGTTATTACATATATCAAACTGAAATAGCTGTTGCAAAAACACCAATTTTTATAAAACAATAAGCTTAAGATTAATAGGGGTGCCCAAACTTTTTCATATAACAGTATATTATTGAATTCACAGAAAACCACATAATGGGGAATTTTAATAATTAATCACAATGATCTCCCACTATTTGTCCCAATCGGAACACAATATCTATAGAAAGTGAACTCCATCATACATATAATGCCTACAAGCAACAACCAGAGTCACACACTTATAAAATCATAGAATTTATTGAATAAACATAGATACAAATACCACAAATAGATTATTTAAAATACATAGAGGTGCAATCATAAGGACTCAGGATATAGTCCCTGTAGGGTGAGCAGCAACAATATATACACCACGTCACTTATATATTGATATATTCGTATATGTCAGCATATGCACACATAGTTAATAAATGCCCAAATGCAACATAACTCCCATTAATCTCATCAAGTGCATTATGCTGTTTATGCAGCCACACATCAAGTTAATCCCCGCGCCAAACATAGGAAACAAGAATCATGCAGCAATTATATATATAGATTTAATTGTAGTGACTTACCCATCACAATGGTGATACTCACACCCGGGAGACACCCTTGAACGCGCGTTTCGCTTTAGCTTTATCAACAAGGAGGTTAACTATGTGTGCATATGCTGAAATATACGAATATATCAATATATAAGTGACGTGTATATTTTGTTGCTGCTCACCCTACAGGGACTATATCCTGAGTCCTTCTGATTGCACCTCTATGTATTTTAAATAATCTATTTGTGGTATTTGTATCTATGTTTATTCAATAAATTCTATGATTTTATAAGTGTATGACTCCGGTTGTTCTTTGTAGGCATTATATTTCTGATATATACAGTAGCTTATAGTTGCTTAATATTGACAAATCCCCTGGCCCAGATGGTATTCATCCATGGATACTGAGGGAATTGAGCTCAGTAATTGACAAACCGCTGAATTTCGTATTCTTAGACTCTGTGCTAACAGGGGTAATGCCACAGGATTGGAGGATAGCCGATGTGGTACCGATATTTAAAAAAGGTAAGAAGGTGGATGCAGGTAACTATCGTCTGTCAAGTCTGATATCAGTAGTGTGCAAAGTTTTTGAGGGCATCACAAGAGATGACCTGCAGAGTTATATCACAGAGAATAATATAATAAATGATAATCAGCATGGATTCATGAAAAACAGGTCGTGTCTAACCAACATGTTGGGGTTCTGTGAGGAGGTAAGTGCAAATCTGGATGTTGGTAATGCAGCTGATGTGATTTATCTGGACATGGCAAAGGCATTCGATACTGTACCACATAACAGCCTTATACTGAAGCTCAGACTTGGGGGAACTATATGTAGATGGGTAAGGAATTGGCTAAATGATAAGAAACAAAGAGTCTATATAAATTGTACGTTCTCTAAATGGGATATAGTCAGCAGTGGGGTGCCACAGGGATCTGTGCTAGGACCGATTCTTTTTAACCTCTTTATTAATGACCTTGGGAATGGGATTGAGAGTAAAGTATCAGTCTTTGCTGATGACACCAAACTATGTAGGATATTAAAATCTGATCATGACATTACGATATTACAGAACGATCTGGATAAGATGACTGAATGGGCAAACACTTGGCAGATGAGGTTTAATGCAGATAAATGTAGAGTAATGCACCTAGGGCGGAGTAATCCTATTGCTACATATACATTAAATGGGAGTATATTCGGGACTACAGAACAGAAGGACTTGGATATTCTAGTTACAAGTAAGCTGAGCAGCAGTAGTCAATGTCAAGCAGCAGCCGCAAAAACAAACAAGATTTTAGGATGTATAAAAAGAGAAATAAAATCCCACGATCCCAACATATTGTTACCATAAATCACTGGTGAGGCCACATCTGGAATATGGGATCCAATTTTGGGCTCCACATTTTAAAAAGGATATTCAGAAATTAGAGTCAGTTCAAAGGCGGGGAACTAGATTATTACAAGGGATGGAAGGCCTGTCATATGATGAGAGGGTGAAAAAGTTGAGCTTGTTTAGCTTAGAAAAAAGACATCTCAGAGGGGATCTCATTTACATGTATAAATATATGGGTGGTCAGTACAAAGGACTAGCACATGACTTATTCCTTACAAAGACCATACTAAGGACCTTGGGGTGGAAGAAAGGCGATTCCGGCACCTAAACAGGAAAGGGTTTTTTACAGTCAGAGTAGTCGGACTGTGGAATGGCGACCACGAGAGGTAGTAATGGCCGACACTATAACAGCTTTCAAAAAAGGGCTGGATGATTTCCTCGATACATATAACATTGTGTGCTACAGTTAAATTAGGCAAAATGTTACACCTACAGTAGTACATTTGATATAGTGTTCTTGTACTGATCGCCTTTTCTCTGGGTCAAGAAGGAATTTTTCCCCGTGATGCAAATTGGCTGAATGCATCCTGGGGTTTTTGTCTTCTTCTGGATCAACAGATTTAGGCATAGGGTTTTTAGTAATACCATTATTAGAATCACAAGAGTAATACAAAAATAAAACGAATTAAAAAATTATAAACTGGTTCATTTGTAATTGTAATAGTGCAGTAATAATAAAAATGGTAATAATACATATGTGAGGCCAAGTCCCAGTAAGTTAGTGTAGTGTTAGTGTAGGGAGTACAATTGGGTGAGAAAGGTTGAACTCACCTATTCAACCTATGTTACTATGTAATATATGTTATAGTTTGTTTTCATGTTGCTGCCATTCTAAAATCCCATCAGATTGAGGGAGCCATACAGAAATATTGCAAATAAAGCTGCTATAGAAGTAACTATCTATGTAGGCATTTGGGAGCTCTAGAGGTGTCTACTTTATCAAAGCTTGGAGGAACCTAAATCTCTGGGACACTATGCAATGTAACCTGTTTGGCCATAGATCTGGTTGGGAGGGATGACACAGAATAAACCAGGGGAATGTAAGGAGTTAAGTGACATTGTTGCTCCCCCCACGAACTGCACAGGTTATCTCATGTCACTTGTTTGATAATGTTAATTTGAAAGATGTAATATTGCATGTTTTGTTGTGATAATGCAAAGCTTGCAATAATGTACTACATTATTACCTGAACATTTCAAGTAAAATGACAAACAACCTAATAGAAACCTGATGACCCCCATTTATGTCTATGGGGTTTGTCTAGTGCAAATTGGGTCCATCTGTAATGGATTCATCCTTGCCATGATTTGTTATTTTGTTGCTAATGCAATACAGAAAAGCAGAATGGAGAACGCTGGCATGAATCCAGCCCCAAATTGTAAGATCCACTGTTTGTTGTAGTGATGTCTAGTTTATCATTGTCCCTGGGAAAATTCAGTAAGAACATCATGGTGAGGAAAGTGGGTAAGAAGTGAACATCTTTCTGCCTCAATGGAGCTATTCTGCCTATGTGACCTGTGTGGTCATAGATGGTCTATAGGGTCAGTAGACTGGTGGTCAGGGCATCATCACTTCTGGTCCAGCTGAGACCATCAGAGCAGCAGAGGGAAGAAGATTTTGGGGATGAGTTTTGCTTCTTTTCTTTTTTTAAATTTTTTTTAAAAAAAGCCAGAAAACCCCTTTAACCTGTCCAGGCCCGGCGTCAGCACCCTGTGCACCCGGGCAAGTGCCAGGGCCCTGAGCAGGCGGGGGGGACCCACTCATCGTTGGGCACCCCAGCATGCTATGGGACCCATGAGCGATGCGTTGCCGTTGCCAGTGCCTGCCACCCCACTTGCTCAGGGCCCCGGCACAATACTTACCTCTCCCCGTGCCTCCGCAGCAGCTCCGATCTCTTCTGCGGCTGCTGCACTGTGACGTCTCAGATCAGAGGGCGCGATGACGTCTTTACACCGCGCTCTCTCCGGAGCCGTCACAGCGTAGAGCGGGAAGACGCCGCCATGGGTGAGGAGTCCGGAGCAGCGGCAGCAGGTGAGAAGTGAGGTGAGTATTTGATTTTTTTATATGTATATGTATGGAGGCATGGGGCATTATAAAGGGGGAGGCAAGTGACATCCTGCATGGGGCATTATATGGGGAGGGGAACAAGTGACATCCTGCATGGGGCATTATATGAGGGGGGGGAACAAGTGACATCCTGCATGGGGCATTATATGGGGGGGTAACAAATTACATCCTGCATGGGGTATTATATGGGGGGGACAAGTGACATCCTGCATGGGGCATTATATGGAAGGAGAGGTGACATCCTGCATGGGGCATTATATGGGGGGGAACAAGTGACATCCTGCATGGGGCATTATATGGGGGGGTAACAAGTGACATCCTGCATGGGGTATTATATGGGGGGGGGCAAGTGACATCCTGCATGGGGCATTATATGGGGCGGAACAAGTGACATCCTGCATGGGGCATTATATGAGGGGGGGACAAGTGACATCCTGCATGGGGCATTATATGGGGGAGGTAACAAGTGACATCCTACATGGGGCATTATATAGGGGGGAACAAGTGACATCCTGCATGGGGCATTATATGGGGGGGAGAGGTGACATCCTGCATGGGGCATTATATGTGGGGGTGGGAACAAGTGACATCCTGCATGGGGCATTATATGGGGAGGAGAACAAGTGACATCTTGCATGGGGCATTATATGGGGGGGGCAAGTGACATCCTGCATGGGGCATTATATGGGGGGGTAACAAGTGACATCCTGCATGGGGTATTATATGGGGGGGGACAAGTGACATCCTGCATGGGGCATTATATGGGGGGGAACAAGTGACATCCTGCATGGGGCATTATATGGGGTGGGGGAACAAGTGACATCCTGCATTGGACATTATTTGGGGGGGAGAGGTGACATCCTGCATGGGGCATTATATGGGGGGAGAGGTGACATCCTGCATGGGGCATTATATGAGGGGGAGAGGTGACATCCTGCATGGGGCATTATATGTGGGGGTGGGAACAAGTGACATCCTGCATGGGGCATTATATGGGGAGGGGAACAAGTGACATCTTGCATGGGGCATTATATGGGGAGGGACAAGTGACATCCTGCATGGGGCATTATATGGAGGGGTAACAAGTGACATCCTGCATGGGGTATTATATGGGGGGGACAAGTGACATCCTGCATGGGGCATTATATGGGGGGGAACAAGTGACATCCTGCATGGGGTATTATATGGGGGGAGAGGTGACATCCTGCATGGGGCATTATATGTGGGGGTGGGAACAAGTGACATCCTGCATGGGGCATTATATGGGGAGGGGAACAAGTGACATCTTGCATGGGGCATTATATGGGGGGGTAACAAGTGACATCCTGCATGGGGAATTATATGGGGGGGTAACAAGTGACATCCTGCATGGGGTATTATATGGGGGGGGACAAGTGACATCCTGCATGGGGCATTATATGCGGGGGGAACAAGTGACATCCTGCATGGGGCATTATATGGGGTGGGGGAACAAGTGACATCCTGCATGGGGCATTTTATGTGGGGAAACAAGTGACATCCTGCATGGGGCATTATATGGGGTAGGGGAACAAGTGATATCCTGCATGAGGCATTATATGGGGGGGTGAACAAGTGACATCCTGCATGGGGCATTATATGGGGGGTAACAAGTGACATCCTGCATGGGGTATTATATGGGGGGGAAGTGACATCCTGCATGGGGCATTATATGTGGGAGGAACAAGTGACATCCTGCATTGGGCATTATTTGGGGGGGGAGAGGTGACATCCTGCATGGGGCATTATATGGGGGGAGAGGTGACATCCTGCATGGGGCATTATATGGGGGGAGGTGACATCCTGCATGGGGCATTATATGGGGGGGTAACAAATGACATCCTGCATGGGGCATTATATGGGGTGGGGGAACAAGTGACATCCTGCATGGGGCATTATATGGGGTGGGGGAACAAGTGACATCCTGCATGGGGCATTATATGGGGGGGAGAGGTGACATCCTGCATGGGGCATTATATGTGGGAGTGGGAACAAGTGACATCCTGCATGGGGCATTATATGGGGAGGGGAACAAGTGACATCTTGCATGGGGCATTATATGGGGGGGACAAGTGACATCCTGCATGGGGCATTATATGGGGGGGTAACAAGTGACATCCTGCATGGGGTATTATATGGGGGGGACAAGTGACATCCTGCATGGGGCATTATATGGGGGGGGACAAGTCACATCCTGCATGGGGCATTATATGGGGTGGGGGAACAAGTGACATCCTGCATTGGGCATTATTTGGGGGGGAGAGGTGACATCCTGCATGGGGCATTATATGGGGGGAGAGGTGACATCCTGCATGGGTCATTATATGAGGGGGAGAGGTGACATCCTGCATGGGGCATTATATGGGGGGTGACATCCTGCATGGGGCATTATATGGGGGGGTGACATCCTGCATGGGGCATTATATGGGGGGAAGTGACATCCTGCATGGGGCATTATATGGCGGGGAAGTGACATCCTGCATGGGGCATTATATGGGGGGAAGTGACATCCTGCATGGGGCATTATGTGGGGGGGGAAGTGACATCCTGCATGGGGCATTATGTGGGGGCACAGCCTGCATGGGGCATTATGAGGGGGCCAGTATCCTCTATGGAGCGTTATATGGGGCCAGTATCCTGTATGGAGCATTATATGGGGGCCAGTATCCTGTATGGAGCATTATATGGGGACCAGTATCCTGTATGGAGCGTTTTATGGGGACCAGTATCCTGTATGGAGCGTTTTATGGGGACCAGTATCCTGTATGGAGCGCTATATGGGGACCAGTATCCTGTATGGAGCGTTATATGGGACCAGTATTCTGCATGGAGCATTATATGGGGTCCATTATTCTGTATGGAACAATATGTGGTGCCCATAATACTGCATGGAGGACTATACTGTCTGGTCTGCACTGTGCGCTGCAAGGATTCGCCAGTTTTTGAGCTATTGTAGAATTTACAATAGATATCGCTCATGTAATGTAAGAAGTGAAATCTTTGGCCATGTACTATATCTATATTTCTCTGCGGTATCTGTGCATCATGAATCGTGGTATGTGTTAAAGGGGCCCACTGAGACTCTTTCGCCCGGGGCCCAGAAAAACCTGGAGCCGGCCCTGAAACTGTCCTAGTTCAAGTTGTATACTCTATTTCTGATGTAGTCTTAGGTGTGACCTATTGAGAAGACTTGTTAGAAGCGGATATTCATGACTGGGTTGAGGGCCCATGTTTAAGACAGAAGGGAAGTTAAACAAAGTGAAGCCTGGGGGCATATCTGTTATTTCCTTGTAGGAGTATTGTATATCTCTGATGAGAAGCTGCTATACCTAGTAAAGTTGTTTCCTGAAAAAGCTGGTGAGGGGTCTCTGTCCGCAGCTAGGACCAATACCACATCCATGTAAAGGCTGGCTGTACCCCAAGTGAACCTTACAAGTACATATACAGTATGTTGGAAAATGCTGCCTTATCCCATACCCTAACAATAGGCACAATTTAGAAAAGAAATTGTACTGCAAATGTACATTTTTAGTGGGCTTTCCTATATAACCAAGCAAACTAAAACTACCCACGACACTCTTTCGTCTTACGTTGAATCCTTAGGGGACCATTGACATGTTTGGCATAAGTACTAGGAGCATTTGCCAGCACATGCCATGAACATACATTGCAAACAGTGTGAATAGACCCGAAGATATCAGTTCAGATTTACATTCCTCTGCCCACAAAGCGCCTACAACATTTAGTAAAGTGAGATTTGTTACCCTCATCACAGCTTGGTCCTCTGTATCCAGGACAGCATCTCCACTCCAGTGTAGTCATCGTCTTATAGCTGAGTCTATAGGTTGGTCGGACAACTGTCCTATAACTAAAAATCCGATAAGATATAAATGAATACAGGACACAAAAAAGAAAAGTCGTTTTGCAGAAAATGTGCAATAAAGGACAAGAAGGGACACTAAGACTGGCCAGTCTTAAAGAATGCATTGTTGGAGTAAGAAGCTTTCATTTATCTTTGCGTGTCCTTACATCAGAAATTGAACTTTCTGTCCGCTATGACAAGATGCAGACTTTGCTATAGTTGCTGATGTAAGTAATATTATGCCTCCTCCTGGATAACCTCATCTGCTTTAGTCACCAAAAATGAGAGGCAAAAAAAAAGGTCTCATATAATTTTGTAAATATGAAACGTAGAATAATTAGGAAAATTAAATTTCCACAAAACTGGTGCACAATATTTAATAATTGCCCACATTGTGCCTTCCAAGCTCAGTAGTCTGTATCCTTACCTTCCTCCGGAGCAGCCTGCTGCCCAGTGGCAGTTCTGGTACACCCTCTGCAGGAAAGTGCCATTCTGAACCTGACACGTCACCGTGCGAGTGATGGGCACAGAGCACCAATTTCTACAATAACAAAGACGTCACACATGGAAAGTAAATCATGATATCAGTGTCTTAAGTGATGGTTTATTACAATGAGTATCATCTAGCATCTCTCCTAGAATTTTAAATTCGTAATATTCTATACAGCCATTTGTCACCTACGTTGCTGCACAGGTTGGTGAGAACTAATATTGGCTGGTAATACTGCAGCCTTCATAATTACAAGAACAATTTTCTTCCACTCAAATGTGACTGTGAAGATTAGCCAATTAACTGATTGGCTGCAGCGGTCATGTGACATTGTTTATGTCAGGTAAGTATAGTTTTTTGTTAATTTATGCAGAACCCTGGGGCCATTAATAAAGGGTTGACCAATAATGGATAACCCCTTTGAACATTTATTACCACCTTTTAGAAGGTGTATTGGGGCAGATTTAACAATGTGTTTTAGCTAAATATGGTGTTTGAGCTAAATGTAACATTTATGAAGACCTTGCTAAAAACTTGCTAATGTGACGCATTTCTGTCCTGCAGAAAACAAAACTTGGTTCAACCTGGTATTGTGGAACTGTGCCAACCCAAATTCATCAACAGGGAGTGTTCTGCGCTGACGGATAGACTGGCACAGTGGTCATACAGCGGGCTGGTATTTGGGTAAATTCACATGTGGCAAATTTGTTGCAAAAATTTCTACAACGGAAAATCCTTTCCTGGCAAAGACATGGATTTTTCAAATCCAAAAAAATTGCTGCAACAAAGGTGTTGTATGTGAATTCACCCTTACTAGATCTCCACAGCTTAAGTGCGCATTCAGATATCATGTATGAGAAAACCAGACCGAGTTTCATTCGTGATTTCCACCAGTGTTTCATTAGATTTTCATTGGAATGTCATCAGAGTCTCATCAGAGTTTGGTCCAATTTTCATCAGCTTTTCTCCACCTTCTCCTAAGGGCTTGTTCACACTACCATATAAAACGGCTGTGTGCTATGTGATGTTTTATCGGATAGCACTCGGCCCAATGTTATACTATGGGGAGTGCAGATCTGCGACTTTTTTCTCATGCCGATTCGGGAATAAGAAAAAAAATCGCAGCATGCTGCAAGTGCATCCAATAATCAGATTGCACGCACCCATACAAGTCTTTTGGTGTGTGTGAAACATCGGACTGCACTCAGGTGACACCTGAGTGCAGACATCCGCGGACTCAGACACTGAAGAAGATGGAGAAATTAAGTTCTATGTCTTCTCCACACTTGTGAAAAGATTCTCTCATGTGATAGAATTGGATCGCACTCTGTTTGATCTGAGTGACATTAGCATAATCGGCCCGATTCTCTCTCGTGAGAGAATCTATGGCCGTGTGAGTGAACCCTAACAGTCTCTGAAAAACGGACAGCACTAGGCTTGATCCGACACTTGGATCAATATCGGACGTGTCTCCATGGACTACTCGGACCACACAAAAAATCATGGGCATGTGAACAGCCCCATAGATGGTACGAGTGCTATCCGTGAAAAACATATATAGCACTTGTACTTGAAAAACTGATGTCTGAAGGAGTCCCTAGGTGGATTTAACAATTCAGGTTTTTTTTTTCGCATATGTGAAAAACGATCTGTGTTTTTTTAGTATACTAGAGCCATTTTTGGTCTGAGTATCAGTTTACACAATCCTTCTTGCATATGCTTTTCTTGCATGAAAAAAAACCTTATCTTCTTAAACCCATTAAACAGAAGAATACACACAGCACATGGACAACATTTGTGTGCAATCCGATTTTTTCACAGTGCCAATGACTTGCAATGGCGAGTTTGATCCATGTGAAAAGGCACATTGATTGTAATAAGTCCATGACTTATCCATAAAAATAACAGATTTCCCCTGTACCAAAACACTGACGTATGATACTGGCCTTACAGTCAATCACTGTTTTATGCAGCATAGAGCATGATACCACTGAGGACAGTGATTGGCTGCAGTGGTCACACGGGGTATATGAGCAGTGTGGTCTGCAGAAAGGTTAAACAGAAGACCAGCTGAGAGCATTTGGGAGGCAGCATTGGAGCGGCGGTGAATGAAAGGTGAAGTCTGTATTTTATCATTATTTTAGATGTATTGCTGCCTGTGTGCAGTTTTTAATTACCTTGGACCTTGAAGTAAATATGGAAAAAAAATACAATCAGAGAAAGCAAAACAAATTTAAAGTTGCTGCTAACTCAGTAAACATTTTTTTTATTGCACAATTTTTTGCTAATAAAATATTAGGAATGGATTCATGACTTCAAATAAAGCTCTGCATGTCACAAACAATTTCCAATAATTATACCGAAAAAAAATAGAAACAATTATACCACACTGTTCTAAAATTTGCTACATTTTTTTGCCAGGTCATTAAAAGGTTGTTTGTGTCATAACGACAACTTCTACCTTTCTACGGACCGGTCTATGAACCAGAAACTACAGCAGCACTATATGGCCATTGTCACACAGAGGTTTTTTAAAGCATTCAGCATAGTGCGATTCGATTTTCTTGGATGAGAGATTCAGAGCACACTGAGGAGAAGATGGAGAACAAAATTTCTCCATCTTCTCCATGGTGTCAGTGCACGGAAATCAGACTGCACTCAGATGTCATCCGAGTGCAGTCCGATGATTTACACACACCCATAGATAGACTTGAATGGGCGAGTGGCTGATTCTCTCAGTGAAAAAAATTGTGCATCAGCACTGCCCCATTGAATAACATAGGTCCGAGTGCTATCCGAGTTTGGCGCACATGTCTGGAGATTTCCCTGGGCCCATACATACAAGCTTAATTAATATTGTGATAATGCTTCCCCTAAGGCTACATTTACATGCCCTGTTCACAAGAGTTGACAATCAACCTGTATGTATCCCTTCAAACTTCATTTGCAGCAGTCATGGAACTGCATATTTTCAGAAATTCAGTATTCAAGCTGACAAAAATGAACATATATTTGTAATATTTTACCTGCATACCATAGTCCTCATATCCATACCACTAGAATGCTCAGCTACTATTTATTGCTCTAGGGAAGCAAGTCTCCTTTCATGGGGATGAGGGAGTGTCACAGACGGATGAGACGGCCCCAGGGGTAAACATCAAACTTTTCCCATAACTATATGCCAGAGACCCCTGCAGATACAATGTGTGAGTTAAGGTGTGTATAGGTGGAGGTGGGTGTGAGATCTTGAATCAGACAGGAACTAGAGAAGCATGCATTTAAAGTAATTCATATGGCCAAAATATCCAATGGAGCAAACAGAACTGTTACTGCTCCTCACATTCCTAGATTGTATTCCCTTATATTATAAGAAGGGAATAAAACCCAGGAATGGGAAGTATGGCCTCTACTCATTGTTCTCTCTGCAAAGGTAGGATTGTTTGGTGCAACTCCATACACATTAGATACAATCTGCCAAACCCACCAATGTGGGGATGATCGGCCAACAATCCAATGTGTATGGGAGCCTCCTCAATTTCCCCAACAGATGATGTTGCAGAAAAAAAGAATGATCTGTCTTAGAGAACACAGGAGTACAAGAGTTCCTATACATGTTCTTATGTATGGGGGTGTAAGGAGAGATAGTTGCCGGCTGAGGAGTCTAGGAGGAATAGCATTCGGCAAAAGGTTATTTAGGACATAGTTTTATGATATCATCTTAATATAACCTGCTTTCTCTGCCTCTGTGTCTGTGACCTGAAAGGAAGAACATGAATACCAGTTAAAGAGGTTGTCTAGTGTGACATGCAGAAATAGTGCTGTTGCTTCAAAAGCATTCAGCAACTATTAGAAGTAACACAAGCACAGGAGACAGGAAGTGTTGTGCTTCAGAAGCATCCAGCAACTAGAGGGGTTAACACAGTCACAGGAGACAGGGAGTGTTTTAGCAGAGCCACAGGGGGATTGTGGGGAGCTTGTTATGGTAGTCTGGCTGAAGCCGAAGAGAAAGGTGGTGTGTTTTCTGTATCTGACAGAAGGCAACTGAACAGGATTCAGATCAGGACAGAAACTAAACACAGGTCAGATAAACTCCCTGAACTAACAGTGCAGAGTATTATCGGGCAGGAAGATAAGGACTGGAAGGAATTGTGTCACAGGGATCATCTCCCTCATCAAACCCTCCCCCCCTCCATCTCCATGCAGGATAAAGAATGATGTGTACTGTTGAGTCCTTGTGAAGGAAAAGCCTGTTGTTGTGTATACATAGAAGTGTGCTGCTAAAGATCTAATCTATGCTGAATTGTGCTACTGAAGAGACTGTAACACTGTGCCTTGTGAAGAAAGTACTGTATTGTTACTGGAGCCGGTTGCTCAAGAAACTCAGACTGTACTGTAATGAAGATTGTTGCTGTAATATTCCTGAATTGCACTGGCCATGCTTCAGATTAAATTCCACTGTTAAACTTTTGAAAAAGACTCTTGTCAGATGTGTCTGGTCAGCAACTGAATCTATCATGTGCCTGAGAGAAACTGCAGCCTACGGTCGCCCTGAGTAACGGTTTCCCCAGGATTCCAAAGAATTCATGAAACCCGTCTCGCCCTATCTGAACCTAGCGGCGTGCGTGTAACACTAGGATTTACTTATTGGTTAACAATCCATACCATACAGTGGCATACCTAGAGTCCGATGGGCCCCGGTGCAACATTTGGACCTGGACCTCCACTTGCATGTTGGTCAGATGTATGGGCCCTTGTAGCTTTCTAGATCCTATAAAGACATGAGAGTGTTCACCCTATATGTAATAATGTCCCTGATCCTGGTTCCTTCCTGTAATAATCTCCCCCATCCTGGCCCCTTCCTGGTATAATGCCCCCAATCCTGGTATACTGTGCCCCATCCTAGGCCCTTTTCTAGCCTGATGCCCCCCCTTCCGTTCTTCTCCAGCACATTTTAAAAAGAAACAAACGATTATTCTTACCTTCCCTGGCTTCCACAGCGTGTGGTGTCCTCCTCTACAGCCATTGCAGAAGCCAGCAGCTGACTCCGGTGTACTGGCACGGGCAGTACATGAGGTCACTGCCTGGCTGGCAGCGTGTATTGCAGTGCAGGGAGCCAGCTGAATGTTTCCAAGGACGCACATCCAGGTGAAATTGTCGCTGGCGTCAGCGGGTCCCCCCTCCCGCACGAGCGCGGCTGCACCCTCTGCAACCCCCATCGTTACGCCCTGATAGCATAAGTCATCAATATGACATTGGTGGGGCCCTCCACTGATCAGCTGTTATCTGCTTTAGCAGCGGCCAGATGAAAGCAATATATGGAGAGGAATACCACAGCCACAGTTCTGTATATTCTCTAGTTGCTGCTGCCGATTACTGCAATATCTCTCTCATTCAACTGAATGAATTTCCCGACATATGTCTGACAGGTGCTTCCAACATGTGCAAGTATACAGTCAGACTGTCGAATATGCTACCCATAGACTCCTATGCTAAAAAATACCCATACCCAATACAGTTGAAAATATGTTATACCAACGTATACCATCATGATGGAGGCCAAAGAGAACATAGATCATACCTGTCAGAAAATGGCAGACGTAGATTGCCCTCCTATATTGCGCCCCAGACACAGATTGCTTCCATATACAGCTTTGCAGCTAAAGAATCCCCAATACGTGTAACAGGTTTAGTAAAACACAAAATGCCATCAGGCATCATATTCTTCCCAACAAGCAATAGTGTTTAAGCAATGCTGCATGCCAGTAGTTATATAATTATTCTCTGACCAGATCCTGCCTGGATATCTGTAATTGGTTCTATGTAGTAATAGTCAATAAATGCAGCCATATGCCCATGTGCATGAGGCCCTGTTTATTGCTGATCTGTATGCCTGTGTACAATTGATGTTATGCAAAAATAACAAAGCTAAATTCATACCAGCAATTTCCGTTCTATGTTTTTGCCATGTGTATTTAAAAAAAATAATTTTTGGCCCCATTCAGATGTCCATGAATCACATCCGTATTCTATCTGTTTTTCACGTACAGAACACGCACACACCGTAATCTGTTCACACGTTCGTGATTTATTGCGGACCGCGTGTAGGAAAAAAAATCACGCAGGTATGTTTGATTGGAGTCATGGATCAAAATGACCCATACAAGTCTGCGGGTCAGTAAAAATCACGGACAGCACACGGATGTCATTAGTGTGTAATTCGTGTGCTGTCTGTGATTAGCAGTGTAACGGATAGGAGAAAATTTTAATTTTTTTTTTTTTTTTTTTAGTATTTTTAAATCTGAAACACTGACCGAGTACTAATAAAAAATCTGATCAAAAACACTGACACGCGAAACGTATTGAATACCAGAAAAATGACTGATATATGAATGGGTCCTAAAGAGAACCTGTCAGCTGTTCTGGCATGGCTGTTTTAGGCAAAGTTTGTGTAGACCATAATCTAAGAATTCTGGAGAATCTTTTCTTAGAACTCTACCATGTGATGGTCCTCTGTTATTCCTATCATGAGATTAAGAACTGTGTGTTAGATGAGGGTGTCATCTACCTACACAGTCTGAATTGAGCTTTCCCAGGACTGCTACCTTTGTATAACCTGAACTGCTCCCACTATTCATGTAAGGGCTCGTTCACACCACTGTACTGTCTGAGGGCTGCCCCTGGAAAAATCGCACAGCAATCAGACCACTGTTATTCAATTGGGCAGTGCAGATGAGCCATTTTTTTCACTGACTGAATCTCGTTAATTCCATAAATTTGATAAGACTCACCCACTCAAGTCTATGGGGCTGTGAAAAAAATCTGATGCCATTCGGAGCCACAGAATACCATCTGATTTTAACGGATACAATGCAATTCTGGAGCATAAGAAACTGTAAATGGTCAATAGCTGTTGCTGTAAAAACGGATTGTATATGGACTGCACATGGATGACATGTGAGAAAGAATTGTCCCACTTTTCTGGATGAAACTCTGTATGATTATTTATAACCTTGTGTGAACCTACCTTAAAGGGGTGGTCCACTACAATGTATATTCCGCCCATTGATTTCAACTTTTTAATTTTGTATTTTTGTAAAAATATGTCACGTCAACTTCTGGACTCTCTTGCATCTCCCAGGCGTGACCCAGGTGCAGGCACGCCACCTGATTGACTGGGCTGTGGGGGGTGCTTCACCGCACGTCACAGTCCAGTATCCAGCGCACGCTTGCGGCCAATAAAAGCAGAGGAGAGAGGGAAAGCGCACGCTGGATATTGGGCTGTGATGTGCGGGGACACACTGCCCACAGCCCATCAATCAGGTGGAGTGCGTGCGACTGGGTCATTCCTCGGTGGATATCAGCGGAGGCTGCAGCTGGGGGTCACGTGATGCGGACTGAGCGAGCAGCAATAGCGCCGCCCACAGGCACATATGGGAGGTATTTACAAAAATACTTATTTAAAAGGTTTAAATCGATGGGCACATGATACAATGTAATCAACCACCTCTTTAAGGATAGGTGCACATGACGACTTTTTTAGGCCTGGAACCAGCCTGAAAGTGCTAAAAAACTCCCAACACAATGAACGTGTGCACAGCAATGTTAGCATGACTTGCTGTGCATATGTTCCATCTTTTGTAACTTCATAGAGCAGCTAAATGGCATCACATTGTGGTCCACAGATCACAACAATTCGACTTGTTCCAACTTTTTGTGACTTGGTTGTCACGTCATGTTGCCCTGCAAGTCGCAATGCTACCTCATTCACTTGCATTAGCGGTGCCATACAGTGACCATTGGCTGCACATCCTGGGTCGCTGACAATGGTGACAAGTATTTGGACAGCACATGTCCGTGTAATACGCTCATCTGTAATAGTCTTTAGGGAAACACTAGGATGTAAGTTTCCTAATAATCATATGTAAATGACCTGAGATGAGCCTTTGCTTTATTACTGTAGCAATATTCGTTGTTATTGGAGACAATTGGCATCTATGGATATGATGAGTATTCTTTCTATGGAATATGTTGTAGTATAAAAAAAAATAATTAAAATATTAAATGGTAATATATTACATGTGACTATAAAAGATCCAACAAAATGTAATACTTGGGTAATAAATCATTGTTTAATAGGATACCAGTTTATGGCAAGGAAGAGTGGAACGTCCCATCATAAAAATGGTGGGAAAGGTCAATGTAATTGAATTCAAACTGAAGGGCCGAAATGTAGAAATGACAGACTCTGAATGTCAGAGAGCATGCATTATGAGTAGTGTTGAGCATTCCGATACTGAAATATCGGGTATCGGCCGATATTCGCGGTATCGGAATTCCGATACTTAATTCCGATACTATTGCAATATCGTATACCGGAATCGGAAGTTCCCATAATGCAATGAGACATTTTCATTTTATTCAGCCAATGAGGATCCTAAGAAGTGTGGGCACATCCTGTTAGGCATGTAGGCATCTTAACTAATGGCATGGCTGTGATTGGCTGCTGAAATGATGTCATGATGCACTATAAAAGCCACCGCCGCCATTTTGAGCTCACTCTGCTGTGAATTCAGTTAGGGATAGGACGCTGTTGTTCTGAGGGACAGTTTTAGCTACCTATTTGCTCTATACTGCTTTACCCAAGCTACTTTCTAAATCACTGTGCCTTGCAGTGCTAGTGCACAGTTCCCTGTGCTGTTCACCGCTATCTGCAAGGTCTGTGTGTGTGAGTGCAGCTCACCCTGTAGTGTGTGCTTCAGCCAAGTCTGGTTGTAGTGCACTCAGTGTGTGTCACTGCCTCATACATTGTCCTTTTTTGCCAATTCATAATTTTTCCTGATATCTCCTATTAGTGTGGTGGTTCCATCTGTATTCAGCTAAATTGGTTCCAAACACACTATATAGGAGTAGATAGAGAAATTTTTTTCCGTCTTGCAGCACTAGTGCACAGTGCTCTGCATCTGTACTGTTCACCGCTGTCTGCAAGGTCTGGTGTGTGAGTGCAGCTCACCCTGTAGTGTGTGCTTCAACCCCGTCTGGTTGTAGTGCACTCAGTGTGTGTCACTGCCTCATACATTGTCCTTTATTGCCAATTCATAATTTTTCCTGATATCTCCTATTAGTGTGGTGGTTCTGTGACACCCCAGGGGTCTGGTTGTCACAGTGATAGAGATATTACGTCTGAGAGCAGGTGGGAGGTCCTTTGGTCAGGGATCCTGTGCATGCCACACCTCCTGCCCAGCCTTGAGAGGGGAAGAACTTCCCCTGTATAAACCCGGGGCTGAGGCAGGGTTAGTGAGTCCAGGAAGAGTAGAGACAAGAGCAGCATAGGAAGCAGCAGAGTCACAAGGAGTCAGGGGCTGGCAGCTAAAGAGCTCGCCCTGACTAAGAAGATTTTTTACCGGACCCGGAGTCCGAGGCTGTGGGGACTAACTTCTACCCAGCAGCAGAATCCGTCAGGCAGGGGATTTCAGGTCCCCTGGCCCAGAAGCCCGAAGGCCCGGTCACACGCGTGGGACCAGCACCGCCATCGTGGAGCGGAAGCCATTAGAAGGCCCCGAGTCACCGGCCATACGGGTGAGCACCACACGGTACACTCAGGGACGTGGGCTACTTACATCAGCTTCTAGCAAGGTAGCCAGAAGAGTACAGTCAGCTTGGGAGGCCTACAACTACGCCTGGCCAGGGGAGATCCCATCTGCTCAAGGACTGACCAGGCCCCGTTCGCTAGCAAGTACTCCGGGAGGGTCTATCGTTGTTACCAGTAAAGACCCTGAACGCTACCATACCGTCTCTGAGTGGTTCCTGCTACCCCCATCATCCACGTCGGCTGCCCTGAGGCCATACCCCTCCCGTTGGGGGTTATACTATCACGCTGCACCATCCTTCCACCGGCCTCAGCGGTCTGCCCTGCAGCAGCAGCCCCCTGGCTGCATTCAACGGGTGGCGTAGTCATCAACCATTTTCTACCGCTAACAGACTGCCGTCCAGTTTGACTCCCTGGGCACGGACCGGGTCACCGCCACGAGACTACAACCCTAAACAGATCCGGCTCCGGGTAAGCTCCCGCGTGCGCAACGCAGCGCGACACAGGCCCAGGGGCGCGTCAACTTTGGCGTAGTCGGCAGGATCACGTGCCCGCAACCACCGGGTACTGCGTGCCTGAAAAGCAAAGACTGTTCAAACTTACCAGTGGTGAAGATTCCCGCCATCGGTGAAGATTCCCGCCATCCGGCGCCATCTTCAGCCTTCTTCCCGCCATCGGTGAAGTTTCCCGCCATCCGGCGCCATCTTCAGCCTTCTTCCCGCCATCCGTGGAGTTTTCCCGCCATTGGACGCCATCTTGAGGACGCCGCGCGGGAAGAAGAGGGGCGTGGACTCCGAAAGCGCGCGAGAACTGAAGCCCCGCCTCACGTCCGGACGTTGCGTAAGGTCCTGGAAGGAGCCCAGCAGACGCCGACGTCACAGGAGCGCGACGGAAGGTCCTCAACCCTGACGATCCACTGCGGAGCCGCGGCCTACGGAACAGGATCATCGCAAGGTAGGCCACGGTCCACTAGGGGGGAGGAAGATGTCGGATACGGAGGAGAGCTCCACTGCCTCAACCCCCGCCAGCGCTACCGCTGTTGCAGTTATGCCCTTCACCATGCCCTATATCCCGGGAGCAGCTTGGCTACCCCAGTACTCAGGGGAGTCACATACCCTGCATGACTTTAGAGAAAAGCTGGATAGCCTCTTCCAGGTGTACCCCCTCACAGAAGAGCAAAAAGTGAGCATCCTGGTGGCCCAACTAACTGGGGCAGCCCAAAGGGAGGTAAAGTCCTGGCCACCTGGGAGGAAGACTGTCGCAGGGATACTAACCCGGCTGAAGGACACTTTTGATACCCGCACCTCAGCCGAGATTAAACTTAGATTCTACGGGTGCAAGCAGCGAGCGCATGAGAGTATAAGGGACTATGCACTCAACCTACAAGAGGCCCTGAGGGCCATTAAGCAGACCGACCCTAATGGAGTGGGAAACGAGGACAGGCTGTTGACCGAACAATTTATAGAGGGTTTATATTGCAATGCCCACCGCACCCAGTTGCGGGCAATGGCCTTACAGGACCCTCATCTAGAATTTGCACAGTTCAAGGACAGAGCCATCCGGGTGCTCCGAGAACCGGCACCAGGTGGCGTTGTGACCCACAGACGCCCCACTACCACTTACTACCAGGAGGCGGCGCCCTTGTCAGCAGGGCCTGTGGGAGCTGATGCGCAGGCTTTGGACAATGACCCGGCTCCAGACCTACACCATCAGGTCCAAGAGCTAGCTAAAAGCGTTGCTGCGCTAACCCGAACTGTGCAGTCTTTACAGGTTTCCACTCCAGGGAAGATCCAGCTGGCATCCGGACCGGAGGACATCCCGTGGCGTCGACCAAGGAGGACCCCACCGGCCAGAGGAAGACCCAGTGACCGATACAGCGAGGACGGACGACCCATCTGCCGCCGCTGCAATCAACCCGGACATATGGAAAGGTACTGTTCTTTAAACGGGCACAACCTGGGGTAGAGGGCCAACCCCCAGGAAAAAGATCACCAGGCCCATCGAACTGGCGCGACAGATATGTGGGAGGACGTCCAGTCTTGCCTGTGGTACTGGATGGCATTCCCATGAGTGCCCTACTGGACACCGGGTCACAGGTCACCACCATCCCGTACGTGCTCTTCAAGCAGTACTGGAATGACTCGGATATTACCCGCTACCCTGACGACGACTTGAGTATCATCGCCAGCAATGGTCAGCCCGTGCCACAGATCGGATTTAAAGAGGTGACCATCAAAATTGGTAGAGTCGAACTGGCCGCACAGGGACTGATCATTGTAGATATTGACAAACATGAGAGTCACCCAAAAATAACTCTAGGAACTAATGTAATTGAAAATTGTCTTGCAGAGGTGATTTTCCTTTTACAGCAGGTTGCCAAGAATGCCAGCTCCGGCGAGCAGCGGGTGCTCCAGAAAGAGATCCGGGCACTGATGCAACGGCAACAAGTGGAACTCTCCGGCGGTGAGATTGGTAGCGTAAGAATGTGTGACCCTTTTCCTATTGCCATGCCCCCAAAAAGTGAAATGATGATTTGGTGCCGGGCAGCTATTGGTCTGAGAGGTAGAGATTACCAGGCAATGGTAGAACCAGTTTACTCAGACAGTAGGCCCACCATTTTGACAGCACGGGGGGTGGTCAATGTACGCCATGGGAGGGTGCCCGTTCGCATAATAAATATCGGGGAGAGGGAAGTGTACCTGCCCCGGTATGCCACGCTAGCCAAATTATATACCACTAATCAAAATTCTATACAATCTGTGGAACCCTTGCCTCCATCTCACCCGGAGGAAGGTAACGGCTCTAAGAAAGACATGGAGGACTGGTGTCAGCAACTACATCTGGGTACTGACTCCACTCCCTCACACCAGAAACAAGGAGTCTATCGGGTGGTTCAAGAGTATGAGAGAGTGTTTAGTAAACACCCGTTAGACTTCGGGCGAGTCAAGGGGGTAGAACACCGCATCCCCACGGGAGATCATCCTCCCATAAAAGAGAGGTATCGACCCGTACCCCCTGCACATTACCAACACGCCAAGGGGATGCTTAGAGACATGAAGGAGGCTGGGGTAATCCGGGATAGCTGTAGCCCCTGGGCAGCCCCACTAGTTTTAGTCAAAAAGAAAGACAACACCATGAGGATGTGTGTAGATTACCGGAAAATCAACCGTATCACACACAAGGATGCGTACCCCTTACCAAGGATAGAGGAGTCATTGGCTGCTTTAAGATCTGCTAACTTCTTCTCTACCTTGGATCTCACTAGCGGGTACTGGCAGGTTCCTGTAGCAGAGGCGGACCGGGAGAAGACCGCATTCACCACCCCGATGGGACTTAGCGAGTTCACCTGCATGCCGTTCGGACTCTGCAACGCCCCAGGAACCTTCCAACGATTAATGGAGTGCTGTCTGGGCCACAGAAACTTCGAGACGGTCCTGTTGTACCTGGACGATGTCATCGTATACTCCAAAACTTATGAGGACCACCTGAAACACCTGGCGGAGGTGTTCGAAGCTCTGGCGAGTTACGGCCTAAAGGTGAAACCCTCCAAGTGTCACCTCCTGAAACCAAAGGTGCAATACCTGGGACACGTGGTGAGCGCTGACGGAGTGGCTCCCGACCCCGATAAGATCACCGCAATCAAAGGATGGCCAAGCCCTTCCAGCGTAAAAGAAGTGCGGCAGTTCCTAGGGTTGGTAGGCTACTACCGAAGGTTTATTCCCGGTTTCACCAAAAAGGCGGCGCCTATGCAGGACCTCCTGATAGGCCAGTCCCGGAAGGCCAAGAACCAGAAGCCGCCCTTCAAATGGGAAGAGCTAGAGGAAGAGTCCTTCCGCCAGCTGAAAATGGCCCTCACAGGGGATGAAATCTTGGCGTATCCGGACTATAGCCAGCCCTTCATCCTCTACACCGACGCCAGTAACGTCGGGCTAGGAGCCGTACTGTCCCAGATTCAGCAGGGGAAAGAGCGAGTAATCGCCTATGCCAGCCGAAAACTGCGACCCACCGAAAGGAATCCCGAGAATTATAGCTCATTTAAGCTAGAGTTCCTGGCCGTGGTATGGGCAGTCACCGAGCGCTTTAAGCATTACCTCGCTTCTTCCCGGTTCACCGTATACACGGATAACAACCCGCTGACACACCTGGACACGGCAAGACTCGGTGCCCTGGAGCAGAGGTGGATGGCCCGTCTGTCCAACTACGAGTTCACAATTAAATACCGGGCAGGGCGCTCCAATACCAACGCGGACGCCCTGTCCAGGATGCCCAACCTGCCGGACGGAGGAGAAGATCCGGAGGGACTGGAAGAAGTTGAACTCCCTGCGTTCCACCGTCATGGGACTATCCAGTATTCCCACCGGGTAAGGAGTAAGCAGGCTGCTACGTTGAACCCCTTACCTCACTACAACTGGGCGGAAACGCAAGACAGCGACCCTGCCGTCCGACTGGTGAAGGAGATGCTGACTCGCCCGGAGGCTAGCCTGGAATCAGACGCTCCAGAGGAAGCCAAACAAATATGGGCAGAGAAGAGTCGACTGTTCCTTTACAAGGGGAAGTTGTGCCGCAGAATGGTTAACTCCAGGACGCATGAACTACTCTGGCAAGTAGTGGTGCCACGAAGAGACGCAGCCATGGTGATGGAGGCATACCACGACGGAGCTGGACACTTCGGGTGGAAAAAGCTGGAGTTCCTGCTGCGCGAGCGGTTCCACTGGGTAGGCATGAGGGGAACCATCGAGAAGTGGTGCAGAGACTGTGGCCCGTGCAATCTGAGAAGGAAGGACCGGGCCAGCCAGAAGACTCCCCTGCAGTCCATCGTCACCCGGCAACCGTTGGAACTGGTAGCCTTGGATCATGTAAAACTGACCCCCAGCAGAAGTGGCTACGTCTACGCGTTAACCATCGTGGATCATTACTCCCGGTTTCTGGTTGTCGTCCCCGTCAAGGACTTAACGGCTCGAACAGCAGCTAGAGCCTTCCAGCAGCACTTTTGCCGTCCACACGGGTACCCGGACCAAGTGCTGACGGACCAGGGACCTGCCTTTGAAGCGGAGGTCTTCCAGGAATTCTGCAATCTGTATGGCTGCCGGAAGATAAGGACGACACCCTACCATCCGCAAACTAATGGACTTTGTGAGAAAATGAACCAGGTGGTAATGGATCTTCTAAAAACGTTGCCCCTGGAAGAACGCAGTCTGTGGCCTGAGAAGTTGCCCGATCTGGTGGACCTATACAACCACATCCCGGTAGGTTCCACCAACTGTACCCCGGCTTACCTAATGAGGGCAAGACCTGGTAAGTTACCTGTTGACCTGGAAATGGGAGTCCTGACGCCCGAGGACACTTCACCAGAAACAGACTGGGACACAGAGAGGCAGCAGCAGTACCGGAAAGTACAGGAGAGCGTGGAGCGAAGTCTCTGTCAGGCTAGGGAAAGACAAGAGAAGACTTACAACCAGTATGCTCCCGCTGTTCCCCTGGTACCCGGAGAGCAGGTCTTGAAGAGGAAGAGACGGCTCCACAAGTTGGACGACCAGTGGGAGAAGGACCCGTACACCGTACTGCCCTCAAGCCACGAGAACCCGAAGGTCTGTACCATCAGTAAAGACGGAGGGGAAACCACAGCCATTGTATCCCGGGACCACCTGAAGAAGTGCCCCGAACAACTGAGGAACCCTGAGGAGGAACAGGAAGACCATCGACCCGTGGAAGAAAGGGAAGATATGGTTAGTACCGTGCTCGGGGACTTCCCTCGGTCTTGGACTCAAGTCAATGGTGCAGTTGTGGTACCCGTACTCACCTTCCTCCAACCATCATCCCAAGAACCTACGGAGCAACGGGTAGAGCTGGAAGAGCAGCCGGTCCAGGAGGCAGAAGACTCCACCCAAGCGGAACAGGAGAATCCACCCTCTGCTTATAGTGAGCCTGCCGTACCCCTAGTGAGACAAAGAGCCGGTAGACAGCTGCCCAGTTTACCCTTGACAGCTCCTACACCCTGTAGTTCAGGGCCAGACAGTCAGCTCCGTAGGTCCACTAGGGCCACTAGAGGCCAGTTACCCGCACGTTGGAGGATCTAAATGTTTAAGTTGTTTTACAATGTTTACCTGTTTATTGTTGCTTGTGTATAATTTTGTGTTTCTAGTTATTTTTAGGAAACCTTGGTGGATTTACCGGGAATCCTTTGTATATAGTTGGAGCGTAACCCAGGATGGACTAGAGACTGTTAAGGACTCGGGGTAGGACAGACCCCTACCTGGTTACGTCTCCCTGTGTTGGTGAAATGGACACCTTTGCTTTGCTTCAAAGACTGCACCCGGTTGCGGACATCCGTGACCATCTTATTGTGTTTCCTTATTGTATTTTATTGTTCTTTGATATACCTTGTTATATTTTTCTAAAAAGTGTTTAGTCCCGGAGTACTAAATTTCACTAGGGGGGAGTGTGACACCCCAGGGGTCTGGTTGTCACAGTGATAGAGATATTACGTCTGAGAGCAGGTGGGAGGTCCTTTGGTCAGGGATCCTGTGCATGCCACACCTCCTGCCCAGCCTTGGGAGGGGAAGAACTTCCCCTGTATAAACCCGGGGCTGAGGCAGGGTTAGTGAGTCCAGGAAGAGTAGAGACAAGAGCAGCATAGGAAGCAGCAGAGTCACAAGGAGTCAGGGGCTGGCAGCTAAAGAGCTCGCCCTGACTAAGAAGATTTTTTACCGGACCCGGAGTCCGAGGCTGTGGGGACTAACTTCTACCCAGCAGCAGAATCCGTCAGGCAGGGGATTTCAGGTCCCCTGGCCCAGAAGCCCGAAGGCCCGGTCACACGCGTGGGACCAGCACCGCCATCGTGGAGCGGAAGCCATTAGAAGGCCCCGAGTCACCGGCCATACGGGTGAGCACCACACGGTACACTCAGGGACGTGGGCTACTTACATCAGCTTCTAGCAAGGTAGCCAGAAGAGTACAGTCAGCTTGGGAGGCCTACAACTACGCCTGGCCAGGGGAGATCCCATCTGCTCAAGGACTGACCAGGCCCCGTTCGCTAGCAAGTACTCCGGGAGGGTCTATCGTTGTTACCAGTAAAGACCCTGAACGCTACCATACCGTCTCTGAGTGGTTCCTGCTACCCCCATCATCCACGTCGGCTGCCCTGAGGCCATACCCCTCCCGTTGGGGGTTATACTATCACGCTGCACCATCCTTCCACCGGCCTCAGCGGTCTGCCCTGCAGCAGCAGCCCCCTGGCTGCATTCAACGGGTGGCGTAGTCATCAACCATTTTCTACCGCTAACAGACTGCCGTCCAGTTTGACTCCCTGGGCACGGACCGGGTCACCGCCACGAGACTACAACCCTAAACAGATCCGGCTCCGGGTAAGCTCCCGCGTGCGCAACGCAGCGCGACACAGGCCCAGGGGCGCGTCAGTTCCATCTGTATTCAGCTAAATTGGTTCCAAACACACTATATAGGAGTAGATAGAGAAATTTTTTTCCGTCTTGCAGCACTAGTGCACAGTGCTCTGCATCTGTACTGTTCACCGCTGTCTGCAAGGTCTGGTGTGTGAGTGCAGCTCACCCTGTAGTGTGTGCTTCAACCCCGTCTGGTTGTAGTGCACTCAGTGTGTGTCACTGCCTCATACATTGTCCTTTATTGCCAATTCATAATTTTTCCTGATATCTCCTATTAGTGTGGTGGTTCCATCTGTATTCAGCTAAATTGGTTCCAAACACACTATATAGGAGTAGATAGAGAATTTTTTTTCCGTCTTGCAGCACTAGTGCACAGTGCTCTGCATCTGTACTGTTCACCGCTGTCTGCAAGGTCTGGTGTGTGAGTGCAGCTCACCCTGTAGTGTGTGCTTCAACCCCGTCTGGTTGTAGTGCACTCAGTGTGTGTCACTGCCTCATACATTGTCCTTTATTGCCAATTCATAATTTTTCCTGATATCTCCTATTAGTGTGGTGGTTCCATCCATATTCAGCTAAATTGATTCCAAACACACTATATAGGAGTAGATAGAGGAGCCTTTCTGCAGCATTGGGCCCTGCAGCCCCAGCCAGATTAGTATTAGCCTATTTTTTGCAGCCTCATCTATTGCATTGTAGGTTACCTTCCTACATTGTAATAGCTACAAAAAGTTTGTGATACTATCGTTATTACATCTTTAGGCACATCCAGTGTCTTTTTGTGACAAAAAAAACCTAAATAAAGTTCACCAAACACTCCACTTTACAGTTGTGTAGGCCACATTAGCTCATATTAAAGTCTAGTCCACACTTTATAAAATTAGTGTTTCTTATACCTGTTAGCAGCTGTTCAGGAATAAGCACACTAAGCCCTTAGTACTTTTCTGCCTATCTTTATCAGTCTACCAAGATGAAGAAGGCAGGGAGTAAGGCATGTGGTCGTGGTCGTGGGCGTGGGCGTGGAGTTTCTGCAGGGAGAGGACGTGAGGATTCTGTGCCTGCAGGGAGAGGACGTGGGGATTCTGTGCCTGCTGCGGGCACCAGTGACTCAGCATCCCCCAGTTTTACCAGGGAACAGTCCTTTATGCGCAGCTTTGTAGGAGCTAGCCGTACCCCACTGCTGCGCGAGGACCAAATTGAAGCCGTTGTCGGATGGATGGCAGCTAACGCATCGACTTCAATTAGTTCCAGATCCTCTCAGGTCCTGAGCACTGAAGAGCACCCATCTGTCTCTTCACCACCTGCCAAATTGCCCAGGCAGTCAGAGAGCCCTGGACAGGAGCCATCTCTACTTCTGTTCTCTGAATCTCTTGGCTTGGAAAGAGGGGGCCAGCCAAGCAGAATTCGAGAATTTGAAGAAGAGGTAGTATGCAGTGATGCGCAACCGTTTTGTCTCTCTGAATCTGAAGAGGCGGGTGGGCCAGTGCCTATGGTCAGCAGCACACCTCAGTACGCATCTGATGATGAGACTCAGGTGCCACTTTCTGGTGCGTACTGTGCTGTCGAGACTACCCAGGAGAAGCAGTTGTTTGAAGAGGGTGGTGTAGATGATGAGGTCCTTGACCCATCATGGCGTGAGGGACAGGAAGGTGGTGGGAGCAGCTCTGAGGAAGAGATTCCCCGAACGGCCCAAAAAGGAGGGAGAGGGAGGGGGCAGACTTGGTTGCCTGTAGCCTCCACTTCGGCACCCATTAGGAGCATGGCTCTTCCAAAATCCAAAGCGGGCGCTCCCAAGACTTGCAGTGCCTGGTCCTTTTTTGACACAGTTGCAGATGACATTTGCTTTGTCAAATGCAAGCTGTGTAATCAGAAGGTGAAAAGAGGGAAAAGTGTCAGCAACCTCAATACCACAAATATGTGGAAACATGTGCGGACCAAGCACGTGGTGGAGTTACACAAACACACTGAAGACCTAGGCCAACCTACAGCGCCACCTACCACCTCTTCAGCTCGTGTTGTAGCCTCTTCCTCCAGCTCACACACAGCTGGTTCGGCTTCCTCACAGGATCGCCATGGAAGAATCTCTGGCACTGTTGTACAGAGACACAGTGTAATTCCACCCACAGCACCACTTTCCCAGTCATCCTCACACTCCCAGGCCAGTCTACAGCCATCGTAGCACAGGCATGGGAGAAAAGGCGCCCATACTCGGCAAACCACCCCCGAGCACAGGCTCTGAATGCTGGCATTGCTAAACTACTGGCCCTTGAAATGCTATCATTCAGGCTGGTGGAGACTGACACATTCCGTAACTTTATGGCATTGGCAGTCCCACAATACAACGTGCCCAGCCGCTTTTATTTCAGCAGGCAAGCCGTCCCTGCCCTGCAACATCATGTGGAGGGAAAAATTAAACATGCGCTACAAAACGCCGTCAGTAGCAAGGTCCACCTGACCACTGATGCGTGGACCAGTAAGCATGGACAGGGACGATACCTTTCCCTCACTGCCCATTGGGTAAATGTTGTGGAGCCGGGTACAGATCTTGAGAGTGGCGCTGTACGTGTTCTGCCAACTCCAAGGATTGCAGGAATCCAGTCTGTACACATTGACTCCTCCTCATACTCCAGTTCCTCTGAATCAGCGCTGCAGGAGCCGTCACGGTCTACCTCCACATCGACCCGTGAACGGTTACCTGTTATGATGACCGATATGAGCACAGCCGTGGCCAAACGTCAACAGGCCGTATTAAAATTAATTTCTTTGGGGAATCGAAGCCACACAGCGCAGGAGCTCTGGAATGCCATCAAGCAGCAGAGTGACGTGTGGTTTGTGCCAGCGAATCTCCAGCCAGGCATGGTAGTGTGTGACAATGGCCGAAATCTGGTGGCAGCTCTGGGCCTAGGCAACCTCACTCACATCCCATGTCTGGCACATGTGCTCAACTTGGTCGTGCAGAGTTTTTTGAGGGACTATCCGGATCTTGATGCACTGCTTCACAAGGTCCGCATAGAGTGCGCTCACTTGCGGCGTTCCAGCAATGCAAGATCACGCATTGCAGCTCTGCAGCGCCGATTATGTCTTCCGGAACATCGCATCATATGTGACCTACCCACCAGGTGGAATTCAACGTTACATATGTTGGAGAGGTTGTGTGAGCAGCAGGCAGCAGTAATGGAGTACCAGCTGCAGCAGGCGCAAACAAGTCGCAGTGCGCGCCGTTCACACTTCACCACCACTGAGTGGGCCTCTATGAAGGACATTTGCCACGTTTTGCGTGCCTTCGATTATTCCACGCGGATGGCGAGTGCAGATGATGCACTAGTCAGCATGACTATCCCCCTTATCTGCCTGCTTGAAAAAACACTGCAAGCACTAAGGGACGAGGTTTTGGAAGAGGTGGAGGATGAGGAGTCACAAATGCCATCTGCTTCTCTACAGTCTGCGCAATGTGGTTCCTCACAAAGGCCTAGGCAGGGGACACTTTGTGAGGAGGATGAGGAGGAGTCAATGGATGAGGAAGACATCTGTCCAGAGGAGGGAGGTACACAATGCTCTAGTAGTCAGTATCTAGAGCGAGGGTGGGGTGATGCAGAGCAGGCAGAGATCACGCCTCAAGCAGGGGACAGCGTTTCTTGGCCAGTTGGCAGTCTGCAGCACATGGTTGATTTCATGCTGCAGTGCCTCAGAAACGACCGCCGCATCGCCCACATTCTCAACACGGCTGATTATTGGGTGTCCACCCTCCTAGATCCTCGCTACCGGGACAACTTACAAAGCCTCATAACACCATTGAACCGGGAGCGTAAAATGCGGGAGTACCAAGACGCACTGGTGCATTCCATCATGTTCTCCATTCCAACCGAGAGCAGTGCTGCTAGTGCTTTACAAAGCAGCTCAGTGCGTCGAGGCAGTGGAGGAAGCTCTGCACAAAGAGGGAGCAGAAGCAGCGCCTCAGCACAAGGCAAGACCAGTATGGCCGAAATGTGGCAAAGTTTTGTGTCCCCGCCGCCACAAATGTCTACACCATCACAGACAGCTCCAGTCAGCAGGAGGCAACGTTTCCGTCAGATGGTGACAGACTACATGTCTTGCCCTCTTAGTGTACTCCCAGACGGCTCTTCTCCCTTCAAGTTTTGGGTCTGTAAGCTGGATACATGGCCAGAGCTTAGTCAGTATGCACTGGAGGTGCTAGCTTGCCCTGCTGCTAGTGTATTATCGGAACGCGTCTTTAGTGCCGCAGGTGGTGTACTAACAGACCGTCGCATGCGACTATCCTCCGATAACGTTGACCGGCTTACTTTTCTCAAAATGAACAAGGCCTGGATCTCTCATGAATTTGCCAGTCCTCTTCCAGAATAAATAATTGGTTGGCAACAGTATCCAGGTCTCCTGTTCTGTTCATGTTTCTACCACCTGAACTGTAATCCCTGAGCTCCAACACCGCCAGTTGGCGCTCGGAAGTGCCGTCTGCACAGTCAACACTTGCTGCCGTGTTATTGGGGTTCAGTAACGTCAGCTGTTCTCCTGCTGTGCGGACGGCAATTTCTCCTGATTTGTCCACATCCACTGTACTACACATTTTAAAGTTGCTCCAATTACTCCTCTGGCTCCTCTGTTTTCATTCTTATCCCTGGGCTCCAGCACCGCCAGTTGGCGCTCGGAAGTGCTGTCTGCACAGTCAACACTTGCTACCATGTTATTGGGGTTCAGTAACGTCAGCTGTTCCCCTGCTGTGCGGACGGCAATTTCTCCTGCTCTGTCCACATTCTCACTACTACAGATTTTAAAGTTGCTCCAATTACACCTCTGGCTCCTCTGTTTTCAGTATTATCCCTGAGCTCCAACACCGCCAGTTGGCGCACGGAAGTGCCGTCTGCACAGTCAACACTTGCTGCCGTGTTATTGGGGTTCAGTAACGTCAGCTGTTCTCCTGCTGTGCGGACGGCAATTTCTCCTGCTTTGTCCAAATCCACTGTACTACACATTTTAAAGTTGCTCGAATTACACCTCTGGCTCCTCTGTTTTCATTCTTATCCCTGGGCTCCAGCACCGCCAGTTGGCGCTCGGAAGTGCCGTCTGCACAGTCAACACTTGCTGCCGTGTTATTGGGGTTCAGTAACGTCAGCTGTTCCCCTGCTGTGCGGACGGCAATTTCTCCTGCTCTGTCCACATTCTCACTACTACAGATTTTAAAGTTGCTTCAATTACACCTCTGGCTCCTCTGTTTTCATTCTTATCCCTGGGCTCCAGCACCGCCAGTTGGCGCTCGGAAGTGCTGTCTGCACAGTCAACACTTGCTACCATGTTATTGGGGTTCAGTAACGTCAGCTGTTCCCCTGCTGTGCGGACGGCAATTTCTCCTGCTCTGTCCACATTCTCACTACTACAGATTTTAAAGTTGCTCCAATTACACCTCTGGCTCCTCTGTTTTCATTCTTATCCCTGGGCTCCAGCACCGCCAGTTGGCGCTCGGAAGTGCCGTCTGCACAGTCAACACTTGCTGCCGTGTTATTGGGGTTCAGTAACGTCAGCTGTTCTCCTGCTGTGCGGACGGCAATTTCTCCTGATTTGTCCACATCCACTGTACTACACATTTTAAAGTTGCTCCAATTACTCCTCTGGCTCCTCTGTTTTCATTCTTATCCCTGGGCTCCAGCACCGCCAGTTGGCGCTCGGAAGTGCTGTCTGCACAGTCAACACTTGCTACCATGTTATTGGGGTTCAGTAACGTCAGCTGTTCCCCTGCTGTGCGGACGGCAATTTCTCCTGCTCTGTCCACATTCTCACTACTACAGATTTTAAAGTTGCTCCAATTACACCTCTGGCTCCTCTGTTTTCAGTATTATCCCTGAGCTCCAACACCGCCAGTTGGCGCACGGAAGTGCCGTCTGCACAGTCAACACTTGCTGCCGTGTTATTGGGGTTCAGTAACGTCAGCTGTTCTCCTGCTGTGCGGACGGCAATTTCTCCTGCTTTGTCCAAATCCACTGTACTACACATTTTAAAGTTGCTCGAATTACACCTCTGGCTCCTCTGTTTTCATTCTTATCCCTGGGCTCCAGCACCGCCAGTTGGCGCTCGGAAGTGCCGTCTGCACAGTCAACACTTGCTGCCGTGTTATTGGGGTTCAGTAACGTCAGCTGTTCTCCTGCTGTGCGGACGGCAATTTCTCCTGCTTTGTCCACATCCACTGTACTACACATTTTAAAGTTGCTCCAATTACTCCTCTGGCTCCTCTGTTTTCATTCTTATCCCTGGGCTCCAGCACCGCCAGTTGGCGCTCGGAAGTGCTGTCTGCACAGTCAACACTTGCTACCATGTTATTGGGGTTCAGTAACGTCAGCTGTTCCCCTGCTGTGCGGACGGCAATTTCTCCTGCTCTGTCCACATTCTCACTACTACAGATTTTAAAGTTGCTCCAATTACACCTCTGGCTCCTCTGTTTTCAGTATTATCCCTGAGCTCCAACACCGCCAGTTGGCGCACGGAAGTGCCGTCTGCACAGTCAACACTTGCTGCCGTGTTATTGGGGTTCGGTAACGTCAGCTGTTCCCCTGCTGTGTTCACGGCAATTTCTCCTGCTCTGTCCATATTCACTGTGCTACTTATTTAAAACTTGCTCCAATTACACCTCTGGCTCCTCCGTTTTTAGTATTTACCCTGGGCTCCAATACCGCTAGTTGCTGCTCAGAAGTGCCGTCTGCACAGTCAACGCTTGCTCCAGTGTTATTGGGATTCAGTAACGTCAGCTGATCCCCAGCTGTGTGTCCGGCAAATTCTCCTGCTTTGTCCACATCCACTGTAGTACGGATTTAAAACCTCCTCCAAATACACCTCTGGCTCTTCTGTTTTTAGTATTTACCCTGGGCTCCAGCACCGCCAGCTGGTTCTCGGCAGTTCCATTGGCTCTTGTACCTTCTGCTACCCATCCGGGTTCCAGTACCGTCAGCTGGTTCTCGGCAGTGTCTTTGGCACGGGTACTCCCTCCTGCCCAGCCTGGTTCCAGCACGCCAGCTGTTTCCGGGTAGTGTCAACGTCACTTTGCCTCCAATGCGTTGTCCTGTCGTGTTGCGGTCGGGTTAGCCGACTCTATGGTGCCTGCAGTTTAGGTGACTCCTATGTGGGCTGCGGGATCTGGCAATGAAGGCTGGTTCCATAGTGCCAATAGGACAAGCACCCTCTGTAGGACTGTGGGTTTTGGTAACTGCGGCCGGCTCGCGGCCTTGAACTTTTTTTTTACATGGGTACCTTCTGCTACCCATCCGGGTTCCAGTACCGTCAGCTGGTTCTCGGCAGTGCCTTTGGATTAGGTGCCTCCTTCTCGGTATCCAAGTTCCACCAACGTCTGCTGGTCCTTGGTAGTGCTTTCTGGCACAGGTACCTCCTGCTTAGTAACCGAGTTCCAGTAACATCAGCTGGTCCTCGGTAGTTCCATTGGCTCTTGTACCTTCTGCTACCCATCCGGGTTCCAGTACCGTCAGCTGGTCCTCGGTAGTTCCATTTGCTCTTGTATCTTCTGCTACCCATCCGGGTTCCAGTACCGTCAGCTGGTCCTCGGTAGTTCCATTTGCTCTTGTATCTTCTGCTACCCATCCGGGTTCCAGTACCGTCAGCTGGTTCTCGGCAGTGCCTTTGGATTAGGTGCCTCCTTCTCGGTATCCAAGTTCCACCAACGTCTGCTGGTCCTTGGTAGTGCTTTCTGGCACAGGTACCTCCTGCTTAGTAACCGAGTTCCAGTAACATCAGCTGGTCCTCGGTAGTTCCATTGGCTCTTGTACCTTCTGCTACCCATCCGGGTTCCAGTACCGTCAGCTGGTCCTCGGTAGTTCCATTTGCTCTTGTATCTTCTGCTACCCATCCGGGTTCCAGTACCGTCAGCTGGTCCTCGGTAGTTCCATTTGCTCTTGTATCTTCTGCTACCCATCCGGGTTCCAGTACCGTCAGCTGGTTCTCGGCAGTGCCTTTGGATTAGGTGCCTCCTTCTCGGTATCCAAGTTCCACCAACGTCTGCTGGTCCTTGGTAGTGCTTTCTGGCACAGGTACCTCCTGCTTAGTAACCGAGTTCCAGTAACATCAGCTGGTCCTCGGTAGTTCCATTGGCTCTTGTACCTTCTGCTACCCATCCGGGTTCCAGTACCGTCAGCTGGTTCTCGGCAGTGTCTTTGGCACGGGTACTCCCTCCTGCCCAGCCTGGTTCCAGCACGCCAGCTGTTTCCGGGTAGTGTCAACGTCACTTTGCCTCCAATGCGTTGTCCTGTCGTGTTGCGGTCGGGTTAGCCGACTCTATGGTGCCTGCAGTTTAGGTGACTCCTATGTGGGCTGCGGGATCTGGCAATGAAGGCTGGTTCCATAGTGCCAATAGGACAAGCACCCTCTGTAGGACTGTGGGTTTTGGTAACTGCGGCCGGCTCGCGGCCTTGAACTTTTTTTTTACATGGGTACCTTCTGCTACCCATCCGGGTTCCAGTACCGTCAGCTGGTTCTCGGCAGTGCCTTTGGATTAGGTGCCTCCTTCTCGGTATCCAAGTTCCACCAACGTCTGCTGGTCCTTGGTAGTGCTTTCTGGCACAGGTACCTCCTGCTTAGTAACCGAGTTCCAGTAACATCAGCTGGTCCTCGGTAGTTCCATTGGCTCTTGTACCTTCTGCTACCCATCCGGGTTCCAGTAACATCAGCTGGTCCTCGGTAGTTCCATTGGCTCTTGTACCTTCTGCTACCCATCCGGGTTCCAGTACCGTCAGCTGGTTCTCGGCAGTGCCTTTGGATTAGGTGCCTCCTTCTCGGTATCCAAGTTCCACCAACGTCTGCTGGTCCTTGGTAGTGCTTTCTGGCACAGGTACCTCCTGCTTAGTAACCGAGTTCCAGTAACATCAGCTGGTCCTCGGTAGTTCCATTGGCTCTTGTACCTTCTGCTATCCATCCGGGTTCCAGTACCGTCAGCTGGTCCTCGGTAGTTCCTCAGCTTTCTTGTACCTTCTGCTACATTTCCAAGTTCAAGCTTTTTGAAATGGTTCTTGGTAATCACTCTGGATTTCCCTGACGAGGACCCTGAAGACGAGGACCCTGAAGACCAACCCTAAGAAGACGAGGACCCCGAAGACAATGACCCTGAAGACGAGGACCCTGAAGACCACCCCGAAGAAGACGAGGACCCTGAAGACCACCCCGAAGAAGACGAGGACCCTGAAGACCACCCCGAAGAAGACGAGGACCCCGAAGACGAGGACCCAGAAGACCAACCCGAAGAAGACGAGGACCCCGAAGACGAGGACCCCCGAAGACGACGACCCTGAAGACCACCCCGAAGAAGACCAAGAAGATGACCCTGAAGAAGTTGACCAAGAAGACAAAGAAGAGAAGACAAGCACCAAGATAGAGAAAAACAAGAGACAGAAAACCAAGAAGCAGAAATACAAGAAGCTGCAGAACAAAAAGCGGAAGAACATTAAGCATAAGACTAAAAATCAGAGCAAAAGATAATATCTAGATTATAAGCAGAAGATGACTAAGCAGTGTATGGGGGTGAGTCCGTTCCTCCTCGTGGTGCCCCTGGAAAAGACCTGCTGCTGCAGGCCAAACTGAACGCGGACAAATCCTGTTGTAAATCTTTTGTGACGGGCAGAACGAAAGGTGTAATGTCCAACCTTTTATAGATAACAACTACAGGAATGCCTGTCACAAATAAGAATATGATGAAGAAGAAGAATATGAAGAAGATGAAGAAGTAGAATATGAAGAATGTAAAAAAAAGAATAATACGAAGAAGGTGAAGAAGAAGAAGGTGAAGAAGAAGTGGATGAAAAAGATGCTGAGGATGATGAAGGAGAAAGTGTGGGAGAAGTAAAAAAGAAGGTGAAGAGCATGGAAGTAGTGAAACATAAATATCTGACAAAATATAAAAATACTTAACATAGTTAATATTTCCGTAACTCAGAACATAATAAAAAAATATTAATTCCTGCTATTCCATTTGACTGGGCTAAACCTCTATGCCTTTATTGTCTCCCCCACCTCCCCCAATACATTCTACATTATTCTTAGTTGTTTTCCTTCATGTAGAAATAACCTACAAGGAAAGAAAGGGTTTATTTTAATTCCGATATTTATGTCCCATTGACTTGCATTGGTTTCCGGTATCGGAATCGGCGATATCCGATACTTTTTCGGTATCTGTCCGATCCAATCCGATCCGATATTTCCCGATATCGGAAGGTATCGCTCAACACTAATTATGAGTAAAGATGTAGATATTATATGCCATCATAAGGGTATGAGCTTATTACTTTGTTCTGTATCTGCGATGGCAAAGTGCATAGATAAAAATGAAGTAAGAATGCCGGGATCGCAGAACAATGCTCGCTAAGGGGCCTGTGCTGTTGACAATTTGTTTATCTCTGCTTTTCCGCTGTTGATTTTTCCCATATAAATTGTTAGTGTTCGCTTTCCAGCATCCCTAGGTCACGATCACTCTACCAGAAATCTGTCTCAAGCAACAATGGACAAAACATTGCATCCCACAGGCATTAACATTCACGTAAAACTGAAGTGCAAGGGTGAATTCCTGCTGTAAGACGTACCGGGTCATTTCACAAATTACACCCTATTAAACTGGATTGTAAATAGCATAATGGGCAATTCTATAAAAAGTTGCTGACTGGCCAACCCTGAATGACCCTTAGAAATCATCTCAGCTGGCACCTAACAGACACAAGGGGCTCTCTCTGCAGCTGAACTAACTAGCGCCACATTAGCCAACTCTTCTGTTACTTGCAAAGCTTAGTGTGATCACTTTGGCCTTGAAAGGGTTACAACGTCAGAGCTTGTCAGCTACCAGGGGCCCTTTATTGTCTGTACATATAGCAATTCCTTAATCCTAAAATAACCTTTAAAAATAACTGCATCTGTTAAACTCTGAGGCAGCCAGAGGGGCGGGCAAGCAGAAACACATTTTTTTTCATAGCAAGATGGAAAAAAAAAAAAAAGAAATTAAAACCATTCCATCAATGAGATGACACAGAATCTATGTCTATGTACAGGCTTCTCTTAGAGTGCAAGCTCTTGTGACACTGAATTTTCTTATTTTTTTTTAAATTCATGTCATCTAAAAAGCAGAAATGGGATATTGGCTCCTTAGGGAATAGGTGAAGTATCTGTCAGACACCTGAGATATTACCTGTCAAAACTTCAGGTAATATGACTTTTTGTTTTGATCAGTGAGTGGGATCCTTGAAAAGTACAATATTTCTCCATTTTAGGGGCTCGTGCAGATGATCGTATTTTTGGTCCAAGTGTGATCCAACAAAAGATTGGATTGCACTTGGACTCTATGGGGTCGTTCACATGTCTAATATTTTCCTCGGACCGAGTCTTAATAAGGAAAAATCAAAACATGCACAATTTGCAGCCATAAATTCGATGGCACTATGATCAAACTTTGATTAACATAATCGGACCGATTTTCTCGGATGACGCCAGCCTAAATGTGATTTCACGTTATCTTTAAGACACTACAGTACTATGCCACAATTCCAATGACTACAGCAACGTTTTTGGTTACCTTTTAGGACTTGTGAGGGATTCTCTGGTTTTGACTTGTAGAACCGGTGAATATCGGTACTGAGTGCCGGATGTCCACGTGCAACAACCTTTGTCCAGCAGGGCACAGAGGCAAAGCAGAACATGCCAACAGGAACAGCAGGGCACTGACAAATGCATGATTCTTCCACTCAGGGAATCCCACTTTGTGGTTCACAAGGCCAAATTTGCCTATATTGAAATACTTCTGATTGAAAAGTTACCTAGTGATGCCTACTCCATACATCCAGGTAACAGGTAGCTTATGTCCAAATGCTGTGTAGGGAAATTGTCTGGTGATCCTTGATAAACCCACTTCAAAGTCACTAAGGACAAATCCGGCCTTCAGACGGCCCCTTAAGTGAGAAGTCTCACCCCCCTTACCTCCTGCCTTTCATAGAATGTGCCCCCCACGCTGCAGGGAGAGGAGAAAAAAAGTCTGTGCTGACTCTGCCTACTTTCCATGAACCGGCTTAGAAATCCCAAACAATTGAGTTTTTAAATCACTGGGATAGCATCTCCCCCCTCCCTCCTTCACAAACTCTCCTCCTTCCTTACCTACCCTCGCTTCCTTCCCCTCCTCTGTTCACTTCCTAGCTGCTGCACTCTATCTTCCTCCCTCTTTCTTTTTTTCCTAAAGTCTCCTACCCCTCTCTCCTTTCCTCCACCCCCTGCACTTTTTTATTCCTCACTCAGACATGGAGACAATTCGTGTCTTTTGTGTGATGTTTTAAAATTCACAGACTCAGCTTGTCTCTCCGTCCTATTTCTTCTTCTTGCTTTTTTTATCCTCTACTCTGATTCCCGTCCAACCAACTTTTTCTGCTTTTCCTGACTCATCTCATGGTAAATTTAACCCTAGTCACTGGAATGATATTGTTCGCAAGACAGGTCAATGCAGTATGGGAGAAACTGTGTGTAGGTCTTAACATAAACTACTCAACCTCCCCCAAAAGCGCTCCATATAACACAGATGAAGGACAGAGCTTTCAACATACAGAAAAGACCGTTAATCCTAAAATATGCATTCTCACTCATTGTATAGATTTCATATACAGTTGCCTTACATTAGCATTAGCTGTTGGAAGTGCAGCAGAAACAGTTGTGCGGATACACAACAAAGAAAAGTAAGCATGAAGTCTATAAAAAAAAAAGCATGACTAAAGTGTCTCCACTTATGTTACATACTTTTAAAGACTTATGTTCCCATTGTGGGGATAAAATACAAAGGCAATCCTTATTCCTTGTGGAAAAAAAAGAAAATCTGCAAGATTAAGTAGCATGCTACTTTTTCCGATAGATTCTGCACTGAAAAGCCATCAGATTAGTGTTTTCTGATGTAGATTTTGTATTAAAATACAGCCTGGATTTCCAATAACCAATTGGATTGAGATCTGGGGAATTTGAAGGCCCTGTCAACACCTTGAACTCTTTGTCATGTTCCCCAAATCATACGTGATCACTTTTTGTAGTGTGACACATTTATTCTACTTAAAGAGACTACTGATATCGAGGAATGCCTTTACCGTGAAGAAGTGTACTTTGTTTGCAACAAACAGTGTTCAGGCATGTGGCAAGTGTCAACTTAAAATCCATAACTATGCAAGGATACAAAGTTTCCGAGGAAAAAAATAGTCTTGAGAGAGCTAAATACTGTCTCTGCCAGCCTGCCTTCTTCCCATAGTACATCCTGATACCATCTCTTTCCTACATAAGTAACGCATATGCACGTGGGCAGTCACATGATGTCAAAGTTTCATCAGACTATATGTTCAGATAATTTTGATCAAGGAGGTCAAGCTGAGCACTATAAGACAAGAGGTACATCTTTGAAAAATTCTATTCTAAACCACAAATCAATTGACATGCTATCAATAAATTTGTGCCCAGCTGTTAGGCTCATCTGCTAAATTCGATTATCCAAGCCCAAAGTCCAAGTGAGCACATGGGCCACAGGCATAGGCGGATTATAATGAGGGCGGGGGGGCCCGCGGCTCCGGGCGGGGTGTCTAATGCCGGATTGCCCTCATTATATGTGCGGGCCGCCGCGGCACATAGCGGTAGCAATGGCAGGAGGGGGGGCCCTGGACAGCTCCCCCAGCAGCGGCCGCCGCTACTTCTTCATCGGCCGGGCCAGCACTGCAGCAGTTAACTTCCCTGTGCTGGCCCGGCCGCGTCACTGCTAGGAGACACGGCCCTGTGCGCGGCTGTGTCTCCTAGCTGTGACGTCACACAGTGCACGCCCGGCCTGTACTGCTACTTACCACCGGAGAGGAGAGAGAGCAGGCAGGAGGAATGGAGCCGGGGGATGGTGAGTGTGTCTGTGTGGGCAGATGTGTGTGTGGGCAGGTTAGAAAGTCTTGCCCTGTTGAACACTACACCTGACTTGAGGCCACCACCTCTTGGTTGTCCAATGTTATTGCTTCTCTAGGGCTCTTCTCAGATATTCATTATACCAGCTCCCCAGAATACCAAAGCTAGGGTGGGTGACCGCGAGCCCTGGTGGTGGTCATAACTGCGGCCACCCAGGGGCAATACTCCATAACAACAATACCCTGAGGTGGTGTAGGATGTAAGGACCTATTCACACTACATCCAGCGCTGCATTCAGGTCTTTACACAAGGCTTACAACTGAATCCCTGAAATTCAGGATTGTGCTGTCTGAAATTAGACATCTGAAAGCAGAGCAAATGGAGCCTGAAGATTCAGACTTTAGCCTCGGTTTGCCTTTGTTCAAATCAATGGCTATGTCAAGGCCCATCTGAATGCCATTTTTCAGGGATTTAGATAGAAGCCTGGAAAGAGGAGATGAATGCATTGCAAAATTCAATGTGAATAGGTCCTTATATCTTGAGTCTTGATATTGATGCCACATGCATTTTACTTGTTTTTAACTTTAAAAAAAATACACACACACACACAGATTTGTGTGTGTGTGGGCAGATGTCATTGTGTGATGTCTGTTTGTATGTATTTATGTGTTTATGCGTGTCTGTATATGTTTGTGTGTGTGCATGACTGCATGTGGCCTCCTGCTGTGTATAGTTGGCGCCGTGCGGCCTCCTGGTGTATAGATGGCTACGTGCGGCCCTCCGCTGTGTATAGATGGCTACGTGCGGCCTCCCGCTGAGTATAGATGGCGCTGTGCGGCCTCCTGCTGTCTCTGGGGGGAGTGCCGTGCGGCATCTATACTCAGCAGCAGGCCGCACGTAGCCATCTATACACGTATACTCAGCAGGAGGCCGCACATAGCCATCTATACACAGCGGGAGGCCGCACGGCACCATCTATACACAGCGGGAGGCCGCACGGTGCCATCTATACACGTATACTCAGCAGGAGGCCGCACATAACCATCTATACACAGCGGGAGGCCGCACGGCACCATCTATACTCAGCGGGAGGCCGCACGGTGCCATCTATACACGTATACTCAGCAGGAGGCCGCACATAGCCATCTATACACAGCGGGAGGCCGCACGGCACCATCTATACTCAGCAGCAGGCCGCACGTAGCCATCTATACACGTATACTCAGCAGGAGGCCGCACATAGCCATCTATACGGCGCCATCTATACACAGCGGGAGGCCGCACGGCACCATCTATACACAGCGGGAGTCTCAGTGCTTTGCAAGAGCAGTCAATAAATTCTGCTTGACTAATTCTGAGCACCATAAAGTCTGGTTCGCTTCTAACCTGCTGTCTTCATTTTCAGCTTGCTGAATTCTAACTCATTTACTGTCATTCGAGACGATGCCTTTGCTGGTCTCTTTCACCTTGAATGCCTGTAAGTGCTCCACTTAATGTCATATTTTTGATTCTGTTCTTCTTCATCTTTTGGCATGTGCAATTGTATGAGCAAGTATTCATATGAATTTATGACCTACTTAAACCTTCGAGGACCTTAAATTTTATTCAATCAAATTTTTTTCCAGTTTAAAACTATGGGACATATATGTGCCTTGGTCCTCAAAGGGTTTTTAAAGGGGCTGCAAACATAAATACGAAAAAAATAATTCAATTAGTGCTTTTTGTGTTCATTTAATTTTTATTTGAAGTCCATTTTTTCTATACCTTGAAATTAAGCCCTACCCCATGGAATGAAGCCCTACCTACATGGCATCTGAGAGCTACATGGATCCCGCTTGTGAGGTGCCTGTCCGTCACTACTATTCAGTTTTAGGGTCCACTCACTAAGCCATATATTCTCTCATGCAAGAGAATAGGGCCAATTATGCTAATGACACTCGGCTCAAACTCTGTCAGAGCTTCAACTGAGTGTGATCCGATTCTCTCGCAGCACAGATATGGAGAAGATGGAGAACTTAATTTCTCCATAGTCTCTGTGAGTGTTCATCGGACTGCACTTGGATGACATCCGAGTGCAGTCCAATGTTTTACGTGCACCCATAGACTTGTATGGGTGCACATGGTCCGAATATCGAATGAGATTATTTTCTCATGCCAATAATAGCAGATCTGCACTGTCCCATAGTATAACATAGGGCCGAGTCCTATCCGATAAAACATCACATAGCATTCGGCAGTGTTATACGACAGTATGAGCGAGCCCTTAGAGTCAAGGAATATTTACATGCAGATGATGATATTACTCTCGAAGTGTATATATTTTTTAAGCGAGTTCATAGTAAATGCTTTGCCTTTTTGACATGTGATCAACTAAAGAACAAGAAAGATTTAGGACCTCCCCTATAGAGAAACGGAAAATAGTTTGGAGGACTTGCATGTCCTTTTTTATTTATTATGAGAAAATCATAAAAGATCCCGTTTTTTAACCATGCTGTGACTTTCTGCTGAGGGAGAGGGAGAGAGCTGCCCTATTCAGAGTCTGTAATAAGACCTGCTGACAAAAGTGTTGAAGATACAGTCTAATGTGAATTAACAATGAAAAAAAGTTAATTTCACAAATGGCTTGTATTTTTTTAATACAAACTTTTTTTGTGTTTACAGCTCCTTTAAAGGGAATCTGTCATCAGGTTTTTGCCACCTAATCTGAGAGCAGCATAATGTAGGGTTAGAGGCACTGATTCCAGTAATGTGTCATTTACTGGGCTGCTTAGTGTTGTTTTGATAAAATCATTGATTTGTCAGAAGGTAATTATCACTAGATGACTAGTAAGTTCTGTAGGACCCCACCCCCATCACTGATCAGTAGATTTCTGTGTACACTGAGCATGGGCAGAAAGCTGCCAATCAGTGGTGTGGGTGGGGCTATACAGAGCGCAGCATTCAGAGAGCTGCTAGATCTGCAGCAGATAAAACGGTGATTTTCTCAAAATGACAACAAGCAGCTGAAAAAGTGACACATCGCTGGAATCAGGGTATCTGCCCCAATATTGTGCTGCTCTCAGATGAGGCAGCACAATTAATATTGTGCCAAATTAATTTCCCGTGAACTATCACATGATCTATCACAGGGGATCATGTGACATGTCACGTGATAAATCAGGTGTGGGGGGGGGCCCGCGCCTTCTAAACTGCCCGGGGCCCTTGCTACTCTTAATCCACCCCTGGCCACAGGCATCGGTTCAGCAGACAGGTGAGGCACACGGGAGATGAGTAGCCGAGATATTGGAAAACGCAGACAGACAGGAGACGTCCTAGAGAACGCAGACAGGTAGCAGAGGTACTGGAAGCCACAGGCAGAGAGGAATTCGGTAGCAGAGGTATTGGAAGCTGCAGACAGATAGGATATGTCCTAGAGACTGCAGATAGGCGGCAGAGGTACTGCAAGATAGAGGAAGACAAGAGTCCGGTAGCAGAGGTACTGGAAGCCGCAGACAGGTAGCAGAGGTCCTTGAAGCCGTAGGCAGACAGAACTCCGTAACGCTTAAGTCTTAATACCAAGACACAGATGATCACATGGGGTCATGCCAGGCAATTTGCAAAGCCTGACATAGAGTACAGCAGAGTTTAGCGGACTGGGGTGAGGGAAGCAAAGCCCGGATCCGAGACAGGTGCGTAACACCAGCGGTGAAGGTATTCATCAACAAGGTCACAAAGTAGATATTAAATCTAGATCTATTTGATCTATAGTGGACATTTGAATATGCCTAAAGACGAGAAGACTACATTGGACGAATTAAGGAAATGGGATGATAAAGTCTATAAACAATCCGATAGTGGAGAGAATATAGTGATTTGGCCTAAAGACAAATATGTAAAGAAAGTGAAAAGATAGTTGACTAATGTTATAGATCACTGTGGGGAGATTCTACCAGTCAATTTCTGACAAAATATATGGACATCATCCACGAAGATATTGAGAATGGAGCCATAGTCAAGAATAAAAAGCACTACCTATCAGAATGCTCCGTAAAGTTACTAAAAATGTGGAAACCACCCCCGGGACATAAATTATCTCCAGAATTGATAGTCTGATGGCGAAGGCCAAATTCTGGGTAGACCAGGAATTGCTGAGTTATATTTACAATCTTCTCTCATATATTACGGACACAATGTAGGTTCTTAAAGGGAACCTGTCAGCTGTTTTTTGCTTAGTATGTAACACAGGTACTTTAGATGCAGCGACACAGAAACACAGAGTAGCCAATACGGGGTTAATAAACAGGGGAAGTTTATATAACAGGGTAAATCTCCACACAGGGAGTATCAGGGGAAAATATGGTGGAAAAACAAGGGAAAAGCAGGTCAAAGTCTATCACTGACAGTTCACAGTTTAACTGGATGTAGCTGAGTCAAACTGGTTATAATCAATAGTTTTTTTCACTTAGCTGACTTTCGCTCCTCACAAGGAAATGCACGCTGATGCCGGTGTTGATTTTTCAGGCGTTCCCGCCCAAACAATGCTCTGTCTTCTGGTGGCAGCGGGCGGTCTCCGGTTTTACCCGCTGAGCCCCTAGTCCATAACATGGCACCTCACGTGCCCGGCTCCACCGACCCTGCGTCTCTTCTCTAGTCGGCCTGACTCCTCCGGTCCACTGCACTCGGCTCTGGCTCCCAGTCCTGGAGCTAGGAGCCTGGACCCTCTCACGCTGCTCTGCTGAGCCGGATCCAGCTCCGCTTTCCCGCGCAAAACGTACTCGTCTCTTCCTCTGTCCAGTCACACCAGGAGTTCCCCTGTCACCTGACCTCCCAGCTCTCTCTCTCGACACACCCCCTGCTTCCCTGTCACATGACTCCTCTGCTTGCAGTCTGTCTTCCCCCTGCAACAAGAGGTACGGCCCCGGCAGTTCCGGATCCCTTGCTCTGAAAGCACTCACACCCCGGTCTTCCCCCTTACAGTTCCGCTCTCCTTTAACTCGCCATTCCACGGGCGAGAGTTCCTTCATCAAACGTTCACATTCTTGTACTTCCTGGACGATACGGTACCATATGAATTGATCTTGTTCGTAATGGTGAGGAGGCACTCCTGCTGTTGTCCGTTCTGACTGGCGTAACTCAGTTTGACCGATGGGGGGTGCAGGGTCACTCGGATTTCCAATCTCCGCCTGCCCGGTGGCTTCAACCGATGTTGTTCCCTCGCCGCCTGCATTGGGGACTGCAGGTAATCGAGTGCTGGGGCTCGGAGGTAGAATCAACAACTCTTCTTCGTCCACATCGTGGCTTGGGGCAACTGTGACAGGTCCCTCTCTAAAAGCAGGTGATTCTTTTCCACCCTCGTCATCTTTAGACAGACAGGGTCGCAGCATACTACGATGAACCACTCTGGTAGGGGCTCCTTCAGCCCCCTCGGGTTGAACTTCATACACAGGTCCTTCAGCGCCAATCCTGCGCTTCACTCGGTGCGGGGTCCGTTCCCACCGCCTACTCAATTTGCCCCGGGGCCGCCTGTCCCGAACCAACATCCGCTCCCCGGGCCTCAGAGCTGTCCCTCGAAGAGGCAATGTCTCATGATGTTTGAGCTCCTGAAACTTTTGTTGTACCAACCGTCGGAGGGTCTGCAATCGATGCCGATGTTCTCGGACCCAGGAAGACACCCCCATCCGTGGGTAGTCCTCCTCGGGGTCCAGCTCTAACTCGGTGATCTCTCGCCCCTTTCGTCCGAACAGCAAGGTATAAGGAGTGAACCCCGTCGTACTATTCACTCGGTTGTTGTAGACCCACACCAGCTCGGCCACAAACTCAGGCCATCGTACCTTCCGATCTTCCTCCAACGTGCGGAGCATTTGGATTAGTGTCCGATTAAAGCGTTCACAGGCCCCATTTCCTTGAGGGTGGTAAGGAGTAGTCCGTGACTTCTCAATCTTGTACAACCGGTGCAGCTCTTCCATCACCCGGCCTTGGAAGCAGGCGCCTTGATCGGATTGAATCCTCTTTGGGCAGCCGTACACCCGAATGAAGTCTCGGCAGATGGCCTGCGCAGCTGACTCGGCGGTCTGGTCTTTGGTCGGGGTCACTACCGCAAACTTGGTGAAGTGGTCTGTCATTACCAGGCAATGTTCATACCCGAGATGCGCCGGTCCAAGAGTCAAATAGTCGATTATCAGCACCTCCAAGGGGGCAGAAGTCACAATAGTTTGTATGGGGACCCGCTGCTCTGGGGGCTTTACCAGCTCACAGCTCCAACATCTTCGACAAGTGTCTTCTATTGTTGCTCGCAGTCGGGGATGATACACCAGCCTCTGCAACCACTGAAATGTCTTCTCTGGTCCAAAGTGAGCCCCTCGTTCATGAGCCTCCTTAGCCACTACTCCGACCAACTTCTCTGGGATCACCACTTGCCAGGTAGCTGCACCCGTCGGTACAGCAGCCCATCTCGCAAACACAGTCTCTCCTATTGTCCCAGCATTTTCAGTGCTCCCAAGGACAGGGTACTCCTCTCTTCTCGACTGGGGACTTGCCGCAAAGCCACCCATTGACGTAATTGAGCAACTTCTCTGTCAGTCTGTTGAAGTCGGATCCAGTCATCTCTTGGCCGTCCTAGCACTTGTTCTTCCGACGTCTCTCCGATCTGTCCCTGCGCCGCAGCCAGCGGTCCCACGAAACTTCGGAAGCTAAGGGTCTCATCCGCCTAAAAATCTTCATCGCGGTCATGATCAGGCAGTTCATATGTCACTCTAGAGAGGGCATTGGTGCGAGTATTCTCTGCCTTAGGCCGGTAGATGATCTTATACCGGTACCTGGCCATGCGGGCCATCCACCGCTGCTCCTGGGCCCCCAATTTTGCATTCTCCAGGTGGGCCAGCGGGTTGTTATCTGTTCTCACCAGTACTTCAGACCCGGACAAATACTCCGCAAACTTCTCGGTCATTGCCCAAACCAGAGCCAGCAACTCTAATTAGAAAGAGCTATAATTATCTGGGTTCCTCTCGGAGTTGTGAAGGGAGCGGCTGGCTTACGCAATCACGCGCTCTTTCCCCTCCTGTACTTGGGATAACACGGCTCCCAGACCATGTAGGCTCCCATCAGTGTGGAGTATGAAGGGTTGGGAGAAATCCGCATAGGCAAGTATTGGGGCCTCGGTCAGGGCCATTTTTAGGGCACGGAAGGCCTCTTCCTGGCTGCTTCCCCACTGAATCGCCTGATTCTTGGAGCCCGCCGGCACTCCCTTAAGTAACTCCAGCAATGGGTTGGCTATGCGGGTGAAGTTCTTCACGAATCTTCGGTAGTACCCGGCAAGTCCCAGGAAGACCCGAACGTCCTTCACTGTCTTCGGGGTAGGCCACTCCTGTACGGCAGCCACCTTTTCCTGGGTGGGCCTGACTCCTTCACCGGACACAGTATGACCGAGATATTCGATCTGTTTGCGGAACAGGTGCCACTTCTGGGGCTTCACCTTTAGGCCATGACTCTGTAGGCGACTCAGTACTTGTTCCAGTCGCTGGAGGTGCTCCTCGAAGGTGGCGGCATAGACAATTATGTCGTCAAGGTAAATCAGTGTCGCCTCGAAGTTCAAATCGCCCAGGCACCTCTCCATCAGACGCTGGAACGTCCCGGGGGCGTTAGTCAGGCCGAAGGGCATCCGATTGAACTCGAACAGTCACATGGGTAATATGAACGCCGTCTTCGCACGGTCGTGTTCGGCCACGGGCACCTGCCAGTACCCACTGGCCAGATCCAAGGAGGAGAAGTATCTTGCCTTCCCTAAGGCCGACAGGGACTCTTCGATTCGGGGTAGTGGGTAAGAGTCCCATACTGTACAGGCATTCAGTCGTCTATAGTCCACACAGAACCGCAGGGTCCCATCTTTCTTCCGGACCAGGACAATCGTGGCTGCCCACGGACTCTGACTCTCCCGTATCACACCATTCTGTAACATATGGGCTAGTGACGCGCCCCTGGGCCTGTGTCGCGCTGCGTTGCGCACGCGGGAGCTTACCCGGAGCCGGATCTGTTGAGGGTTGTAGTCTCGTGGCGGTTACCCGGTCCGTGCCCAGGGAGTCAAACTGAGCGGCGATGTATCAGCGGTAGATGTTGGACGACTACGCCACCCGTTGAGTACAGCTAAGGAGCTGCTGCTGCAGGGCAGACCGCTGAGGCCGGTGGTAGGATTGTGCAGCGTGATAGTATAACCCCCAACGGGAGGGGTATGGCCTCAGGGCAGCCGACGTGGATGATGGGGGTAGCAGGAACCACTCGGAGATGGTACGGTGTAGTTCAGGGTCTTTACTGGTGACAAAGATAGACCCTCCCGGAGTACTGGCTAGCGATTGGGGCCTGGTCAGTCCTTGAGCAGATGGGATCTCCCCTGGCCAGGCGGAGTTGTAGGCCTCCCAAACTAACTGTACTCTTCTGGCTACCTTGCTAGAGGCGGGTAAAAGTAGCCCACATCCCTCAGTGTACCGTGTGGTGCTCACCCGTATGGCCGGTGACTCGGGGCCTTCGGGTTTCTTGGCCAGAGGACCTGGAATCCCCTGCCTGACGGATTCTGCTGCTGGGTAGGAGTTAGTCCCCACAGCCTCGGACTCCGGGTCCGGTAAGAAATCTTCTCAGTCAGGGCGAGCTCTGCAGCTGCCAGCCCCTGACTCCTTGTAACACTGCTCCCACAGAGCTCCTGATGTTCTGTTCCTAGATTTGCTTCTTTTCTCTGTCTCTACTTCTTCTCTACTCACTAACCCTGCCTCAGCCCTAGGTTTATATAGGGGAAGTTCTTCCCCTCCCAGGACTGGGCAGGAGGTGTGGCATGCATAGGATCCCTGACCAAGAGACCTCCCACCTGCTCTCAGACGTAATATCTCTATCACTGTGGCAACCAGACCCCTGGGGTGTCACACTAGCATCTCCTTAACCTCTTTATACATCTGGGGAGGTATCTCTCCCGCACTGGGGCAGCGCTCTCAGTAGGAATCTCGTGGGTAATGGCTTCGGTGCAACCAAAATCATCCTCATGGCGAGCAAAGACTTCCTGGTACCGCTTAGCACATCCTCAACCTGCTGCACATGTCGAGGTGTAAGTCCCGTCAATTCAGCCCGCATTCGTTCTAGGATTCTTCGTGCCCCCTTCGCACTAGCCCGGTGGGGTTCCGGCGGCACGGTGACCGCCAGAGTCCAGGGGTCTCCTCGTACAGCGGACAGCTGTACCACATCAGGTCGCACCAACTTCTCTGGCATTCCCAGAATCTGGGCTATTTCCACCCTGGGATGGGGTGTGAGATCATCTTCACCCAGATTAACACACCACGCTATAACATTGCCACCCTGGACGGTAGCCAGTGTCCGAGCCACCAAGAGTCCAGGGGGCACTTTGTCCATAGAACCAACATAGATCTGAACTTCGACCCCCTCAAGAGGTGTGCAGGCCCATGCGGGTAATGTGAGTACAGTTTGTCCGGGCGGTAAGGTGAGCGCCGTAGCTGCTGGCACGATTATTTTCCCCAGGATCTTCCCTTCACTCGACGTCTCCTGAGCCTGGGCAGCTCGGATTAGTTGTTGAAAGACCCTCCTTTGGGGAGTTCGCGGGTCCCACTGGTCTAGAGGAATCTCCTTCGGCTCACTAAGCAGGATTTGCCCGATCTCTTTCAGCACATTCATTCCGAGGGTCACCGGGGGTCCACTTCCGGTTCCCTCTGCGACCAGGACAACTCCTTTTTTTTCCCACATCTTTTCCACACACTCGTATCTTCATCCACACCACCCCTGCGACCGGGATGGGTAATTGATTAGCTGCCGTGAGTCTAATTACTGGTCCCCATTCAGGCCGCGCTATCTCTGGAAATCGCTGTTGAAAGTAGGCTTCTGTCATCGTAGTCACCTGGGATCCCATGTCAATCAGGCAGTGAACAGCCCGACCGCTTATTTCTGCCCAGACAGTCGGGCTGCTGGAAAGTAGGTCCTTGGGACTTCCTCTTTTTCTTTCCCCTTCCTCAGGCTCCATGCTGTGTCCCCCGAACACGGAGCCTGCTAGTTTAACGGCTGTCGCGACAGGGGCCGCCCTCGGCTAGCACAGCCCCTGGCGTAATGTCCTGCGCCTCCACACTTCCAGCAGGTCGTGTCTGTCTGTGTAGGGCTGACTCCCTCCTCTATGGAACTCTCCTGCAGGGGCGGTCCTGAATTCAATTCTGTCCATAACTGGGGCCATCGATCTGGGTATCTCTGGTGTCGGGGCAGGGGTCTTCTTGAGACTGGACCATTCATCCCGCATCTCCTGTATCTCCTTCTCTCGAGCCCATTCCAGTTCAGCTGCAGGCGGGGTGGGTACCTCATTACTCCGGACCATCCCTGCCAGGGCCGTCACCCCCATCTCCTGCTCTCACACGTGCCTCCGCCCCCACTTCTAGAAAAGTCATACGTGGGTTGGCGCGCAGGCGCTCCCGCAAGGCCTGCTTCAGCTGCACATCCCTGAGGCCTGCCACAAACTGGTCCCTTAAGATCACGTCAGGGGGGCCCATTGCCAGATTCCCCATGTCGCCTTTTCTAGTGATATAGGCATGCACCCTCTGTAAGGCATTAACATACAGCGTCACAGTCTCCCCCTCCTGCTGCACTTGGTGAAACAGTCGTATCCTCAGCTCTCTTACATTGGTGGGATCCTCATGCATCTCCTCCAGTATCCGCACCACTTTTTCTACAGTATCCCGGTCATGGGGAGGGCGGTACATCACGGACTGTCGGGCCTCGCCGTCCAGGGCCAGTAAGGCTATTTCGGCTTGCATAGCTGGAGTCATCGGGTGCATACGTAACATACTCCTCACTCTCTCAGTCCAGTCCCACAGCATCATATTGTCCCTGGTGAACTTTGGGAGATTGCTGAGCATGGTCCCCAGTGGCAAGCTAGAACTAGGGGCTCCCAGGATGGACTGCTCTGCAGTGTCTGTGTCTAACGACTGCATCCTGCCGACTACGCCAAATTTAACACAGGTACTTTAGATGCAGCGACACAGAAACACAGAGCAGTCAATACGGGGTTAATAAACAGGGGAAGTTTATATAACAGGGTAAATCTCCACACAGGGAGTATCAGGGGAAAATATGGGGGAAAAACAAGGGAAAAGCAGGTCAAAGTCACTTAGCTGACTCTCGCTCCTCACAAGGCAGATGCACGCTGATGCCGGTGTTGATTTTTCAGGCGTCTCTGCCCAAACAATGCTCTGTCTTCTGGCGGCAGCGGGCTGTCTCCGGCTTTACCCGCTGAGCCCCTAGTCCATAACACGGCACCTCACGTGCTCGGCTCCACCGACCCTGCGTCTCTTCTCTAGTCGGCCTGACTCCTCCGGTCCACTGCACTCGGCTCTTGCTCCCAGTCCTGGAGCCAGGAGCCTGGACCCTCTCACGCTGCTCTGCTGAGCCGGATCCAGCTCCGCTTTCCCGCGCAAAACGTACTCGTCTCTTCCCCTCTCCAGTCACACCAGGAGTTCCCCTGTCACCTGACCTCCCAGCTCTCTCTCTCGACAAACCCCCTGCTTCCCTGTCACATGACTCCTCTGCTTGCAGTCTGTCTTCCCCCTGCAACAAGAGCTACCGCCCCGGCAGTTCCAGATCCCTTGCTCTGAAAGCACTCACACCCGGGTCTTCCCCCTTACAAGTAAACTACAGGCAGTGTCATGTTGGGGCTTCTGCATTGATTAAAATGATACCTGTGGTGAAGAAATCCATCTTGTGGTTCTTGTGTAATCAGTGTTTGCAGTTTTGAGTTAATGATATGTTCATGCTCCGCGGCGGGACTTTAGGCAGGGTCTTTCCTTGGTGCTCTACTCCAGAGCAGCAAGAAAAGACCTGCCCACAGGCCCGCCGCAAAGCACAAGTATGTTCCTCATCATAGAGATATTCAGAGACAGAGAGCCAGATATACAGCCAGAAACAGAGCGACAGCCAGAGACAGAGAACCAGATATACAGCCAGAGTTAGAGAGACAGCCAGAGCCAGAGAGCCGGATATACAGCCAGAGACATAGAGACAGCCAGAGCCAGAGATAGTCAAAGAGACAGCCTGAGACAGATATACAGCCAGAGACAGCGAGACTCTGGCTCTGGCTGTTTCTATGGTTCTGGCTGTATATCTGGCTCTGGCTGTATATCTGACTCTCTGTCTCTGTATATCTCTATGATGAGGAACATACTTGTGCTTCGGGCGGGCCCGTGGGCAGGTCTTTTCTTGCTGTTCTGACCTAGAGCATCAAGGAAGACCCTGCCCACAGTCGCGCCCCGGGGCACAAGCATATCAATAACTCAAAACTGCAAACACTGATTACACAAGAACCACAAGATGGATTTCTTTACCGCAGGTATCATTTTATTCAGGGCAGCAGCCCCAACATGACAACGCTTGTAGTTTACTTAGCAAAATCCTGCTGACAGGTTCCCTTTAAGGATGTAGAGAGGTGTACTTTGGAACAAGATTAAATATTAGCAACATGTGATACATAAAGTTTCTATACAAGCATTGATAATGAAAAGCGAATTGCAGCTGCATATTTTTTCTTGTCGCGCAATCATGGATATAACCCCATATTTACATATTTTTTACTCCATCTCTTCAGGTTCATCTCTAAGCACAACTATTTCCTCTTCTTCTGTCTTGCCAACCTTTCCAAGCTATATGTCCAGGTATGTTGAAAAAAATCAACACCTGGTGTTGTTATATAGACGACATATCGTTAATCTATAACAGCAATTCTCTTCAACTTCAGGAGTCAACAATAAATGTACTCAATTCCAATAAATGTAATCTCAGACTAACGGTATCTTTATATTGTGACTCCATTCCCTTTTTGGACATACTTATAATAAGAGATATTGAGAAGAAGTTACAAACTGACCTAGACAGGAAGGATATATCAACTAATAGTCTTTTGGTATATCTGAAGTCTTTTGGAATGGCCTGTACAACCGATTTACATCATTGGACACGGATGAAAGAAAGCCTGAGGAATTATGGACACTTATAAAGACTATTATTACTGAAGAACCAAGTAAGACAATAATCAAGAGGCAGAAGAGATCCCTGCAGCCATATTTAACAGAAGGGACCATAAAGATCATCGAAGAAAAATGAATGGCAAAAGGTATCAAGTAAGACACACACAACATCAGTAAAAGGCTAGAGAGCCATTCGAGCAGACAAAAAACTTTATTGCCAAAAGATATGTACAAAGAAAGAAAGTGAACATCTGGGGGGCAAGGCCAGAAAACATGACAAAAATTTCAACCAAGAGTGGGCATGTTAAAAGAAGCCAATGGGAACAAATTAACTGAGCCAGAACAGGTCAAAGAAAGATGGAAAGAGTACAAAAAGCACCTCTACAAGAACGACTCAGTGATACAAGAAGAAACTGAGACTTGAAATTATAGAAAGCCAAATATCCTGAAAGACTAAGTCATTGCTGCAATAAAGCATCTGTCAAACAACAAAATACGCCTGGATGTGACAATATTCCAAAATAGCTAATAAAGTCTTCTGAAGCAGCAGTTGATGTCATCACACGCCTGTGTCAACAGAAATGGACAACTGGTAAATGGTCCAAGGACTGGACAAGATCGGTGTTTATTCCTATTCTGAAGAAGGGAGATGCTATCGACTGAGGAAACTATTGGACTATTGCGCTCATACCTCATGCAGCAAAACTACTGAAGATTCTACAAAGATAGTTACAGACTTTTTTTTGGCAAAGAGCTGCCAAAAGAACAAGCAGGATTCAGAAAAGGCAGAGGAACAAGAGATGTAATTGTTAACATTAGATGGATAATGGAAAAGGCCAAAGAATACAACAAGGAGATCTATTTTTGCTTCATCGACTACAGCAAAGCCTTCGACTATGTTGATCCCCAGAAACTTTGCAATACCATGAAGGATACGGGTGTGCCCAACCATCTGATCAGTCTCATTAGGAACCTTTACAACGACCAAGAAGCAACAGTCTGAACGGAACACGGCGACACGGCATGGATCAAAATAGAGCGAGATGTCAGACAAGGCTGCTGTCACGCAAGGTGAGGGAAAAACTGAGTGCACAACAATGGGAAGAGGGGGAGAAAACCCAAACACTAGGGAAAGGGGGAGTGGAGACCCCTAGGCAGATCTGACAGTCACTCTGACTCCCCTAACGTCCCTAAATAGGGTCCGCGCCTATTGCCGAGCAGGAAACCTAATACCTGACTACCCCTAGCGATAGGCCCTAGTTAGGGAGGGGACAGGGTGAGCACTAGTCAGCCCCCACTGCAACTAAAGACAAACAGGTAAACAGACAGGGGAAACACTTAGCTTGAGAAGACACCAGAGAGATCACGCCAACTATCCTCCAAGGGAACTCCAAGAAGACACTAGCCAACTACTAGTACTTCAAGTCTGGACAGAGGAACATAGAGCTATCACGGGCGACTCTCTGGAGAGACGGAAGGTATTTAAACATCCAGGAAGGGTGTGTCAATTAGCAGCAGAAGGTGGAGGTCACTGCTAGGTCCTAGAGGGAGAAGGATATCACTACACTACAGAGATGAAAAGGTCAAGAAGGTGCCTGCAGAGCCAAGCGCAATGACCTTCTACAGCTGGATCCAGAACGACTGTCTGTCACACCTGACATGCCCGTGACAGCTATATCCTGTCACCATTTCTCTTCAATTTATATGCAGAAGTTATTTTCATGAAATCTGGACTTACTGAAAAAGAAGGAATCAAAATTTCTGGTCAAATCATCACTAATCTTAAATACGCAAACGATACAACATTGATAGCAACAAGAATATATAAAATGAAGTATTTATTCTGGAGTGTCAAGATGGAAAGCTCGAATATGGAACTGCTACTCAATACAAAGAGGACAAAGATGTTGACTACTGCCAGGTACGATTGGGACACATTTGAGATGGACAGCGATGAACTGAAAGTTGTGAAGGACTTCAGCCTACTCGGATCAATGATCACTCAAGATGCAGCGATGACACTGGAAGTCAATAGGAGAATAGCTATGGGCAAATCAAAAATGGAGTCACTGGACAAGGTCTTCAAATCGAGGAATACTTCACTGGCGAAGAAGAGACGGCTCGTACATACTCTGTTTTTTCTGTAGTAACATATGGATGTAAAATCTGGACAAAGAGACAAAAGAGATGAAGAATCGATGCCTTCAAAATATGGCGCTGGAGTAGTACTATCAATACCAAGGATGACAAGAAGAACAAACAAATCAATTATGGAACAAATCAAGCCAGACATGTTACTCGAAGTAAGTATCACCAAGCTAGGACTTGCCTACTTTGGATGCATCATAAGAAGAGAACAGTCACTGAAGAAGGACATCATGGTTGGAAGAATAGAAGGAACAAGGCATAGCAGGAGACCAGCAACCCGAAGGCTTAATACAATCAAGATAACAGCGGAGAAGACTCTGGTGGACCTATCTAGGCTTACACAAGATTGATCTTCCTACAGAGTGTTCATCCATCAAGCTGTCATGGCTTGAGATCAAGCCAAAGGTCGTTAAATGAATAAATAGTCTTTTGGATGCTCGAAGTGCCCATTCAAAGAGCACCATCAGGCCAATCATGAAAGGAAAATATCTGCATTTGCACAATAATTTTTAAGTCATTTATGATTTAAAAATAAATAAGATCTAGAGATAGGCAATTTAACTTTTAAAGGAATTACATTAATAGCTTAATTAAGAAAGCCTATGACACTGCTTTTAGAACTTATAGACAAGATCTGTTAAACCCAAAACCCAGGAACAAGGCAATCTGAGATTTATTACCAATTTCAACTAGGGCTGGGAGATAGCTTTTCGGTATGAGGAAGCTCATGGTATTATTCAATATACACAGTGCTATGTCTGCATCTAACATCTAAGTGACTAGCATGGAATAGTATACAAACTAACACCCATGATCTAGAGTTAAAATGAGCAAGGCTTGTAAAATACTTATTACACTCAAGGATTTTGTAGATGGCTTTGGTAAGAAACATTATGTGCGAGAACATATGAGTTATGTTAGAACCCTCCTGTTTGTTTTTTTCCATCTTGTGTTTTGCGGTCACGTGACCATCTGCCTTTATATTCCAGCTCTGCCCTCCTGGCTGTGCTGGACTTCAGTGTTGTTTTGACTGTTTCTCTAGCCAGGTGCTTCGGTGCCTTTCTCTGTCAGGTCGCTTGGTCCTTCTGGGACCTCTAGTACCTTTTTGTCAGTTTGTCTTTTTGTATTCTGCAACAACTTCTCTGTTTAGGAGGTGTCCCATTTTTGTTCCAGTCCTTAGTTCTTTTTAGGGACTCCTCCCCTTATGCTATAGGTCTTCGTTCAGACTATCCGAGGACTAAGGCGGGTCTGTTCGCTAGGAACAGGCAGCCCGCTACATCATAGGGATTCAGCTTAGTCTTACTGTAGGGATAGCTTTTCCCCTTTCTTTCTTAGTACTTGTTGCAGATCATAACAGTAAGTCCAGCCCAAAAAACTAAAAGGAAAGAAATTCGGGGATCAGCATGGTTTCCGTCCAAGATTTGGCTCAACGCTTGCAGGGATTGTCTCTGGAGGTGGCCGAGCTCTAGCAACACGTGAGTAGCTGTTCTGGAGCGCATTTTGTGGAACCCAAGGTAGGACTGCCTGATGTTTTTTTTTATGGTAAACCGCAAGATTTTTTTCCTTTAAAAATGCTTGTTTGTTATATTTTCGTTTGAGACCAAGGTCCTCTGGGAATGAATCACAGTGCATTGGTTTTATTATGTCACTTTTGCGCAATGAACCACAGGGATGGGCCTTTTCTCTCCAACCTAATGATTCATGCTTAAGGTCAGTAGAAGATTTTTTTTCTGCTATGGGGCTATTATATGACGATCCTGATCGAATCTCATCTGCTGAGGCAGAACTCAGGCGTTTGAATCAGGGGTCAGGTGATGTTGAAAATTATTGCACACACTTCAGAAGATGGGCTTCAGAAGTCAAACGGAATGATCCTGCTCTGAAATGTTTATTTCTTGCTGGTCTGAGTGAAAGGGTTAAGGATTTGCTAATTGCATTCCCTGCACCTGAGACTCTGCAGGATGCCATGCAATTAGCTGTTCGTGTGGACAGGAGGCTGAGGTCCAGGCTGAATGAGGTAAAGACTCCTGTAATGTCAGGTCCTAGTCCCCAGAAAATCTGCTCAGACGGCGGAGAACCGATGGAGGTTGGAGCGATCTCACTCCGCTCTCAGGAAAGAGACCGGAGGTACGCTGAGGAATTGTGTCTTTATTGTGGTAAAGCTGACCATTTGATTAAGTATTGTGAGCTTTGTTTAAGTAAAGAAAAAAAAAAAAAGAGGTCAGGTACGCCCATATTGCTTGTTTACGCTCTGCAGGAGTATTTCTTTCTGGGAGTACTACTTTGCAGGAAGATTTGAATGAATTTCAGGTATTTGTGGATTGTGGTTCAACACTTAATGTGATTGATAAAGGGTTTTTGGAAAAACTTAAATTGAAATCCAAACCTTTGTCATCACCTATTTCTGTGATTGCAATTGATAACACTCCCTTGAAATGTATTACTCACAAGGTTGCTGCATTTCCCCTCACTATCAATGGAGTTCACCAAGAAATTTTGGACTTGGTTGTATTGGATAATTTACCCTCTCTGGTCGTTCTAGGTTTGCCTTGGTTAAAACTGCACAATCCTTTGCTGGACTGGTCTACTAATGTGATTAAGTCTTGGAGTCCGAAGTGCTATGATAAATGTTGTAATGGTCGCATTGCGGCTGTGGAAAAAGGGGAATTACCGGTACCTATTCAAGATTTTTGGAGGGTTTTTTTTCGGAGGAGGAGTCGCAAGTTATACCTCCTCATAGGGATTATGATTGCGCCATGGAGTTTGTTCCGGGAGCTACTCTTCCCAAGAGTCGCTTGTTTAATCTGACTATCCCTGAAAGAAAGGCCTTGGAAGAATACATACAGCCTGGCTGCTGGTCACATTAGACCTTCTAAGTCGCCTGTGGCAGTTGAATTTTTCTTTGTTAAAAAAATGGACAGGGGTTTACGTCCATGTCTGGATTTTCGTGAAATTAATAAGATTACCGTACGTAATTCCTACCCATTGCCGTTAATTCCTGACTTGTTAAACCAGTTAATGGGGGCCAAGTGGTTCTCTAAAATTGATCTCCGGGGGGCATACAATTTGTTACGAGTGAGGAAGGGTGATGAATGGTAAACTGCTTTTAACACTCCGGTAGGTCATTTTGAGAATCTGGTGATGCCTTTTGGTCTTACCAATGCACCTGCATTTTTCAGAACCTTATTAATGACATCCTGAGACCTTTGATTGGTAGGAATGTGGTTGTGTATTTGGATGACATTTTGATTTATTCACCAGATCTAGAGTCCCATTGGCAGAGTGTACGTGAAGTTTTGCAGTTATTGAGTGATAATTCACTCTTTGCTAAGCTGGAGAAATGTGAGTTCGCTGTGCAGAAAATTAGTTTTTTGGGCTACATTGTCTCCAGCAAGGGCTTTGAGATGGACCCTGTGAAGGTTCAGGCTGTGCAGGAATGGCCTAGGCCTATTGGTTTGAAATTCTATACTGAGATTTTTGGGTTTTGCCAATTATTACAGGAAATTCATTAAGAATTTTTCTGTAGTTGTTAAGCCTCTAACCGATCTTACCAGGAAAGGTGCGAATACGGTCCAGTGGACTACTGAGGCCATTGAAGCGTTTAAGTATCTCAAAGAGAGGTTCAGTTCTGCCCCTATCCTTATGCAGCCTGATGAGACCAAGCCTTTTTTGGTCGAGGTCAATGCTTCATCGGTGGGGGTCAGAGCAGTTTTGTCTCAGGAGAACAGGGATGGAGTATATCATCCTTGTGCCTTCTTTTCGAAAAAAATTTCAGAAACCGAACTGAATTATGATGTTGGAAATCGGGAGTTGCTGGCTATTAAACTCGCGTTTGAACATTGGCGTCATTTTTTGGAAGGCGCTAGATTTCCTATTCAGGTTTTCACAGATCATAAGAATTTGATCTATCTGGATGCAGCCAAGCGCTTGAATGCCCGTCAAGCTAGATGGGCACTTTTTTTTTCTCGGTTTCATTTTTCTGTTACCTATATCCCTGGTAGTAAGAATGTTAAAGCCGATGCTTTATCTCGCAGCTTCTCTCCTACGGTCAGTGCCGAGGAGGAGGAGAGCATTTTACAGAAAGGAGTTGTGGTGGCGGCATTGGACTCCGTTTTGGAGAATGGGATTCTGAAAGCTCAAGATGATGCCCCATCTAACACTCCCCATGGAAGGTTGTTCGTGCCTAGAACCTTTAGGAGAGATTTGTTTGTCGAGTGTCATGAGTCTCGATTGGCAGGTCATCCAGGAATTTCTGAGACTAAGAGACTTATCAGTCGCAGTTTTTGGTGGCCTGGGTGGCAGAAGGAAGTCATCAAGTGGGTGCGTCAATGTACTGTGTGTGCTAGGTCAAAGGCTTCACATACTCCTGCTGCGGGGTTGCTTTTCCCTCTGGAGGTTCCTAGTGCGCCTTGGACGCATCTCACAATGGATTTTATTACTGATCTTCCTGTGTCCGAGGGTTTCACTGTCATCTGGGTGGTCGTGGACCTTTTTTAGTAAGATGTGTCATTTGGTTCCATTCATTAAGTTGCCCTGCGCCAAGACACTCGCTAAGGCGTTTGTTAAGGAGATTGTCAGGCTCCATGGCGTTCCCACGGATATTGTTTCTGATAGAGGACCTCAGTTTGTGGCTCGCTTTTGGCGTGCTATTTGTGACAGGTTGGGAGTCCATTTGTCATTTTCTTCTGGGTATCATCCTGAGTCTAATGGACAGACTGAAAGAAAGAACCAGGATGTAGAACCGTTTTTGTGGTGGACAATCAAGAGGTGTGGTCTGAGTTTCTGCCTCTCGCTTAATTTGCTCTTAACAATCATACATCCTCCTCTGCTGGGTGTTCTCCTTTTTTTTGTTGTACTGGTAGACATCCGTCTTTTGGTTAGTTCTCCAAATTGGGGTCGGCGGTGCCGGAGGAGGAGAATTTTTCCGGTGATTTGGAGAGAGTTTGGACTAATGTACGTTGCAACCTTCAAGAGGCTAACAAGAAGTCCAAGTAGTATTTTGACAGGAAACGTCAGGAGGTTTTGTTTACTGTGGGTGACATGGTTTGGTTGTCCTTGAAGAACCTGCGGTTGAGGATTCCCTCTAAAAAACTGAGTCCTAAGTTTGTGGGTCCATTTAAAGTGCTTCAGGTTGTTAACCCGTCTGCTGTTAGGTTGGATGTCCCTATTTCCTGGAAGATTAATCCTGTGTTTCATGTTTCCTTGTTGAAAAAGGCTGATGTATCAGATAGGGATGCCACTGTCACAGTTCCTCCTGTGGTGGAAGACGGCGAATATGAAATTTCTCGTATCTTGATTTCTAGATGACATGGAGGGAGATTACAGTATCTTGTCTCCTGGAAGGGTTTCGGTCCCGAAGATAACTCCTGGGTAAGGACGGATGATGTCTCTGCTCCTAGGCTTGTTAAAGCTTTCCACAAGAAGTTTCCGGATAGGCCTGGGACTGGAGGATCCAGAGGATCCTCATAAAAGAGGGGGTACTGTTAGAACCCTCCTGTTTGTTTTTTTTTCCATCTTGTGTTTTGCGGTCACGTGACCATCTGCCTTTATATTCCAGCTCCGCCCTCCTGGCTGTGCTGGACTTCAGTGTTGTTTTGACTGTTTCTCTAGCCAGGTGCTTCGGTGCCTTTCTCTGTCAGTTCGCTTGGTCCTTCTGGGACCTCTAGTACCTTTTTGTCAGTTTGTCTTTTTGTATTCTGCAACAACTTCTCTGTTTAGGAGGTGTCCCATTTTTGTTCCAGTCCTTAGTTCTTTTTAGGGACTCCTCCCCTTATGCTATAGGTCTTCGTTCAGACTATCCGAGGACTAAGGCGGGTCTGTTCGCTAGGAACAGGCAGCCCGCTACATCGTAGGGATTCAGCTTAGTCTTACTGTAAGGACAGCTTTCCCCTACTTTCCTTACTACATATTGCAGATCATAACAAGTTACTCCTCCCAAGTCTACTGGCTTGAATGCGGATTTGGCTTGAGATATGTATGTCAAACTATAAGGGATTTAAGAACCAGGATAAAGGATCATATTGGATCTCTAGCTTCCTATAAGAAGACGGAATCCACTCACAACAGTATAAACCTTTTTTGTCCAGCCCTAAGTGGATGGAACTGAGGGGCTGGGTTATATGCCAAACTAATACTGATATAAAAAGCAGATATCTGGATTCAGTGTGAAAATGAGTGGATCTTGAAAATTAACTCAGTAAGTTAGTTGGGTTTATGTTTGAGTTTTGGCTGTTTCATGTAATGACTACCTTTTGAATCTTTGTGCTACTGTATAAATTAAACATCCCCATATGTATGTATACATATCTGTATCAATAATTGCCATTTTTTCAGTCTTCTCTCTAGACTTATATATTTTTGTGTACCAATAACAGTTGTTTTTTTCATGGATAGCTCTCATACCTGTGATAGTCTATTGGGCCCTACACATGTCCAGGATTTTTTGCTCACCGAAACTTCTGCTGAAAATTGCAGACATATCTGATTTTGATCCGAGGGACGGATCAAAATCGGCAATGCAACTCAATGGCTCCATGAAAAAAATCGGACTACACTCAGATGACATTTTTCTATTACATGGAAAAATCAGACGTGTGAATGAGTCCTTAGGGTGTAGATATTGTACCAGCATCTATATACAGTGTGTCACGGCGATAACTCACATGCTTCCTCAGCGCCGCCCTACTCACCAAGGTCACCGCGCGGCTTCTCCTCGTGTCAGGCCGTCTCCTTGAGTTCCCTTCTGCAGCACTCCTGCACTGATGTATCACCATGTAGTTTCTATTTGGCCTTAAGAGGGTGTGGCCGGTCTCTGCAGGAATTTAACCCTGCTGTGTCCTGCACAGATTAGGTTCCCTGGCCTATCCTGTGCAAGCAGGGTCTATATTAGGCAACTCCTCCCACCACTCTTTGCCCGAATGTTGGTTCCTAGCCTGCTAGCACCTTATTTTTGTATTTCTCTGTATTCTGTCATCCGTTATCGACCCAGGCTGTTTACCTGCTCTGTTTGACTTCTCCATCCCTGACTCCAGCTTTGTACTGTGATCGTGTGATGCCTGCCCCGACCTTGCACCGTCTGATTACGCTTCTGTCTCACCCTCCTGTACCTCGTACCCGCACCTCTAACCCTCCGGTCAACTGTTGCAGTCAGAGGGACTGCTCTGGTGTGGTACTTGGTGTCTACCGGCTGCCCAGCCTATCCGTACCATCTGAGGTTCTAGTGAAGACCCGGTAGACACTTAGTCACATCCCTCCAGAATAAGCCCGGCCCGTAGCTCAGTGGGTCCTCACCCTCCACCGTTACACAGTGTTACTTTATGTGAATATTATTTATATAAGCAAGCCTTGCAAAATGATATGTAGTTAGTGACTCTATATAAATTAAATTTTTAGATACAGTAATTAATATTTCATTAGCGATAGATAGCACAATTATATGCATAACAGGTGATCATTGTTGCTATTTTATAAAATCTTTATGCTTAATAATTAATATTTATAAAAGCAAGACTGAAGTTTTGGAATACAGATTATGCCCATAATTCATACATCTCATATTTCAAAGTAATTTTAATATGGGACATTTTGTAACTCTGGGTAGATCTCAGCTATTCAATAACAAAGAAAAAAATGTTAATTTCCTTTGAGAGCTATGTTCACTTTGCTCAAATAGATTTTGATAATCAGTTCTTATTGGTTGTCTAACATGGCAATAACATTTTAACCTGTAAAGTGGTACAGCGCCGTGTTAGCCAACGAAACGCACATGGGGGTGCTCTATCCTGACTACTAGTGTAGGGAGAGGACAATTGATGGAGAGAGCAGAAACTCTGTTTTACATACTATCCTATATTCACGGTTAATCATAGGCATGGGCAGCACGGTGGCTCAGTGGTTAGCACTGCAGCTTTGCAGCGCTGGGGTCCTGGGTGTAAATCCCACCAAGGACAACATCTGCAAGGAGTTTGTATGTTCTCCCCGTGTTTGCGTGGGTTTCCTCTGGGTTCTCCGGTTTCCTCCCACACTCCAAAGACATACTGGTAGGGAATCTAGATTGTGAGCCCCAATGGGTACAGCGATGATTATGTATGTAAAGCGCTGCGGAATATGTTAGCGCTATATAAAGATTATTATTTTAAGATTATTAATCATACTGTGCACCAGAATTCTGCGTCTGAACACTGTCAGTATATGAGGCGTACGTAGTCAGTCTTACTGTGCACCAGAATGATGATTTGGAGGCAAATAGATCAAATAAACATGGCTGTAGCAATTTTTTACCTTTCCTCCTATTTGTTAGAAGACAGGGTAATAGATCACTATATAACTGTGACACACAGTAAAGAAAGAGGTTTGATTACCTAATAGGTGAGATTGGTATTTGCATTAGCCAGCTCCCCATTATTACTCTGGTTGTGTCTTTCTGATATATGAGCCTGTTTATTCCATGATGATTTAATGAAGCATATTCCCTCATATTAACCTATAAAAAAAAAAAGATATCCCATTGTCTGGCACAATAATACCTGTATATTGTAGAGACACATTGTACATTATATGAACATTGGTACAATTGAGTGCGTTAGTATAAGGGGGAATCTGGCCGACATCTAATTCCGTGCCCCTGACCACCTTACATAGGGGTCCCTGGGTGCGTGCGTGCAGTTGTGTTACTATTATGGACACCTCCGGGTTTAGTTCTGGCACCATCTGTGCGGCACTGGACCCCTTTAGCTTCCCGATGAAGAAACGAGACATCTTTGCAAAGATAAAATATTGTTTACTGACATTAGAACTTATATGCAAAGGGTAGCAGGAACAATGCTTGACTTTCTCTTTTGCACAACACAGAGGCACATTCTTGGTGGTTTTGGACGACGACCCATTACTTCCCGATACAGGGACACACGGGTCAATATGTTACACTGTGCCCACTGCACCCTAACTGCACTCTTGTGAATAATGTAAGGGAGCTTTCACTAGCTACAACCTTACTGACGTACCCCAGTCTGGCTGACCCCGTATACTTTCACACTGATCTAACATTGAGACCCTCTTTAACCCTTTCAGTTTAGGTGCCCCAACTTGCCTGCTAGTAGGAACTGTCACCACTGTAGTTTGCTTGCTATATGTCTTGCTCCCTTGCCGGTCTGCTATGTGCACACACACTCAGTGATGATAGCCTTTCTCTGAGGATGTCCTTCCTTTTCTCCACCTCACTATATGCTAACTATAAACCAGGAAGTCACACATCAGTCCCCATTGCTCCTCCCTATCTATGGGCCGACCCTATAGTTAACCTCGTCACCTTAACTAACTGCTGACTCCAGGAGGATAAAACATGAAATAAAGTTCAATTTGCACACAATACAACAACACACGTCTTCAGAGGGGTGTTATGCCATCTTCTCCACCTTTACTTTACATTAGCACTACCCACTTTCTCCATACTCATAGATGTATATTTAGTCTTTAGAGTGTGTTCTATATGCATGTATGTTGGCTGAGCATAATAATATAATATAATATAATAATTATATAGGGGACCCCGGCCAAGGTCCTGTTCTCCCTTTCAAAGTCAAATATTTTGGTTTGTGATACCTGGTTGTCAGGATTTAGTGCATAAAGCTTTCTGGGCAGCACAATGGTTAGCACTGTAACTTTGCACTGCTGGAGTCCTTGGTTCAAATCCTATCAAAGACAATATCTGCAAGGAGTTTGTATGTTCTCAGTATGTTTGTGTGGGTTTCCTTCCATACTCCAAAGGCATTCTGATAGGAAATTTAGATGGTGAGCTCCAATGGGGGCAATGATGATGTCTGTGGATTTAATGGCGCTATATAAGCAAGTAAAATAAATAAAAGTTATATTTTAATAAGAATAAATTCACATCTTTTGACCCCTGTCTTTTTATTCTCTTTTTGCTTGCATGAATTATTACCTAGTGGTGTACGCTATATTACCTAGTGGTGTACATTATATGTGAATGACATCAGGTCTAGAAGTCTCAACATTTCCTGTTATTTTAGTACTTAGAGCACCTTTTGGCTGATATGACCTGATGCAAATGAGATGCAAAGCCAGACCCCAGCATCTGGCAACATTCCTGAGGAATCTAAGCTCATACCTTATCGGAAAAGGCCTCCAGGTTACTATAATTCTTGGGCTGTCAAGAGAGTGGTCCAAAAATTAAAGAGATTACTGAATTGCACACTCAAGGAAAAAGATACACAAAGGTAGCAAAGGCACTTTTCTAAAGATACAGTAAAAAATAGTTCACAAGGTCTAATTATAGGAACACTGCACTGTCTACATGTAGCATCGGCGTCTCTGCACCCTGCCAGGCAGAGACGCCGTCCCTCTCACCTCCTCGCTCCCCGCGCGGCGTCCTCCAGCGCTCCTCTTCCTGCTGCTGCTGTCTGCGCGCGCTGCTTCCCGGGCACTGTGCTTAGAGCGCGCGCGCGCTCCCCCTCTCTTAAAGGGGCCGCGCACGCCGTCCTAAGGAGTCCCCGGCCAATAGCCGGAGGACCTCCCATATATAAGGCACCTCCTCCAAAATGGAGGTGCCCGAGCAATAGTTGATGCACAGTATACTTACCTCTGCTTCAGCCCTCAGGTCCAGTTGCCAGCCTGACTACTGTTCCAGTCCGCCAGCCTGACTACTCCCCAGCCCGACAATCTGTCTTCCGTTCAACCCGCCAGTCTGTCTATGGGCAAGTCCGCCTGCTTACCAGAAAGCACCTGCCAGTTACCTGCCTGCTACCTGCCGTGCCTGTTAACCCGCTCACCTGGGAGCACTCGCCTATTACCTGCCTGCTACCTGCCGTGCCTGTTAACCCGCTCACCTGGGAGCACTCTCCTATTGCCTGCCGGTTACCTGCTAGCCTACCTGGAGGCTCTGCCGTCACTTGCCGTGACCACCTGCCTGCTAACCTAGAGACTCCATCCGGTTTGGCCGTCACTTGCCGTGACCACCTGATAGCCTACCTGGAGGCTCCTGCTGTCACTTGCCGTGACCACCTGTCAGCTAACCCAGAGACTTCTGCCTGCTTGTTGTGTCCATCCGCTATACCGGTCAGTCCCTGTCATCTGACCCCTGGGAGCCACCTGCTCTCTTACAAGGTCAGCCCCAGAGTAGCACCTGGTCCCTCTGCTCGGTCCCTCCCTGGTCACGGAGTCGTTAGCCTCCGTACGACCAGGGTTGGTCTGAGTTGATACTTAGTTACGCCCCTCTGGGTCCCTCCTTGCACCCCGGCACAGAGGTTCCACCACCCGGATCCGTAACACTACACTACCTGGATGTGGCAGAAAGAGGAAGCTATCACCGGACTCCACCAGATTCCAGTGGAAGCAGGTGGTCAAAAATACTCAATTGCCTGCAAAAGACTTGCAGCAAGTAGGCCCTGAGGTTTCAGTGTACACAGTAAGGTACTTATTAAAAACTGGTTGTCTCCCAGGTGATCTCCAAGTAGTACACTTCGGCTGACACAACAGCACAAGAAAACACAGCTCCAATTTGCCCAAAACCATTTATAACTGCAATTCAAAAAATAATGGGACGCTGTGTAAGATGTTAAGAAAACCAGAATGCAATGATGTGGAAATCTCTTATAGCCATATTTTATTCACAAAAGAACATCAAACTCAGATCAGAAGATCTTCCCTTTCATTTAAAAAAAAAAAAAAAAAAAAAAAAACTAATTTAGAAATTGATGGCAGCAACACATTTCACAAATGTTAGGATAGGGTTAGCATAAAAGGCTTTACATAGTGTCCCATCTTTTTTTGGAATTGGGTTTGTAAATTGTTCTTGTTTGAATAATTGATTGCAAACAGCAGAAAGTTTTCCACATTTTGCAATAAATCTAATGTACTATGGGGATTGAATAATTCTGGTTGCAACTGTGTCCTGGGGAAGGGTGATACTGTGCTGATTCTGACAAATTCCCTTTGGGTATGGACCTAAAATGTTTGTCTTTGATACAGAGGAAAACACCCTGCCTCCAGCCTTTGAATGGCAGGTTACTGCTTTTTCAGTGACCTGGCTCCTCTGTTTGAAATGTCATGCTGGCATCGCCATTACCATTGGTGGCTCGTGCGCAGATTAAGTTCCTGGCTGGTCTTTAATAAAATTCATTGATGTTTGCGATGCTGGGAACGCAATCTACTCACGCGGCGCCCATGGCAGTGATTGCGCCAGTGCAAGATTTCAAACTGAGGAGGCAGGTCACTGAAAAAGCAGTGGCCTACAATTCAAAGGCTGCAGACAGGAAAAAAGGCCAGGGAATCCCAGACAGGGAGGAGAAGACCCAGTTTTAAACCCAGCTCCTATTCACCAAAATCTAATTAGCAGAAAACTTCAAATGGTGATTACAGAAGAACCACAAAGCAGATTTTCACCACAGGTATCAATGTAATCAGTATTACAGCCATGTCTTTACTTTACATTACAAAATCATGCTGACAGGTTCTCTTTAACCAGTCTGTAAACGTCTGGGTCGCCTTGTACAGGAAAGCTTTCTGGGCATCCTCTGAAAGGTTATTTTAAAAGTTGGGTAAGAGATGAGCTGTGACATCAGCTTTTATGAATGATGGGTTGTGTCATCTACTTTTTACAAAGGTGTTATCTTTCATTGAAATCCTGACTGTCATAATAATAATTTTTCTGAAATGTCATTTATACAGAACAAGAATCATAAGTCTAGTATTAGGCTTAGTGGCCAGAGTGGTCAAATATCTGAAAAACATTTTCAACATTTAAAAAAAAAAATACATTTAACATAAACACCAGATTTAAACAATAGGACCTTGTCTAATGAATGGGTTTGCATATGGCTTATATATTCAGCTCTGGCTCAGGATAGCACGCGTGCTGGGTCACACGTGCAATAGTTTAAAGTGCTTTTAATAAGCCGTTATACAACAGCACGAAGCTGACACTCATCTCTCCTCTCTTCTTCATACAGGTATTTCATCCATCCATCCATCCGTTTGTGTGCTGTCTGAGTGTGAACAAAGTCATATTCGAGCAAGATTTCTACATGGATGAATGAAATACCATTTGTGTGCTGTCTGAGTGTGAACAAAGTCATATTCGAGCAAGATTTCTACATGGATGAATGAAATACCATTTGTGTGCTGTCTGAGTGTGAACAAAGTCATATTCGAGCAAGATTTCTACATGGTATTTCATCCATTGCTGCTGTTTTGTTTTTTTTGCTTTGTCTTTTGGCTCTGTTTTGAAGTGTTCAAAGATATCTTTTTCACTGTTTCATGGCCCTCTGTTGTATATTGGTTTGTTTACCCTGCATAGCATTGCATGCTCTGGCCTTGTGCTAATTACTCAGTTTGGCCAATTGGTGCTGCATGTTAGCAGCAGACATTTCAATTCATATATATTCAGCTCTGGCTCAGGATAGCACGCGTGCTGGGTCACACGTGCAACAGACTTTAAGTGCAATAGTTTAAAGTGCTTTTAATAAGCAGTTATACAACAGCAGTTAGACAGGGCAGGAGACAGGTAAGGTGTATAAGATAATCATACAAACATGCTGCTTCTTGGTCAGTTGTATTGCACTATGCGTTGGTAATAGCAATCTGCTTCTTACTTGTTTTAATTTCTGCTTTCTCACATCTCGTCTGCGCCTTTAACACATTCTGTGCACTCTCTCCATAACCACCCCTCCCCTCTCCCATGTATAACTCTGAGGCTCTACTCACATTTCTCCCCCACTCCAAACCATCCACTACCTCCATACAGCACTCAAACCGTTCATACAAATCATTGCACCATCTGCTCTTTCTCTTTTTTCTCCTTCTCCTAGTCGCTGGCGACATCTCCCCCAACCCTGGGCCTCCCTCCACTAGCATACACCACTCTCCACCAGCTGCATATAAACCCTGCTAATCTTATTAACATTCAATGCATGCCCTCTCCTATCGCTTTCCATTGTGCTCTCTGGAACGCACGATCTGTGTGTAACAAACTAACTTACATTCACGATTTTTTCCTCTATAATTCCCTTAACCTTCTGGCTATTACGGAAACCTGGATCCAGCATTCAGACACCAGCGCAACTGCTGCTCTATCATTTGGTGGGCTGAAATTTTCACATACCGTCAGACCTGAGAATAGACAGGGTGGAGGTGTTCGTTTGCTCCTTTCACCACAATGTGCTTTCCAGGTCATCCCCCCAGTTCCCTCACTTATGTTTCCTTCCTTTGAAGTGCACACCGTCAGACTCTTCAAACCCTTCTCCCTGCGAGTGGTGGTTGTGTATCGCCCTCCGGGCTCCTTCCGCCAGTTCCTGGATCACTTTGCCACCTGACTTCCTCACTTTCTATCCTGTGACATCCCCACCATCATCATGGGAGACTTTAATATCCCCATCAATGATCCCCTCTCCCAATCTGCCTCTCATCTACTTTCTCTAACCTCCTCATTCGGCCTCTCACAATTCACCAATTCTCCTACGCATGACGGGAATACTCTGGTTTTCTCCCGTCTCTGCTCGCTGCATGAATCCCGTCTCCTCACCCAGGACATCCCCACTTACCACACTTATAGGAATACACGTACCATTAATACCCAGCAGCTTATGGGCAATCTCCACACATCTTTAGCCCCCATCTCCTCCCTCTCCTGTCCAGACTTAGCATTGTCACACTACAATATTACACTGAAGAATGCCCTAGATGAAGCAGCACCTTCTACACGCAGAAAGACATGACACAGACAACGACAGCCCTGGCACACAATGCAAACATGCTTTCTTCATCGTTGCTCAAGGTGTGCTGAGCGGCAGCGGAGAAAATCTCTTTTAGCAGAGGACTTCATCCACTATAAATTCATGCTCAAAACCTATAACTCTGCCCTTCATCTGGCCAAACAATCCTACTTCACCACTCTCATCACTTCACTGTCCAACAATCCAAAACGACTTTTTGAAACCTTAAACTCCCTCCTGAGCCCTAAAGCACAGACCCCCACCACCAACCTCAGTGGGGAGGATCTGGCCACTTATTTCCTAGAAAAAATCAACCACATCCATCAGGACATCTCAGTCCAATCTCCTCAGTTCCTGGAAGAAGTTACCCAGCTCCTCATTTCTTCTCAACCTACAACCAGCAACAGTGACCCCATTCCTTCACATCTCCTGCAGTCCCTCTCACCGGTGGTCACCACTCACCTGACTAAAATATTTAACCTCTCTCTTTCTTCAGGTATCTTTCCCTCCTCATTTAAACATGCCATCATAACCCCTTTACTTAAAAAGTCATCCCTGGACCAGAACTGCACTACTAATTACAGACCTGTCTCTAACCTTCCTTTCATCTCTAAACTCCTGGAACGCTTTGTTCACTCCTGTCTAATCCGCTATCTCTCAGATAACGCTCTCCTTGACCCTCTACAATCTGGTTTCCGCTCCTTAAGGCCCCGTCACAATTAGCGACGCTGCAACGATCCCAACAACGATATGACCTGTCAGGGATCGTTGCTGTGTCGCTATGTGGTCGCTGGTGAGCTGTCAAACAGGCAGGCTCACTAACGATCAGGGGAGCAGCGACATCGTGGAAAGAATCTTTCCACGATGTCCTGCTCCTGGTTACCAGCCTGCTGCTGAAGCAGGAGCAGGCTGGTAACCATGGTAAACATCGGGTTACTAGGGGCACACGCGCACCTAGTAACCCGTTGTTTACCATGGTTACCACTATGCTACAGTGAGCGGGAAGTTACCGCTCACTTTAGCACGCTCGTAACCATGATAAACAACGGGTTACTAGGTGCGCGTGTGCCAATAGTAACCCGATGTTTATCATGGTTACCAGCCTGATCGCTGCTCCCGCTGGTCACACACAGTGATGTGTGCTGACCAGCGGGAGGGCAATGACCAAAAAATGGTCCAGGACACTTTGCAGTGATCAGCGACCTCACAGCAGGGGCCTGATCGCTGCAAAGTGTCACACATAGCGACATCGCTGGTGAGGTCGCTGTTGCGTCACCAAAACCGTGACACAGCAGCGATCTCTCTAGCGATCTCGCTATGTGAGACGGGGGCTTTACACTCCACTGAAACTGCCCTCACTAAAGTCTCTAATGATCTACTAACAGCCAAATCCAAAGGTCACTGCTCCCTGCTGATTCTCCTGGATCTCTCTGTCGCATTTGACACTGTGGATCACCAGCTCTTCCTCACTATGCCCTGCTCTATAGGCCTCAAGGAAATCGTTCTCTCCTGGTTCTCCTCCTACCTCTCTGACCGCTCCTTCACTGTATCTTTTGCCGGCTCCTCTTCCTCTCCTCGTCCTCTCCTCGTCCCCTTACTATCGGAGTTCCGCAGGGCTCTATCCTAGGCCCCCTCCTCTTCTCTCTATACACTGCCCCTATTAGACAAACAAGCAGCAGATTTGGGTTCCAGTAGCATCTCTATGCTGACGACACCCAACTATACACCTCTTCACCTGACATCACCCCTACCCTAATACAAAATACCAAGGATTGTCTGTCTGCTGTCTCTAACATCATGTCATCCCTTTATCTTAAGCTGAATCTCTCTAAAACTGAACTTCTTGTGTTTCTCCCTTCTACTAACCCAACTCTACCTAACATCGAAATTACCTTGGAGGGTTCAACCATCACTCCCAAGCAGCACGCCCGCTGCCTTGGGGTCATATTCAACACTAACCTTTCCTTTACCCCCCATATCCGATCACTCACTCGCTCCTGTCACCTGCATCTTAAAAACATCTCCAGAATCTGACCTTTTCTCACCTTTGAAACTGCTAAAACTCTTACTGTCGCTCTTATTCACTCTCGTCTGGACTACTGCAACTCTCTTCTGATCGGTTTCCCTCTTACCAAACTTTCTCCTCTCCAATCCGTCCTGAATGCGGGCGGCAGCCAGGGTCGTATTTCTGTCCAGCCGCTTCACCGATGTCTCCATCTTGTGCCAGTCATTACAATGGTTGCCCATCCGCCTCAGAGTCCAATATAAACTCATCGCTCTTACCCACAAAGCTCTCCACAGTTCTGCACCGCCTTATATCTCCTCTCTCATCTCTGTCTATCACCCTACACGTGCCCTCCATTCTACAAATGACCTAAGACTAACATTCCCCATAATCCGAACCTCGCACCTCCGCCTCCAAGACTTCTCTCGTGCTGCGCCAGTTCTCTGGAATGCACTACCCCAGGCGATCCGACTGATGCCTAGCCCCCATGTCTTCAAGCGCGCTTTAAAAACCCATCTCTTTAAACAAGCCTACCACCTTAACTACTCAGTAAATTAACTTTCCCCTGTTCCCTCCTTCTAAATATCATTCAGAATCTGTTCCCTACTCTTCATCTGTCTCCACACCCTCCATGCACACGATAACTGTGTTACGGATCCGGGTGGTGGAACCTCTGTGCCGAGGTGCAAGGAGGGACCCAGAGGGGCGTGACTAAGTATCAACTCAGACCGACCCTGGTCGCACGGCGGCTAACGACTCCGTGACCAGGGAGGGACCGAGCAGAGGGACCAGGTGCTACTCTGGGGATGACCTTGTAAGAGAGCAGGTGGCTCCCACGGGTCAGCAGGCTGGGACTGACCGGTATAGCGGATGGACACAACAGGCAGGCAGAAGTCTCTGTAACAGACAGGTGGTCACGGCAAGTGACAGCAGGAGCCTCCAGGTAGGCTACGGTAAGTGACGGCCAAGCAGGCTGAAGTCTCTAGGTTAACACGTGGGTGGTCACGGCAAGTGACAGCAGGAGCCTCCAGGTAGGCTATCAGGCAACAGGCAGGTAACAAGCGAGTACTCCCAGGTGAGCGGGCTAGCAGGCACGGCAGGTAACAGGCAGGTACTGGCAGGTGCTTCCTGGTAAGCAGGCGGGCTAGCCCATAGACAGACTGGCGGGTAGAACGGAAGGCAGACTGTCGGGCTGGAGAGTAGTCAGATTGGCGGACTGGAACAGTAGTCAGGCTGGCAACTGGACCTGAGGGCTGAAGCAGAGGTAAGTATGCTGTGCAACAACTTTTGCTCGGGCACCTCCATTTTGGAGGAGATGCCTTATATATGGGAGGACCCTCGGCTATTGGCCGGGGACCCCTTAGGATGGCGCGCGCGGCCCCTTTAAGAGAGGGGGAGCGCGTGCGCGCCCTTAGCACAGTGCCCGGGAAGCTGCGCGCGCAGGCCGCAGCAGGAAGAGGAGCGCAGGAGGACGCCGCGCGGGGAGCGGGGAGGTGAGAAGAATGGCGTCTCTGCCTGGCAGGGGGCAGAGACGTCGATGCTACAGTACCCCCCCCCCCCCCTTTATGCCCCCTCTTTTTTAGGCCAGAAAGGAATTTTTAAAGGAGAAGCGGGGCATGGATGTTCTCCCTGGGTTCCCAAGTTCTCTCCTCTGGGCCAAACCCCTTCCAATCCACCAGAAAAAAAGGTTTTTCCTCTTACCCTCTTGGTGGCCAGAATATTCTCTACCTCAAACATGTCCTCAGCAGAAACCGGAGCAGGGGAAGAACCTGGATTATTGGAAAAAGAGTTAAAGACAACTGGTTTGAGGAGAGATACGTGGAAGGAGTTGGGAATCCGTAAGGTGGCTGGGAGTTTTAACTTGTAGGCCACTGGATTGATTTGCTTAAGGACTTCAAATGGACCGATGAACCGGGGGCCCAACTTGTAGGAGGGTATTTTGAGCCGAACATGTTTGGAGGAGAGCCAAACCTTGTCTCCCGGACGGAATTGAGGCGGATCCAGACGTCTCTTGTCAGCATGTCTCTTCATCCGCTCGGAGGACTGAAGAAGTGCGGACCTAGTACTCTCCCAAATGGTGGAAAATTCGCTGACCAGAGACTCCGCGGCAGGGTTGTCCACAGAAGCGGAGATGGGAAACGGAATCCGGGGATGTTGACCCTAAACTACACTGTGTTCCAAATTATTATGCAAATAATATTTTCTCAGATTTTCCCAAATTACCTATATGAATTGCAGTCATTGTAATTTTCCAGTCAAATAACTATTAGAGTACATTGAAAGGTTTTTGTACAAACTGCCTATGATAACATTATACTTTTTAAAAAATAAAAAACTCAAACTGCACTCAAAATGCATGTTCCAAATTATTATGCACAGCAGAGTTTTCAACCTTTTCATTTTAATAAAGAACAAAAAATGGTCATTTTTGAAATTATAAGCATTAGCAGGTTATTACAAACTCAAATCAAACAGTTTTGAACTCAAAACTTTATTCTAGGTGATGTTACATTTGCACATAGGACCCCTTGTTCAAAAGGAGCTTCTGAACTCTCTCGTCCATTGAATTTGTCAGGTTTTGGATGGTTTCTGCTTTAATTGTTTTGCATGAGGACAGAATACCCTCCCAGAGCTGTTGCTTAGATGTGAACTGCCTCCCGCCATCATAGACACTCCTTTTGATGATGCTCCAGAGGTTCTCAATGGGGTTGAGGTCAGGGGAGCATGGGGGCCACACCATAAGTTTGTCCCCTTTTATGCCCATAGCAGCCAGAGATGCAGATGTGTTATGTGCAGCATGAGACGGGGCATTATCATGCATGAAAATGATTTTGCTGCGGAATGCACGGTTCTTCTTCTTGAACCATGGAAGGAAGTGCTGTTTGAGAAACTCAACATACATTATGGAGTTCATCTTTACCCCTTCAAGGATCCTAAAAGGGCCGACAATCTCTCTCCCCATGATTCCAGCACAAAACATTACTCCACCTCCTCCTTGTTAGCGCCGTAGACGTGTTTGCATGGGGTGTCCATCAACCAGCCATCCTCCACTCCATCCATCTGGACCATCGAGATCATTTCATGCATGATAATGCCCCGTCTCATGCTGCACATAACACATCTGCATCTCTGGCTGATATGGGCATAAAAGGGGACAAACTTATGGTGTGCCACCCATGCTCCCCTGACCTCAACCCCATTGAGAACCTCTGGAGCATCATCAAAAGGAGTGTCTATGATGGCGGGAGGCAGTTCACATCTAAGCAACAGCTCTGGGAGGGTATTCTGTCCTCATGCAAAACAATTAAAGCAGAAACCATCCAAAACCTGACAAATTCAATGGACGAGAGCGTTCAGAAGCTCCTTTCGAACAAGGGGTCCTATGGGCAAATGTAACATCACCTAGAATAAAGTTTTGAGTTCAAAACTGTTTGATTTCAGTTTGTAATAACCTGCTAATGCTTATAATTTCAAAAATGACCATTTTTTTTGTTCTTTATTAAAATGAAAAGGTTGAAAACTCTGCTGTGCATAATAATTTGGAACATGCATTTTGAGTGCAGTTTGAGTTTTTTATTTTTTTTAAAATATACTGTTATCATAGGCAGTTTGTACAAAAACCTTTCAATTGTACTCTAATAGTTATTTGACTGGAAAATTACAATGACTGCAATTCATATAGGTAATTTGGGAAAATCTGAGAAAATATTATTTGCATAATAATTTGGAACACCGTGTATAAAGAATGGAGACTTGGAAGATGATTTGCTCTCATGGTTGTTGTAGGAGAATTTGGTCCATGGCAGGAGATCCACCCAATCAGTATGGTGAGCATTAACAAAGGGCCGGAGGTAGCTGGTAAGGATCTGGTTGATCCGCTCCACTTGACCATTGGACTGTGGATGATAAGCGGAGGAGAAATCCAGGGTGACATCCAGCAGCTTACACGTAGCTCGCCAGAAACGAGAGGTGAACTGAACCCCTCGATCCGACACGATGTGGAGGGGTAGGCCATGGAGACGGAAGAAGTCCTTAGCTAACACTGATGCAGACTGGAGACCAGGCAGAGGGATGAAGTGAGCCATTTTAGAAAAGCGGTCGGCGGCCACCCAAATGACTGTACAACTGGCAGAGACAGGGAGATCTGTGATAAAGTCCATAGCAATGTGTTGCCACGGAGCATCAGGTACGGGAAGAGGCAGGAGACGACGGGCTGGTAGATGTCTGGGAACTTTGTTGCGGGCACAGGATGAACAGGCTGAGAAGAAGTCTACCACATCCTTGCGCAGGGTAGGCCACCAGTAATGCCAGGCAATGAGCAAGAAGGTCTTCTTTTGGCCAGCATGGCCGGCTAGTTTAGATGAATGACCCCAGCGAAGAACCTTCTCGCGATCCGGTACTGCTACAAACGTCTTACCGGGTGGAAGACGAGTCAGAGCCAAGGGGGCCACATTCATCACTTTGGAGGGGTTGATGATGTGCATAGGCTCCTCCTCTTGATCGGAGGACAAGAAGGAACGGGACAAGGCGTCGTCTTTGACATTCTTGTCCGCCGGGCCGAAGTGTAAGACTAAGTCGAAGCGGGTGAAGAACAAAGACCAGCGGGCCTGGCGCAGGTTGAGTCTTTGGGCATTCTGGAGATATGCCAGGTTTGTGTGATCCGTATAGATGATCACCGGGTATAGAGCCCCTTCAAGCAGGTAACGCCACTCCTCCAGCGCTAATTTAACGGCTAACAGTTCTCGGTTTCCTATAGAGTAGTTGCACTCCGAGGAGGAGAAGAGTTTGTAGAAGAAGCCGCAGGTTACCATTCTCCCGGAAGAAGACTTTTGGGTGAGCACCGCTCCGGCTCCGGAGGAGGAAGCATCAACCTCCAGGTAGAACTGTTTGTTGCAATCCGGACGGTGCAACACTGGGGCCGAGGGGAAAGCTTGCTTTAAGGAAAGGAAGGCCTCCTCAGCTTCGGGTGACCATTCCTTGAGATTTGCTCCCTTACGGGTGAGCGCAGATATGGGAGCAGTCCGAGAAGAGAAGTGCGGGATGAAGAGACGATAGTAGTTGGCGAAGCCCAGCAATCGCTGAATCGCCTTCAACCCCTCCGGACGGGGCCACTTTAGGACAGCAGAGAGCTTCTCAGGATCCATTCGTAGGCCTGTCTGGGAGATAATGTAGCCCAGGAATGGAAGAGAGGTCTGCTCGAAGAGGCATTTCTCGTATTTTGCATAGAGGTGGTTCTGCCTGAGCCTAAGCAGGACCTGACGAACATCACTCCGGTGTGTGGGAAGATCCGGAGAGAAGACCAAGATATCGTCCAGGTATACCACCACGCAGGAGTAAAGAAGATCACGGAAGATGTCGTTGACCAATTCCTGGAAGACAGCGGGAGCATTGCAGAGACCGAAGGGGATATTTTGTTTTTTACCGTGATCTGATTAAGTCCTCTATAATCAATACAGGGGCGTAGCGAACCATCCTTCTTTTTGACAAAGAAGAATCCGGCTCCAGCCGGGGAGGTAGATTTCCGGATGAATCCCCTAGCCAGATTCTCCTCATTGTACTCCGACATGGCCCGGGTTTCGGCCGCCGACAACGGGTAAATACGCCCATGGGGTGGAGTGGCGCCAGGTACCAGGTCGATCAGGCAATCATATGGCCTATGAGGTGGCAGTGTCTCTGCTTCCTTTTTATCGAAGACATCCGCGTAGGACCAGTAAGGGGCCGGTAGACTGGGTAAATTAGCTGGGGTAGGTGGAGGACGAGTCGGGCGAACCGGAATCAGGCAGGTCCTATGGCAGTCCTGCCCCCAGCGGAGTACTTCACCAGATTGCCAGTTCAGCACGGGTTCATGTGTCTGGAGCCAGGGTAGACCTAGCAATAGGGAGTGAGAGAGTCCGGACAGCACATGGAAGGAGATTTTCTCCGAGTGCAGCATTCCCACCTGCAGGGTTAGGGGCTCAGTGACAAGCAGGATGGTCACCGGAAGGAGTCTCCCATCCACGGAGGCGACAGACAATGGTTCAGCCAGAGGTTTGGTGGGAATTCGGTATCTCTCTACCAGGGACTGGGAAATGAGGTTTCCAGCAGCTCCAGAATCCAGATGAGCAATTTCAAAGAGACGGTTCTCTCCCCAGGAGATAGAGACAGACAAAGTCAGGCATGGAGAGGGCTTACTTTTGCCTAGGATGACCTCTCCGAGCGGTCCTAGACACTGAAGTTTCCCGGGCTCTCCGGGCAGGAACGAATCAGGTGCTCTTTACTGCCACAATAGAAACAGCTCCCCTCGGCTCGACGTGACTCTTGGCGAGATTTGACCATCTGGTCTGGTCGATCTGCATGGGTTCGGGCGAGTGCGCCCGGGGAGTGACTGGTTGAGAGGCGGGTCTCTGGAAAGTAGGAGCAAGGCGGAGGAATTCTCCCCCCCGGGTGGTCTTTGGTGCGTTCTTGGAACCGGATGTCAATCCGGGTAGCGAGTGACACCAGGTCATCCAGGGTGGTAGGAATGTCCCGACCGGCTAGTTTATCCTTAATCTGGCCGGAAAGGCTCTCCCAGAAGATGGACACCAGAGCCTCGTTATCCCAGGCAAGCTCAGAAGCGAGGGTACGAAACCGTATGGCATATTGGCCCACGGTGAGACTCTCTTGGCGGAGACGTAGCAGAGAGGAGGCTGAAGAGGATTTTCGTCCTGGTTCATCGAAGACTTTCCGGAAAGCAGCGAGGAAAGACGATAGGTCAGACATCAGGGGATCCCCTCTCTCCCACAGGGGATTTAGCCATGCCAGTGCTTCCCCAGTGAGATGGGACATGATGAATGCCACCTTGGCCTGGTCAGAGATGAACTGATGTGCCAAGAGTTCAAAGTGCAGGGTGCACTGGTTTATGAAACCCTGAGCTAAGGGGGGGTTGCCAGAAAAACGTGGAGGTGCCGAGAGCCGGGGTCCATAGCTGGATGCCATAAAAGGAGTAGTTGGTGGTGCTGCGGTGCCCATGGGCGTGGGGAGCAGTGAATATTCATTTTCTATAGCAGCAGGCACAGTGTTGGCTGCAGCATGCAGCTACTGCCTTCTGTGCCCTGCTCCTCCGCCACTGCTGCTCCCCCCCATCCACAGCCAAAGCAACAATATTCGGACTATACACATTTGGACTATTAGACGAACCCCCAACTTTCCTCCAAAATTTTGGAGGAAAAAAGTGCATCTGAGGCTATGTGCCCACGATGCAGAAATGCTCCGGATTTTTCCTGAGCGTTTCTGCATCTCCCTGGCAGAAAAAACGCATGCGGATTGTACATGCGTTTTTCCTGCCAGGGACAAGCGGAAGTGAAGCGTTTTCCACATGCATTTCCGCATGCGGGTTGTCAAGTGCTTTCCAAGCGATTTTAGCATCACTTTGAAAGTGCTTGACAACTTGGTCACACTATATAAATCCATACAAACGGCATGGATTTATATAGTGTGACCTAAAGAATGGTTAAAAATAAAAAATAAATATTATACTTACCTTCTGATGGCCTCCGGTGTCCTGCTCTCAGCTTGCCGGCAGCTCGTGGTAGACTAAAAGGACCTGCCGACGTCAGCGGTCGCGTGACCCGTAACATGACTAAATGACGTCACCGCAGGTCCTTCTAGTCTACCGCGAGCTGCCGGCAAGCCGAGACAAGGACACCGGGGGCCATCAGAAGGTAAGTATAATATTTATTTTTTATTTTATTCTTTATTTTAAAGGTACTATGGTACCCGGGTCCAGATGAGAGTCTCCTCTTCTCCAAACCCGGGTACCATCTGCACATTGAAACGCATGTAATCCGCATGTACAGATCCAGTGATGCGTATTCCGTGCATTCCAATGCAAGTCAGTGGTGGCGAATACGCTGCGTTTACGCAAAATAATTGGTAATGCTGCGGATTTTTCCGCAATGATAATCCGCAGCGGAAATTTCCGCAGCATGTGCACAGCACATGCGGATTATCATTGGGGAACATGGCAGACCTTCTACCAAGCCTTTTTTAAGCGTTTCTGCAGCGGAATTGCTGCTGCGGAAACGCTTAAAAAACGCATAGTGGGCACACAGCCTTATAGTTCGAAAAATACGGTGTTTCTCCACGAAAATTATTGCAATTACACATGTTTTGTTATATCCATGTTTAATTCCTTTGTGTGTATTGCAACCGGACAAAATTGTTGGCGCCTTTTCAAAACTGTTGAATTTGAACTTAGTTTCAAGCTTGTAATGCTCGTTCAAAGTCACCTGTGGCAAGTAACAGGTGTGGGCAATATGAAAATCACACCTGAAACCAGATAAAAAGGGGAGAAGTTGACTCGGTCTTTGCATGGTGTGTCTGTGTGTGCCACACTAAGCATGGAGAACAGAAAGAGAAGAAAACTGTCTGAGGACAAAAGAAAAAGTGTTCCAAAATTCCAGTTGAGAGGTATAAGAAACTTGTTGATGGTTATAGGAAACAATTGATTGCAGTGATTAATTCCAAAGGGCGTGCAACCAAATATTAAGTTGAGGGTGTCAACAATTTTGTCTGGACCATTTTGAGTGAAATTATATCCAATTAGCCTTTTTTTTTCATTTTTTTTTTTTTTGTGTTGCTCCAATACACACAAAGGGAATAAACGTGTATAACAAAACATGTGTAATTGGAATAATTTTCTGGGACAATGCTAGAACTCTCATTAACAGCACATCAGATCTCTACAAAAAAGGTATCATTTTTATCAGGCGACATGCGCCTATACAAATATACCACTACTTACATATGTAAAAATGTGCTGATACGTTCACAGGCTTTTAGGCATCTTTGAGGGACAGTACATATATCTTTATTCTTGTAGGAGTCTCGTCAGTCTGACCCCCAAAATTTATACATTGATGAAACATTCCAGGGATATTCTGTCAATGTTACAAATCAGAAATTGCCTGTAAATGATTGACATCGCATTAGCAACAACACACGAAAGCCAACTTCTCAGATTCCGTCTTGCACCTTGCTAGCTGAAGTAAAGTACTGTAAGTCCCAGTAAGTGAAGAATAACATTTTGATTTTGGTGAAATTATTACATTTATATTTTAAGTTATACACAAATCATCAACGTGAAAGCAACACGAAAAGCTATGTGTGTGCTGCCACCCACTGGCAGGATGACATATACACCACCTGCCATTTCATCAGCTGTACTGATATTTTCTATATATAAATTATGGAGATACTTAGCAATTTTTTAACTTAATAGATTATATCTGTCCATCATCTATCTACTGTATACCATATAATGAAATAAAAGGAAAGCTATAATTTATCATATCGCAATGATCGGCAATTGACTGAGATGGTTTTCTGCTCAGCTTTACCTGTAATAAGTATTCTGTTTGTAAGTGAAAGTCCATTTTGATGACCCCTCAGCCCTAATGGTTGTTGAAACTAATTAAAACATAACTTTACAGTGAAGTTTACATTACAGAAAACCAAAGTGCATCATTCCAAGGAATGTTCTGATTTCCCTAGAGAAGATCAGCTACCCAAAAAAAACAATACTGGAAATCTAAAAGATAGCTCATTGAGACACTGTTAGTTTAACTTATCGGCCATGTAAACAAGCAATCTGCCTGTAGCAATTAACACAGATCTGTCACGGTCACGAGGGGCCATTCCAACTTTTTTTTTTACAATATTCTCAAAATATCTAAAAAAAGAAAAAACACAAAGAGCTGTACTTCATACTCTGACAAATATGGAGCAATAAGTTCTCCCTTCTCTGCAGATTATTGGCATCCGTGTTTTTTTTGTTTTGTAGAAATGAATGACTGCCGAGAAGGTAACACCAAAACTATAAACAGGTTGCCTCCCTCCCGGTAATAAAACATTTGAATAAGGCAAAGGACACATGACTCTTTCATGGCCACGGCCACAGCTTTTATTCCTTTTATTCTCACACGTAACCATTCTCTTAAAACTGTAAAACTTGTATAATATCCGGAATCCGAAATGGTATGCCCCTCCTACTCTCGGAGGGCAAGTCCGTCTTCAGCTCCATACTCTCCAAACTGATAAATTTTACCATCACGAAGGGGCTCATGTAAAGCCCTTGCCCTCAAAAACATAGGCTCAGCAGTCAGGGACCCCTTCCCTATTTGGCTTGTGGTCCTCCAAAAAAGACATTAAAATGATTTTCCAGGTACAATTTTCTATATCCATAGGTTTACCCAGTTGTATAAATACTAAACTGAGTTCTAATCCACCAATTCTTCCTCTGTACAGCTGCCCCTGATTTTTGCTGACAGGCTGCAGTGGTGACGTTGTAACGTGGCGCAGGGCGGTAGCTGTGGGCAAGGTACTTGTGCTTTACGCCCCGGCACGCTACACTGGCATTTAAAAGTTTGGCCACCTCAACTTCAGCTTTTTAACAGATGGTGTTATGCTTGCATCAAGAATTTGTTGAAATTTCAGTGAATCCATTATTCCCACTACCCGTGAAATATTGGCTGCAACACAACCCCGAAGCATGATTGATCCACCCTCATGCTTAATGGTTGGAGAGATGCTCTTTTCCTGAAATTCTGTGCTCTTTTTTTCTCCACACATAGCTTTGATCATTGTGGCCAAACAGTTCTATTTTAACCTCATTGTTTAGATGTTCCTTTGCATATTTCTGACGCTGAATTTTATGGTGAGTATGCAGGAGAAGTTTAGTTCTGATGACTCTTCCATGAAGGCCATATTTCTGCAGGTGTTTCTAAACCGTAGAACAATGTACCACAACTCCAGAGTCTGCTAAATCTTTGTGACGGTCTTTTGCAGTCAAGCGATGGTTCTGATTGGCCTCTCTAGCAATCCTACGAGCAGCTCTCACTGAAATTTTGCTTAAATTAAACGCTATGGCAGGAGACCCAGGAGGACCCCACTGCTGACAAAGAGACATACAAAAGCAAGGCTGCAGTTTGCCAAAATGTACGTAAGACAAAATCCTTCTGGGAAAGCATCTTGTGGACAAATTAGAACAAGATGGAGCTTTTTTGGTAAAGCACATCATTCTGCTGTTTACTGAAAATGGAATGAGGCCTACAAAGAAAAGAACATAGTATCTACAGTCAAATATGGTGGAGGTTCAAAGATGTTTTGGGGTTGTTATCTACAGTCAAATATGGTGGAGATTCAAAGATGTTTTGGGGTTGTTCCGCTGCCTCTGGCACTGGGTGCTTTGACTGTGTGCATGGCCTCATGAAATCTGAAGATTACGAATGGATTTTGGGTCCCAATGTAGTGCCCAGTGTCAAAGCTGGGTTTGCGTCCTCATGGGTTTTCCAGCAGGACAATGATCCCAAACATACTTCAAGAAGCACCCAGAAATGGATGGAAACAAAGCGCTGGAGCGTTCTGAAGTGGCCAGCAATGACTCCGAATCTAAATCCCATTGAACACCTGTGGAGAGATCTTAAAATTGCTGTCCGAAGAAGGCACCCTTCAAATATGAGAGATCTGCAGCAGTTTGCAAAAGAAGAGTGGTCAAAAATTCCAGTTGAGAGTTGTAATAAGCTTGTTGATGGTTATAGGAAGTAATTGATTGCAGTTATTTATTCCAAAGGGTGTGCAACCAAATATTAAGTTAAGTGTGCCAACAATTTTGATCTGCCCATTTTGTTTTTTTTGTGTGAAATTATGTCCAATTTGACTTTTTTCCTCAGTTTTTTGTGCTCTTCCAATACACGCAAAGGAAATAAACATGTGTATAACAAAACATGTGTAATTGTAAGAATTTCTCTGGGAGAAATGCTTCATTTTCTGGAACAATATCAAGGGTGCCAACACTTTCAGTCATGACTATATAATCTGTACAAATGCATTGAAAAACTAACTAAAATCATTTCAAGAGGGAAAGTAAAAATAAAATAATGTAGTTGCACAAGTGTGAACACCCTCTTATATTTGGGGATGTGGCTGTGTTAAAAAATAGCGAATCAAATTTAAACTCATGTTAAATAGTAGTCAGTACACAGCTGCCATCAATGATTTTGATTAACCCCATATAAAGTTTAGCTTTTCTAGTAGGATTTTCCTGACATTTTCTTAGTTGTATTTTACAGCAAAAGAAATGGTCTTTAAACAGCAAAGGGATCCCATTGTTGAAAGTTATCAGTCAGAAGAAGGGTACAAAAAATTCCATAGCATTAGATATACCATGGAATACTGTGAAGACGGTCATCAGGAAGTGGCTTAAATATGGCACTAAAATGGCATTACTACGAAGTGGCTGTCCCTCAAAAATTAATGAAAAGAAAATGAGTACAGGAGGCAGCCAAGAGACCTAAAGCATCGTTAACAGAGCTGCAGGAATTTCTGCCAAGTATTGGTTGTGTACTCTGTGTGACAACATTCTTCCTTATTCTTTTTATGTCTGGCCTGTGGGATAGGTTGGCAAGATGGGAGCCTTTTATTACTAAGAAAAACATCCAAACCTGGTTTTGCCAAAACCTACATTAAGTCTGCCAAAAGTGTTATGGTCTGATGAGACCAAGGTTGAATTTTTTGGGCATAATTCCAAAAGGTATGTTTGTCACAAAGCTAACACTGCGCATCACCAAAAGTACACCATAACCACAGTAAAGCATGGTGGAGGAAGCATTATGCTTTGGGGCTCTTTTTTAGTAGCTGGAACTGGGGCTTTAGTTAATGTGGAGGGAATTATGAATAGTTCCAAATGTCGGTCAATTTTACAACAAAGCCTTCAGGCCTCTGCTAAAAAGCTGAAGATGAAGAGGAATTTAACCTTTCAGCACAACAATGACCCTACACATACCTCCAAAGCAACAAAAGCATGGTTTCACCAAAAGATCAAAGTTTTGGAATGGTCCAGCCAAAGCCGAGACTCGAATTCTAATGACAATCTGTGGGTTGACCTGAAGAGGGCACTGTACACAGGAGATGCCCCCCAATCTGTCAGATTTGGAGTGCTACTGCAAGGAAGAGGGGGCAAAGATTGCCTTCTCTAGATGTGCCATGCTGATAGACTCCTACTTAAAAAGACTGAATGCTGTCTTAAATGTAAATGGTACATGAACAA